>NC_135883.1:172980120-173632899 GCF_964194155.1 Cetorhinus maximus
TCTTTCCCCCTCCCCCCTCTCTCCCCCTCCCCCCCCCCCCCCCTCCTCCTCTCCCCCCCTCTCCCTTCCCTCTCTCCTCCCCCCTCTCTCTCCCTCTCCCCCCTCTCTCTCCCTCTCCCCCCCTCTCCTCCCCCCCTCTCCCCTTTCTCCCTCTCCCTTCCCTCTCCCTTTCCCTCTCCCTCTCCCTCTCCCTTTCCCTCTCCCTTTCCCTCTCCCTTTCCCTCTCCCTTTCCCTCTCCCTCTTCTCTCTCTCCCCCGTGTGCCCCATGCGCCCCCTTAACTGACTGTCTCTCACTCTCTCCTAGCACCCCCTTCTCTGGCTTTCTTTTGCATCACCCTCCCCCATGCTTGTGCTTCCACCTTGCCCGTGCTCTTCCTCTCTCTCTCTCTCTGCCTGCTGCTCTCTCTGTCTCCCTCTGTCTCTTCATTTTACCTTCTCGTTTACCTACTAAGCTATTGGGGAGGTCTCTGTGATGTTTTATCAGAAATATTGTCGTAATTTTTGTTTTAGCATGTAAGAGACTGGTGCTAATGGAAGGATTAACAATTTTGTTAATAAATTTCATATGAAATTTTTATTTTATTAACAACTGAATGCTGCACAATACAATGAGACAGTACTCCAAGTTAATTTTGACTGGAAGTATTTTGCTCATAACGATAACCTTTCGGGAGCCATGTTTTGGAGCTGGACCATGTGGAGAATTCAGTTGCTGTGAGTCTTAAACCTTTTGTTTATATGGTAACTAAATCTGATTAAAATGTTTGTAGAAATTGTAGACCTTGTAAGAGCAAATGTCGTGTTTTGAAGCAGTGTCTATTTTTAGCATGCTTCAGACAGAAGTAGAAATTCTCATCTTTCATAGAATATGAATTGCTACTGCAGTCCTCACACAATGCTCCCAATTTCATCAGTGCAAATAATGAATCTAATCTGCTGCAGTCTAATATGTTACAATATGGACATTGTCTTTTTCTATTTCTATACTGGCATGCTAGATTCATATTGCACAAACAGAATTTAAGCGTGTCTAGCAGGAAGCTGTGTAGATGTACATAATGCATCAAGCTCATTCTACTGCTTGAGCAAGTGGACATGTAAACAGGAAGGATGCCATGCATTTGCTGCAGAAATGGAGCTGTGGGGGTGCTGTTAATAAAATTACAGTTGTCTGATTCTTGGCATTAATGTGTGAACGGTATTGATAAAATTTGAGATATGCATATTTTGTCAGTTTAACGAATTCCATTTAGGATGGCCTTGTGACATGCACGCACGTGTGATAGGGGAGGATGTTAATTTATGTCTGTGATTCCTGAAGTGGTGAGTTGTTGATCATAGCGAAGGTGTTTAGGTGAAATGCTTCCTGCTGAGGGAGTGAAAATGTAAGATGCTTAGGCTATATCAGAAGGCTTGTATTGCCTTGTGATGGTTAATCGTACCAAAAAAAAATGACTTCCTCTGCTGGGACCTCGTACATTTAATGGAGTTGGGGGTGTGAGGGGAGTGGGAAGTTGTGTGGTTCTGAGTATGCTAATTAGACGATAATCTTTATGCTCCAAAGCAAAATAATTAATAGAATGCTGATCATTTTGGTGTATTTCTGTTATACAGATTTCACAGTGATGGAGTTCTACAGCATGATGTATAAGATTTAATTGTTCATATTAATTTTCTTCACACGCTGGGTAGGGCAATAGTAGTTGTATGGATATAATGATAAAATCTGAATAATCTCAGCCTTAAAAAAAAATGTGATTGAGCTTCTGGTTTTACAATTTTCAGTTCATCTGAAAACATTTGTATGCAAGTGAGAGTTCAGTTCATGTGCATGGGCAGAATCCTAATTCCTTTTTTAAAAAATAAAGCTACAAACCAAGACGAAAGGTCTCGTGTAAATCTCCACCAATCTTTTTATTAAAGTTCAAAGTTTTGTTTTTTAATATTCTATACCTGAGGATTTTGAAACCATGGCTGTCAATGCCTTTAAGAACATTTTTGTGCTATTTCATTCGAACATGAGTGCTTTGGATTTGTACCAACTTGTTTTGACTGCAGTAATACTCTGAACACATGAAGAGATGGAAATACATTGTGGTCTGTGAAAATGAATAATGTCCTTCTGTCTGGGATGCCTGAATTTCATCATAGATGAGAAATTTTCACTGATCTGCCGCTGAATGGGCAGTTTGGTAAAATTATCTTCGACATTAAATCTGTAATAATGTGCAGTTTTTGTCTGGTCGAACTGTAATGATTGGTCATTTAAGGGGTGTGTCTTGTTTAGGATCTTCCCTTTTGTTCCAGGTAGCTTTTATCAAATGGATCAAAAATTGCTACATTCAGTACACTGGATATCTTCAAGTTAGAATAAGTGTGCATCTGCTGATGGGTTTATTTGGTGGGCAGTGCCTAGTTGTAATTTTCAACTGGGATGGTGCTGAGTAGTGAAAATTTAATCTTTCTTTTTACTGCTATGAGATTCCTGATAAATTTGGTAAAAATGTTTTGGGTAAGCAGTTAATAGCATTTTAAAAATAAACCCCCAATTCCATTTATTGTCTTAAATTAAATTTTGAAATGTGTGAGTACCATCGATATAGGGTGTGTTTCGTTTGCTGTGCATTTTTGACTGGGATGGAGGTGAGTACTGGAAATGAAATATTTTCTTAGCGGGAAGAAATGCGTGACATTTGTAAAAATGTCTTGGAATTGGAATTTCAGGATTGGTGGAGTTTGCTACTGGCACAGTGGAAGGTAACCACCGCCGGAGTACGGTCAGGCTACGTACAGACACCCATTCACTGCTTGCTTGCCCAGGTGCCTGCAAACTTGTCTGCTGTTTCTCCCATCCTGGGTATGGTCAGGCGGGATGCTACTTTCTCTCCAGGCTCTGGTCCTCACTCTGACAGATGAGGCTCATACAAACATAGGAATTAGGAGCAGGAGAAGACCACTCAGCCCCTAGAGCCTGATATGCCATTTAATAAGATCATGGCTGATCTGAACGTAACCTCAACCCCACATTCCTGCCTACCCCTTATAACCTTTCACCCCCTTGCTAATCAAGATTCTATCTAGCTCTGCCTTAAAAAATATGCAAAGGCTCTGCTTCCACTGCCTTATGAGGAATAGAATTCCAAAGGCACTCAACCCCCTGAGAAAAAAATTTCTCCTCAAATCTGCCTTCAATGAGCGACCCCTTATTTTTAATCAGCAACCCCTAGTTCTAGATCCTCCCACAAGAGGAAACATCCTCCCCACATCCAGCCTGTCAAGATCCCCCGGGATTCTAAATGTTTCAATTAAGTTGCCTCTTACACTTCTAAATTCCAGTGGATGCAAGCCTAATCTGTCCAGCCTTTCCCCAGAAGACAACCTGCCCATTCCTGGTATTAGTCAAGTCAACCTTCTCTGAACTGCTAACGTGTTTACATCTTTCTTTAAATAAGGAGACCAGTACTGTAGACAGTGCTCCAGGTATGGTCTCACCAATGCCCTGTATAACTGAAGCATAACCTCCCTACTTTTGTAATCAATTCCCCTCACTATAAATGATAACATTCTATTAACTTTCCTAATTACTTGCTACACCTGCATACTAACCTTTTTGTGATTCATGCATGAGGACACTCAGATCCCTCTGAATCTGAGAGCCTTGCAATCTCTCACCATTTAGATAATCTTCCATTTATTGTTTCTGCCAAAATGAATGATTTCACATTTGCCCACATTATACTCCATTTGCCACAGCTTTGCCCACTCACTTAACCTTTCTATGTCACTTTTGTAGCCTGCTTACGTCCTCTTCACAATGTACTTTCCAACCTATCTTTGTGTTGTCAGCAAATTTAGCCACCATTCTTTAGGCCCCTTCATCCAAGTCATTGATTTAATTAAAAAAAGTTGAGGTCCCAGCACCGAGCCCTGTGGCGCACCGATCCCTGTGGCACACCACTCGTCAAATCCCGCCAATCAGCAAAAGACCCATTTATGCCAACTTTCTGTTAGCTAACCAATCTTCAATCCATGCTGATATGTTACCCCCGACACCATGAGATTTTATTTTCTGCAATAACCTTTGATATGGCACCTCATCAAATGCCTTCTGGAAATCTAAGTACAGTACATCCACCGGTTCTCCTTTATCCACAGCACATGTGACTCCTTCAGAGAACTCCAATAAATTGGTTCAACATGATTTCCCTTTCACGAAACCATGTTGACTCTGCCTGATTGCCTTGAATTTTTCCAAGTGTCCTGCTGTAACATCTTCAATAATAGCTTCTAACATTTTCTCCATGACAGATGTTAGGATAATTGGCCTATAGTTTCCTGCTTTCTGTCTCCCTCCCTTTTTGAATAAAGGAGTTATAGTTGCTATTTTCCAATCTAATGGAACCTTTCTCGAATGTGGAGAACTTTGGAAAATTATAACAAATGCATCAACTATCTCACTAGCCACTTCTTTCAAAACCTTAGGGTGAAGTCCATCTGGACCTGGGGTTTTGTCAGCCCCCACCCCAACAATTTGCTCAATACCACCTGCTTGGTGTTGTAATTTTCCCGAGTTCCGCCCTCCCTTCCATTTAATGATTTATAGCATTTTCCAGGATGCTATTTTATATCCACAAAAGTGAAGATTGAAGCAAAATACCTGTTTAATTCATCCACCATTTTCCTACTTTCCATTGTCAATTGCCTAGAAATGCACACGATAGCACCAACGCTTACTTTGTTAACTCCTTTCTTATTTAAATATCTGTAGAAACTCTTACTATCCCTCTCTATATGACTAGCTAGCTTTGTGTCATACTCTAAATTTCCCCCCTCTCATTAATTTTCATGTCATTCTTTGTTCTTTGTAATCTTTCCAATCTTCTGACCTCCTACCTGTTTGTGCGTAATTATATGCTTTTTCTTTAAATTTGATACTGGCTTTAACTTCTTGAGTTAACCACAGGTAGTGGGCCCTCCTTTGTAATTTTTCTCTCATTGGAATGTATATATTCTGAAATATCCCTTCAGACATCTGCCACTGAACTTCTATTGACATATCCCTTAACCTCATTTGCCATTCACTTTAGCTAGCTCTGCTCTCATGCGTTCATGATTGCCCTTATTGCGCTAATTTCTCCTCAAAATAGAGTCATAGAGGTCTGCAGCACAGAAAAAGGCCCCTCGGCCCATTGAGTCTGTGCCGGTCAAACTAACCGTTCAAATCCCATTTTCCAGCAAGAGGCCCATAACCTTGTATGCCATGGCATCGCAAGTGCACATCCAAATACTTCTCCAATGTTATGAGGGTTTCTGCTTCTACCGCCCTTTCAGGCAGAGTGTTCCAGATTCCCACCACCCTCTGGGTGAAAAAATTCTTCCTCACATCCTTTCTAAACCTCCTGCCCCTTACCTTAAATCTATGCCCCCTGGTTATTGATCCCTCCGCCAAGGGGAAAAGTTCCTTCCTGTCTACCCTATCTATGCCCCTCATAATTTTATACACGTCAGTCATGTCCCTCCTCATTCTCCTCTGCTCCAGGAAAGATAACCCTGGCCTATCAAATCTCTCCTCATAACTAAAACTCTTCAGCCCAGGCAACACCCTGGTAAATCTCGTCTGCCCTCTCTCCAGTGCAGTCACATCCTTCCTCTAACATGGATTCCAGAACTGTACGTAATACTCCAGCTGTGGCCTAACCAGCGTTTTATACAATTCCAGCATAACCTCCCTGCTGTTATATTCTATGCCTCGGCTAATAAAGGCAAGTATTCCATATGCCGTCTTAACTACCTTATCAACCTGTCCCGCTACCTTAAGGGACTGGTGGACATGCACACCACGGTCCCTCTGATCCTCGGTGCTTCCCACGAATTCATCGTGTATTCCCGTGCCTTGTTTGTCCTGCCCAGGTGCATCAGCTCACACTTATCCGGATTAAATTCCATTTGCCACTGATCAGCCCATCTGACCAGCCCGTCTATATCCTCCTGTAACTTAAGGCTATCCTCCTCAATATTTACCACCCCACCAATTCGACCATCAACCTCTGCTTCCTGCCACTCAGCCAATTCTGGATCCAAATTGCCTTGGATCCCATGGTCTCTGATCTTTGTTATCAGTCTCCCATACGGGACCTTATCAAGAACCTTGCTGAAGCACAAGTAGACTACATCAAATCCATTACCCTCATCCACACAACTTGTCGCCCCTTCGAAAAATTCAATCAAATTGGTCAGACATGACCTCCCCTTAACAAAACCATGCTGACTGTCCTTGATTAATCCCTGCTTCTCCAAGTGTAGATTAATTCTGTGCCTCAGAATTGCTTCCAATAGTTTTCCCACCACTGAGGTTAGACTGACTGACCTGTAGTTCCCTGGTTTATCCCTTCTTGAATAACGGTACCACATTGGCTGTCCTTCAGTCCTTTGGCAACTCTCCTGTGGCCAGAGGGGTATTGAAAATTATTGCCAGTGCCCCCGCTATCTCCTCCCTTGCCTCCCTCAACCGCCTGGGATACATTTCATCCGAACCTAGAGATTTACCTATTTTAAGCCTGCCAGACCACTTAGAACCTTCTCCCTTTCTATGCTAATTTCTTTAGTTATATCACAGTCCTTCTCCCTGATTTCCATATCCACGTCATCCCTCTCACTTGTGAACACTGACACAAAGTATTCATTCCGAACCCAACCTACGTCTTCTGGCCCAACACACATGTTACCACTATGGTCCTTAATGGGCCCTACTCTTTCCCTAGTTACCCTCTTACTCTTAATGTACTTGTAAAATAACTTTAGATTTTCCTTTTATTTTACCTGCCAATGGTTTTATCATGCCCCCTTTTTGCTCTCCTAATTTCTTTTTTAAATTTCCCCCTACACATTCTATACTCCTCTTGGGCTTCTGCTGTTTTGAGCCTTTGATATCTGCCATAAGCCTCCCTTTTTCTCTTTATCCAATCCTGTATATCCCTTGACATCATCTACCGTTCCCTTTGGTCCCACCATTTGTCTTTACTGGAATATGTTTCCTTCTTATATTTCCTTCTTGAATGAGTTCCACTGCTCTGATGCAGATTTACCTAAAAGCAGCTGCTCCCAGTCCACTCTGGCCAAATCATATCTGATCTTATTAAAATCGGCCTTCCTCCAATTTAGAACTCTGATTTCCGGCCCATCTTTG
Organism: Cetorhinus maximus; assembly: GCF_964194155.1. Taxonomy (NCBI): domain Eukaryota; kingdom Metazoa; phylum Chordata; class Chondrichthyes; order Lamniformes; family Cetorhinidae; genus Cetorhinus; species Cetorhinus maximus. Next base: position 172,987,308 of record NC_135883.1, read on the forward strand.
TCCTTTTCCATAACAACCTTGAATCTAACGGAGTTATGATCATGTTCTGCAAAATGATCCCCCACTGATGCCTCTACCACTTGTCCAGCTTCATTCCCTAAAATTAAGTCCAGGACCGCCTCCTCTCTTGTAGGACCTTCTACGTACTGGCTTAAAAAGCTCTCTTGGATGCATTTTAAGAATTCCGCTCCCTCTAAACCTATCACACTATGACTAACCCAGTTAAGGTTGGGGAAGTTGAAATCGCCCACAATTACTACCCTGTTATTTTTACACTTCTCTAAAATTTGCCTACATATCTGCTCTTCTGTTTCTTTCTGACTGTTTGGAGGCCTATAGTACACTCCCAGCAATGTGATTGCTCCTTTTTTGTTTTTCAGTTCTACCCATACGGCTTCATTTGAGGAGCCTTCTAAGATGTCATCCCTCTTTACTGCTCTTATTGATTCCTTGATCAATACTGCGATATACCCCTCCTCTTTTACCTCCTTCCCTGTCTTGCCTATAGCCTGGAATATTGAGCTGCCAATCCTGCCCCTCTTTCAACCATATCGCTGTGACAACAATGACATCATACTTCCACGTGTTAATTTGTAACCCCAACTCAACTCATCTGCCTTATTCATCAGACTCCTTGTATTAAAATAAATACCATCCAACCTTCCCAAACTCTCTTGTGCCTTAACTGGCCTATAATTTCTACACCTTCCAGACACACTTGCTCTCTCATCTAATTTTAGCTGTGCATTTCCCCCTGCTGAACCTGCTCTCAGAATCCCATCCCCCTGCCAAGTTAGTTTAAACCCTCCCCAACAGCACTAGGAAATCTCCCCGCACGGATGTTGCCCCATTCCAGTTCAGGTGCAATCCGTCCACCTTGTACAGGTCCCACCACCCCCAGAAACGGTTCTAATGTCCCAGAAATCTAAAGCCCTTCGTCCTGTACCATCTCTCCAGCCACGCATTCATCTGGACTAACCTCCTATTTCTATACTCAATAGCGCTTGGCACCGGAAGTAATCCAGAGATTGCTACCTTTTGAGGTCCTGTTTTTTAATCTGTTTCCTAGTTCCCTAAATTCTGCTTGCAGGACCTCATCCCTCTTTCTACCAATGTGGTTGGTACCAATATGTACCACGATCTCTGTCTGTTTGCCTTCCCCCTTTAGAATGCCCTGCAGCCGTTCAGTGGTATCCTTGACCCTGGCACCAGGGAGGCAACATACCATCCTGGAGTCACATCTACGGCCGCAGAAATGGCTGTCTGTTCCCCTTACTATCGAGTCTCCTGCCACTATTGCTCTTCCCCTGTTTCTCTATCTCCCCCCACTCCATGCAGCTGAGCCACTCAGTACCATGAGCGTAGCTGCACTCCCCAGACGAACCGTCATTCTCACTGTTTTCCAAGACAGAAAAATGGCACTTGAAAATGAATGTAAAATTCATTGATATTATGATTGCTGTCACCTAGGGGTGCCTTCACTAGATGATTATCAATTAATCCTATCTTGTTGCTCAAAGCAGGTCTAGTATAGCCTGCTGTAGTTGACTCCAGAGCGTGCTGTTCTAAGAAACTATCCCGAAAACTATGACTCTTCATTTGTGCTACCTTTGCCCATCTGATCTTTCCAGTCTATATGTCGATTAAAATCCCCCGTGATTATTACTGTACCTTTCTGGCAAGATCCCATTATCTCTTCTTTATACCCTGACCTACTGTGTAGTTACAATTAGGGGTTCTGTACACCACTGCCACAAGTGACTTCTTGCCTTTATCATTCTTCATCTCAACCCAAACAGCTTATACACCCTGGTTTCCTGAACTTTGGTCATGCCGCTCTCGTACGCTTATCCCATCAATAGTTAACAGAGCCACCCCTCCACCTTTTCCTAACTTCCTGTCCTTCCTAAATGTCTCATACCCTTCAAAATTAAGACCTCAATCTATCTCATCCTATAGCCATGTCTCTACAATGTGTGATGTAATGTGTGCAGACTTCAGTTAAAACAAAGAGCTGGGTGAGTGTGCAAATTTCATTTGAGAAGAGCGGAGAGAGCAGTTGATTGGTAAGTTGGATTGGTGAGTATTTCTAGTCTTAAAAGTAAAATTAAGGTCTACAGTTTGTGTTTAGGTCTCTAGTCTTTAATTTCTCGTTCTTAAAAATAGCTTAACTTTTAGCTCAATTCTGGTGTAACAAATATTAATTACAATAAAGTGTAAAGAGCAGCGATACTAGAGTAATTAATTAATAAATTAAAATATGATAGTGGTGGCAGGGTGGTTAATGTGTTGTTGCTGCTGCAGCATGTGGGAACTGCTGGGCACCCAAGGTGATCCAGAGCGAACACATCTGTACTGAGTATTTGCAGCTCGAGCAACTTTGGATCTGAGTTAAGGAGCTTGAGTCTGATTTGCGCAACGTCCGTGGGGAATGTTACCTGGGCACTTGCTCCAGGAGGTGGACAAACCCCACAGATTCGGTAATTCAAATTTGGTCTGTGATCAGGGAAAGGAGGGAAGTAAGGCAGGTATGGGGACCCAGGGGGTAGCGTTCGTGGAGCCTCAGTCCCTGCAATTGTCCAACAGTTACAAGGCTCTTGCAAGCTGTGTGGATGAGAGCAGAGACTGCAGGGCGGATGAGCAAACTTACTAATGCACCGTGGTACAGGTAGCCATTCAAGAGGGGGGAGGAAATCGGAACGTTGTATGTGACAGTACAATTAGGTGGATAGATATTGTTCTCTGCAGCCGAGTGTGTGAGCCCCAAAGGCTGTGTTGCCTGCCCATTGCCAGGGTTAAGTACATCTCCTCAGGCCTGGAGAAGAACTTGGTATGGGAGGGAGGGATCCAGTTGTTACCGTCCACGTTGGTATCAATAATGTTGATAGGACTAGAAAGGAGATTCTGCTGAAAGCATTTGAACAGTTGGGAGCTAAATTAAAAAGCAGAACCTCCAAGGTTCAATAATCTTGCGATTACCCCCTGAGCCAGGGGCAAATTGGCATAGGGTAAATTAAGTCAAGTAGTTAAATGTGTGCCTCAAAGATTGGTGTGGGAGGAAAGGGCTTCAGTTCATGGGGCACTGGCATTAGCACTGGGGTAGAAGGGAGCTGTTCCGGTGGGATGGGCTTCATTTGAACCATGCTGGGGCTAGTGTCCTGGCGAATCGAATGACTAGGGCTGAAGAGAGAGCTTTAAACTAAATAGAGGATGGGAGGGCTCTGGAAAGGGACTATGTAGGCTTACAAAGCAAAAGGATATGGCAGCATTGCAGGGCAGCTATTTAGCTAATGGTACCCAGAATGTGACAGGAAGGGACAACGTGTAAAAAAAAACAGCAAATAGAGTCAAAGGGGGTAAAAATGGTAAAATGGCAAAATTAATGGCTCTTCACGTAAATGCGCGTGGCATTTGGAACAAAATAAACTGATTAGCGACACAAATGGAGGTTAATGGGTATGATCTTATAACCATTACAGAGACATGGTTACAAGGAGATCAAAGCTGGGAACTAAATATTGAGGGTATGTGACTTTTAGAAAAAACAGGCAGGAAGGAAAGGGTGGTGCGGGGTAGCTTTGTTAGTACAAGATGGAATAAAAACAATAGTAAGAAATGATCTTGGACAGGAAGATGTAGAATCCATATAGGTGGAGGTAAGAAATAACAAGGGGAAGGAGACACTGGTGAGATTATTCTTTAGACCCCATAACAGTAGCTTTGCTATAGTACAGAATAAATCAAAAGATAACGAGGACATGTAAAAAACGGCAATATATTAACCATGGGTGACTTTAATCTTCATGTAGATTGGGAAAATCAAATTGACAGAGGCAGCCATGAGCAAGAATTCATAGTGGATTTGGGACAGTTTCCTCGAACAATATGTTGTGGATCCAACCAGGGATCAGGCTATTTGGGATCTGTTTATATGTAATGAGGAAGATTTAATAAATGATCTGAGTAAAAGATACCCTAGGAAACAGTGACCATACCATGGTAGTATTTAACGTTCAGTTTGACAGTGAGAAGCTTGGGTCAGAAACAACTGTGCTAAGCTTAAATAAGGGTAATTACGAAGGAATGAGGGCAGAGTTGACTGGAGTGGACTGGGAAAGGAGTTTAGCAGAAAAGACGGTTGATGAACAATGGCAGACATTTAAGAAAATAGTTCATGACTCACAACAAAGATATATCCCAGTGAGGAAGATGGATTGTAGGAAGGGGATAGACCAACCATGGTTAACCAAGGGAGTTAAGGATAGTATCAAATTGAAAGAAAAAACATACAATGTGGCAAAGATTAGTGGTAAGGCAGAGGATTGGGAAAGTTTTAAAAACCAACAAAAGATGACCAAAAAAAAAAATAAAGAGGGAGAAAATAAACTTTGAGGATAAACTATCAAGTAATATAAAAATGGACAGTAAGAGCTCCTTTAAATATATAAAAAACAAGGGAGAGGCCCAAGTCAATCTAGGCCCCATAGAGAATGAGGCCGGGGAATTAATAAAGGGGAACCTGGAAATAATGGCAGAGGAGTTGTATCAGTCTTCGTGGTGGAAGACACTAATAGCATTCCAAAAATACTAAATAATTGTGGGGTGGGGCGGGGGGGGGGGGGGGGGGGGTGGAAATGAATACAATGACTATCACTAGAGAAAACGTACTTGGGGAAACTAATGGGGCTAGACGCCGATGTCCCCTGGACCTGATGGGTTGAATCTTAGGATATTAAAGGAAGTAGCTACGCAGATAGTAGATGGACTGGAAGTAATCTTCCAAGAACCCTTAGATTCCTAAGAAGTCCCAGAGGATTGGAAAACTGCCAAAGTAACATCATTATTCAAAAAGAGAGGGATACAAAAAACAGGTAACTATAGGCCAGTTAGCTTAACATCCGTCGTTGGGAAAATGTTGGAGTCTGTTATAAAGGATGTAATAGCAGAGCATTTAGAAATGTATAATATAATCAAGCAGAGTCAGCATGGTTTCATGAAGGGGATATCATGCCTGACAAATTTATTAGAATTCTTTGAGGAGGTAACGAGCAGGATAGATAAAGGGGAACCAGGAGATGTAATATATTTGAATTTCCAAAAGGTATTTGTTAAGGGACAGCACATAAGGCTATTTAATAAGATAAGAGCCCATGGTGTTGGGGTTGGTGTATTAGCATGCATAGAGGATTGGCTAACTAATAGATGACAGAGAATTGGGATATGGGGGGACATTTTCAGGATAGCAACCTGCAACTAGTGGAGTGCCACAGGAATCAGTGTTGGGGCCACAATTATTTACAATGTATATTAATGACTTGGATGAGGGAAATGAATGTTTATGTATGTATGTTTTGTGGATGACGCAAAAATATGTGCGAAGGCAAGTGGAGAGGATGACAGCAGGAGTCTACAGAGGGATATAGACAGGTTAAGTGAGTGGGCAAAAACTTGGCGATGGAATATAATGTGGGAAAATGTGAGGTTAAGTACTTCGGCAGGAAGAAGAGAGGAGCTGAATATTACTGAGATGGAGAAAGACTGAAGAAAGCTGCAGCAGAGAGGGATTTGGAGGTCCTCATGCATGAATCCCAAAAAGCTAGCACACATGTTCAGGTTATAGGGAAGGCAAATGGAATGCTGGCCTTTATTTCAAGTAGAATGGAGTATAAAAATAGTTTTGGTCCCCTTACCTAAGGAAAGATATACTGGCATTGAAGGCAGTCCAGAGAAGGTTCTCTAGGTTGATTCTGGGTATGGAGGGATTTTCTTATGAGAGGTTGAGTAGGTTGGGCCTGTACTCATCGGAGTTTAGAAGAATGAGAGGTGACATTATTGAAACATATAAGATTCTTAGGAGGCTTGACAGGTTAGATGCTGAGAGGTTGTTTCCCCTTGTGGAAGAGCCTAGGACCAGAGGGCATAATCTCTGAGTAAGGGGTCGCCCATTTAAGACCGAGATGAGGAATTTCTTCTGAGGGTAGTTAATCTGTGGAATTCTTTACCATAGAGGGCTGTTGAGGCTGGATTGTTAAGTATGCTCCAAACTGAGAGAGATTTTTAATCAGTAAGCGAATCTAGGGTTATTATTGGAGTTTTTTTGAAGACGTAACATGCGCAATGGATAAAGGGGAGCCTTTAGATGTACTGTACTTGGATTTCCAGAAGGCATTTGATAAGGTGCCACATCAAAGATTATTACGGAAAATAAAAGTGCATGGTGTAGTGGGTAACATATTAGCATGGGTAGAAGATTGGATGGCTGGCGGAAAGCAGAGAGTATGCATAAATGGGTCTTTTTCTAATTGGTAGGATGTGATGAGTGGCGTCCCACAGGGGTCTGTATTGGGCCCTCCGCTTTTTACGATTTACATCAATGACTTAGATGAGGGGAGTGAAGACATGGTAGCTGAATTTGCAGATGACACTTGGGTAGGAAAGTATGTTGTGAAGAGGACATGAGGTTGCAGATGGATATAAATAGGTTGAGTGAGTGGGCAAAGATCTGGCAAATGGAGTTTAATGTGGGAAAATGTTACGTATTACTTAAATGAAGAAAAGCTGCATAATTCTGAGGTGCAGAGGGATTGAGGTGTTCTAGTACATAAGTCACAAAAAAATAGTACGCAGGTACAGCAAGTAATTAAGGTGGCTAATGGAATGCTATCCTTTATTATGAGGGGGATTGAACATAAAAGTAAGGATGTTATGCTTCAGTTATACAGGGCATTGGTGAGACTGCGCCTCGAATACTGTGTGCAGTTTTGGTCTCCTTATTTAAGGAAGGTTGTAAATGCATTGGAGGTGGTTCAAAGAAGGTTTACTAGATTGATACCTGGAAAGAGTGGGTTGTCTTATGAGGAAAGGTTGGACAGACTGGGCTTGATTCCACTGGCGCTTAGAAGAGTGGGGGATGATTTGATTGAAGTATACAAGATCCTGAACGGCATTGACTAGGTGGACGTCGAAATGATGTTTCCTCTTGTGGTGAGTCCAGAACTAAGGAGCAATGTTTTGAAATTAGGGGTCGCCCTTTTAGGACAGAGATGAGGAGAAATTTTTTCTCAGGGTTGTGAGACTTTGGAATTCTCAGCCTCAGAAGGTGGCGGAGTATTTTTAAGGCAGAGGTAGATAGGTTCTTGTTAGGCAAGGGAATCAAAGGTTATCGGGGTCAAATGGGAATGTAGAAATCGAAACACAAGAAGGTCAACCATGATCTTATTGAATGGCGGAGCAGGCTTGAGGGGCTGACTGGTCTATTCCTGTTCCTATTTCTTATGGTCTTATGCTTTATAAAAGGTTTCGTTTGTACTCACTGTAGACCTCTATTAATGAAGTTATGCTTTGCATATCCCTTTTTAACAGTCTTGTGAACTTGTTAGAAACATAGAAACTAGGAGCAGGAGTAGGCCATTCGGCCCCTCGAGCCTGCTCCGCCTTTCATTATGATCATGGCTGGTCATCCAACTCAATAGCCTGCTCCCGCTTTCTCCCCATACCCTTTGATTCCTTTCGCCCCAAGAGCTATATCTAACTCTTCCTTGAAAGCATACAATGTTTTGGTCTCAACTACTTTCTGTGGTAACGAATTCCACAGGCTCACCACTCTCTGGGTGAAGAAATTCATCCTCATCTCAGTCCCAAATGGTCTACCCCATATCCTCAGACTCCCCCACCATCGGGAACATCCTTCCTGCATCTACGCCGTCCAGTCCTGTTAGAATTCTATAGGTTTCCATGAGATCCCCTCTCATTCTTCCGAACTCCAGCGAATCTAATCCTAATCGACTCAATCTCTCCTCATATGTCAGCCCCGCCATCCCAGGAATCAGTCTGGTAAACCTTTGCTGCACTCCCTCTGTAGCAAGTACATCCTTCCTCAGATAAGGAGACCAGAACTGCACACAATATTCCAGGTGTGCTCTCACCAAGGCCCTGTACAATTGCAGCAAGACATCCCTGTTCCTGTACTCGAATCCTCTGGCTATGAAGGCCAACATACCATTTGCCCTCCCTATCGCCTGCTGCGCCTGCACGCTTATCCTCAGTGGCTGGTGTACAAGATGATGAACAATGGCAGACGTTTAAGAAAATATATCCCAGTGAGGAACAAGGACTCAAGGAAGGGGATAAACCAACCATAGTTAACCAAGGGAGGGAGTTAAGGACAGTATCATATTGAAAGAAAAAACATACAATGCGGCATTGTTCTGCCACCTTCAAAGATTTGTGTGCATACAATCCCCAGATGTGTCTCTTCCTGTGCCCTTTAAAATTGTACTATTTATTTTACATCTCCCCTCATTCTTTCTATCAAAATTAATTACTTCATACTTCTCTGCATTAAATTTCATCTGCCATGTGTGCTAATTGGCTTTGTGAAGAATGGTATGGTAGAACTCTTGTTATACCAGTTAATCCCCTAATACTGTATTCCTTGTCTCAGTTGATTACCACGACACCACCATCATCTTCATATGGCAATGTCACTGGACTAGTAAACTTGAGGCTCAGGCTGATCCTATGGGGACACGGGTTCAAATCCCCCATGGCAGCTGGTGGACTTTAAATTTAATTAATGAATCTGAAATTTACAGCTAGTCTCAGTAATGGTAACCAAGAAACTACCATGGATTGTTGTTAACAACTCACTAGTGTGCTTTGGGGAAGGAAATCTGCCGTCCTTAGCTGGTCTGGCCAAATGATGTGGCTTGAACCCACAGCAATGTACTTGACTCTTAACTGCTCTCTGAAGTGGCCTTGCAAGACAGAATGGGCAATAAATGCTGCCCTTGCCAGTGACGCCTGCATCCCATAAAAGAATAAATACACAGAATTGATTTGTGATGTTGATTGAGGGATAAATGTTGACCAGGGATTCAAACACAGGCCCCCAGAGAATTATGCTGGGCCTCTGGAGTACTAGTCCAGTGACAATACCACTATGCCACTGTCTCCCCTTATAATGTGGGCAAATGTGAAATTGTTCATTTTGGCAGGAAGAATAAAAAAAGAAATATAAATGGTGAGAGATTGCAAGCTCCGAGATTGAGGGATCTGGGTGTTCTTGTGCATGAATCACGAAAGGCTAGTGTACAGGTACAGCAAGGAATTAGGGAAGCTAATAGAATGTTATCATTTATTGTGAGGGGAATTGATTACAAAAGTAGGGATGTTATGCTTCAGTTGTACAGGGCGGCTGGTGAGACCATATCTGGAGTACTGTGTACAGTATTTGTCTCCTTATTTAAAGAAAGATGTAAGTGCATTAGAAGCAGTTCAGAGAAGGTTTACTAGACTGATACCAGGAATGGTCGGGTCCTCTCATGAGGGACAGGGTTAGGCTTGTATCCAATGGAATTTAGATGATGAAGAGGCGACTTGATTGAAAAATATAAGACCCCGAGGGGTCTTGACAGGCTGGATGTGGGGAGGATGTTTCCTCTTGTGGGAGAATCGAGAACTAGGGGTCAATGTTTAAAAATAAGGAGTTGCCCATTCAAGACAGAGATGAGCATTTTTTCTCCAGAGGGTTGAGAGTCTTTGGGACTCTCTCCCTCAAAAGGCGGTGGAAGCAGAGTCTTTGAATATTTTTAAGGCAGAGCTGGGTAGATTCTTGATTAACAAGGGAGTGAAAGGTTATCAGGAGCAGGCAGGAATGTGGGGTTGAGATTCCATTCAGACCGGCCATGATCGTATTGAAAGGCAGAGCAGGCTCAATGGGCTGAGTGGCCTACTCCTGCTCCTAATTCGTATGTTCATATGTTTTGTACTCTTTCCTCTATTGAAAAAGGCAGGATATCATATGCTTTTGTAACGGCCTTCTCAACTTGTCATGCTGCTTTCCGATATTTGTGTATATATGCCCAGCTTCTTTTATCCTGCAATCCTGTATTAATTAGTTTGTATTGCCTCTCATCGTTATTCTTAACAACACATCACTCATGTTTCTCTGCATTACATTTCATCTGCTGAGTTCTTTATCTCTCTGCCTATATCCTCCTGAAGTCATTGGTTACTACGTGTCAGAGTTTAGTGTCACTTTCAAATTTTGATATTATACTCTATGTAGTGAAAAGAATGGTGCCACACCTCTGGGCTACATTTTCCATCCAGTCTGAAATGCAATACTCCACCTCTGGTTAAGGTTTTGTTCACCCCCTCCTGATGTACCCCTCTGGCTGAGCATGCGCTATTTTTCTCAGATTGCTTTAAATATATATTTTTCCATTGTGGGATGTGGGCTTCGCTGGCTGGACCAACATTTATTGCTCATCCCTAGTTGCCCTTGAGAAGCTGGTGGTGAGCTGCAGCCTTGAACCGCAGCCCCCGTGGTGTAGGTACACCCACTGTGCTGTTAGGAAGGGAGGTCCAGGATTTTGACCCAGCCACCATGAAGGAATGATATATTTCCAAGCCAGGGTTGTGAGTAACTTGGAGGGGAACTTCAAAGTTATGTTGTTCCCATCTATCTGCTGCCCTTGTCCTTAATGGCAGCGTCCGTGGGTTTGGAAGGCGCTGTCAAAGGAGCTTTGATGAGTTGCTGCAGTGCAGCTTATAGATGGTGTACACTGCTGCTACTATGCATCGGTGGTGGAGGGAGTGAATGTTTGTAGATGTGGTGCCAATCAAGCGGGCTGCTTCATCCTGGATACTGTCAAGCTTCTTGAGTGTAGTGGGAGCTGCTCTCACCTAGGCAAGTGGAGAGTATTCCATCACAATCCTGACTTGTGCCTGACTTGTGCCTTGTTGATGCACAGGCTTTGGGGAATCAGGAAGCGAGTTACTCTCTGCAGGATTCCTTGCCTTTGACCTGCTCGTGTAGCTGCAGTATTTGCATGGCTAGATCAGTTTAGTTTCTGATCAGTGGTAACTCCCAGAATATTGATAGTGTGGGATTCAGTGATGGTATTATCATTGAGTGTCAAGGGGTGATGGTTAGATTCTCTCTTGTTGGAGACTATACAAAGCAAGGTGCTGAAGTAAGTTATAAAATACCGAGAAGCTGCAAAGAGACATAGCCACTTGGCAACGAGGTGGCAGATGGAATATAATGTGGGAATGTGTACAGTGATTCATTTTGGTTGTAAGAATAGCAGAATATTTTGTAAAAGACATGACACTTGTAAATGATGTTCAGAAGGACTCATACAAGGAGCATAAAGGCACATCAAGCAATTAGGAAGGCACATTGCAATTTGGCCTTTATTGCAAGGGGATTAGAAGATAAGAATAAAGAAGTCTTGCTGTAATTGTGTAGCGCTTTGTTGAGACCACACCTGCTGTTTCAGTCTCCACTATAGTGCCTCCAATGCTCGCATATCTTTCCATAAATATGAAGATTCACTAGATTGGCCACTGCATGTGAGGGTTGTTCTTTGATGAAGGGATGAATAAATTGGGCTGATATTCTCTGGAGAAAAAGAGGTGATCTCATTGAAATATGCAAGGTACTGTATGGGCTTGACAGGGTTGCTTCCTCTGGCTGGGGAAGCTAGAACACTGGGGGACAGTCTCAGGATAAGGAATTAATCATTTAGGACTGAGATGAGAAATTTCTTCACTCAAAGGGTTCTGCATCTTAGGAATTCTCTACCCCAGAGGATTGTGGATGCTCCATTGTTGAGTATGTTTAAGGCTGAGCAAGACAGATTTTTGATCTCAGAGAATTGAGGGACATGGGGAGCAGGTGGGCATGTGGAGTTGAAACCGAAGAACAGCTATGATTGTATTGAATGGTGGGTCAGACTTGACGGACCATATGGTTTACCAATATTCCTATTTCTTTTGTTCTTATGTTTTTAGCTGGAACAGACATAAAAATACTGTGGCTGTAAGAGCATGTCAGGGGCTGAGAATTCTCCAGCGATTAACTCACCTCCTGACTTCCGAATGTTGGGGTAAGAAACGGTTAACTCAGAAGGAATTCAATTGCTAATCAGCTAACAACCTAAGTACCCTTTTGGATGTATAAAAGGGAAAAAAGGCAAGATGGCAGGTTCTCTGTAAAGAGTTTTATGACCAGAAATAAAACTCTATCTGAAGGAGTCTGCCTTGGTCTCTGTCTTTATTACCAGACAGCTATTGGAGCTCAACAGTCGTAGCAGAGGATGGTTGCTGCTTGTAAGTAAAAAGATTGGAATCTTTTGGATAAAAGACTGTATTTGGAGTTAACCTTATGAGCAGAGTGGTTTGGAGTCACTCAAATGTCTCAATCGAAATGTGGAGTGTTGGGTTATGATTACCGACTAATGTTTGCTGAGCATCAACCATATGACCAATGGAAGAGTGAAGTAACCATGTGGACGCTGGTTGCGTTCTTGCCAAAGGAAAAACAGGGAATGGCCTTGGCACTTGTGCTACCACATGAAAGCAATACGAACATAGGAACAAGGAGCAGGAGTAAGTCATTCAATCCCTTGAACCTGCTCCACCATTTAATAAGATCAGGGCTGACCTGACCACCTTTTCAGGAAGAGCCAAAGACTCACAATGCCTCTGAGTGAAAAAAATTCACCTCATCTTGTTTTAAATGGGCGACTCCTTATTTTTGAACAGTGACCCCAAGTTTGAGATTCTCCCACATGAGGAAACATCCTCTCCACACCCACCCTGTCAAGACCCCTCAGGGTCTTTTATTTTTGAATCAAGTCACATCTTACTCTTCTAAACTCCAGCGGATACAAGCCTAGTCTGTCCAACCTTTCTTCATAAGACAACCTCCCGGCCCCCATTCCAGGTATTAGTCTAGGAACAAAAACAGAATTACCTGGAAAAACTCAGCAGGTCTGGCAGCATCGGCGGAGAAGAAAAGAGTTGACGTTTCGAGTCCTCATGACCCTTCAACAGAACTGAGTAATATTAGGAGAGGGGTGAAATATAAGCTGGTTTAGGGTGGGGGGATGGGGGGAGAGAAGTTGGGGGGGTGTGGTTGTAGGGACAAGCAAGCAGTGATAGGAGCAGATAATCAAAAGATGTCACAGACAAAGGAACAAAGAGGTGTTGAAGGTGGTGATATTATCTAACGAATGTGCTAATTAAGAATGGATGTCAGGACACTCAAGGTACAGCTCTAGTGGGAGTGGGGTGGAAAGACTGAGGGCATTAAAGGTATAGATTTAGAAATAATGGAAATAGGTGGGAAAAGAAAAATCTATATAAATTATTGGAAAAAACAAAAGGGAGGGGGAAGAAACGGAAAGGGGGTGGGGATGGAGGAGGGAGTTCAAGATCTAAAGTTGTTGAATTCAATATTCAGTCCGGAAGGCTGTAAAGTGCCTAGTCGGAAGATGAGGTGCTGTTCCTCCAGTTTGCGTTGGGCTTCACTGGAACAATGCAGCAAGCCAAGGACAGACATGTGAGCAAGAGAACAGGGTGGAGTGTTAAAATGGCAAGCGACAGAGAGGTTTGGGTGATTCTTGCGGACAGACCGCAGGTGTTCTGCAAAGCGGTTGCCCAGTTTATCTTTGGTCTCTCCAATGTAGAGGAGACCGCATTGGGAGCAACGAATGCAGTAGACTAAGTTAGGGGAAATGCAAGTGAAATGCTGCTTCACTTGAAAGGTGTTTGGGCCCTTGGACGGTGAGGAGAGAGGAAGTGAAGGGGCAGGTGTTGCATCTTCTGCGTGGGCATGGGGAGGTGCCATAGGTGGGGGTTGAGGAGTAGGGGGTGATGGAGGAGTGGACCAGGGTGTCCCGGAGGGAACGATCCCTACGGAATGCCGCCGTGGGGGTGAAGGGAAGATGTGTTTGGCGGTGGCATCATGCTGGAGTTGGCGGAAATGGCGCAGGATGATCCTTTGAATGCGGAGGCTGGTGGGGTGATAAGTGAGGACAGGGGGGACCCTATCATGTTTCTGGGAGGGAGGAGAAAGCGTGAGGGCGGATGCCTAGTCTAGTAAACCTTTTCTGAACTGCTTCCATCGCATTTGCATCCTTCCTTAAATGATGTACACAGTACTCCAAATGTGGTTTCACTAGTGCCCTGTACAACTGAAGCATAACAAATAAGATGCAAAGTATTTTCGGAGCTGAAGCCTGAGCATCTGGACACAGTTGAAAGTTTGGAAACATTATTAGATTTTATCTATAAGACCTATGAAAAGGATGATTTATTAAGTGCCTATGAAGCGTGGTCAGATTTTGACAAACTTTGTAAGTTGGAGGTTGGTCCCATAGATTACATAATGGAATTCAGTAGACTATATGCAAGATTGTAAGAATTCCATCTGGAAATTCCCCAATCAGTGCTGCCATTTCAGTTACTACACTGTGCCAGAGTATCAAGTATGGATAGGCTTCTAGTTTTGAACGGAGTTAAATTTGCAGAAAGACACACTCTGCTAGAACTGATGTCAGAAGCTCTTTAAAAAAATAAATAAAAAATTTCTCAGAAAACATTCCTTTCCGGCAATATTCATGGCATAAATGGGTCATTAGGTGGTAAGACAGAAAATGGAGGATACAATGTTAACGGGATGACAAGACTGTCCGGTAACAGGATGCAGGCGTCTGTATGACATAAGATTTGTAACGAGGACGATGAGGACAGAAACACCTTTGACAGTTGTGGCAGGAGAAAAGAATTGGGTAATTACAACAAAAGAATGAACCCCAGAAATAACCAGGATGTGGTCAGTCGGTGTCTTAGATGCGATTCAAAGCACCATTAAGCAGTGAACTGTCCTAAACGATATAAGGTGTTCGAAATTAAACATGAGACAGAAGACACAGATGAAGAAGCTGGAGTTATTGACCAAAGAGGGAGGGCATTGTATTAGTTACGAAAAGTTTCATCCCAGTGATGAATGTCTTTGTTGCAGAGTCCTTCAATTGTGCGGTGCTAGATAGTGGAAGCATGTCTACTGTGTGTGGAATAGACCGGTTAAAATGCTACCTGGACTTCTTGAATGACAAGGACCGGAATAAGGTTAAGGAATTTGCGAGTTCCACCTGTTTTAGATTGGGAGATGATAATACCCTAAATCTTTAAAATGGGTAGTGATTCCCTCTAAGATAGCTTGAAGTCAATCATTTCATCAGCATGGATGTAGTGTCTTGTGAAATACTGTTACTGTTGAGAAGGCCATCGATGAAGAAAGTGCAAATGAAGCTAGGCATGGACAATGACAAAGTCAAATGTATTTGGAAACCTGTAGATTTACAATTTATGCAATCTGGACACTACTGTCTTTCTTTAATGAAACCTAACTTTTCTACTAAGGAAACTAAAGAAGCCCTATTAGCATCAGGGGATAAGAATTTACAAGATTAAAAAGCTAATTGTGTTAAAATTGCATAGGCAGTCTTCCCAAATATTAAAAATTTTGCTAAGGGATGCAGAAATAAGGGATGGAAAGTACATTAAACTTAGAGGAGATAAGTGATAGATGTGTTATATGTAAGAAATACAGAAGGGTGCCGTCATGACCCATAGTGAGTCTACCCTTAGTGAGGGATTTCAGTGAAGTTGTGGCGATGGATTTAAAGGTGTGGGATAAAAAATAGAACTATTTTCATTTTACATTTCATAGATTTGGCAACAAGGTTTAGCCAGTTGACAACCATATACAGTAAAGAAAATAATTGTGGATCAGGTAATGGAAAAGTGGATTGGGACCGGATTGGGACCACCAGTAAAATTCCTCACTGATAATGGGGGGGAATTTGTTAACAATGAGTTTCGGGATATGTGCGAAAACATGAATATAATAGTTATGAATACAGCAGCAGAAAGCCCTTTTAGTGACAGTGTGTGAAAGGAATCACACAGTGATAGATGAGATACTTCATAAGATTTTAGTAGATAGACCAAGCTGTAAATTAACATCTGCTCTTGCATGGGCTGTCCCTGCCAAGAATTTGCTGCAGGTGGTTGGGGGATATAGTCCATATCAGTTGGTTTTTGGTAGAAATCCAAAAACTCCTCCAGTCCTGAGTGATCATCCCCTAGCTTGGGAGGGAACCACGATTAGCTCTACTTTTTCTGAACACTACACACGGGCAGAAGAGCATTCCTTAAAGCTGAAGTTTCAGAAAGAATTTAGCGAGCCTTAAGATACCATGTACAGATATTGGAAACAATTTTCAATCAGTGAGACATGGTATAAAAGAGAAGGACATAATGAGTGGAAAGGCCCTGGAAAAATTATAGGTAAAGATGGCAAAACAGCCATTTTGCAGCATTACAGCGTGGGAACTAGACTATTCGGGTGCATTCATCGAGGTTAGTTGGCGCAGATTAGAAATTTGCGGGTCTGGAGAGTCTTGTAGGAAGTGATGAGGAACCATGTACTTGTCATACCCACATGTTGAATGATTGTGAGGACCAGGTAGCTGAAGTCGACAGGATATCGGAAGATGAACACAGTAATTCGGTTGAACAAGATGAAGCAATTTGTCCCAGAGGACAACTGCCAGTTACATACTTGCCAGAAGGGGCCAATCAATGGCTGGGTGTGACGATTGTAGGTAGAGCAGGGAAGATCGCTGGAAAATATAAAAACTGGTTAAATGTGCAAGACAAAGGACAGGAGGTTAGGCTTCTGGATTGAGAACGTGAAGTATAAAAATGGAAGGCACGGAAATGTATTAGTTCAGACAGTGGGTCTGGGAGTGAACGTGCTTCTAGGAAGAGATCGCAAACTGTTGAAAGAGCATCGATAAAAAGTAGGGGGAGATCAAACGGCAACAGTCCGGACGGAGTTTGATAGAGCTTAACAAGGTCAAGGAGTGTGGCACAGATTGGTAATGTTACAGAGAGCAGAAGCTATTTTGTAAATCATTCGCGGGATGTGGGCTTCGCTGACTGAGCCAGCATTTATTGTCCATCCCTAGTTGCCCTCGAAGGTGGTGGTGGTGAGCTGCCTTCTTGAACCGCTGCAGTCCATGTGGTTTAAGTACAGCCACAGTGCTGTTAGGAAGGGAGTTCCAGGATTTTGACCCAGTGACTGTGAAGGAACAGCGATATAATTCCAAGTCAGGATGGTGAGTGACATGGAGGGGCACTTCCAGGTGGTGGTGTCCCCATCTATCTGCTGCCATTGTCCTTCTAGATGGTAGTGGTCGTGGGTTTGGAAGATGCTGTCGAAGGAGCCTTGTTGAATTCCTGCAGTGCACCTTGTAGACAGCACACACTGCTGCTACTCTGCGTCGGTGGTGGAGGGAGTGAATATTTGTGGATGTGGTGCCAATCAAGCAGACTGCATTGTCCTGGATGATGTCAAGCTTCTTGCGCGTTATGGGAGTGTTGTAATTGAGAAGTCTTAGTAGCTTCAAACAAATCAGATGGTAAATTAAAAAGGATGCCAAACAGCAAGAACTACATGGGGAAAGAATTTGGGGTATACACAGAGGTGCCAGATAGGGGACAACCAGCTCAATATCATAGATGGATGTGCGCGGAAAAGGTGCTTCCTGGTGGGACTTACAAAGCTCAAGCCAGGCTAGTGGCACGAGGGTTTGAAGAAAAATTGTGTGACCAGGACATGAGTAGATTCAACTGCAGCAGGAAAAGTTAGTCTGAAGATCTTTTTGGCTATGTTAGCTCAAATGCTTGGTAATGCAAATCCATGGATATTAAAGCTGCCTTTTTGCAGGGTCACCAACTTCAAAGGGAAGCGCTTCTCTGTCCACAGAAAGAGGCGCCAAATGCAGAAGGGACACCCTGGAGCTAAATAAATGTGTATATCATTTAAATGACGTCTCCAGAGTTTGGTATTTCTCAGTGAAGTCAGTTTTGTTAAAGTTGGGCAGTCTTCAGTTGGAAGCAGACCTGGCAAAGTTTTATTGGCACCATGGAGGGAAACTTGCAGGCATCTTTACGATGCATGTTGATGACTTTTTGTGGGGCGGTAGTGGCGAATTTGAAACGGTTGCCATTTAATGGACTCAGAACAGAGTTCAAAATTAGAAGTCAGGCTTCTGATGCGTTTAAATACATTGGATTGGAAATCAGGCAGAGCGGATCACAAGTCCTTTTACATCAGTAATCCTACTTAGAGAACGTCAATCCCATTGCAGTTTGTTGTGGTTTGGCCTGCCAGGAAGATACAGCGGCTTCTGAAACAGAAAAAGAGGAACTCAAGTCTAATTGGGCAACTGAATAGGCTAGGCAAATAGACAAGGTCGGATGTTTGTTTTGACGTTTTAGAATTGAGCACTAAAATGATACCAAGGTTGAAGAAATCATTCGAGTAAACAAAATATTGACAAAATTAAAAATGGAGAACTGTGTTTTGAAATTCCCATTTTTGCGTGATCTTAGAAAAATGAAACTCTGATGGATTTTTGAGTGCGGGAGGATTTATAATATTTCTCATAGGGGAAAAGGTAAATGTTTCCCTTGGCTTGGGAATCTAAAAAATACGAAGAGTCGAAAAAAGTACATTGGCAGCGGATGCTCTCATCTTTGTTGAGGCTGTAGATGAGGCATTCTTTATATCAAAGATGCTGACAGAAACTTTAAATGGAAAATGGTATTCAGGAATGGTACTTATCGAATGTCTGACAGACAATAAGTCACTTTGGGAAAATGTTCACTCTACGAAGTTTGTTAACGAAAAAGATTGCGAATTGACATTGCAAGCTTAAATCAGATGCTCGAGAGTAAGGAGGTTGCCAAGATCAAATGGATTGATAGCTACCAATTGTCTGACAGCTTCACGAAGAGGAGCGAGCTCCAAAAAGTTATTGGAGACCCTCAGAGGGATGTCTTTTCCTTTGAGAGGGCAAAAAGAAATATTCTTTGGTGTGGACGTTTCCATACATGTGTTTTTTTTTAAGAGGAATAAGGTAGATTTATTGAATGGAAATGTGTTTATTGATGTTTGTGTTACGGAAGAGAAGATCCATTTTTTTTTGTGATTACATATACTTAAGGGTTGGTTTCTTAAGAAGAGGAGAATCTGTTGGGGAAGGAAACCATTAACTCACAAGGAGTTCAATTGCTAATTATCAGTTAACAACTTAAGAACCCATTTGGATGTATAAAAGGGAAAACAGGGGAGGCAGGTTCTCTCTGTGGAAAGTTTTATGCACCAGAAATAAAACTCTTTCTGAAGGAGTCTGTCATGGCCTTGGTCTTTATTGCCAAACAGCTATTGGAACACCCAGAGCCTGCCCATTATGTACAATGCACAAGCTGAGTTGAACTGAATACCTTTCACTAACCTGGTTGAATGCAGTTCCAACACTTAAGAAGTTTGGTGACACCAGGACAAAACAGTTTGTTTGATTGGTGTTTTTGCCATTACTGGAACATAGTGGCTACAAGATGCGTGGCAGCAATTTGCCAAGGCAGCTTGGACTGCACCTTGCAAACTCGTCACCTCTATCAAAAAGGACGAGCAGCAGATGCATGGGAACATCAGCTGCACGTTCCCCTCTGAGCCACACATCCCCTGACTTGGAATAATATTGCTGTCACTGGGTCAAAATCATGGAACACCCTCTCGAACAGCACTGTAGGTGTACCTAGACCACATGGACTGCAACAGTTCAAGAAGGCAGCTCACCACCACTTTGTGAAAAGCAGTTAGGGATAAACAACAATGCTGGCTTTGTCAGCAATGCTCGTATACTCAAAGAATTTTTTTTTAAAAGTGCATTGGCAAATGGATAGTACCACTTGGGAAAGAAAAGTATTATGCTTTAGTGACTAACTTTGTTCATTGTTAATTTGGTTATTGAGGTGAAACAAATGAACCAGAAATGTATTGTCTCATGAGTCATGTTGGAATTAGAGTTGGTTACAGATAGCATTTTCCTTGTGCACAATGGAAAAAAATTGCTTCTATAATTAAACACTCACTCCCTATAAACTAAAATGTGACCTTCAGCGCAGAGTGTTTTGTGATAACTGGGTGAAGTATTTTTTGCCATTAAGAATGCATTGGGAAAAAAAAGCAAGATTCTCCTATACATTTGTTTATAACTGACGAACAGCAAAGTATCGTGAGGATTCAACTGAAACTATAAGCTTCAAAAGCAAGATTTACAAATGTAAGATTGAAACACACAAAAGTTTTGGTTATTTTACAGTTGCTCATGCCATTCTGTATCTTTATTTATGTAGCATCTACAGCATAGGAGCAAACCATTTAGTGCAATTGGTACTTGTTTGTGTCAAGATTATCACCTCTTCCAACTCCATCCCTTACCCTCTATTTCCTCTTCCCTCACATCCATCATGTTCTCCCCTCGACCCTCCCCAAATATGTCAAATCTCTCTACTTCAATACTTTGTGAAGCAAGTTCCACATGCCCACCACCATCTAAAGAAATTCCTTCTAAATTATTTCCTTGATTTGTTAAATCTTATTTTGCTCCTGCCCTGGACTTCATATGGAAACTCTGTTTATTCACATCTGCCCTATAAAGCTTTTTATCAAGTCTCTTCTTGGCCGCCTTTTCCAGAGAAAAGAACCCCAGTCTGCAACATTTTTCCTGAGGTGGTTTGCTCTCAGTTCTGGTCGCATCATTGTTGATGGTTTATCTGCACTTTCTCAGCACTTCAATTTCCATGTTTATAGTATGGAGACCAGAACTGGCAGAGTAGAATCATAATGCTGCAGCACAAAATGAGGCCATTCAGCCCATGGTGCCGACCTTTGGTAGAGCTGTCCAGTTAATCTCACTTTGTGCACTCTTTCCCCATAGCTGTGTATTTTTCTTTCCTTCAAGTATCTTATCAATTCTCTTTGGGTGGTTTGAATATGTTCCCTGGTTACTGATAGTTCTGCTACTGGAAACAGTTTCCCCTCATTCTTATGAAAACCTGCCATGATTTTGAAAACCTCAGTCAAATCTCCCTGAACCTCCAACCTGCTGAAGTAACCCAGTGAAGCTTAACACAAGGAATAGCACTTCATCTTCCGATTAGGCACTATGCAACCTTCTGCACTGAACATTGAGTTAAACAATTTCAGACAATAAACTTTGTGTCTCCATGTTGATTACTGTTTTGCCATGTGCTGGTTTGAATTTTGCTTTTCACGTTTTTGCTTTTATTCTGGCATTTAGACTCACTCTGGACAAACCCTTTGCTTCTTTACTACAGCCATCACCATTCCCTTTGCCATTGGTTCCAGGGCATCTTTGTCATTTAACCTCCCTCGCCCTCTACCCTATCCTGGACCTTCCCTTTTGTTCTTCCTCCTCATCCCCACTGTCGATGGCATATAACCCATCACATTTTTACCCTCCTTCAGTCCTGAAGAAGTCATATTCGACTTGAAACATTAACTCTATTTTTCTCTCCACAAATGCTGCCAGACTTGTTGAGTATTTCCAGCAGCTTTTTTATTTCCCTGAAACTACTCTGCTCCAAGGAGAACAACTCCAACTTCTCTAGTCGCCACATACCTGAAGTCCCTTTATCCCTGGAACAGTCTTGCAAATCTTTTTTGAGCCTTCTCTAAGCCTTGACACCCCTTTTAAAGTGTGGTGCATCGAATTGAACACAATTCCGACTAAGGCTTAATCAGTATTTGTGAAGACTTAGTGTGACTTTCTTGCTTTTGTACTCTATTCCTCTATTAATAAAGCTAAATAAACCATATGTCTTTTCAACTTGTCCTGCCACCTCCAAAGATCTATGTAGGCACATTCCCAGGCCTCTGTTCCTGCATTCACTTTAAAATTGTACTGTTTAGTTAATATTGTGCCTCCCCATTCTTCCTACCACTAGTAGCCCTCAAGTGATTGAACCAAGCTTTGATATAAATTCAACATCTATTCTTCTAGGAAAAAACCTCAGTAATTTTCATTCTTCGATTTTTATGCTCTTGTATTGCTACTTTTTCTGTTTCTATATTCCCAGTTCTGTTTGCTCCTCTACTCCATTTTAGATGTTACTTTTGAAGTAATTTTCTTCTACCAAAATGAACCACCTCAGACTTCCCTACATTGAATTTTATTTGTCTTTTATCTGCCTAATTTGCAGGCCAATTTGTATATCCTGGTATTTTTGTGCAGCCCTTCATATTATTGGTTACACCCACCAATTTCTCATTGTCTGCAAATTACAGCAACCAATTTCTGAGTCCAAATTATTTATGTATGCGGTAAACAACTATGATGCCAGCATGGATCTCTTTGGGACTTCACTTCCCACATTGTGCCATTTGGGGAAACTCCAGCCCTCTTATTCTGTTTTGTATCCCTATTTCATTCTGTGACCTGGCCCCTGACTCCATGTGCCCTGATCGTTGTCACATGCTTCGAATGTGGCACCTTACAGAAGATATTTTGAAAGTTCACTTAACGCCTGTCCATTGTATTGCCCTTGTCTACTGTTATTTCTCTAAAAAATTAAAATAAGTTTAATTTAATGTTGCCTTTCTTCTTTGACACAAAGATTGAGACAATCCACCAGCTGCCTCTGCCATTTCCACCCATGCCTAATTTACTGGGCCTAATGTCTTCTTGAGTTCCTCCTACTCTAGCCCTGATCTTGATTCGTTGTCTAGTTTTTCTCCTACCTCCTCTTTTGCCCCCTCCGTGCTCATCTTGTCCCCAAAACCCACGCCCTGCTCCCTTTACCCTACTCTCACTAAACTGCTGACCACCCATTTTCCTTTCCTGTTCCCGTGCTTGTTGATAGTATTAATAGTTCTTTCTCTGCAGGTACTGTCCTCCTGTCTGTCAACTCTACCATTATCTCCTGGAAATAAAAACCCTTGACCCTATCCATCCATGCAGACTATTGCCCCATCTCGAACCTTCCTTTCCTCTCCAAAGCCCATGAATATGTCACCTTCTAAATCTTTGCCCATCTTTCACAGAACTCGATGTTTGAATCTCTGCAATCAGGATTCCAACCCTGGTGCAGCATTGAAATGTGCATCCTATGTGACTGTGATAAAGGGTAAACTCTTCCTTCTCAACAGCAGCTTTTGACATGGTTGACCATACCATTCATGTGCAGCGCCTCTCCACCATCATCGAGCTGGGTGGGATTACACTAGATTTGGTTCCATTCTCACCTATCTAATCATTGCCATTCAAATCTTCATTGGCTTATCTTCCCATTTCTGCACTATTTGTACTTGTGTAGGAAGATTCCCCAAAGATTCATCCTTGGATGCTTGTAATTTCTCGTGTACGTGCTATTCCTTGGTGACATCATCTGAAAACCGCTTCATTTTCCACATGTACACTGATGACATCCAAGATGTTTTGGATGACATCCAGCTCTACCTCACCACCACCTCTCCTGACCCCACCACCATGTCTAAATTGTCAGACTACTTGTCTAACTTTCAGGACTGGATGAACAGAAGTTTCCTCCAACCAAATATTGGAAAGACCAAAGACATTGTCTTTGGTCCCTGCCACAAACTCCCTTCCCTCGCCACTGACATCATCCCTTTCACTGGCAAATTTCTGAGCTTGATACTGACTGTTTGTAACCTCAGTGTTATATTTGACTCCTAAGTTGAGCTGCCAACGTCATATCCAAGCTATTACTAAGACTGTCTATTTCTTCCACAGTAACGTCACCTGACTGTGTCCCTGCTTCACTCATCCTCTGCTGAAAATCTCATCCATGCATCTAAACTTGACTATTCCAATTCCCTCAATGCCCATCCCGCACTCTACTCTCCATAAACTTGATGTCACCCAAAACTCTGCTACCTGTATCCTGACTCAGACCAAGTGCCCTTGGCCCATCATGCCTGTGTTTACTGACTAGGTTGCCTCTTGCTTAAGCAGTGCCTCTTTAAAAAAAAGATTCTCCTAACCCCACAATCCTCTGAGATATCAGTATGCCTCTAATTTTAGCTTCTTGAGTATTGCTTCTTTATTGGCAGCTGCACCTTTAGCTGCAAAGGCACCAAGCTCTCACTCTCTCTTAGACCACTTCTCCCTTCTTGTACCTCCTTTAAGATGCTCCTTAAAACCACCTCTTTGACTAAGCTTTTGGTCACCTGTCACTGTGAATCGGTGTCAAATATTGTTCATTAAACCTTCTGTGAAGTACCTTGGGGCGGTTTGTTACAGTAAAGTCTCTATATAAGTACCAGATGTTTTTGTTTAAAAAATCTACGCTATTTATTCTGTTTCTAAATATTTTGTTATCTGATATCCTAGCAAACTTCCCAGTATCTTTTCTACCATTGAGAAACTGAATAAGCCTTTATATGACTGTTTACCAGTCCTCTGGAATTACTTCTTTTCCTATTTGTTTTTTTAAACCATATAAAGCCTGTTTTTGTTCCTTAACACATTGGCACTTTTAAGAAAAACGTATTAATGAGAAGGGCACCCTGATGAGTCCTTTGATCATGTTTGTCCAAAAGAGAACAGAGAAGTCACTTAAAATTAGCCATTTGGTGGAACAGAACTTGGGTATTGCTATAAGAGACATGCTGTCGAAGCTTTTCATGTTGCACTCATCAGGACGGATTTGAAAGAATTCCAAATTGTAAAGAGAATAGCAATTTATACTGCATGAAGAGTGAGTGTTGATTGGTTGGCAAGTGGACTCTGGCAGAGGAGTTTCATGGAGAATGTACCAGGGAACAGTTAACTGCCAAGCTTTTTAAATTCAAACCAGACAGGTTGACTCTGATCAAGGCATTACACTGGGGAAAAAGGCAATGTGTGGACATGTTCCTTCTGCCTGTAAAGGACAGGTCCCTGTGTGTGAATATATGTAGCTTCCAGCACGCGTAAGTGAGCCACAGTGAGACCGACTGATAATCTTAGTGATTGTCAGTGTACTATTTAGCACAATCAGGATTGTTCAGCAAGTGCTGTCCAATCATGAAATCACAATGTTGGGTACCATTTTTTTGAGCTTTGCAAGGAGGGGCTGGTTGGGCATGGTCACTACTTTGCCTGTTGCGAAAAGCTGAAGGGGCATGTTTGATGTAATCTGCCAGTTGTTGGGATACACTGCCTACATACCAAGCTTGTAGCACTGAACTGTCATATACCATATTACTCATGTGTAAGGCAGAACGTCTTTTAGGCTTGATGGCAGCATCCTGTTAGTGGAGAATTCCACTCGTGTTGCTACTGCACAGTAGCAGCGTGAAACAGCTAGCTTCAACAGTTGCTCAAATTCTTGAGACACCTTTTAATCTGAGGTAGATTGGGCACTTTTAGGACCGAACGTAGCAGTATTCGGCCCATTCACGAGTTTGCGCGATATTCAGTGAACCATTATCCTGCAGGATGGCATTTATGTGCCCTATTTCAGCATCAAGCTTACATAATGAACAGATGGCCTGGGCCCCATTTATGAGGTTGCCAATAAGGCTAATCCTATAACACGTGGATCTGTAGGAATCCCAATCCATATAATGAAGGTAGGCTTGTGATAGACAATAGGAGAGAACCCATTGGCAGATTTCTCAACTAGCATGTCGAGGAAATGGAGCTCATTTGACTGCTCCATTTCTAAGATGTGTGACAAAATTCTTAGATGCAGGTGCAGATTCAACTATAGCAAACATACGATTTATATATCGGAAATATGCAAGGGGTAGGAGGTTAGGTGTCATTCCATCGAAAAAGCGTTTCTCGTGGAAACTGACAAAGATGTTAGTGAGAGCTGGACCGAGAGTGAATCCCATGGCAGCACCATCTATTTGGATATGCATGGTGTTAAAACTGAACTCAACTGCATGAGTTGCTGAGATCATAAGTTCAATAAATACAGTTTCAGATAATGGTGGCATGTCTATATTATCATGATATAGTGACGCAATGCAAATGTCTCTGGTTTCCTTGAACGGTTGGTAAATAGGCTGGCGGTGTCGATTGAGCACAAGAAGATTGCATTGCTATTGAGAACCAAGTCCTGTATGGCCTTCACAAAGGTGATGGAATCCTTCACCGTGTATGTGGGAAAACTTGCTTAGAACACAGCCAACCATTTGGCCAGTGAACGTTGTGCAGAATCAGTCATACATAAGGTAGGGCGTAAAAGTATATCACTTTGTGTGTCTTGGGTAGCCCATGCATACACGGACACAGTGAGTCGCGAAGCTGAATTGCATTATAAAAACCACCTGTCAGCTTGTTACTCTTACACAAGTCCAACAAGCGTATTTGTAACATGCTTTCGAGCAGGGCTGTTGGGTCATGCTTGGCGGCAGGCTCAATGGACACGAATTTGGACCCATCACTGAGAATGGTGTGTGTTTTGTTGATATCGTTACACCTGTTAAGAATGACTATTTCAGTCCCTTTGTTGGGTTTACAGATATGTATGCCTGGGTTTGCCTTTGAAATCCTGCAATATGCATGCACTAGATCAGCTTGGTTGTGCTTTCAAGGATTCAGCATTTTCAGTGGACACGCTAGTTTGCGACGTGATAGCTTGGAGTAGAGGAGTTCAAACTCAGCAAATATCTCTTCCTAAACAAAAACAGAATTACCTGGAAAAACTCAGCAGGTCTGGCAGCATCGGTGGAGAAGAAATCAGTTGATGTTTCGAGTCCTCACGACCCTTCGGCAGAACTGAAGTATAGTTAGGAGAGAGGTGAAATATAAGCTGGTCTAAGGTGGGGGGCGGGGGGAGAGCGAAGTTGAGGGTGGGGTGGTTGTGGGGATAAGCAAGCAGAGATAGGAGAAGATAATCAAAAGATGTCACAGACAAAAGGATCAAAGAGGTGTTGAAGGTGGTGATATTATCTAAGAAAAGTGCTAATTAAGAATGGAAGGCAGGATACTCAAGGTACAGCTCTAGTGGGGGTGGGGTGGAAAGACTAACAAAGTTTTAGTTTTAGATTTAAAAATAATGGAAATAGGTGGGAAAAGAAGAATCTATATAAATTATTGAAAAAAAAGGGGGAGGGGGAAGAAACGGGGTGGGGATGGGGGGAGGGGGAGTTTAAGATCTAAAGTTGTTGAATTCAATATTCAGCCCGGAAGGCTGTAAAGTGCCTAGTCGGAAGATGAGGTGCTGTTCCTCCAGTTTGCGTTGGGCTTCACTGGAACAATGTAGCAAGCCAAGGACAGACATGTGGGCAAGAGAACAGGGTGGAGTGTTAAAATGGCAAGCGACAGGGAGGTTTGGGTCTTTCTTGCGGACAGACCGCAAGTGTTCTGCAAAGCGGTCGCCCAGATTGCGTTTGGTCTCTCCAATGTAGAGGAGACCGCATTGGGAGCAATGAATGCAGTAGACTAAGTTAGGGGAAATGCAAGTGAAATGCTGCTTCACTTGAAAGGAGCGTTTGGGCCCTTGGACGGTGAGGAGAGAGGAAGTGAAGGGGCAGGTGTTGCATCTTCTGCGTGGGCATGGGGAGGTGCCATAGGTGGGGGCTGAGGAGTAGGGGGTGATGGAGGAGTGGACCAGGGTGTCCCGGAGGGAACGATCCCTACGGAATGCCGCCGGGGGGGTGAAGGGAAGATGTGTTTGGTGGTGGCATCATGCTGGAGTTGGCGGAAATGGCGGAGGATGATCCTTTGAATGCGGAGGCTGGTGGGGTGATAAGTGAGGACAAGGGGGACCCTATCATGTTTCTGGGAAGGAGGAGAAGGCGTGAGGGCGGATGCGCGGGATATGGGCCGGACACGGTTGAGGGCCCTGTCAACGACCGTGGGTGGAAAACCTCGGTTAAGGAAGAAGGAGGACATGTCAGAGGAGCTGTTTTTGAAGGTAGCGTCATCAGAACAGATGCGACGGAGGCGAAGGAACTGGGATGGAGTCCTTACAGGAAGCGGGGTGTGAGGAGCTGTAGTCGAGGTAGCTGTGGGAGTCGGTAGGCTTGTAATGGATATTGGTGGACAGTCTATCATCAGAAATTGAGACAGAGAGGTCAAGGAAGGGAAGAGAAGTGTCAGAGATGGACCATGTGAAAATGATGGAGGGGTGGAGATTGGAAGCAAAATTAATAAATTTTTCCAGGTCCCGACGAGAGCATGAAGCAGCACCGAAGTAATCATCGATGTACCGGAGAAAGAGTTGTGGGAGGGGGCCGGAGTAGGACTGGAACAAGGAATGTTCCACATACCCCATAAAGAGACAGGCATATCTGGGGCCCATGCGGGTACCCATAGCCACACCTTTTATTTGGAGGAAGTGAGAGGAGTTAAAGGAGAAATTGTTCAGTGTGAGAACAAGTTCAGCCAGACGGAGGAGAGTAGTGGTGGATGGGGATTGTTTGGGCCTCTGTTCAAGTAAGAAGCTAAGGGCCCTCAGACCATCCTGGTGGGGGATGGAGGTGTAGAGGGATTGGACATCCATGGTGAAGAGGAAGCGATTGGGGCCAGGGAACTGGAAATTGTTGATGTGACGTAAGGTGTCAGAGGAATCACGGATGTAGGTGGGAAGGGACTGGACAAGGGGAGAGAGAAGGGAGTCAAAATAACGAGAAATGAGTTCCGTGGGGCAGGAACAGGCTGACACGATCGGTCTACCGGGACAGTTCTGTTTGTGGATTTTGGGTAGGAGGTAGAAGCGGGCCGTCTGAGGTTGGGCGACTATCAAGTTGGAAGCTGTGGGAGGAAGATCTCCAGAGGAGATGAGGTCAGTGACAGTCCTGGAAACAATGGCTTGATGTTCTGTGTTGGGGTCATGGTCCAGGGAGAGGTAGGAGGAAATGTCTGCGAGTTGACGCTCAGCCTCCGCGAGGTAGAGGTCAGTGCGCCAGACAACAACAGTACCACCCTTGTCAGCGGGTTTGATGACAATGTTGGGGTTGGACCTGAGAGAACGGAGTGCAGTAAGTTCAGAGAGAGACAGATTAGAATGGGTGAGAGGAGCAGAGAAATTGAGACGACTAATGTCACGCTGACAGTTCTCAATGAAAAGATCAAGAGAAGGTAAGAATCCAGAGGGAGGGGTCCAGGTGGAGGGAGAATATTGGAGGTGGGTAAAAGGATCCGTTGAATGGGGAGAGGTCTCCTGCCCAAAGAAGTGAGCACGGAGACGAAGACGGCAGAAGAAGAGTTCAGCATCATGCCGAGCCCGAAATTCATTGAGATGAGGGCGTAAGGGTATGAAGCTGAGTCCTTTGCTGAACACTGAACGTTCAGCATCGGAGAGGGGAAGGTCAGGGGGTATAGTGAATACGCGGCTGGGGCTGGGATTGGAAGATGGGGTGGGGACGGAGGGACAAGCAGGGGTGGAGGGTCCCAGATGGGCGTTGGTGTCGATGAGTTGTTGGAGCTTGCGTTCCTTAGCACTTGAGAGAAAGAGAAAAAGTTTCTTGTTGAGGCGACAGATGAGGCGAAGAATAAAATGAAACTGGGGGCACGCGCAGCTTTGAAAAAGGGTGCGGCGGTGCTGCTGGAGGGAGAGGTCGAGTGTGTTCATATGGCGGCGCATGGTCTTCTGAGAGTGTGGATCTCAGAATGCGACGGATTTTGCTTCCAATCTCCATCCCTCCATCATTTTCACATGGTCCATCTCTGACACTTCTCTTCCCTTCCTTGACTTCTCTGTCTCAATTTCTGATGATAGACTGTCCACCAATATCCATTACAAGCCTACCGACTCCCACAGCTACCTCGACTACAGCTCCTCACACCCCGCTTCCTGTAAGGACTCCATCCCATTCTCTCAGTTCCTTCGCCTCCGTCGCATCTGTTCTGATGACGCTACCTTCAAAAACAGCTCCTCTGACATGTCTTCCTTCTTCCTTAACCGAGGTTTTCCACCCACGGTCGTTGACAGGGCCCTCAACCGTGTCCGGCCCATATCCCGCGCATCCGCCCTCACGCCTTCTCCTCCTTCCCAGAAACATGATAGGGTCCCCCTTGTCCTCACTTATCACCCCACCAGCCTCCGCATTCAAAGGATCATCCTCCGCCATTTCCGCCAACTCCAGCATGATGCCACCACCAAACACATCTTCCCTTCAACCCCCCTGGCGGCATTCCGTAGGGATCGTTCCCTCCGGGACACCCTGGTCCACTCCTCCATCACCCCCTATTCCTCAACCCCCACCTATGGCACCTCCCCATGCCCACGCAGAAGATGCAACACCTGCCCCTTCACTTCCTCTCTCCTCACCGTCCAAGGGCCCAAACGCTCCTTTCAAGTGAAGCAGCATTCATTCGTTGCTCCCAATGCGGTCTCCTCTACATTGGAGAGACCAAACGCAAACTGGGCGACCGCTTTGCAGAACACCTGCGGTCTGTCCGCAAGAAAGACCCAAACCTCCCTGTCGCTTGCCATTTTAACACTCCACCCTGTTCTCTTGCCCACATGTCTGTCCTTGGCTTGCTACATTGTTCCAGTGAAGCTCAACGCAAACTGGAGGAACAGCACCTCACCTTCCGACTAGGCACTTTACAGCCTTCCGGGCTGAATATTGAATTCAACAACTTTAGATCTTAAACTCCCCCTCCCCCCATCCCCACCCCGTTTCTTCCCCCTCCCCCTTTTTTTTTCAATAATTTATATAGATTCTTCTTTTCCCACCTATTTCCATTATTTTTAAATCTAAAACTAAAACTTTGTTAGTCTTTCCACCCCACCCCCACTAGAGCTGTACCTTGAGTATCCTGCCTTCCATTCTTAATTAGCACTTTTCTTAGATAATATCACCACCTTCAACACCTCTTTGATCCTTTTGTCTGTGACATCTTTTGATTATCTTCTCCTATCATTGCTTGCTTATCCCCACAACCACCCCACTCTCAACTTCTCTCTCCCCCCGCCCCCCACCTTAGACCAGCTTATATTTCACCTCTCTCCTAACTATACTTCAGTTCTGCCGAAGGGTCGTGAGGACTCGAAACGTCAACTGATTTCTTCTCCACCGATGCTGCCAGACCTGCTGAGTTTTTCCAGGTAATTCTGTTTTTGTTTTGGATTTCCAGCATCCGCAGTAGCTTTTAGCTTTTTGTAAATATCTCTTCCTGTTTGAAGTGGGACAAAGGCACACCAAAATTGAAACAGTGCACAAGAAACAAACTCCTTGCTTTCAGAGAGTATATGGTCAGAGAGATTTACTACATGTTTGGTGGCATCATTAATTAAGTTGCCAAGCTGCCTCTGCTTAAGTGAGTTGTTACAGCGTAGAAGGAGGCCATTTGGCCCATCCTGTCTGCACCGGCTCTCCGAATGACCATTTCGCCTGGTGTGATCAAAACTGATCAAATTGAAAAATAGAAGAAATTTGTGCACATTAGACCAAATGTGGTGTAGGGCATGGCATAAATTATTAACTCTGCTACCAATCTGTTCAATCTGATGTTGTAGAAATGGTTGCTCAATCGTGGGATTGTGTTTCCATATCATTATCAATACGCTTTGTGAGAATAGATTTTAAAAATATATTTTAGGGAATATAGATATTCTGCAAAAAAAGGCTGCGTATCTGTGTGTGATTTAATTAAGCTGGGCAAGAGTTTGATACGAGTCAGGTTGTCTGGGGGTTTGGAGGCATGAAAGGGAAATGAGGTGTTGATTTCGGGCACAAGTAAAGAGGTTAGATCTAACATTTGCATTTTAGATAAGTTGATAGGTTGAATTTCAAAGGGGAATCAGAGGTAAAAAAGAAAAACATTTGCATCTTGCAGGAGTCCATAGGTAAATAGGGATATTATATTTTTATTGACCTAAAAGTAAAGTCAAGATGGAAACATGGAAAACCCTTACTTGGAAGGGTTTGAGTTTTGAAGAAGTGTGAGAACACAATGAGGCTTGAGATGATAGGGTAAAAAGGTATATTAGAGTTACTGTGGATAACTATTGGGCTGGAGGGTTGGCTGTATGACTGTTAAGCTAGAGATAGCTGGAGTTGTTTGAGCTGTTGAAAAGTCTTGGACTGCAGCAAGTAGTTTTATTCTGAAGTGGAATTCATAGAGTGGAAGAGAGAAAAAGTCACGTGGTGCACCTTTATTGAACCTCTCAGTGCTGAAATTGGTACGTCGTCTTCTCAACATCAGAATACAAAAAAAGATTGTGGCCCATAGGCCAAGTTTCCTTCTGAGATTTGGTTTGTGCAGCAATTAACACCAGCTGTGGTCGTAACAGCTTGGAAATAAGCACTGGCACAAGCTTGGGTCTAATGTACGCTTGGAGAAATTCGATTCATAGCTTAGCTGTTCTTAGTTTGACTCATATGTAAGTTATGTTGTTATCCCAAATTTCAGCAATACTTCAAATTAAGTTGGAATGGGTTACTTGAAAAACCAGTTTATCCTGCACACGTGCAGTCGTTCTGATTCCATGCATCCACCTTATTCCCGTAACCCTTCATAACGTTTCTTTTGACCACCTCCCCAGTTTTTCTTAAATGTCGGGTAGTCACTAATTTGAGTATAGCAGTGCATTCACAGACATTTTTTCTTCAAAATATAAAAACAGCTTCCCATGCCCCCTGTCCCAAATACAGTACATTTAAGGTTATATCAGCCCCCTTATTCTCGGTGCCTCAACTGTTTCTATTTCTCCATAATTTTAAACTGTTTTAAATCATGCTGTAATCTTCTCTATTCTTATGATAGCAGGCCCAGTTTTTGAAATCTTCACATTTGTATTTGGTCATACCAGACTGCTCTAGTTAACTAGCATTGTTCTTTGTATTTTCTTGCTATCTTCCTGTAGTCAATTCCAGATATGCATAGTATTCCATTTGTGCTTGTGCTAATACTTTATCCATAACATCTCAGTCTTGACATCCTACTTTCATGCCATAAAATCCACTTTCTGTTAGATATTTTAGCCACTTCAGATGCATTTTGGAATAAGTTGTGAAGCTAAACCCCAAATCTCTCTCCTCTTCTACAAGTCGCATTGATCCCCCATTTAGCGCATTTTTAATACAATATAAAAGCAAAACAATGCTTGAAAAACTCAGCAGGTCAGGCAGCGTCTGTGGAGAGAAACTGGAGTTAACGTTTCAGGTCAATGGCCGTTGTTCTGATGAAATGGGGAACTATAGGCTCAGCAAACTCCTGGATAATAAAAAAACCATAAGACTTGTTCCTTTTGTTTTCAGAGAATGAGCCCCTGCGTATGAATGGATGTCGCTTCCAGAAGATGTAAATGGGCCACATGAGCCTGATTGATTATCTTAAATTGGTTAAATTAGTTTAGCTATTAGTGCACTCAGGATTGTTCAGCAAGTGCTGCCCAATCACGATCAAATGTAACAGATGATTTGGGTTTGCAAACATGGGCTGGTTGAGTACGGTCTATGCTCTGCCTATTACAGCACGCACAAACGAAGGAACGTGCTGATCTATTTGATCAGCCAATCGTTGAGATGTACGGCTTAGCATCGTACTTGCACTGAAATTCGTACATGATGTTGCTCAATTGTGTGGTAGGCAGAGCGTCTTCTGAGGGGGAGGTGCTATTGTCAAAATTGGGAGAGCTGTCTCACAGACTTTCCCGCCCTCCCTCAGCTGATGAATCAGTGCTCCTCCATGTTGAACATCACTTGGAGGAAAGCACTGAGGGTGGCAAGGACGCAGAATGTTCTCTAGGTGGGGGACTTTAATATCCATCACCAAGAGTGGTTCGGTAGCGTCACTATTGACTGAGCTGGCCAAATCCTAAGTGACATAGCTGTTCGACTGGCTCTTTAAGACCACAAGAGCAGAAGTAGGCCATTCGGCCCATCGAGTCTGTTCCACCATTCAATGAGATCATGGCTGATATAATCCTTGACTCCATCTTCTTACCATGTCACATAAACTTTGATTCCCTTACTGATTAAAAATCTGTCTATCTCAGCCTTGAATATACATAAAGACCTAGCTTTTACTGCCTCCTGCAGTAAAAAATTTCACAGATTGACTACTCTCTGAGAGAAGAAATTCCTCCTCCTCTGTTTTAAATGGGTGACCCCATACTCTGAGATTATGCCCTCTAGTCCTGGACCCTCCCGCAAGGGGAAACAACCTCTCAGCATTAACCCTGTCAAGCCCCCAAAGAACCTTATCTGTTTCAATAAGGTCGCCCCTCATTCTCCTAAACTCCAGTAAGTATAGGCCCAATCTACTCAACCTCTCTTCATAAGAAAATCCCTCCATACCTGGGATCAACCTATAGTTTTAGCAAGTCTTCCCTATGTTTATACTCCGTTTCCTTCAAAATAAAGGCCAATGTTCCTTTTGCCTTCCCTATTACCTGTTGAACTTGTATGCTAGCTTTCTGGGATTCATGCACAAGGGACTCCCAAATCCCTCCGTGCTGCAGCCTTCTGCAGTCTTTCTCCATTTAAATAATATTCAGCTCCTTTATTCTTCCTGCCAATGTGCATAACCTCACATTTTCCCACATTATATTCCATCTGTCAAGTTTTTGCTCACTCACTCAATCTGTCTATATCCCTCTGTAGACTCCTGGTGTCGTCCTCACCACTTGCCTTCCCACCTATTTTTGTGTCATTCGCAAACTTGACGATGGCACGTTCACTTCCCTCATCTGAGTCATTAATATACATTGTAAATAATTGAGGCTCCAGCACTGATCCCTGTGGCACCCCACTAGTTCCAGGTAGCCATCCCAGAAATGCCCCCCATATCCCAACTCTGTCTTCTATTAGTTAGCCAATCCTCTATCCATGCTAATATGCTACCCCCAACACCTTGGGCTCTTATCTTATTAAGTAGCCTTAAGTGTGGTACCTTATCAAATGTCTTTTGGAAATCCAAATATATTACACCTACTGTTTCCCCTTTATCTATCCTGCTTGTTACCTCCTCAAAAGAATTCTAATAAATTTGTCAGGCATGATTTCCTCTTCATGAAGCCATGCTGACTCCGCTTTATTATATTATGCATTTCTAAATGCTTGCTATTACATCCTTTACAATAGACTCTAACATTTTCCCGATGATAGATGTTAAGCTAACTGGCCTATAGTTAACTATTTTTAGCCTCCCTCCCTTTTTGAATAAGGGCACTACATTGGCTGTTTTCCAATTTTCTGGGAATTTTCCAGAATCTAAGGATTTTTGGAAGATTACAACCAGTGCATCCACTATCGTTGTAGCTACCTCTGTTACTATCCCTGGATGCAACCCATGAGGTCCAGGGAACTTATCGGCCTTTAGCACCATTAGCTTCCCTAGTACTTTTTCTCTAGTGATAGTTATTGTATTTATTTCTTCCATGCCTTTTGACCCTTGATTATTTAGTATTTTTGGAATGCTGTAAGTGCCTTCTACCGTGAAGACTGAAGCAAAGTATTTATTCCACTCCTCTGCCATTTCCTGGTTCCCCATTATTATTTTCCCAGCCTCATTCTCTAAGGGGCCTATGTTAAACTTGGCCTCTCTCTTCCTTTTCATATATTTAAAGAAGCTTTTACTGTCTGTTTTTATATTACTTGCTAGTTTACCCTTGGAGTTTATTTTCTCCCTCTTTAATATTTTTTGGTCATCTTTTGTTGGTTTTTGTCGGTCTCAATCCTCTAGCTTACCACTAAGCTTTGCCGCATTGTATGTTTTTTCTTTCAATTTGATACTGTCCTTAACTCCCTTGGTTAACTATGGTTGCTTTGTCCCCTTCCTTGAATCCTTGTTCCTCACTGGGATATATTTTCTTAAATGTCTGCCGTTGTTCATCATCTTGTAACCAGCCGCTGAAGGTAAGCGTGCAGGTGCAGCAGGCGGTAAAGAAGGCAAATGGTATGTTGGCCTTCATAGCCAGAGGATTCGAGTACAGGAACAGGGATGTCTTGCTGCAATTGTACAGGGCCTTGGTGAGAGCACACCTGGAATATTGTGTGCAGTTTTGGTCTCCTTATCTGAGGAAGGATGTACTTGCTACAGAGGGAGTGCAGCGAAGGTTTACTAGACTGATTCCTGGGACGGTGGGACTGACATATGAGGAGAGATTGAAAACAAAAACAGAATTACCTGGAAAAACTCAGCAGGTCTGGCAGCATCGGCGGAGAAGAAAAGAGTTGACGTTTCGAGTCCTCATGACCCTAGAGATTGAGTCGATTAAGATTATATTCGCTGGCGTTCAGAAGAATGGGAGGGGGGGGATCTCATAGAAACCTATAAAATTCTAACAGGATGAGACAGGGTAGATGCAGGAACGATGTCCCCGCTGGTGGGGGAGTCTGAGGATATGAGGTAGACCATTTAGGACTGAGATGAGGATAAATTTCTTCACCCAGAGAGTGGTGAGCCTGTGGAATTTGTTACCACAGAAAGTAGTTGAGACCAAAACATTGTATGCTTTCAAGAAGGAGTTAGATATAGCTCTTGGGGTGAAAGGGATCAAAGGGTATGGGGAGAAAGCGGGAGCAGACTATTGAGTTGGATGACCAGCCATGATCATAATGAATGGCGGAACAGGCTTGAAGGACCGAATGGCCAACTCCTGCTCCTAGTTTCTATCTTTCCCAGTCCACTCCAGCCAACTCTGCCCTCATGCCATTGTAATTACCCTTGTTTAAGCTTAGCACAGTTGTTTCCGACCCAAGTTTCTCACTCACTGAATGCTAAATTCTGCCATGTTATGGCCACTGTTTCCCAGGGGATCCTTTACTCTGAGATCATTGATTAAACCTGCCTCATTGCACATAACCAGATCCAAAATAGCCTGATCCCTGGTTGGATTCACAACATTTTGTTCTAAGAAATTGTCCCAAATACACTCTATGAATTCTTGCTCATGTTGGCCTCTACCAATTTGATTTTCCCAATCTACATGAACTTTAAAGCCATCCATGATTAATATACTGCCTTTTTTACATGCCTTCATTATCTCCTGATTTATTTTCTGTCCTGTAGTACAGCTACTGTCAGGGGGCCTATAGGCTACTCCCACCAGTGTTGCCTTCCCCTTGTTATTTCTTACCTCCACCCTTATGGATTCTACATTTTCCAATCCAAGGTCCTTTCTTGCTATCATACATATTCCATCTTGTACTAACAAAGCCATCCCACCACCATTTCCTTCTTGCCTGTCCTTTTGAAAAGTCACAAATCCCTGAATATACAGTTCCCAGTTTTGATCATCTTGTAACCACGTCTCCGTAATGACGATAAGATCACACCCATTAACCTCTATTGTGCCGTTAATTCATTTATTTTGTTCCGAATACTATGGGTATTTAAGAAAAGGGCCATGAATTTTGGCCTTTGTACCATTTGATCTCCCTTTGACCCTATTTGCTGCTTTTTTTATGTTTGTACACTCTGTCCCTTCCTGTCACACTCTGGGCATCATTACCTTAATAACTGTCCTGCAAGGCTGCCATATCATTTTGCTTTGTAAGCTTTTATCCCCTCTCCAGAATCCTCCCCCACCCCACCCCTCCCCTCTATTTAGTTTAAAGCCCTCTGTAAAGCCCTAGTTATTTGATTTGCCAGGACACTGGTCCCTACGGTTCATGTGAAGCCCATTGCACCCTTCTACCCCAGTCCTGGCGCCAGTGCCCCATGAACTGAAACCTATTCCTCTCATGCCAAGCTCTGAGCCACGCATTTAACTCCTTGACTTTATTTACACTGTGCCATTTTGCCTGTGGCTCAGGTAGCAATCCCGAGATTCTTACCTTGGACGTTCTGCTTTTTTATTTTGGCTCCCAACTGTTCAAATCATTTCAGCAGAACTTCCTTTCGAGTCCTATCAATGTCGTTGGCACCAACATGGATGATGACAACTGGATCCCTCCCCAAGTTCCTCTATAGCCCTGAGGAGATGTCCTTAACCCTGGCACCGGGCAGACAACACAGCCTTCGGGACTCGCTGCGGAGAACAGTATCTATCCCCTTAATTATACAGTCCTCTACCACTACTATGCTCCCATTTCCTCCCCCCACTTGAATCGCTCCCTGTACCTCGGTGCAATGATCAGTTTGTTCATCCTCCCTGCTTTCCCCTTGCAAGAACCTTGTAACTGTGGGACAGTTGTAGAGGCCGAGGCTCGCTGAGCGCTACCCCTGGTTCCCCAAACCTGTTTCACCTGCAGTCACGCCCTCCTGTCCCTGATCACAGACCAAATTGGAATTACCTAATCCGAGAGGTGTGACTGCCTCCTGGAGCAAAGTGTCCAGGTAACTTTCCCCCTCGGACGTGGTGCAATGTCTGCAGCTTGGACTCCAGCTCCTTAACTCAGATGTGAAGTTCCTCGAGCTGCAAACGCTTGGTACGGATGTATTCACACTGGATCACCTTGGTGTCGAGCAGCTCCCACATGCTGCAGCGGCAACAATACGTCACCCATCCTGCTATTGCTATTGTATTTTATTATCCTCACCAACCCGCGTGTCGCAGATGCATCTGACCATGACCGTATCGGTATGAGTGACCACCGCACAGTTGTTGTGGAGACAAAGTCCCGCCTTCACATTAAGGATAGCCTCCATCGTGTTGTGTGGCACTACTACCATGCTAAATGGGATAGATTTCGAGCGGACTTAGCAACTCTAGCATCCATGAGGCGCTGTGGGCCATCAGCAGCAGCAGAATTGTACTCGAACACAATCTGTCACCTCATGGCCCGGCATATTCCCCATTCTACCATTACCATCAAGCCAGGGGATCAACCCTGGTTCAATGAAGAGTGCAGGAGGGCATGTCAGGAGCAGCACCAGGTGCAGCTAAAAATGAGGTGTCAACCTGGTGAAGCTGTAACACAGGACTCAATATAACGGCGATATGTTTCCAAGTCAGGATGGGGAGTGGCTTGGATGGGAACTTCCAGGTAGTGGTGTTCCCATCTATCTGCAGCCCTTGTCTTCTGGTAGTGGTTGTGGGTTTGGAAGGTGCTGTCGAAGGAGCATTGGTGAATTCCTGGAGTGCATCTTGTAGATGGTTCACACTGCTGCTACTGAGTGTTGGTGGTGGAGGGAGTGAATGTTTGTGGATGTGGTGTCAATCAAGCGGGCTGCGTTGTCCTGGATGGTGTCAAGCTTCTTGAGTGTTGTGAGAGCTGCACACATCCAAGCAAGTGGGGAGTATTCCATCACATTCCTTACCCCTACATTGTAGATTGTGAACAGGCTTTGGGGAGTCAGGAGGCGAATTACCCATCATGCAATTCCGAGCCTCTGATCTGCTCTTGTAGCCACAGTATTTACATGGCTAGTCCAGTTCAGTTTCTGGTCAATGGTAACCCCCAGGATGTTGGTAGCAGGGGATTCAGTGATGGTAATGCCATTGAACATCAAGGGGCAATGGTCAGATTCTGTCTTGTTGGAGATGATCATTGCCTGACACTTGTGTGGCGCGAATGTTACTTCCCACTTGTCATCCCAAGCCTGGATATTGTCCAGGTCTTGCTGCATTTGGACATGGACTGCTTCAGTATCTGAGGAGTCACGAATGGTGCTGAGCATTATGCAATCATCAGCGAATATCCCCACTCCTGACCCTATGATGCAAGGAAGGTGATTGATGAAGCAGCTGAAGATGGTTGGGCTGAGGACACTACCCTGTGGAACCCCTGCAGTCATGTCCTGGAGCTGAGATGACTGACCTTCAATAACCACAACCATTTTGCTTTGTGCTCGCTTTGCACCAACCCATGGAGAGTTTTCCCCCCTGATTCCTATTCACTCCAGTTTTGCTCGGGCTCCTTGATGCCTCATTCAGTCAAATGCTGCCTTGATGTTGAGGGCAGTCACTCTCACCTCACCTCGGGAGTTCAGCTCTTTTGTCTATGTTTGGACCAATGCTGTGATGAGGTCAGGAGCTGAGCGGCCCTGGCAGATCCCAAGCTGGGCGTCAGTGAGCAGGTTATTGCTAAGCAAGTGCCACTTGATAGTGCTGTTGATGACCCCTTCCATTACTTCACTGATGATCAAGTGTAGACTGGTAATTGGCCAGAAAGTGTAATTGGCCAGGTTGGATTTGTGTTGCTTTTTGTGTAAAGGACATACCTTGTCAAAATGACAGAGTGGGGCAAGAATTTCCAGAGTGTTTAGGAAAATTTTCTACAGTACTATGTTTCCTGCAAGTGAGAAATGAGGCACTGCTAGGCCAGGTTCTTGGGAATGAGGTGAGCCAAGTGGATCAAGTGTCAATAGGGGAACATTTAAGGGACCGTGATCATTGCATCATAATGTTTAGGTTGGCTATGGAAAAGGACAACAAATAATCCAGAGTAAGAATAATTAACTGGGGAGTAGCCAATTTCAATGGGCTAAGAATGAATCAGGGCCAGTCGGGCGGAGGTGATTCTGTATTGGTAATGTCACAGGACTAGGAATCCAGAGGTGCAGGCTAATACTTTGGGGATACGGGTTCATATACCACCGTGGCAGCCGATGGAATTCAAATTCAGTTAATTAAAAATCCAGAATAAAGAAGTAAGTCTTAGTAATAGTGACCATTAAACCATTGTCGTAAAACCCCATCAGGTTCACTAAGTGTCCTTTAGGGAAGGAAATCTGCCTTTCTTACCTGGCCTGGCCTGTGCCTTCTGAAATGGCCTAGCAAGCCACTCAGTTATGTCAAACAGCTACTAAGTCACTAAAAAGGAATGAAACCACCCAACATCGACCTAGGCACCGGAAACGATAGTGGCAAGCCCAGTCCTGTCGACGCTGCAAAGTCCTACTTATTAACATCTGGGGGCTTGTGCCAAATTGGGAGAGCTGTCTCCCAGACTGGCCAAGCAACAGCCTGACGTAGTCATATTCATGGAATCATACCAGACATCACCATCCCTGGGTATGTCCTGTCCCACCAACAGGACAGGCCCACGAGAGGTCGTGGTATACAGTTGAGGGATTTGCCCTTGGAGTTGTCAACATTGACTCTGGACCCCTTAAAGAACCATGGCATCAGCTCAGACATGGGCAACGAAAACTCCTTTTTGGGGAGGCAATGGCGTAGTGGTATTGTCTAGTAACCTGGGGGACCTGGCTCCGAATCCCACTGCTGCAGATGGTGGAATTTGAATTCAATAAAAATCTGGAAACTGGTCTAATGATGACCATGAAACCATTGTCGATTGTTGTAAAAACCCATCTAGTTCACTAATGTCCTTTAGGGGAGGAAATTTGCTGTCCTTACCTGGTCTGGCTTATATGTCACTCCAGACCCGCAATGATGTGGTTGACTCTTAAATGCCCTCTGAACAGGGGCGGTTAGGGATGGGCAATAAATGCTGGCCTAGCCAGACAGACTCACATCCCATGAATGAGTAATTAAAAAAACCCTACTGGTCTCCCCCGGCGCCCCCCCCCTCCCCCCAATCAGCTGATGAATCACTACTCCGTGTTGAACAGCACTTGGAGGAAGCACTGATTGTGGCAAGGGCACAGAAGGTACTCTGGGTGGGGGAATTCACTGCCCATCACCAAGAGTGGCTTGGTAGCACCACCACAGACCAAGCTGGCCAAATTGTATAGGACATAGCTGCTAGACTGGGTCTGCGGCAGGTGGTGATGGACAAACCTACTTTACCTCATCCCCACCAACCTACCTGTTGCAGATGCATCTGTCCATGACAGTATTGGTAGGAGTGACCACCACAAATCCTTGTGGAGACAGAAGTTCCACCTTCAAATTGAGGACACCCTCTATGTTGAGGACACCTCCATGTTGGTGGTATTACCACCATACTAACTTAGGTTTTGATCAGGTCTAGCAGCTCAGCTGGGCATCCATGAGGCGCTGTGGGCCAGCAGCAGCAGCAGGGTTGTATACAAGCACAATCTGTAACACCCTACCATTACCATCAAACCATAGGATCAACCCTGGTTCAATGAAGAGTGCATGAGAGCATGCCAGGAGTAGCATGTCGGACACACCTAAAAATGAGGCGTCATCCTGGTGAAGCTATAACACATCCTGTTATACTTGCATGCCGAACAGTGAAAACAGCATTCGATGGACAGAACTAAGCGATCCCACAACCAACAGACCAGATCTAAGCTCTGCAGTCTTCTACATCCTGTTGTGATAAGTGGTGGATAGTTAAACAACTCTCTGGAGGCGGAAGCTCCACAAATATCCCCATCCTCAATGATGGAGAAGCCTAGCACAAAGGCAATGGGCCCTGACAACCTTCCAGCCATAGTACTGAAGACTTGTGCTCCAGAATGAGCTGCGTCCCGAGTTAAGCTGTTCTTGGAAAGCTACACCATTGGCACCTACTTGTCAATGTAGAAAACTGCCTGGGTATGTCCTGTCCACACAAAAAGCAGGACAAATCCAACCTGGCCAATTATTGCCCCATCAGTCTACTCTCAATCATCAGAAAAGCGATGGAATGTGCTGTCAGAAACAAGCTGCTCAGTTTGGATTCCGCCAGGGGCATTCAGCTCCTGACCTCATTAAAGACTTTATCCAAACATGGGCAGAATCGTTGAACTCCAAAGGTGAGGTGAGACTGTCTGCCCTTGATATCAAAGCAACATTTGACTGAGTCTGGTATCGAGGAGCACTAGCAAAACTGGAGTCAATGGGAATCGGGGAACACTCTCCACTGGTTGGAATCATACCTCGCACAAAGGAAGATGGTTGTGGTTGTTGGAGGTCAGTCGTTTCAGCCCCAGAACATTGCTGCAGGAGTTCCTCACAGCAATGCCCCATGCTCAACCATCTTCAGCTGCTTCATCAATGATCTTCCCTCCATTATAAGGTCAGAATTGGTTATGCTCACCATTCATGACTCCTGAGATAGTGAAGCAACCTGTGTCCATATGCAGCAAGACCTGGACAACATTCATGCTTGGGCTGATGTGTGGTGTGAATGTTACTAGCCACTTAAGTGCCAGGCAATGAGCATCTCCAACAAGACAGAATCCAACCGTCTCCCCTTGAAAATAAATGGCGTTACCTTCGCTGAATCTGCACGATCAACATCTTGGGGATTTCCATCGACCAGAAACTGAACTGGACCACCCATATAAATAACTGTGGCTACAAGAGCAGGTCAGAGGCTGGGTATTCTGTAGCGTGTCACTCACTCACTGACTTCCCAAAGCCTGTCCACCACCTTCAACATTCACTCCCTGCATCACCAATGGACAGTGGCAGCCATGTGTGCCCTCTATAAGACGCACTGCAGGAGCTCACCAAGACTCCTTCAACAACACCTTCCAAACTTGTCAGCTCTACCACCGAGAAGTACAAGGACAGCAGACACATGGGAACACCACCACCTGCAAATTCTCCTCCAAGTTACAGGCCATCCTGACTTCGAAATATATCGCTGTTACTTCACTGTCGTGGGGTCAAAATCTTGGAACTACCTTCCTAACAGCACTGTGGGTGTGCCTGCATCACATGGACTAGGCAGCTCACCATCCCCTCAAGGGCAATTGGAAATGGGCAATAAAAATGCTGCCCTAGTCAGCGTTTCCCAAGTCCCATGAAAGACTAAGAGAAAGCTTGGCAATTAATTGTTACTGCGTGTATTCTCCATAGCAGCACCTCTACCAGTTGGAGTTCACTTGCCAATCAATCAACGCACTCATGCAGTATAAATTGTTACAAAAACAGAATTACCTGGAAAAACTCAGCAGGTCTGGCAGCGTCGGCGGAGAAGAAAAGAGTTGACGTCTCGAGTCCTCTGACGTGTCCTCCTCCTTCCTTAAAATTCTCTCCCAGTATAAATTGTTGTTTCCTTTTGAGATTTTGTATTCTTGTGATTCTGTCCTGATGAGTGTTATGGTGCGCAGTTATGATATTACAAATTTTTATGAAATTGTTTTAAAGATTAATAAAAAACAGCCTTGGACTGTGTTTAAAGGCTGTGTAAAATGGCTCCTGGTACCATGAGGAATTGTGGATTTCAGACTCTCTCTCTTTCGAGGACAAAAGACAATCCTTAATTTAGTTATGCTTCACTGTGGTCTCGTTCAGGAGATGAAGTTTTGTTGACGCCTCATTGTAGGAATGTGAATTGTGCCTTGGCCAAAACAAAAGCTAAGAACCCCAGGTGGAAGGAAGGGTGCTTGAAGTGTCAATGCCTTATTTGGGAGATGACATTTTGAATTGAATTTCTCATCCACGGGCTAGAAAATACACACACACAAAATTCATGGGAGATTTTGGCGAAACACCTTGCAAAGCAACCGTGACGAGTGCAACACTTTGACAGCATCTCTCTTTTTCCAGCAATACTCAAGTTCTGCACTCCCAAGCAACTGTTGGTTAGTATGTGTGCAGATAATCATTTGCTGATTTTAAAACTATTATGTCCCATCCTTAACAAACCTTTAGCACAATTCCAGCTTCTAATGATTCATTAGGATCCATACCAAAACAATTAATTCAAAATGTCGTCTTTGTACTAAATCTAAATTTATTTATTATCTTTCGCTTTGTCTTTTGTACAAGAAGCAACCTCCCTTCCTTACCTTCTTGGTTTGTTTTGCTACTCCAAAACAACATATATGCCAGTCCATGTGTACTACCTGACTTACCCAACGGTGCTTTCCC
The DNA here is from genome assembly GCF_964194155.1 of Cetorhinus maximus. Lineage (NCBI taxonomy): Eukaryota > Metazoa > Chordata > Chondrichthyes > Lamniformes > Cetorhinidae > Cetorhinus > Cetorhinus maximus. The sequence continues at coordinate 173,031,582 of NC_135883.1, forward strand.
TTCAACCCTTATACATGGCCTTCTTTGACCTCACAAAAGCCTTTGACACTGTCAACCGCGAAGCTTTATGAAGCATCCTCCTCCATTTCAGCTGCCCCAAAATGTTTGTCACCATCGTCTCTGTTCCACGATGATATGCAAGCCGTGATCCTGACCAACGGACCCACCTTTTACCCAACCCACTTTCAGACTGGGTTCAAGCAAGGCGATGTCATTGAACTGACGCTCTTTTCAATCTTCCTTGCTGCAAAGCTGCATCTCATCCTCAGCAAGCTCCCTGCTCGAGTGGAGCTAACCTACAAAACAAGTGGGAACCTCTGCTGACTGCAGACCCGATTCAGTGTCGTCCCATCCTCTTGCCATTGAGCTACAATACGCAGACGATGTTAGCATCCCCGCACAATCGGAGGCTGAGCTCCAAGCCATAGTCCACACCTTCACAGAAGCGTACGAGAGCAGAGGCCTTACACTAAAGATCTGTAAGATCCTCTACCAATCTGCCCCCTTCACAATGCACTGCACCCCTCCAGTTATCAGCGAGGCCTTGGACAATATGGACCACTTTCCATAACTTGGGAGCCTAATGTCAACAAGGGCAGACATTGATGAGGTTCAACACTGCCTTCAGTGTGCCAGTGTAGCCTTCAGCTGCCTGAGGAAGAGTGTTTGAAGACCAGGACTTCAAACCTGGCACCAAGCTCATGGCCTACAGAGCAGTCGTGATACCTGCCCTCCCATATGGCTCAGAGACATGGATGATGTACAGCAGGCACCTCAAAACTCTGGAGAAGTACCACCAGCGCTGCCTCCGCAAGATCTTGCACATCCATTAGCAGGATAGGTGCACCAATGTCAGTGTTCTCGTTCAGGTCAACATCCCCAGCATTGTAGTATTGACCACGCTCAATCAGCTTCACTGGACAGGCCACATCATCTGCATGCCTAAGATGAGACTCCCAAAACAAGTGCTCTGCTTGGAGCTTCGACATGGCAAGCGAACCCCAGGAGAGCAGAGGAAACGTTTCAAGGACACCCTCCAAGCCTCCTTGAAAGAGTGCAACATCCCCACCGCTGGGAATCCCTGGCCCAAGACCGCTCGAAGTCGGGGGGAAAGCATCAAGGAAGGAGCTGAACTCCTCGAGCTTCATCACCAAGGGCTAGCTGAAGCCAAGCGTCGAAAGGAGTGTGTGGCACCCCACTCACCTGTTGCCCCTACCACCGCCTGTCCCGCATGTGACAGAGACTGTAGCTCACGCATTGGACTCTTTAGTCACCTGAGAACTCATTTTTACTGTGGAAGCAAGTCATGCTTGACCCTGAGGGACTGCCTAAGAAGCAGCAGCTCTCCCATTAAAGGAGAGGAACCTGATATAGAACCATAGAAGCGTTATGGTGCAGAAAGAGGCCATTCAGGCCATCGTGTCTGCGCCAGCCAAAAAGAGAAAAAAGAAACTAATGGCTCATTTTAATCTCACTTAACAGCACCTGGTCCGTAGCCTTGCAGGTTACAGCACTTAAGATGCAGATCCAGGTAACTTTTTTAAATGAGTTGAGCCTTTCAGCCTCAAGCACCAACTTACGCCCTGGTCACTCTTGAAAGAAGACTGCTGTTATTCATCTTTACTTGTACGTGTTCCTTTATGCAGAACTGTACACCATTTATTTTTACATATCATATTATTTAACTCCTAAAACTCCTTAAGTTCACAAAGCAATTTCATCTTGATTTGATCATTTTGTGATAGATATTAACCTGCTCTTTTGGTCTTTTGTTTACCACCTGCATCTGCCAGAAGGGCAACTCCGTTATTTTGCCACCCTATATCTGTGTTTGTCCAAATTGCACCAGCAAGTCTTTGTAGTGAGGACCATGAGCAGCTAGAATTGGTACAGAGGAGTGGTTGACATGCTAACCATATTTTTCCCCCTGGCAACTGTGCATGGTATTAGGCATGGTTAGACTTACCTATGATGAACTTATATTGTCAAAATGACTCAACACTAATCCCCATCTTACCTCTGAAGAAATATCACTTAAGCGAGGCACAAAATTCTCAGTATCTGTGGAAATATACTCCATTGTGAATCGCAATCATCACCAGGGGGGGAACAAGTGCTGAGAAAGAAGAAAAGTTCAAGAATTTGCAACATCTTTGCCTCTAGGCATCGGTGATAGCTCATTGGTAGCATTCTCACCTTTCGTCTGAAGATTGTGCTTTATGTCACTTAGAGCCTTGAACACACTGTCTCGGTACTGAGGGAGTGCTGCACTGTCGGACCTGCCATCTTCTGGATGTGGCGTTACACTCGGACCACCTTGCATGGACGTAAAGGATACAAGAATAGTAATTCCAAGAGCAGGGGTGGAGTTCTTCTCTGTGGTCTGGCCAATACTTACAATGTTGTTATTTGTGGGACCTTGCTTTGTTTTATGCATTACCACAGTAACTATGCTTCAAAAAGTACTTCATTTAATAAGAGGTATTAACAGTAGAACACAACCCTGTTTGACCCCACTACATATCTGTGTTCCGATGTTGCCCCATCATAGCTGACCATACCCACCATGTTGTCATGGAAAGAAGAGGTCACATTGAACAGCTTCAAAGGGCAGCCAATTTTCTCCAGCAATAGCCCACCTCTGCTCACATGGTTGAATGCCTTGGTGAGGTCAATGAAGGTAATAAATACATTGTGGTCTCCTTTGTTCACGGCATTGCTCTTGTAGCTGCCTGCACTTTATCACAACATTTATTTTGCGTGTATTGGGGTGTCAGCTGAGACTGCATTGAAACCTTGAAGCAGCCTGAGGTTCTGATGACCATTCGGTGTTACCAACTGAGCTAAGGTGACATGATAAAGGAGTGACCAAGATGATTCCCGGTCTTGGAAAAATGGAACTTTGAAGAAAGGCCAACGAAAAGGTTTGTGGCAGTGGTGAAGGTTAATGATCCAAGGCTTTATTATAATGAAAAATGTAGGAGATATGTAAGTAAAGAAAGCTATTTAACTTGCTCTGTTCAATAGGAACATAGAAAGTTTACGACTTAGAAGGTGGTCTTTTGGCTCCTTGCGTCCGTGCCAGGCGAGAAATTACTAAATAAATTTCATGACCCTCAGGCAAGATTAATTTCTTGTTCTTCCCAACAGTTGCTGGATAAATGGGAAAAAAAAAACTGAGTAAGTAATTGAGGATTAATCAACAACTTTTAAAGGGGGATTGGATTTATTTCTGACAAAAATTTTAGAGTTATGAAGTTAGTGATAATGACATATGTTTTTGGGGGAGATGGGGAAAGGAACTGTTACTTTAGTATAGGTGTGGAGGTGAGTGGATGCACTGGGCCTGAGCTGAGTGATTCTTTTCTCACTCTGAACTTTGTCCTTAATACTAGGAATAAAAATTCACCATTGTATTTGGCGCACCTTTTGAGGGGCAGCATTTTTTAGTGGTTTAAAATAAATAGTTATTTATGACAACGAGAATACAAGTCTAATCTCCATTTATCATGTAGAGCTAGAGTTACAATGGTGAAATTCATGGACTTACAAAGGCTTTCTCGCCACCTGCTGCGAGCCCAGTCTGGCACATATGTTCTTCAGGACTCGGTCACAGTGGTTCTGCTGAACATTTCTTGGTGATGGGCATTGAAGTCCCTCAACTAGAGTACATCCTGTGCCATTGCTACCCTTAGTGCTTCTTCCAAATATTGTTCAACATGGAGGAGAACTGATTCATCAAATTGGGATGGCAGTAGGTGGTAATCGGCAGGAGATTTCCTTTTCCATGTTTGACCTGATGCCATGAGACTTCATGGGTCCAGAGTCGACGTTGACGACTCACAGGAAAACTCCTTCCCGACTGTATAGCAATATGCCACTACCTCTGCTATACATATCCAGGGATGGTGATGATGGTAGCTGGGGTGTTGTAAGGTATGACTTGGTGAATTTGACTGTCAGGCTGTTGCTTGACTATTCTGAGACAGCTTCCCCAATTTTGGCAAAGTCCCCAGATGTTAGTGAGGAGGATTTTGCAGGGTTGACTGGGCAGACCATCTCTGTTGTTTCCAGTGCCTAGTTCGATGACCGTTTTATTCTTTTTCAACTTTTCTGTGGTGGTTTGATACAATACAGTGGTTTGCAAGGCCATTTCAGAGGGCAGTTAGGAGTCAACCATAGTACTGCTGGTCTGAAGTCACTTAGAGGCCGCATTCTGCAGAAGGACATTAGTGAACAAGATGTTTTACTTTACAACAATCTGGTAATTTCCACATTATCAATATTGTGACTAGCTTTTAATTTCAGTTTCACCTTTGTACATACACCCCAGCTCCCTTAATCTGCACCTCTGTTCTAATTGTACCCTGTTGCCTTTCCTTGTTCTTCCTATCAGTCTTGCGCATCACAATTATTTAAATTTCATCTGCCATGTGTCTGCCCATTTATTTGATTGTCTAAATCCTCCTGAAGTTTGTTCTCCTCATTGGTTGCTACCTTTCACATTGAGTCATTTGCAAAGTTTTGAATTATGCTCTGCATACCCAAATTCAGGTCACTAATCAGAAAGCAGTAACTCTAATACCAATCAGTCTAAAAAACAATGCTTCACCACTCCGCTCCATTTCTGTCACTTAGTCAAGTTCATATGCAAGCTGCCACTGCCCCTTTAATCCATGGGCTTCAATTGTTCTAACAAGTCTATGTGGTACTTCAAAGCATTTTGAGTGTCCATTTACAAGTTCACTGCACCGCAAGAAGGCATTGGACAAGGTGCCATAAATAAGAGTTCCTGGTGTAGGAGTAACATATTAGCATGGATACAGGCATAAATGGGTCATTTTTGGGTTGGCAAGATGTAACAAATGGAGTGCCACAGGGCTCAGTGGTGGGACCTTAACTATTTACAACTATTTAATGAGTTGGATGATGGGACCGAACATATGGCCACTGAATTTGCTGATGACAAAAAGCTAGGGAAGAAAGTTGTGAAAGGGTATAAGTGGCCTGAAAAGGGATATAGTAGGCTAAATGAGTGGGCAAAAATTTGGCAGATGGAGTATTGTTATGACTGGGATGGGAGGAATGCATGAGTGATCAAGCCTCACTACTCCTCAGGCATGTAACATTAATTTAAATGTTTAATTTTCTCACCAAAATGGCCAATTGTGTACCTATACCTCTGGCACCCAGAAGAAAAGAGACTCTGACCAGGTTTCTTTCAAAAACTCAAATGATTAATTTATTTTAAAACAAAATTTTTAGCAAGTTGCGAGTACTGGTTATCACACAATTGTAACCAGGAAGTATAACTATCTATCTCTTATAAAAGAAATCCCCCAGCACACACACACACACACACCCACACAAACAAACAAAGGACAGAGTCTCTCTGCAGAGATGGGCTTTGGAGAATGGGCATTGTAAAATAAAGGATAAAATCTGCAAGGTCTCTACATAGCCGACCTGGAGTTCTCTTGTATCTCCTGGTCCCAGTTCATGTCTGGACTTTCCCACCAACTGGTCTCAGCTTTGCAGGTCCAAATGCAGACAGGTTGCACTCAGATGAGGTTCCTCTGGCTACAGGTTGTTAGTCTCTCTCAATTTTAGGCAAGGTATAGAGAGGGAGCCAGTCAAGGTAACCTTCTTTCCTCAGTTTGTTCTCCAACAAGGCTGCCTTCCAAGCAAGCAGCTTATTTTTCCCCCCCTCTCCCATGCCTTTTGTCTCCCAGCTTTTCATTAAAGGGCTTTGCAGTTCAACACAAACAAACAACTCCTTAAGTACCATATAGGTCGTGATTTCTTGGACGAGGCCTGCTTGTTTACAGCTCCAAGGTTAATTTACCACCTTTTTTAAAAAAAAAAACCCAGGTTATCATCCACATGTCCAGATCATGCCAAATCCTTCCATTTTGTAAAAGAAATCTTATATCTGAAGAGAGATGATTCTAACAGTATAATGTAGGAAAACATGAACTTGTCCACTTTTGGCAGAAAGGATAGAAATGCAGCATATAATCTAAATGGAGAGAGATTGCAGAACTTGAAGTACAGAAAGATCTGGCAGCTCTGGTATATGAGTCACAAAAGTTAGTATGCAGGAGCAGCAAGAGATTAGGAAGGCAAATGGAATGTTGTTTATGGCAAGGGCAATGGAATATAAAAGTGGGGATGTTTTGCTCCAGTTGTTGGTGAGACCACAACCTTCCAAACTCTCAGCCACCACCACCTAGAAGGACAAGGGCAGCAGATAGATGGGAACACCAGCGCCTGGAAGTTCCCCTCCAAGTCACCCATCATCCTGACTTGGAAATATGTCGCCATTCCTTCACTGTTGCTGGAAAATCCTGGAACTCCCTAACAGCACTGTGGGTGCACCTACGCCATATGGACTGCAACGATTCAAGAAGGCAGCTAGCACATTCTCAAAGGCTACTAGGGATGGGCAATAAATGCTGACCCAGCCAGCGAAGCCCACACCCTGTGAATGAATAAAAAAAAGCAGTTCAGAGAAGGTTCGCTTGACTGATTCCTGGGATGAAGGGGTTGTCTTATGAGAAAAAGTTGGACAGGTTGGAACTGTATCTGTTGGACTTGACAGGAATGAGGGGTGATCTTAATGAAGTGTATACGACCCTGAGGAGGCTTAACAGAGTAGATGCTGAAAGGATGTTTCCCCTTGTCGAAGAAACCAGAACTAGGGGGAGACAGTTTAAAAATAAGGGTCTCCCATTTAAGATGGAGTTGAGGAGAATTTTTTTCTCTTGATGGCTGAGAGCCAATGGAACTCTCTTCCCCATAGAGTGGCAGAGGCATGGCCATTGAATCATTTTAGGGCAGAGGTCGATAGATTCTTGACTAACAAGGGAATCAAAGGGGATTGGTAAGATGTCGAGGCCACAATCTGGTCAGCCATAGTTTTATTTAATGGTGGAGCAGGCTTGGGGGGCTGAATGGCCTACTCCTAATACGTATGTTTGTATTTTTGTAATCCTTTTAATTTCTTCATTAAAGAACTCGAACTCGATCAGGTTAGTCAAACACTATTTGCATTTAACAAATATATATCAACTTATATATAACAATATATCAACAAATGCTGTTTAATTTTGTCCCTGATTAGTGTCTCAAATTTCTCCTCCACTGATAATGGGCTATCTGGCTTGCAGTTGCTGGGTTTATCCCTCTTTGGTTCACAGGTATTGTATCACATAGAGGTAGTGAAGGTACCCAGGAGTTCATTTCAAGTGAGAAATTTGAGAAGCTTAAAATGATGTAGAGAATCTTTATTTAGCTGTGCTGTCTCAGTTTAGAACAGTTAATGACAGAAACCAAGTTTTAAGGCTCTGTGAAATAACATAGAAAGGTAGTGCATGCATAAGACATAGAAACCAAGAGCACTGTAACTGAGCAAAAAGGTTAGAAGTAGGCCAGATGCAAAATAGTTTAAAAGGTAGGAGCTGCCATGATGGCTCACTGTATTTAGAATAATTAAGTCATACAGACCAAGAGGATCCAAGGTTCAACCTTGATCGATATAGATTTAACCACTTTATGGTCAGTGTATGGAGGCTGATTTTATCAGCAAATGTAAAAGGAAAAAAAATAGACTTGCATTTATAAAGTGCGTTTCACGACTTTCACATTACAAAGCACCTGACAGTCAATGAAGTATTTTTGAAGTGTAATCACTGTTGTAATATAGGAAATGCAACATTACTGTTGAATGTTATGTTGTTTGAGGGATAAATATCATCCAGGATACTAGGGTAACTGCTGCTGTTCAAAACAGTGGCTGCTTTTATGTCTACCTGAGGGGGTGGATTGAGCCTGGGTTTAACATCTCATCTGAAAGATGGCATCTCTGACAGTGCAACACTCCCCAAGTATTCACCTTGGAATTTTATGCTCACGTCCTGGAATGGAAGTAGAATCCATAATCTTATGACTCAGAAAGGTAAGGATGTGACATGATGAAAATAATGTCCTGATTTATGAGGTATTATGGAATATCTTAGGCACTGGAACAGGTCAGATTGACCAGAATGGTTTTTTCTGATCCTGTATGTTTGTTCGCTCTGGAAGTACCTGTGTGTGGTTGGGATTGGAGTTGGCTGTGACAGGTCATGAAACAACGTAATTAAAAAGTGTACAGAAGTTCCCACTTAGTGGTGGTTGCGCTCCTGAAAATTGGGACTTGAAGTGGAATGATTTTAACTGAACCATGAATTCCCGTAGGAATCAATGCTGAAGTATTCTCCTTCAGCCGTTTCTTGCCCGGCAAAACCAATGTTGAAATACTGTACCATACATTTGCAGCACTGTGCATTCTTAGCTGAAATAACTTGCAAAATAAAATAAACGACTAAATATAAAAGAAATAATGTGTAAATTCAATTTTCTCGTCTCTCGTCGTCTCCTTCAGCAGCCCCATGGGTTCTGGGATGACTTTCTCCCAATCTGGCTCAATGGATTCTGAGGTGGATGATGAGTCCAGTGCTCAATGTCCAGACTTTGCCACATGTGGGCACGTATTTGTTGGAGGGTCAGTTGGATGAGTTGCTTGAAGGTTTTTTCACATGCTCAAACATCTTGACTTAGCCTCTGCATGTACCTGACGACGTCTCTCTGGTGCCTTCCCAAATGAACCTTCTATTTTGGTCAGTCACCATGTGTCAATAGAGATGTTTGACCTTTTCAGGACTGATTTGAGGACATCCCTAAAGCGTTTTAGTGAGGTGGCTTTGAGTGATTTAGAGTCCCGGTGCTGATCCTTGCCTGTTGAAAATGGTGCTCTCACTGGCTTGAAAATGGCTCCTCTGTACTGTCTGCTGCTCATGAAACTGATCTGGACCAGCCATAAAACATATTGTGGCTACAAGAGAATGTCAGAGGCTGGGAAAATCTGTGGAGAGTAACTCACCACTTGACTCCCCAAAGTCTGTCCACCATCTAAAAGGCACAAGTCAGGAGCGTGATGGAATACTCTCCATATGCCTGGATGAGCGCAGCTCCAACAACACTCGAAGCTTGACACCATCCATGAAGTCTCATTGCATCAGGTCAAACATGGGAAGGAAACTTCCTGCTGATTACCACGTACTGCCCTCCCTCAGCTGATGGATCAGTACTCTTCCATGTTGGACATCACTTGGAGGAAGCGCTGAGGGTGGCAAGGGTGCAGTATGTACTCTGGGTGGGGGACATAAATGCCTGTGACCATGGGTGGCTTGATAGCACCACGACTGACTGAGCTGGCCGAGTCCTAAAGCTGCTAGACTGGGTCTGTGGCAGGTGGTGAGGGAACCAATAAGAGGGAAAAACATCTGACCACCTCCTCACCAACCTGTCTGCTGCAGATGCATCTGCCCATGACACTATCAGTAGGAGTGACCAGCGCACAGTCGTTGTGGCGATGAAGTCCTGCCTTCACATTGTGGATACCCTCTATCGTGTTGTGTGACACTACCACTGTGCTAAATGGGATAGATTTTGAGCAGATCGAGTAACTCAAGACTGGGCACCCATGAGGCGCTGTGGCCCATCAGCAGCAGCAGAATTGTACTCAAACACAATCTGTAACCTTATGGCCCGGCATATCAGCCACTCTACCATTACCATCAAGCCAGTGGATGAACCCTGGTTCAATGAAGAATGCGGGAGGGCATGTCAGGAGCAGCACCAGGCATACCTAAAAATGAGGTGTCAAGCTGGTGAAGCTATAATACAGTTCAACTTGTGTGCCAAACAGCATAAGCAGCAAGTGATAGACAGAGTTAAGCGATCACACAACCAATGGATCAGATCTAAGCTCTGCAGTCCTGCCATATCCAGTCGTGAATGGTGGTGGACAATTAAACAACTCACTGGAGGAGGATGCTCCACAGATATCCCCATCCTCAATGATTGGGAATCCCAGCACATTAGTGCAAAAGCTAAGGCTGAGGCATTTGCTACAGTCTTCAGCCCGAAGTGCCGAGTGGATGATCCATCTTGGCCTCCCCTGGAGGTCCCCAGCATCACAGATGCCAGCCTTTAGCCAATTCGATTCATTCCACGTGACACTAAGAAGCGCGGCTGAAGGCACTGGATAGTGCAAAGGCAATATTCTGGCAATAGTATGAAGACTTGTGCTCCAGAACTTGCTGTGCCCATAGCCAAGCTGTTCCAGTACAGCTACAACACTGGTATCTATTTGGCTATGTGGAAGATTGCTCAGCTGAGTCTAGTGCACAAATCCAACAAGGCCAGCTACTGCCCCATCAGCCTACTCTTCATCAGTAAATTAATGGAAGGGGTCATCAATAGTGCTATCAAGCGGCACTTGCTTAGCAATAACCTGCTCACTGACGTCCAGTTTGGGTTCCGTCTGGGCCACTCAGCTCCTGACCTCATTACAGCCTTGGTTCAAACATGGACAATAGAGCTGAGCTCCCAAGGTGAGTTGAGAGTGACTGCCCTTGACATCAAGGCCGCATTTGACCAAGAGTGGCATCAAGGAGCCCTACAAAACTGGAGTCAACGGGAATCGGGGAAATCTCGCTGCTGGTTGGAGTCAACCTAGCGCAAAGAAAGGTGGTTGTTGGAGGTCAGTCATCTCAGTCCCAGGGCATAACTGCAGGAGTTCCTCAGGGTGGTATCCTGGACCTAACCATCTTCAACTGCTTCATCAATGACCTTCCTTTCATCATAAGGTCAGAAGTGGGGATGTTCACTGATGATTGCACAATGTTCAGCATTTGTGACTCCGCAGATACTGAAGCAGTCCATGTCCAAGTGCAGCAAGACCTGGACGATATCCAGGCTTGGGCTGACAAGTGGCAAGTAACATTGGCACCACACAAGTGCCAGGCTATGACCATCTCCGACAAGAGAGAATCTTACCATCATCCCCTTGACATTTTATGGCATTATCATCGCTGAATCTCCCACCATCAACATCCTGTAAGTTACTATTGACCAGAAACTGAACTGGATTAGCCATATAAATACTGTGGCTACAAGAGCAGTTCAGAGGCTAGGCATCCTGCGACGAGTAACTCACATTCTGACTCCCCAAAGACTGTCCTTCATCTACAAGGCACAAGTCAGGAGTGTGATGGAATACTCTCCATTTGCATAGATGAGTGCCACGCCAACAACACTCGAAGGTTGACACCATCCAGGGCAAAGCAGCATGATTTATTGGCACCCCATTCACAAACATTCACTCTCTCCATCACCAATGAACAGTGGCAACATTGTGTCCCATCTAAAAGATGCACTGCAGAAACTCACCAAGGCTCCTTCGACAGCACCATCAAACCCCACGATCACTATCTTCTAGAAGAACAAGGGCAGCAGATGCATGGGAATACCACCAACTGTAAGTTCCCCTCCAAGTCACTTAACATCCTGACTTGGAAATATATTGCCATTCCTTCACTGGGTCAAAATCCTCGAGCTCCTACCCTAACAGCACTGTGGGTGTACCTACACCATGGACTGTAGTGATTCAAGAAGGCAGCTCGCCATCATCTTCTCAAGGGCAATTAGGAATGGGCAATAAATTCTGACTTAGTCATCGATGCTCACATCCTGTAAATGAATTTATAAAAAAAAATTGGCCTAGTTGGATTTGTTCTGGTTTTAGGGGACAGGACATACCTGGGTGATTTTTCACGTTGCCAGGTGGATGCCAGTGTTGAGCTATACTGGAATAGCTTGGCTAGGGATGCAGCTAGTTCAGGAGCACAAGTCTTCAGTCTTTTTGCTGGAATGTTGTCAGAGCCCCATAGCCTTTTCAGCATCTGGTGCCTTCAGCTGGCTCTTGAGGTCACGTGAAGTGAATCAAGTTGCCTGAAGACTGGCATCTGTGTGATGTGGAAACCTTCGGAGTTCAAAATGGATCGTCCACTCGGCACTTATGGATGAAAGTGGTTGCAAATGCTTTAGCCGTAACTTTTTTTCTCAGGTGTTGGGCTCCCCCATCGTTACACAGATGGGATATTTTTGGAGCTGCTTCCCCCATTAGTTTAATTGTCCAGCACCATTCACCACTGGATGTAGCAGGATTGTAGAGCTTGGATCTGATCAGTTTGTTGTGGGATCGCTTAGCTTTGTTTATTGCGTGCTGCTTCTGTGGTTTGGCATATAAGGACAACTGCGTTGTAATTTCACCAGGTTGGCACCTCATTTTTGGGTATGCCTGATGCTGCTCCTGGCAAACTCTCCTGTACTGTTGAACCAGGGTCAATCCTTCTGCTTGATAGTAATAAGAATGGGGGAATAGGAAGCGTGTTTAAGATTACGGGAAGAATGTGGGGGAATGGCACTCGGCGAGTTTCTCATTCAGAAAGGTGGCACAGACATGACGGACTGATGGCCGCCGCCTGCACTGTAACACTACTGTGGTTCTATGCCGGATCATAATGTTGCATATAGTAGTTGGATACAATTCTGTTGTTGTTGATGGGCCACTGCGCCTCTTGAATGCCCAGTTTTGAGTTGCTAGAAGTTGCTAGTAGATTAGCTGGATCCCATTTAGCACGATGGTATTGCCCACAGAACACGATGGAGGGCATCCTCAATATGAAAATGGGACTTGGCCTCCACAAGGACCGTGTGGTGTTCACTTCTACCATTAGTGTCATGGACAGATGCATCGCGACAGGTAGATTGGTGAGGATGAGATCAAGTAGGTTTTTACCTTTTCCTGGTTATTTCACCACCTCAGTGCAGCTGCTTTGTCATTTAGAATTCAGCCTGCTACCAAGTTGATGGACATTGAAGTCCCCCACCCAGAGTACATTCTGTGCCTGAGCTTCCCTTAACAGTTCCTTCATTCCTTTTTGACTTTGTCCCGGTTTGATGCAACTCAGTGGTTCGCTTGACCATTTCAGGGGGAATTTAAGAGTCAACCACATGTCTGTGGCTCTGGAGCCACATGTAGGCCAGACCAGATAAAGATGGCAGTGTTCCTTTCCTAAAGATCATTAGTGAACCAGATGGGTTTTTACCATAATCGAGGGTAGTTTCATGGTCACCATTATTGAGACTAGCTTTTATTAATTGAATTTAAACCCACCAGCTGCATGGTAATTTAAACCTGTGTCCCCAGAGCATTAGCCTGGGCCTTTGGATTTCCAGCCCAATGACATTAGCACATTGTCACTGCCTGCTCTTGAGTAGGGTGCAGAGGTTGCAAACTGTCTTGTTCAACTCAGGAATTGAAGGAGGATGGTGTGGCTGACCACGTGAAAGGCTGCAGAGAAGTTAACCAGGTTTGCATACCATTGTCACTGTTGCATGACCTGTGAATTGTGATTTTCACGTGTTTTAATGCTCTGGCAGAGCTGAAAAGCTGATGGAAGAGATTTAAAGATCGGCATTTTATAGTGTCAAATACTTGGGCTAGACTGAAATAACTGAATAGCAACAGGGGAGTTTATGGAATACCCACAGATATTAATAGCATGAACTAAGGGTGAAAATAGAAAAGGATTTGAAAAGGAAAGAATTAATCAGAGCATGTATCAACTTTGAGCTAGAGGTCTAGTGAGAAATTGATGAGGTTAAATTAACTGGTGATACAGTTGTGACAGGAAGTTGGAAGGTTAAAGCATATTGATAGAATTTGGTGAACCAAGCTTTTTTGCTGTAGTCAAAAGTAGGAGAGAATATATCGGTAATTGGGCAATTAAGGCGGCAAATGGCATATTGGCCTTTATCACAAGATTTGAGTAGGAGTGAAGATGTCTTAGTGCAATTATATTGATCCTTGGTGAGACTGTATCTGGAGTATTGCGTGCAGTTTTGGTCTCCTTACCTAAGGAAAAGTATTCTTCCCAAAGAGGGAGTGCAACAAAGGTTCACTAAATTAGTTACTGGGATGGAGGAACTGTCCTATGAGGATAGAATACATGGACTGAGCCTTTATTCTTGGGAGTTCAGAAGAATGAGAGGTGATCTCATTCAAGCATACAAAATTCTAACAGGGCTCATCAGGGTAGATGCGGGAAGGATGTTTCTCTTGGTTGGGGGGGAGGGGTCTAGAACCAGGGGAGACTGTCTCAGAACAAGGGGCACGCAATTTAGGACTGAGCTGAGGATTTTCTTCACTGAGGGTGGCGAATCTTTGGAATTCTCTGTCCCAGAGGGCTGTGGAGACTCAGTCATTGAGTATGTCCGAGACTGAGATTAATCGATTTTGACACATTAAAAACATCAGGGGCTATGGGGATGGTGCAAGAAAATGGTGTTCAAGCAGGAGATCGGCCATGATCTTGATGGATGGCAGAGCAGGCTTGAAGAACTGAATGGCCTACACTCCTATTTCTTGTGTTCTTATGCAAGGTTGTGATGGATTGTGATTAAAAGAAACAGCTCACATTTATATAATGCTGTTCTTGTCCTCAGATGATCCAAAGTGCTTTACAGCTAATGAATTCATTCTGAAATGTAATCATTATTGTGGTGATATCACTGTAGTCAGTTTCTCCCAAATGTTAAGGAGGCAATTGATCTGATTTACTTCACTGTCACAGCAAATGAGGCCTGAGTTTAATGTTTGAACTGTAAGAGGGCTGCTCTGTTAATGGAGCATACTTCCAAGTATTGCACTGAAGTATAAGTTTAGGTTGAGCTCAAGTGTTGGAATACAGTTTTAACCTACAACTTTCTGACTCAGAAGCAAGAATGCTATTGCTGAGACAGCCTGGCATGAACAAAATTGTGCACAAGAATTGAGTAGCAACTGGTTAATCAGGATATCAGAAATGGAGACGCTTAGGGAGGACATTTTGAGGTGATTATTCATTAGGCAGCCATATTTGCAATGATGCAAAAAAATAGCTGTCATATTAAAGTAGATGATGAGATCAGGGACGTTGAGTGTCTCCAAGTTGGAGTAAATTCAAAACAGTAAAGCTGGCAAATAATTATAATGGGGCATTTTGAAGATTTTGCAAGTGGGCCAGGATGAGGATTCCATAGAATTGATTCAAGTAGAGGAAAGGCAGGGTCAGTAGTCTGAAATGCCAGATGAATTGAAAAAAAAAGTCACCAAGAAAGACATTTGAGTTTTTTTAAGGGAAAGAATCCGAGGAATTTCAAGAATTAAAAGGGTGTAAGGATAAGCCCAGCAAGTACAAGGCAATCAGTTTAACCTCAGTGGTAGGAAAGCTTTTAGAAGCTATAATTTGTAACAAAATTAGCAGCCATTGGGCAAGTGTGGATTAATTAGGAAAACCAGCACAGATTTGTTAAGGGCAAATCATGTTTAACTAACTTGCTCAAGTTTTTTGATGAGGTAAAAGAAGGTGGATGAAAAGAATGCGGTTGATGTGGTGTACATGGACTTCCAAAAGGCATTTGATCAAGTGCCACCTAACAGGCTTTTAAGCAAAATTGCTCTTCAATGGAGGAGATGTCCTCTTCGCTAGAGGTGTGGACCTGGATGGAGTTGAGGGACTGACTGGCTGAGGGTATTGGCGGCTTGGCAGAGCTCCCTGTGAAACAAAGTAGATATAATTAGTGCATGGCAGCACAGTCAAAAGCAGGAGACGGACGTGTTGAGAAGGGGATCATATGGTGTAGGATCCTCATGTGGGTGTTCGTCACCAGCCTCACCATCGTTGCAGGCATGGTCCATGTCCTCACCAGTCAGTGTGATGGCACACTCCTCAAAGTGAATGAGAGGTCTAATGTGGGTCACTCCACTCCCGGTCTGGGACCTCTCCCTGCTGTTGTGAGCCTGCATGAAAACAGATGGAGTGTGTGTAAGCAGGACACATGGCATTGCATGGAATGTTTGTGTGGTGAGAGGAGCCATAGACAGGAATGAGGACGCGAGCTCCAGAGCATATGAGCCTGATGGAGATGTGAGGGTGTGTGAGAGAGTTAGTGGTGTTGTCCCTTGAGGTATGAGATCCCTGTGGATGTGCGATGGGTTTGTGAGTGTGTGAGAGTGATGAGAAGAGTGACTTCCCCTAGCGGAATGGATGAGACCATTCATGCTCTTCCTGCAGTAGTTGGCAGTCTTCTTTTGGTTGATGCTGACCACCACCTCCCATGCTGGATTGATGACGTTGCTTGCTGGTCTTTGTCCACAGCGGGGTAGAGAACTTAATAGTGGGCCTCCACTGTCCAGTAGGTGCTCGAGGGAGGTGTTGCTAAATCTGGGCAGCATGTTCGGCCTTTGACAGCCATCCGTTTCCCAGTAGCTTCCTATCCCTTAAAGAATGCTAGCTCTGCAAAGAGGCGGCCTTTAAATATGGCGCCCAGTTGACTGGAGGCCTAAGGTGACGGCGGGGTGGGAAAATCGGAGGCCGCCCGCCAGTGACCCAGCATGTTTCCTGGGAATGCATAATTAATGAGGCAGGAATGGGGCGATACAGCGGGTCAAACACCCTGTTCGCTACCACACTCAGTACAAATCTGGGACAATTCCGCCCAATATTAGCAAGGTGGAAAAAGGAACAGGAATAAACTGGATGATTAAGATAAGCTATTTCCAATGCTCTGGGAGGTAGTGAAACAGGTATGTTCTAAACTTAGTAGTGATTGTGGAGGATTTTAATTTCACAGATGTGGATTGGGATGCATAATGTGTAAACCCCTGTAATGAGCTGAATTAATTGAGCTGATGCAGTATTTCTTTCCAAGGTGGCATGGAGCAGTGTAAAACAAAATATGATTTTATCTAATCGAAAATGAGTAAATGAATTGGTGCAGAAACGTAGTCTGTCATCAGTTATTTTGAATTAAAAGCGGTGTTGGAGAAATAATTTCTTTTCAAGTTCGGTTTCGGAAAACATCCTGAAGGTATTAAGCTGAAAGCAACAAATTTGCAAGAAGTACTAAAGGATGTGTGGATAAAATGTTGGCAAATATGTTCTGTTAGAGCAACAGAAGGCATTTATATGTGAAATAAGTGGAGGGTGATGTATTAGGATAAAACCAGCATTGCAGCTGAAAAATTAATGAAGGAAAAGAAAAGCATTTAGGGTGCTGAGTTGAACTGATGAATAAGGCGAAACGATCGATAAAGACTGGAAAATGGAAACAGTAACATAATAAAAACTAGTGTTCATAAGTAGATACTGCGTTTGTATATTTTGGCAAAAAAAATGGTAGATTTAATCACAAGTGTTGAGATCTAAGGGGGAAAATAAGATAATCTTTTGGGGAATGTGCTTGAAATATCAGTGAGCAACTTTTGGACATCTCATGCTCTAATACCATCAGCCAAGCGACCTCAGGTGGCGAAGGAGGCAAAGAAAATGCTGACTACATTGATTAATGTAATCCAAAAGCAATTTTGAAATTGTACAAGTAGTTACTGAGACTTCATCTGGAATCTGTATGCAGGCTTAGTCCTCAGTTTCAAAGTAGTGTTACTGTCATTTGTTAAATGAGCAAGTCTGGCTGGAATTTTTGCAGGAATGGAAAAGGCCTTCAGCTTAGAAAATGGCGCCTGAGACCCGATTCCGGAAGTCCTGCCCCTGAACCCAGCATCCAGCATTATCACCAAAGGGGGCTGGGGCTTGTTGTCGTTTACACGTCCATGGTTCATGGAGGCAGCTGCCGTCAGTCAGATCCAATTTTCGTTAGTGGGATGTACAAAACACGATTTGTGGGCTTTAGACCTTTGAGGAAAAGGTCTCAAGCTGCTGGAGTTATTTGAAGCGGTAAGGCACCCCTTTGGGAGAGGGGAAGGCACCCCTTTGGGAGAGATAATGTATTTTGGGATTGGTAAGAGGAGACATGAATGTGCATAGAAAGTGGATAACCTCCGTGGAACTGTCAAGCTTTCAAGGCATTTAAATCTCCTGCCCTTCTTATTTTTAAGAAAAAAACAGTTGAAAAAGTATCAGTTCTTGCAATTTAATTAACTCTGTCGGTTGACTTAAGCCTCAGGGCAATCGTTATAGGAGTAGTTGAAGGGATTTAAATATACTGAATGGGTTTTCATGAATGAGTGTATTTTTTTAAATAGTTATGACGTGGCAGATGATGTGTGTTAGGTGGACCAAATCTACAAGGGAAACTTGGTTGTACTATCACAACGGTTTTGCAATTTGTATTTATAATGAGATGTGTGCACTGAATTCTGAAGTAATAAGTCCACCAAAACCTCTAGAGATTTAAAAAAAAAATTAATTAAAATATTTATTAACAAAATAATAGATATCAAGCACAGACTACAATTAGTTACTACTATAATAACTCCTAAAATTCCTTATTAACTTGACTCCAATCACACCCCCTTTAAGCAACAGTTCAAAATAGATTTTAGATTTAAAACAGAACAAGCAAATTAACACAATACTCACTTGACAGTGGAAGTCCAAATGGCTTTTCCCCAATTTCAGTTTCATTATATAGCAGACTTGTGCACAAATGCTGGAGGCTTCATTAAGGCTATTTCACAGCACTCCTGTTAGATCTTACATGGCCGCTTGCCACAGAGCCTTTCATTCTCTATATATGTTTCTCTCTCTCTTTTTAACATGTAAATTCTATTGTTTCATATGTCTTTGAAACTGTATCTTCCTCGTAATATAAAAACTTTCATGTTGCCAATATATTGTCAATTTTTAGGAAAAATAAACGCATTCCTTGGCCTTGCTTATGTGGCTAGTTGTAAACAGATGAAGATCCCTTTGAAATCCAAATCTCCTCATTAATCTAAAAATGACAATTCTCTTCACACCTTACATGCGAAGTCAGCATCAATATTTAGCATGTCAAGCACTAGCTTCTTTTGATGATGTAAAGCTTGCAGTCTACTTCACTCCAAATGAAATTAAATCTCACAGATCCAACTATAGTTACCCCCATAAACCTACTTAACAATAAACCAGAAAAATATTATGAAAATTATTATACTTTCATCGCATAGTGAAGTCATCAATAGGCACTTAGAATTTTATTTCAATTCAGCATGGCTCCTGAGGTCTGCACATAGTGGATACTGGGTGAGTTGGCACTAATTTGGCATAAGTGGTATAAAGAGCCATGGGGAATGAGTAGTGGGACATTGGTTGGCATGGATAGCATGAAGGGCCCTGTGAAGTAGGTGGAGGGGCATAGGTTGGTATGGAGGGGCCATGGTGGGTGGGTGGGGGGAAGTTTGTATGGATGGAGCATGAGGGATGTGGTGGGAGGTGAGGGTTAAAGGGCTGTTTCTTGTTTTATTCTTTTTCTTACAAGTCCTGAAGCAGTGAGGTAGGCCTTTCACACAGCCCGCTTCCACAATCGGCAGCTCCTGTGGCTGCCTCCGAACTACTTGTGGGGGCAGTGGGCGGGCTCGCGTTAACACCCACCCTCCCAGAACAAAAACGAGAGCATTTGGGGCACTTTCTCCTGAGTCGGGTTTGCGGAGTTGGGAATTTTCCAGATTATAGACTAGAGCAAAAATTTGGTCCTCTATGATTAATATCAGAACTGAGGAAGTGAAAACCAAGAACAGACTTGATGGTGGTTATTAAGATTGAGAGGTTTGATTGAAATTTATTTGAGTATTTACCAACGTATAAACATATAAACAAGGAGCAGGAGTAGTCAATTCAGCCCCTCAAGCCTGCTCTGCCATTCAATAATTCATTGCTGATCTGATAGTAACCTCAAATCTGCAAACTGCCTACCCCTATAACCTACCACCCCCTTGCTTATCAAGAATCTATCTGCCTCTGTTGTAAAAAATATTCAAAGACGCTGCTTCCACCGCCTTTCAGGAAGACTTCCAAAGACTCCCGACCCTTTGGGAGAAAAAATTTCACCTTGGTGAATTTCTGCAGTGCATCTTTTAGATGGTGCACACTGTAGCTACAGTGTGTCGGTGGTGGAGGGAGTGAATGTTTGTGGATGTGGTGCCAATCAAGCGGGCTGCTTTGACCTGGATGGTGTCCAGCTTCTTCAGTGTTGTGGGAGCTGCACTCATCCAGGCAAGTGGGGAGTATTCTATCACATTCCTGACTTGTGCCTTGCAGATGGTGGACAGGCTTTGGGGAATAAGGTGGTGAGTTACTCATCGTGCGATTCCTAGCCCCTGACCTGCCCTTGTAGCCAGCATATTTACATGGCTAGTCCAGTTCAGTTTCTGGTCAATGGTAACCCCCCAGGATGTTGATAGTGTGGAATTCAGTGATGGTAATACCATTGAACATCAAGGGGCGATGGTTGGATTCTCTCTTGTTGGCGATGGTCATGCCTGACACTTGCGTGGTGCAGATGTTACTTGCCACTTGTCAGCCCAAGCCTGTATATTGTCCAGATCTTGCTCCATTTGGACATGCACTGCTTCAGTATCTGAGCAGTCACGAATGGTCCTGAACATTGTGCAGTCATCAGCGAACATCCCCACTTCTGACCTTATGATGGAAGGAAGGTCATTGATGAAGCAGCTGAAGATGGTTGGGCCGAGGACACTACCCTGAGGAACTCCTGCAGTGATGTCCTGGAGCTGAGATGACTGACCTCCAACAACACAACCATCTTCCTGTGTGCTAGGTATGACTCCAGCCAGTGGAGTTTTCCCCCTGTTCCCATTGACTCCAGTTTTGCTAAGGCTCCTTGATGCCACACTGTCAAATGCTGCCTTGATGTCAAGGGCAGTCACTCTCACCTCACCTCGGGAGTTCATCTTTTTTGTCCATGTTTGAACCAAGGCTGTGATGAGGTCAGGAGCTGAGCGGCCCTGGCGGAAGCCAAACTGGGCATCAGTGAACAGGTTATTGTTAAGCAAGTGCTGCATGATAGAATGATGACCCCTTCCATTACTTGACTGATGATCAAGAGTTGGCTGTTGGGGCAGTAATTGGCCAGGTTGGATTTGTCTGGCTCTTTGTGTACAGGATATAACTGGGCAATTTTCCATATAGCCGGGTAGATGCCAGTGTTGTAGCTGTACTGGAACAGCTTGGCTAGGGGCGTGGCAACATCTGGAGCACAAGTCTTCAATACTAATGCTGTAATATTGTCAAGGCCCATAGCCTTTGCAGTATTCAGTGCCTTCAGCTGTTTCTTGTTATCAGGTGGAGTGAATGGATTTGGCTGAAGGCTGGCATCTGTGATGCTGGGGACCACCGCAGGAGGTCGAGATGGATCATCCACTCGGCACTTCTGGCTGAAGATTGTTGCGAATGTTGCAGCCTTATGTTTTGTACTGCTGTTCTGGGCTCCTTCATCATTGAGGATGGGTATATTTGTGGAGCCTCCTCCTCCCAGTGAGTTGCTTAATTGTCCAACAGCCTTCACGACTGGATGTGGCAGGACTGCAGAGCTTAGACCTGATCCTTAGGTTGTGGGATGACTTAGCTCTGTTGATCACTCGCTACTTATGCGGTTTGGCACGCAAGTAGTCCTGTGTCATAGTTTCACCAGGTTGACACCTCATTTTTAGGTATGCCTAGTGCTGCTCCTGGCATGCCCTCCTGCGCTGTTCATTGAATCGGGGTTGATCCCCTGGCTTGATGGTAATGGTAGAATGGGGGATATGCTGGGCCATGAGGTTACAGATTGTGTTTGAGTACAATTCTGCTGCTGCTGATGGCCCACAGTGCCTCATGGATGCCCAGTCTTGAGTTGCTAGATCTGTTCAAAATCTATCCCATTTAGCACGGTGGTAGTGCCACACAGCACAATGAAGGGTATCCTCAGTGTGAAGGGAGGACTTCGCCTCCGCAATAACTGTGTGGTGGTCACTCATACCGATACTGTCATGGACAGATGCATCTGTGGCAGGCAGGTTGGTGAGGATGAGGTCAAGTATGTTTTTCCCTTTTGTTGGTTCATTCACTACCTGCCGCAGACTCAGTCTAGCAGCTATGTCATTTAGGACTCGGCCAGCTCGGTCAGTCGTGGTGCTACCGAGCCACTCTTGGTGATGAACATTGAAGTCCCCCACCCAGAGTTCATTCTGCACCTTGCCAAGTAATGTTCAACATGGAGGAGCACTGATTCATCAGCTGAGGGAGGGCGGTATGTGGTAATCAGCAGGTTTCCTTGCCCATGTTTGACCTGATGTCATGAGACTTCATTGGGTGCGGAGTCGATGTTGAGGACTCCCAGGGCAACTTACTCCCGACTGTATACCACTGTGCCGCCACCGCTGCTGGGTCTGTCCTGCCGGGGGGACAGGACATATCCAGGCATGGTGATGGTGGAGTGTGAGACAGATTCTGATTGCTCAAGGCATTGCCCTGAGGAACGAGTCAACGAATGGCTGTCACTTGTTTTGTTTGGCTGAAACAGGTGCAATGTGTGTACATGTTCTTTCTGTCTGCAACGAACCCCTATGTATTAATATATATAGCTTGAAGTACATGCAGGTGTGCCACACTTTGAGCCCGACTGGCGATCTTAAATCGGTGTAATTCTTAGCACACTTGAGGGTTATTTAGCAAATGTTGTCGAATTGCGGAATCACATATTAAGTTAACGTTGTGTTTTGAGTTTTGCAAGTACTGGCTGGTTGGGTATGGTTATCTTGCCTGTTGCAAACAGCATCTGGGACATGATGTTTGATACAATCCGCCAGTCTTTGGGTCGTATGGCCTACATAGCTACTAGCATCACACTGGTGCTGAAATTCATATACCATGCTACTCATTTGTGTGATAGGCAGAACGTCGTTTTTGGCTTGATGGCAGCATCATGTCAGAGGCGTATAGTACTCATGTTGCAACTGTATAGCAGCAGCGTGAAATAGCTAGTTTCACCTGTTGCTCAATCTTTTGAGATACCTTGTCCTTCCAAGGTAATCTGAGTTAGGCTGGGCACTTTTCAGGGCCGAAAGTGATGGC
This sequence comes from Cetorhinus maximus, assembly GCF_964194155.1. NCBI lineage: Eukaryota > Metazoa > Chordata > Chondrichthyes > Lamniformes > Cetorhinidae > Cetorhinus > Cetorhinus maximus. Next base: position 173,054,369 of record NC_135883.1, read on the forward strand.
CTCATGCCCATTCATGAGTTTGTGTGATATACAGTGTGAAATGATCTGATCAGGGTAGCCATTATTCTGCAGGATGCCTTTGCACCCTATTTCAGCATCAAGCTTGCATAGTGAGCAAATGGCTCTGGCCCAATTTACAAGGTTGCCAATAAGACTAATCTTCTAGCGCGTGGAACTGTAAGAATCCCAATGCCTATATTGACCAGTGAAGTTAGACTTGTGGTCGACAAAGGTAGAGAACCCCTGGCAGATTTCTTGACAAGTACATCAAAGAAGGGGAGCTCATGTGATTGCTCCATTTCAAAACTGAATTTGAGCACAGGATGGAGCCCATCAGGACATGTAAGGAAATCATTACATGCAGCTGCGAATTTAAATAAGGCAATCGTATCATTCACATGTCAGAAATATACGAGGGGTAGGAGGTTAGGTGTCATTCCATCGAAGACACGTTTCTCGTGCAACTCAACAAAGATGTTGGTGAGGGCTGGGCCTAGAGGGGATCCCATGGAAGCACCATCTCTTTGGGCATATGTGATGTCATAAATAGTGAACCAAACTGTGCGAGTTGCCAAGTTCATAAGTTCAATGAAGACTGATTCATGCAGTGGTGGCTGGTCTAGATCACCATGATATAGTGCTCCAGCGCAAACGTCTATGGCTTCCTTAAGTGGAATCTTAGTGAATAGGTTGGCATTGTCAAATGAGCTCATGGACATAGCATTGCTATCGATATGCAAGTCCTGCATGACTTTCGCAAATGTGAAGAAGTGCTTCACTGTGTATGTGCAAAACCTGGTCAAAGCTGGTTGTAATAATTCGCCCAACCATTTGACCAATTCATGATGTGCAGAGCTGGTCATTGATAAGTTAGGCGTAAAGAGACATCACTTTTGTATGCCTTAGGCAGCCCATACAAGCGCAAAAGTAGTGAACTGTGAGGGCGAACCCTGTCATATATATCACATGGTCGCTTATCGCTCTTAGACAAGTCCAGCAAGCATTCTTTTTAGCTTACTTTCAAGCAAGGCTTGTCTGGTCATGTTGAGTGGCATGTTCAAGGGATACAAATTTTGACCGGCCATTAAGAATGGCATGCATTTTGTTGATATAGTCACACTTGTTAAGGATGTGTCATGAAAATATAATTTTCATATTATTGTAATTTATTGTAAAGGTAGGTTAACAGTGGGGTTTGGATTATTTTCTCTGGGGGGATTGTAATTGAATTTCAGACAGCTAGTCTGGAGCTTTTGAGTCATCAAAAGAGAAGCTAGGTTTGAAATGCTAAATACGTAAACATGGCTGAAGTTTTAGAATGTGAGGTGTGAAGAACACTTGCATTTTTAGGTAAACCAGAGTAGTAAATTTCAAAGAGATGGTAAATTGTTACACCTAGCCAACAGAGGCTAAGCCAAAACAGTGTGTTTATTTTTCCCAAAGAATGCTGATAATATGAGTTCTATGGAAGATTTATATTATGGAAAAAGTAGAGTTGCAAAGACATATTGGGACAATGGAATTTACATTAAAAGGGAGAAACCTGTGTAAAGGAGATGAGGTTATGTGTAAGGAGAACGCATTCTAAGATCTAACAAGTGTGAAAAGCCTCCAGCGTCCGTGTATTAAGCTGCTGTCTACAGGAACCAAAGCTAAGAAAATTCACTTGGAATATCACTGTTCAGGATATTGTGTGCTTTGCCTGGGTCTGTTGAAATCTTTGTTGTTTTACTGTTGCCTTAATGGAGGTGTTACTGGGAGCCGGATTAATTAGAGGATTTAGGAGTTATTATAGTTGTAATTTGTAGACCTAATGCATGTGATTGAAACCTTTTGTTCTATTAATAAATTTTAATTTAGCTTTGTGAAAAAAACCTCTAAGTCGCAGTGGGCTCGTGACTGCTGAATTCAAGGCACACATCTTGAAATAAAGGACAAATGGCAAGCAGTTGTGACAACTGTTTCAAGTTTCTCTCTGGGATTTGAGCAGCTCAGCATTTACCATCCACTGTGCCATAACAGATGACTATTCCCGTCCCTCTGTCAGGCTTACTGATCTGTATGTCTGAGTTGGTCTTAAGACCTCGCAATGCTGTAAGACATTCTCATTGCAAAGTCAGGCATGTTGTTCGGAATCCCGCAATATGCACTCGCTAAACCAGCTAGGCATGCTTTGAATGATTCAGTGTCTTCAATGGATAGCTGAGAATGGAGGAGTTTGAACTCAGCAAATACCTCTTCCCGTTTGATCTTGGATAAAGGCACACCAAGATTGAAACCATGCGCAAGAACAAACTTGCCACTTTTTGAGAGTACATGGTCAGAGGGATTTGTTACTACTTTAGTGGTGTCGTTAATTGCGTTGCCAAACCGCTTTCACTTAGAACCATAGAACACTACAGCGCAGAAAAAGGGCCATTCGGCCCTTCAAGTCTGTGCCGAAATATTATTCCGCGAGTCCCATTGACCTGCACCTAGTCCATAACCCTCCAGACCTCTCCCATCCATGTATCTATCCAATTTATTCTTAAAACTTAACAGTGAGCCCGCATTTTCCACGTCAGATGGTAGCTCGTTCCACACTCTCACCACTCTCTGAGTGAAGATGTTCCCCCTAAACCTTTCCCCTTTCCCCTAAAGCCATGTCCTCTCATGTTTATCTCTCCTAGTCTAAGTGGAAAGAGCCTAAGTGAGTTTATGGTGCGGATGTGTTTCAAAAGATTTATCGAAGCAATATCGTGGCTTAAACGTATCAAATTGAGAAATGAAAGACATTTGCGCACCTCAGACCAAGCACAGTGTAGGGCATGGCATAAAGTAGTAACCCTGTTACTAATCTGCTCAATCTCATTTTGCCTAAACGCTTGTTTGTGGGACTGTGTCTCACTTTAGCATTATCGATAATTTCTCCAAGCGTGCAGTAAACCCAAGGTTGGATCGGTTTTCATTTCCAAACGAAAAGCTTTGACATGCCTCTTTTTTTCAGCAGTTCTCAAGTTCTGTACTACCAAATGACTGTTTGGAATTTATTTGTTGTATACATTTTTAAAATTAATTTCATGGAGGTGCCCATCCCTAATTGTCCTTGAGAAAGTGGTGGTGAGCTGGCTTCTTGAACCCCTGGAGTCCATGTGTTGAAATTATTCCCACAGTACTGTTAGATAGGGAGCTCCAAGATTTTGACCCAATGACAGTGAAGGAAGGGCAATATATTTCCAAGTTAAGATGGTGTGTGACTTGAAAGGGGATCTTGCAGGTGATGGTATTCCCATGTGTTTGTTTCCCTTGGCCTCTAGACAGTGGGAGGACGCAGATTTGGAAGTTATTGTTGACTGGTTGCTGAAGTACATCTTGAAATTGAAAAGTACTGTAATCCCTGTGTGCCTCTGATGGAATGAGTGAAAATTTAACGTGGTGGATGGTGTGCCAATCAAACAGGCTGCTTTGTCCTGGACGGTGTTGAGCTTCTTGAGTGCTGTTGGAGCTGCATTCATCCAGGCAAGTGGAGAGTATTCCATTAAACTCCTAACTTGCCTTGTTGATGGTGATTAGGTATTGTGCGGTCAGAAAGTGAGTGCACCTTGTGTTGGTGGTGGAGGGAGTGAATGGCTGTGGATGCGTGCAAACCAAACAGGCTGCATTGTCCTGGATGATGTCACTCTTAAGTGTTGTTGGAGCTGCCCTCATTCAGGCAAGTGGAGAGTATGCCATCATACCCCTGACATGTGCCTCCTGGATGGTGGACAAGCTTTGGGGGGTCAGGAGGTGAGTAACTCGCCACAGGATTCCTCGCCTTTAACCTGCTCTTGTAGCCATAGTATTTTTATGGCTAGTCCAGTTCAGTTTCTGGTCAGTGGTAACCCCCATGATAGTTGGGTATTCAGCAATGGTAATGCCATTGAATGCCAAGGGGTGATGGTTGGATTCTCTCTTGTTGGAGATGGTCATTGTCTGACATTTGTGCGACGTGAATGTTACTTGCCACTTGTCAGCCCAAGCCTGGATATTGTCCAGGTCTTACTGCATTTGGACATGGACTGCTTCAGTATCTGAGGGGTCGCGAATGATGCTGGTCATTGTGCAATCATCAGTGAACTTCTGACCTTATGATGGAAGGAAGGTTATTGATGAAGCAGCTGAAGATGGTTGGGTCGAGGAAACTACCCTGAGGAACTTCTTCAGTGATGCCCTGGAGCTGAGATGGCTGACCTCTAACAATCACAACCATCTTCCTTTGTGCCAGGTACGACTCCAACCAGTGGAGAGTTTTCCCCCTGATTCCCATTGACTCCAGTTTTGCTAGGGCTCCTTGATGCCACACTCCGTCAAATGCAGCTTTGATGTCAAAGGCAGACATGCTCACCTCTCTTCGGGAGCTCAGCTCTTTTGTCCACGTTTGGACCAAGGCTGTAATGAGGTCGGAGCTGAGTCATCCTGGTGGAACCCAAACTGAGCGGCAGTGAGGAGGTTATTTCCAACAGATGCTGTGAATTCCGATGGAAGTAAGGTCATTTAAACAGCTGATGCTGGTTGGACCTCGGCCACTGCCCTGAGGAGCTCCTACAGTGATGTCCTGGGGCTGAGATGATGAGCCTCCAATAACTCCAATCATCTTGCTTTGTGCTAATTGTGACAAATTTCTAATTTTGCCCCTGCCTTCTGTTACCCTGTGGAGTTGACTCTTCCAATGCACTGTAGGCTGGTCTCCCATTTTCTACCTTCTGCACATTTTGGGCCAGCCAAAACTCTTGCCTGCTTCCTAGTTTGCAGCAAGGCCTTCCCACTAATCACCATCCTTCTAAACTCCTCCAGCTTCTCAATTCTTTGAGATAGCTATGCTCATTCAATTCAGGGTTTTTGAACCTCCCCTATTTATAATTCCTACTATTAGTGGCCATGCTTTCAGCTGCCTGGGCCGAAGGCTTTGGCACTCTTCCCCTCAATCGCTTTTTTTCTCTTTCACTTTCTTTTAGATGGTCACTGCCACCTTCTCAAGGGCAATTAGGGATGAGTAACAAATGCTGGCGGCACTCAAATCCCATGAAAGAATAAAAAGAGGACCTAGAAGCACTAGAGAAAATGCAAAAAAAGTATCACCAGGATGATACCAGAACTGTGATGAAAGCCTAACAGGCTGGGACTCTTTTCCACGGACAACAGAGGGCTGAGACTTGATAGAGGTCTTTAAGATAATGAAAAGGTTCAATAGAGTATATGTGGAGAAAACGTTTACACTTGTGGAGGTGTCCAAAACTTGGAGAACATGACTATAAGGTCGTCAATAATAAATTGAAGAGAGAGTTCTTTCCCCAAAGATTGGTGAGAATATGGAGCTCACTGCTACCTAATGGGATGGTTGTGGTACAGATGCATTTCAGGAGAAGCGAGACATAATTTAGTATGTTGCTTTAATAATTATGAACTGACGTGATTAAAATCAATGCTGTACTTAATTTACACAGCTCTGAATGGGCATGTGACTGAATTTAGCTTTGTATTTGTGCCAGGTCATGTATATTGAAATATTATTTTGACCCTAATCCCTTTCCTCCTCCGCCCCATCAAAAATGGAATGCTGGAGCAAAGCTGTTTTTGTAAGGATGGCACATTGTGAAAACAGATTGGATTTGCATTTTCTACTGTCAAGTATAATTTGTTTGGTTGAGTTTCAGTTCTGTTCTGTGTTGCAAAGCTCAGAAATTTATATTGAGGCTGTGCCTGTGATAATTATTCACATGCATTGGGAATGACTTTAGTTTTCAGTGGCTTTGCAGTACTGGGACAGTTCCATTACTTAATGAATTCCTTTTAGTAAAACAAAGAGAAAATTAGTGAGAAATATAAATACAGACAGTAAAAACTTCTAAAAGTATGCAAGAATAAGTAATTGGAAAGCCAACTTCAAGGGGAACCAATGGATGTATTGTACTTAGATTTCCAGAAGGCATTTGATGAAGTGCCATGTCAAAGGTTATTGCAGAAAATAAAAGCTCATGGTATAGGGGGTAACATATTGGCATGGATGGCGAGATTGGCTAGCTAACAGGAAACAATGGGCATAAATGGTTGGCAAGATGTAACAAATGGTGTGCCACAGGGATCTGTGTGGCCTCCGCTTTTTACAATTTATTTAAATGACTTGGGTGAAGGGACTGAAGGATTGGTTGCTAAATTTGCTGATGACATAAAGGTTGTGAAGTTGTGAAGAGGACATGAAGTTACAAAGGCATATAGATAGGTTAATTGAGTGGGCAAAGATTTGGCAGATGGAGCAGAATGTGGGAAAATGTGATATTGTCCATTTTGGCAGGAAGGAAAAAAAGCTTATCTGAATGATGAGAGATTAATAGAAACATAGAAACTAGGAGTAAACCATTCGGCCCTTCGAGCCTGCTCCGCCATTCATTATGATCATGGCTGATCATCCAACTCAATAGCCTGCTCCCGCTTTCTCCCCATACCTTTTGATCCCTTTTGCCCCAAGAGCTATATCTAACTCTTTGAAAACATACAATGTTTTGGCCTCAACTACTTTCTGTGGTAACGAATTCCACAGGCTCACCACTCTCTGGGTGAAGAAATTTCTCCTCATCTCAGTCCTGAATGGTCTACCCCATATCCTCAGACTGTGACCCCTGGTTCTGGATTCCCCCACCATCGGGAACATCCTTCCTGCATGTACCCTGTCTAGTCCTGTTAGAATTTTATAGGTTTCTACGAGATCCCCCCTCATTCTTCTGAACTCCAGCAAATATAATCCTAATCGACTCAATCTCTCCTCATATGTCAGTCCCGCCATCCCAGGAATCAGTCGGGTAAATCTTCGCTGCACTCCCTCTATAGCAAGTACACCCTTCCTCAGATAAGGAGACCAAAACTGCACACAATATTCCAGGTGTGGTCTCATACAATTGCAGCAAGACATCCCTGTTCCTGTACTCAAATCCTCTCGCTATGAAGGCCAACATACCATTTGCCTTTTTACTGCCTGCTGGACCTGCATGCTTACCTTCAGCGACAGATGTACAAGGACACCCAGGTCTCGTTGCACATCCTCCTCTCTCAATTTATAGTCATTCAGATAAACTGCCTTCCTGTTTTTGCTACCAAAATGGATAACCTCACATTTATCCACATTATACTGCATCTGCCGTGCATTTGCCTACTCGCTCAGCTTGTCCAAATCACACTGAAGCATCTCTGCAACCTCCTCACAGCTCACCCTCCCACCCAGCTTTGTGTCATATGCAAATTTGGAGATATTACATTTAATTCCCTCACCTAAATCATAAATATATATTGTGAATAACTGGGGTCCCAGCACCGATCCCTGTGGTACCCCACTAGTCACTGCCTGCCATTTGGAAAAAGACTCGTTTATTCCTACTCTTTGTTTCCTGTCTGCCAACCAGTTTTCTATCCATCTCAATACACTACCCCCAATCCCATGCGCTTTAATTTTACACGCCAATCTCTTCTGTGGGACTTTGTGGAAAGCCTTCTGAAAGTCCAAATAAACCACATCCACTGGCTCCCCCTCATCAACTCTACTAGTTACATCCTCAAAAAATTCCAGTAGATTTGTCAAGCACGGCTTCCCTTTCATAAATCCATGCTGACTCTGTCCGATTCTCCACTGTTTTCCATGTGCTCAGCTATTAAATCTTTTATAATGGACTCTAGAATTTTCCCCACTACCGACGTCAGGCTGACTGGTCCATAGTTCCCTGTTTTCTCTCTGCCTCCCTTTTTAAATAGTGGGGTTACATTAGCTACCCTCCAATCTGTAGGAACTGTTCCAGAGCCTATAGAATCTCGGAAGATGACCACCAATGCATCCACTATTTCTAGGGCGACTTCATTAAGTATTCTGGGATGGAGATCATCAGGCCCCGGCGATTTATCGGCCTTCGATCCCATCAATTTCCCCAACGCCATTTCCCTACTAATACTGATTTCTTTCAGTTCCTCCCTCTCACAAAACCCTGTGTTCCCCAACACTTCTGGTATGTTATTAGTGTCCTCCTTTTTGCAGATTGCAGAGCTCTGAGATGCAGAGGGACCTGGGTGAGCGAGTGCATGAATCGCTAAAAGCTAATATGCAGTTACAGCAAGTAATTAGGAAAGCTAATAGAATGTTATTGTTTATTGCGAGGGGATTTGAATACATGGAGGTTATGCTTCAGTTACACAGAGCACTAGTGAGATTACATCTGGAGTACTGTGTACAGTATTGGTTGTCTTACTTCAGGAAGGATGTAAATGCATTGGAAGCAGTTCAGCGAAGTGTTAGCAGACTGATATTTGGAAAGGGAGGGCCGTCTTATGAGGAAAGGTTGGACAGACAAGGCTTGTATCTGCTAGAGTTTAAAAGAATAAGAGGTGACTTGATTGAAAGGTATAAGATGCTGAGGGATCTTGACAGGGTGGATGTGGAAAGGTCGTTTACTCTTGTGGGAGAATTTAGAACTAGGGGTCACTTTAAAAATAAGGGGTTGCTCATTTAAGGCAGAGATGAGAAATTTTTTTTTCTCGGTTCTCAAACCTTTGGAACTCGCTCTTCCTCAAATGGTGGTGGAAGCAGAGCCTTAGAATATTTTTCAGGCAGCGGTAGATAAATTCCTGATAAGCAAGGGGGTGAAACGGTATAGGGGGTAGGCAGGAATGTGGGGTTGAGGTTACAGTCAGGTCAGCTGGGATCTTATTGAATGGTGGAGCAGGCTCAAGGTGCCGAGTGGCCTACTCCTAATTTGTATGTTCGTATATATTGGCAAAGTTTATTGGTAATGGTGAAGGTTTACGGGCAGTGGTAAGCTTTATTAGCTCTAGTGAAGTTTATTAACAGGAACAAGGTTATTAACTAATAAATAGGGGAGTGGCAGGGCCGCTCTGATCTCTAGAGTGCACACTATGTGCTATATAGGAACTCCAGAATGATGACCGTATGTGGAGGAAGTGCTATCAGTTGGAGCAACTTGAGCTCACGTTTTGGAACTCGAGCAGCAGCTGGCATCCCTGCAGTACATCTGTCAGATTGGCAACTTTGTGGATAGCACATGTATAGATGTCATCCCATAGTTTCAGATTATGCAGAGAGGGGGATTGGGCGATCCCAAGATATCATGAAGAAATAGGCAGGTACTGCAGGACTCCCCTGAGTACTCGGCTCTGAATACTGTCTGAAGTGTTGGTTCATCAGCCAGAGCCGAGTTCATGGCCCACAACTGTCTCAGCTGCACAGGGAGGCACGGAGAAGACTAGAAGAGCAATATTGATAGGAGATTTGATAGTTAGGGGGGCAGACAGGTGTTTCTGTGGCCACAGATGTGAATCCAGGATGGTGTGTTCCCTCCTGGTGGTAGGGTCAAGGATGTCACTGACTGGCAGCAGAGCACTCCGAGGGGGAAGGGTGATCAACAAGCAATCTTAGTCAACATTGGTATGCGTGACAAATGAAGAAAGAGGGATGTGGTCCTGCAGTCAGAATTTCAGGAGCTAAGTAAGTAATTAGCAATCTGAACCTCAAAAGTGATCTCTGGATTATTCCCAGTACCTTGTGGAAGTGAATATAAAAAAAGAATAAAGCAGATAAGCGTGTGACTGGAAAGGTGGTACAGGAGGGAGGACTTTAGATTCTTGGGACATTGGGACCGGCTGTGGGGGAGATGGGACCTGTACAGGCTGGACAGGGTTGCGCAAGAACTGAACCAGGACAGAAACAAAAATAAAAATACCTGAAAAAACTCAGCAGGTCTGGCAGCATCTGCGGAAAGGAACACAGTTAACGATACGAGTCCGTATGACTCTTCAATAGAACTAAGTAAAGTGCCGAGTCGGAAGATGAGGTGCTGTTCCTCCAGTTTGCGTTAAGCTTCACTGGAACAATGCAGCAGGCCAAGGACAGACATTTGGGCATGAGAGCAGGGTGGAGTGTTGAAATGGCAAGCGACAGGGAGGTCTGAGTCATGCTTGCAGACAGACCGAAGGTGTTCCGCAAAGCGGTCACCCAGCCTGCGTTTGGTCTCTCCAATGTAGAGGAAACCGCATTGGGAGCAACGAATGCAGTAGACTAAATTGAGGGAAGTGCAAGTGAAATGCTGCTTTACTTGAAAGTAGTGTTTGGGCCCTTGGACGGTGAGGAGGGGGGAAGTAAAGGGGCCGGTGTTGCACCTTCTGCGGTTGCATGGTAAGGTGCTGTGGGAGAGGGTTGAGGTGTAGGGGGTGATGGAGGAGTGGACCAGGGTGTCTCGAAGGGAACGATCCCTGCGGAATGCCGCCAGGGGCATTGAAGGGAAGATGTATTTGGTGGTGGCATCATGCTGGAGTTGGCGGAAATGGTGGAGGATGATCCTTTGAATGCGGAGGCTGTTGGGGTGATAAGTGAGGACAAGGGGGACCCTATCATGGTTCTGGGAGGGAGAGGAAGGCCTGAGGGCGGATGCGTGGGAGATGGGCCAGACACGGTTGAGGGCCCTGTCAACCACCGTGGGAGGAAACCCTCGGTTAAGGAAGAAGGAGGACATGTCAAAGTAACTGTTTTTGAAAGTGGCAGCATCAGAACAGATGCGACGGAGGCGAAGGAACTGAGAAAATGGGATGGAGTCCTTACAGGAAGTGGGGTGTGAGGAGCTGTAGTCGAGGTAGCTGTGGGAGTCAGTAGGCTTGTAATGAATATAGGTGGACAGTCTATCACCAGAAATTGAGACAGAGAGGTCAAGGAAGGGCAGAGAAGTGTCAGAGATGGACCATGTGAAAATGATGGAGGGGTGGAGATTGGAAGCAAAATTAATAAATTTTTACAGGTCCAGACGAGAGCATGAAGCAGCACCAAAGCAATCATCAATGTACTGGAGAAAGAGTTGTGGGAGGGGGCCGGAGTAAGACTGGAACAAGGAATGTTCCACATAACCCGTAAAGAGACAGGCATAACTGAGGCCCATGTGGGTACCCATAGCCACACCTTTTATTTGGAGGAAATGAGAGGAGTTTAAGGAGAAATTGTTCAGTGAGAGAACAAATTCAGCCAGACGAGGAGAGTCGTGGTGGATGGGGATTTGTTCAGGCCTCTGTTCGAGGAAGAAGCGGAGAGCCCTCAGACCATCCCGATGGGGGATGGAGGTGTAGAGAGATTGGAAGTCCATGGTGAAGAGGAGGTGGTTGGGGCCAGGGAACTGGAAATTGTTGATATGATGTAGGGTGTCAGAGGAATTGCGGATGTAGGTGGGAAGGGACTGGACAAGGGGAGAGAGAATGGAGTCAAGATAGCAAGAAATGAGTTCCGTGGGGCAGGAATAGGCTGACACGATCGGTCTGCCAGGACACTAGAGTAAGGAATACTAAGTTATTAGATGGGGTCAGAGTAAGGGGGTAAATAACTCCATCATAGTTAATGAGAATGCATGGAATGTAGTTAATAAGATTGGTGAGTTACATGTGCAGATTGACCTGTGGAAATATGATATATTTAATTAAATATATTTAATATAATAATTAAATATGTAATAGAGACCTGGCTCAAAGAAGGGAAGGAGGGTCATAGAGGCATGTTAAATATTCCTAGATATAAGGTGTTTAGGAAAGAAAGGAAAGGAAGAAAAGGGAGAGGAGTGGTGCTGTTGATTAAGGAGAGCATTGTAGTGCTGGAGAGAGAGAGGTTGTCCCATAGGGGTTAAGGACAGAATCTGTTTGACTAGAGCTGAAGAACAAAAAAGGTGCAATTACATTGCTCGGTGTAGTATCTCAGCCATCAACTTTTTTTTAATTTATGCATGGGATGTGGGCTTTGCTGTCTGGGCCAGCATTTATTGCCCATTCCTAGTTGCCCTTGAGAAGGTGGTGGTGAGCTGCCTTCCTGAATCGCTGGGGAGGATGTAGAGGAACAAGTTTGCAAGAAAATTAACAGAGGTGCAAGAACTAGTTATAATGGGGAAGTTTAATTTTCTGAATATAGACCAGGATGATAGTAGTGTGAAGGGCAAAAGAAGCTGAGGATGTTCAGGAAAATTTTCTACAGCATATTTCCAGTCCAATGAGAAAGGAGGCACTGCTCGACCTGGTTCTTGAGGTGAGCCAAGTGGATCAAGTGTCAGTTGGGAAATATTTAGGGGAAAGTGATCATTGTTTCATAAGGTTTAGGCTGGTTATGGACAAGGACAAAGAACACTTGAGAGGATGAATAATTAACTGGGGGCAAGCCAACTTCAATGGCGATAAGAATGGATCTGGGTGAAATAAACAGTAGCTGAACAATGGGCTAACTTCAAGGTGCGATTGGACAATCAAGGTATATTCTCTCAAAAGAGACAGGTAGAGCAAACAAATCCAGATCTCCCTGGATGACAAAAGAAATGGAGATTAAGATGAAGAGAAAGTGTGGTTTTGCCAGATGGATAATACAATGAAGAGCCAGGCTGAATATAGAAGATTTGGAGGGCAAGTGAAAAAGCAAGAGAAGCAAAGAGATGGGGTATGAAAAGAAACTAGCAGCTTATATAAAAGGGAATCCCAAAGTCTTGTTTTGGCATATGAATGGTAAAAAAAAAAGGGGGGGTGGGGCGGGGAAACACTACCGAGTCGGGACCCAAAAGGGGGATTTACACATGGAGGTAAGGAGCAAAACAAGGGGGTGTTAAATGAATTCTTTGCATCTGAATTTATCAAGGAAGAAGCTGCTACCCAATCCATGGTGAAAGATCAGGTAATGAGTGCACGAGAAGGGTTTAAAATTGTTAAGGAGGAGTTAGTGTATTGGCTGGCTGTCTGTACTTAAAGTTGATAAGGCAGCAGGACCAGATGCAACTCATTAAAGAATACTGAGGAAAGTTGAGTGTGGAAATTGCGTAGGCACTGGCCTTAATTTTCTCATCATCCTTAGACTCAGGGTTGGTGCCAGAGGACTTGAGAATTGCAAATAACGTAAGAAATAGGAGCAGGAGTAGGCCATTTGGCCCCTCAAGCCTGCCCTGCCATTCAATAAGATTATAGCTGTTCATGCCCCAACCTCAACTCCTCTTTCATGCCAGATCCTCATAACCTTCAACTCCCCGATATTTCCAAAATCTACGTACCTCTTTAAATGCTTCCAGCGATCTCGCTTCCACAACATTCTGGGGTAGAGAATTCCAGACGTTCACTCTGAGAGAAGAAACTCCTTCATATTTCAGTTTTAAATGAGTGTCCCCTTATCCTGTAACTCTGCCCCCTAGTTCGAGATTTAAACTGAACTGTGGGGGCAAGGGATCAAATATGGAAAGATGTGGTATATCAAAGAGTAGAGACAAGGTAAGAGAGGAAAATCATAATATAGAACATGAGAGTTGGAGAATGGCAGTAAGGGACAGAGAAAAAAACCTAAGAATGCACAAAGAATCAAGGCTAGATGTCAAAGATAACAAGAAGGTGAAACGAAAAGCTCTGTATCTGTGCGTAGCATTCATAACAAAGTAAATAAATTGATAACGCACGTTGGAAAAATAAAAATGACCTGATAGCTATTATTGAGGCCTGGCTGCAAGTTGACGAGGACTAGGTCCTGAATATTGAGGGGTATATGACCTTCAGGAGGAATAGGAAGCTAGGTAAAGGTGGAGGGGTAGCACTGTTACTCAAGGATATCATTTGTGCCACAGTTAGATGACCTGGGTTCAGGAAATCGGGATATAGAATCGGCTTGGATGGAGATGAGGAATTGTAGGAGAAATAAGTCACTAATGGGAATGGTCTACAGACTTCCTAACAGTAACCACAATGTGGGACAAAGTTAAAAGACAAAATATTGGGTGCTTGTGATAAAGGGTTGGTAGTAATCATGGATGGCTTTAACCTACACACAAACTGGAAAAGTCAGATTGGAAACAGTAGCCTGGATAAGGAGAGTTTTGTGAGAGAGTTTCTTAGAGCAACTATAGAACCATAGAAAAGTTACAGCACAGAAGGAGGCCTTTTGGCCCATCTTGTCCATGCCAGCCTGAGGACGCCCAGATGCCCTTTCTAATCCCAGATTAGATTAGAAAGAGAGCAGGTTATATTAGATTTGGTATTGTGAAATGTGACAGCGTTAATTAATTAATGACCCCAGAATAAAGACAAGGTAGCAATGACCACAATATGATTGAATTTTACATCCAGTTTGAAAGGGAGAAGAGTGGGTCTAAGACTAGTATCTTAAACTTAAATAAGGGCAACTATATGGGCATGAAAGCTGAGCTAGCTGAAGTGAACTGGGAAGCAAGGCAAGGGGATAGATCAATAGAAAAGTCATGGCTGACATTTCAGGGGATATTTCAGAGTAGGTACATTGCTACCATAAAGAAAAATTCTCAGGGGAGAACCCACCATCCGTGGTTAACTAAAGATAAGGAAAGCATCAAACTTAAGGAAAACGCGTACAACTCCGTAAAGGTGAGTGGCAGGACAGATAGTTGGACAGAATATAAAGAATAGCTGATAATCACTAAAAGGTTAATCGGGAGTAAGAAATTAGAGTGAGAGGAAGCTAGCTAGAAATGTAAAAATGGATAGCAAGAGTATCTACAGGTGTTTAAACAGGAAAAGAGTGTTGGTCCTTTAGAGAGTGAGAATGGGGCGTTAAGAGATGATAAGCAAATGACAGATGAAATGAACATATATTTTGCTTCTGTCTTGACTATAGAGGTTACAAAATCATTCCAGTAATAGCTGTAAATCAGGAGGTGGAGGGGAGAGAGGAACTTGGTGAAATTTCAATCACAAGAGAAGCAATGCTGAACAAGCTGATGGAGCTGTGGGCTGACAAGTCTCCGGGTCCAGATGGACTTCATCCTAGGGTCTTAAGAGGTGGTTAATGAGGTAGTAGATGTGTTGGTGTTAATTTTTCAAAATTGCCTAGATTCTGGAAAGGTTCCATCAGACTGGAAAGTAGCAAATATAATGCCTCCGTTCAAGAAGGGAGGGAGGCAGAAAACAGGGAATTATAGGCCAGTTAGCTATGTGTCTGTTGTGGGGAAGGTGTTAGAATCGATCATTAAGGAGGATATAGCTGGGCACTTAAAGCTCAGGGTAATTAGAAAGAGAGCATGGTTTAGTGAAATGGAAATCGTGTTTAACTAATTTATTGGAGTATTTTGAAGGAGTAACGTGCAAAATGAAAGCACGTGAAATTGGGAATAGTATATTGGCATGGATTGAGAATTGGTTAGCAGAGAAGAAACAGAGTAGTAATAAATGGGTCGTCTTTGGAAGCGGTGACCAGTACTGCACACAGTACTCCAGAGGTGGTCTCACCGGTGTCCTGCACAACTGAAGCATAATCTCCCTGCTTTTGTAATCAATACCCTTTACAATAATTGATAACATTCTATATACGTTCCCAGCTACTTGCACTACCAGCATTCTAGCCTTTTGTGATTCATGCACTAGGACATCCAGATCCCTCTTCAGTAAGAAAAACAGAATGGTAGAGTATTATTTAAATAGTGATAGATGTGGAATTTTAAATGTTCATTTACAGGATGTGGACATTGCTGGCTCAGCCAGCATTTTTTGTCCATCCCTAATTGCCCTTGAGAAGGTGGTGGTGAGCTGCCGTCTTGAGCTGCTGCAGCCCCTGTGATGTAGGTACACCCACAATGCTGTTAGGGAGGGAGTTCCAGGACTTTGACCCAGTGACCATGAAGGAACGGCGATGTTTCCGAGTCAGGATCGTGTATGGCTTCCAGGTGTTCCCATGTATCTGCTGCACTTGTCCTTTTAGATGGTAGCAGCTGTGGGTTTTGCAGATGCTGCCTTGGCGAGTTTGTGCAATGCACCTTGTAGATGGTACACACTGCTGCCACTGTTCAGTGGTGGAGTGGGTGAATGTTTGTGGATGGGGTGCCAATCAAACAGGCTGCCTTGGTGGTGGTGTCAGCCTTGGTGGTAGTGGTGTCAGCCTTTGAGTGCTGTTCAAGCTGCACTCATCCAGGCATGTGCAGAGTATTCTATCACACTCCTGACTTGTGCCTTGTAGATGGACAGGCTTTGGAGAGTCACTCGCTGCAGGATTCCTAGCCTCTGACCTGCCATTTTAGCCACAATATTTATATGTCTAGTCCAGTTCAGTTTCTGGTCAATGGTAACCCCAGTTGATAGTGGGAGATTCAGCAACAATAATACAATTGAATGTCATGGGGCAATGGTTAGATTCTCTCTTGTTGGAGATGATATTCTGTGGCACAAGTGTTGGATATTGTCCAGGTCTAGATGCATTTGGATGTGGACTGCTTCAGTACCTGAGTCGTCGCAAATGATTGTGCAATCTTCACTTCTGACCTTATGATGCAAGCAAGGTCATTCATGAAGCAGCTGAATATGGTTGGGCCTAGGCCACTACCCTGAGGAAATCCTGCAGTGATTTCCTGGAACTGAGATGATTGACTTACAACAACCACCTTTTGTGCTAGGTATGACTGCAACCAGCAGAGAGTATTCCCCCTAATTCTTATTGACTCCAGTTTTGCTAGGGCTCCTTGATGCCACACTGTGTCAAATGTTGCCTTGATGTCAAGGCAGTCACTCTCATCTCACCCTTGGAGTTCAGCATTTTTGTCTATGTTTGAACCAAGGCTGTAAATGAGGTCAGAAGCTGACTTTTTAAAAAAATTTTCATGGGATTTGGGCATCGTTGTCCAGGCCAGCATTTATTGCCCATCCCTAATTACCCTTGTTCAGAGGGCATTTAAGAGTCAACCACATTGCTGTGGCTCTGGAGTCACATGTAGGCCAGACCAGGTAAGGACAGCAGGTCTCCTTCCCTAAAGTACATTAGTGATCCAGATGGGTTTTTGCCACAATCGGCAATGGTTTTATGGTCTGAATCAGACTTTTAATTCCAGAATTTTATTGAATTCAAATTTCACCATCGGCCGTGGTGGGATTCAAACGCGGGTCCCCAGAGCATTACCCTGGATCTCTGGAATACTAGTCCAGTGACAATACCACTAAGCCACTGCCTGGTGAAACCCAAGCTGAACATTAGTGAGCAGTTTATTGTGAAGCAAGTGTCGCTTGATAGCATTGTTGATGACCCCTTCCATTACTGACGATAGAGAGTAGACTGATGGGGTGGGAATTGGCTGAGCTGGATTTGTCCTGCTTTTTGTGTGCAGGATATGCCTGGGCAATTTTCCATGTTGCTGGGTAGATGCCAGTGTTGTAGCTGTGCAGGAACAGCTTGGTTAGGGGTGCAGCAAGTTCTGGAGCACATGTCTTCAGTACTATTGCTGAAATATTGTCAGGGCCCATAGCTTTTGCAGTATCCTGTGCTCTCAGCCATTTCTTGATATCAGGTGGAGTGAATCGAATTGGCATCTGTAATGCTGGGGACCTCTGGAAAAAGCCAAGATGCATCATCCACATGGCATTTCTGGCCAAGGAATGTTGCGAATGCTTTAGCCTTGTCTTTTGCACTGATATGCTGGGCTTCTCCATCGTTGAGGATGGAGACATTTGTGGAGCTGCTTCCTCCAGTGCGTGTTTAATTGTCTACCACCATTCATGACTGGTTGTGGCAGGATTACAGAGCTCAGATTTGATCCGTTGGTTGTGGAATCGTTTAGCTCTATCTATCACTCGCAAGCAGTCCTGTGTTGTAGCTTCACCAGGTTGACACCTCATTTTTATGTATCCCTGGTGCTGGTCCTGGCATGCCGTCCTGCACTTTTCATTGAACCAGGGTTGATCCCCTGGCATACTGGTATTGGTAGAGTGGGGTATATGCCGGGCCATGAGGCTACAGATTGTATTTGTGTATAATTCTGCTGCTGCTGATGGCCTACAGCACCTCATGGATGCCCAGTCTTTAGTTGCTAGATCTGTTTGAAGTCTATCCAATTTAGCAGAGTGGTAGTGCCACACAACATGATGCATTCACAACATTTCTCGGCCAGAAGTGCCATGTGGATGATGCATCTCAGCTTTCTCCAGAGGTCCCCAGCATTACAGATGCCAATTCGATTCACTCCACCTGATATCAAGAAATGGTTGAGCACAGGCAAAAGCTATGGGCCCTGACAATATTTCAGCAATAGTACTGAAGCTCCAGAACTTGCTGCGCCCCTAACCAAGCTGTTCCTGCACAGCTACAACACTGGAATCTGCAGCTGTACAGGGCCTTGGTTGGACCACAGCTGGAGTATTGCGTGTAGCTTTGGTCTCTTTAGCTAAGAAAGGATATACTTGCCATTGAGGGAGTGCAGCAAATGTTCACCAGACTGATTCCTGGAATGGCAGGATTGTTGTATGAGGAGAGATTGGGTCGACTAGGCCTGTATTCACTGGAGTTTAGAAGAATGAGAGGGGATCTCATTGAAACATATAAAATTCTGACACGGCTGGACAGACTGGATGCAGGAATGATATTTCCTCTAGCTCGGGGTCTAGAACAAGGGTTCACTGTCTCACGATACGTGGTAGGCCATTTAAGACTGAGATAAGAAACTTCTTCGATCAGAGCGTGGTGAGCTTGTGGAATTCACTACCACAGAAGGCCGAAGAAGCCAAGTCACTCAATATCGGAGTCAAGGGTCTGAGATGTCACTGAATGGCTGCAGGGCATCCTGAAGGGGGAGGGTGATAAGGCAGAGGTCATGGTACATGTTGGTACCAATGACATAGGTAGAAAGAGGGATGAGGTCTTGCATCAAGAATTCAGGGAGTTAGGCAGTAGACTGAAAAGCAGGACCTCTTGGGTTGTAATCTCTGGATTACTCCCAGTGCCACATGCTAGCGAGCTCAGAAATAGGAGAATAGCACAGATGAATACGTGGCTTAAGAGTTGGTGCAGGAGGGAGGGTTTTAGATTCCTGGATCACTGGGATCATTTCTGGGGAAGGTGGAACCTGTACAAGCAGGATGGTCCACATCTGAACCAGAGCAGGACTAACATCCTTGCGGGCGGGTTTGCTAGCGCTGTTGGGAGGAGTCTTAAACTAATTTGGCAGGGGGAGGGGACACAATGTTAACAGAATAGGGACACATCATAATACAGTAAAACAATCAAGTCAGAGGGAGTACAGCTACATTAAGTTTCCAGGGAATAAGCCAAGGCTGGATGACCTCTACTTTAATGCCAGGAGTATTACAGATAAAACGGATGAGTTAAGGGTGAGCGTTGGCATGTGGAATTGTGATATCATAGCCATCACTGAGTTGTGGTTGAGGGAGGGGCAGGATTGGCAGTTTAACATTCCTGGATAAAGAACCTTCAGACGAGACAAGGGAGGGGGTAAAAGAGGAGGAGGCATTGCATTATTAGTTAAGGAGTCAGTTACTGCAGTAAGGAGAGGTGATATCTTGGAGGGGGCATTGAATGAAGCTTTGTGGGTAGAGTTTAGGAATAAAAAAGGGGCAACCACATTGTTAGGTATTTATTATAGACCCCCAGATAGTCAGTGGGAAATTGAGGAGCAAATATGTGCACCATTTGCGGAGGTGTGTAGAAACAAAGCAATAGGGTAATGAGGTGATTTCAACTTTCCCAACGTTAATTGGGATAGACAGTGTTAAGGGCTTGGATGGAGTGGATTTCTTGAAATGCGTAGAGGAGAACTTTTTAGGTCAATATGTAGAGGGTCCAACAAGGGACGGCGCAGTGCTGGACTTAATTCTGGGGAATGAAGCTGGACAGGTGGCTGAGGTGGTGGTGGGTGAGCATTTTAGTGATAGCGACCACAACATGGTACAATTTAAGCTTGTTATGGACAAAGAAATAGACAAGTCGCAAAACAATGTTTTGGATTGGGGGAGAGCGGATTTTAGTAAATAAGGCAGGATCTGGCCAAGGTAGACTGGGAACTGCTACTTGTGGGGAAATCTACAGAAGAATAGTTCAAAAAGGAAATGGGGAGGGTACAGGCTCAACATGTTCCCTCTAGGGTGATAGGAAGGAGTAACCAGCCCAGAGAACCATGGATGAGCAGAGATATTCAGGTTACGATGAGAAGGAAAAGAGAGGCTTTTGGCAGGTACAAGGGAAGCAAATCAGAGGCATTAGTGGAGTACAGAAAATGCAGGGTGGAGCTTAAGAAAGTAATTAGGAGAGCAAAGAGGGGATATGAGAAAGCTCTGGCTGGTAAAAGTAGGGAAAATCCCAAGATATTCTATAAGTATTTCGATGGGAAGAGGATCATCAGGGAAAGAGTAGGGCTCATAAGGGACCAAGGGGGCAATCTATGGGTGGAGCCAGAGGACATCGGTAGAGTGTTGAATGAATACTTCACATCCATCTGCACCCAAGCGAATGAGGATCAAGGTATGGAACTCGGGGAGGGAGACTGAGAGGTTCTTAAGCAATTTGAGATAGGGAGTGACAAGGTATTGGAGGTGTTGGCAGGCTTAAAAGTGGACAGATCTCCAGGTCCAGATGATTTGTGTCACAGACTGTTGAGGGAGGCAAGGGAGGAGATCATAGGGGCTCTGACCCAAATTTTTAATTCCCCTCTGGCCACGGGGGAGGTGCCAGAGGACTGGAGAACAGCTAATGTGGTTCCGCTATTTAAGAAGGGTTGTAGAGATAAGCCAGGGAACTACAGGCCAGTGAGTCTCACGTCAGTGGTAGGGAAAGTATTGGAGAAAATTCTGAAGGAGAGAATCTATCTCCACTTGGAGAGGCAAGGTTTGATCAGGGATAGTCAGCGTGGCTTTGTTAGAGGGAGGTCATGCTTAACAAATTTGATTGAATTTTTTGAGTTGGTGACCAGGTGTGTAGATGAGGGTAGTGCAGCTGATGAAGTTTATATGGATTTCAGCATAGCCTTTGACAAGGTCCCACATGGGAGAGTTATAAAGAAGGCAAATGCACATGGGATACAGGATAATTTTATAAGGTGGATTCAAAATTGGCTTAGTTCTAGGAGATTGATGACAGAAGGCTGCTTTAGTGACTGGAAGCCAGTGTCCAGTGGCGTACCACAGGGATCTTTGCTGGTTCCCCTGTTATTTGTCATTTATATAAATGACATAGATGACTATGTGGGGGGTAGGATTAGTAATTTTGCGGATGACACAAAGATTGGCCGGGCGGTTAACAGGTTGAGTGTCTTGGGCAACAGGAAAATATAGATGGGAAGGTCAAATGGGCAGATAAGCGGCAGATGGAATTTAACCCTGAAAAGTGTGAGATGATACGCTTTGGAAGAAGTAATTTGACAAGGAAGTATTCAATGAATGGCATGACACTCAGAAGTTCTGAGGAACAAAGGGACCTTGGCGTATGTGTCCATAGATCTCTGATGGTGGAGGGGCATGTAAGTGGGGTGGTGAGAAAGGCAAATGGGATACTTGCCTTTTTCAATCGAGGCATAGGTTACACTAGCAGGGATGTCATGTTGGAATTGCATAGAACCTTGGTGAGGTCACAGCTGGAGTACTATGTGCAGTTCTGGTTGCCACATTATAGGAAGGATGTGATTGCACTGGAGTGGGTGCAGAGGAGATTCACCAGGATGTTGCCTGGGATGAAACATTTAAGTTATGAAGAGAGGTTGGATAGACTTGGATTGTTTTCATTGGATCAGAGAAGACTGAGGGGTAACCTGATCGCAGTGTACAAGATTGAGGGGCATGGACAGGGTGGATAGGGTGCAGCTGTTCTCCTTAGTTGAAGGGTCAGTCACGAGGGGACACAAGTTCAAGGTGAGGGGCAGGAGGTTTAGGGGGGATGTGAGGATAAACTTTTTTTACCCAGCGGGTGGTGACTGTCTGGAATGCAGTGCCTGGGAGGGTGATGGAGGCGGGTTGCCTCACATCCTTTAAAAAGTACCTGGATGAGCACTTGGCACATCATAACATTAAGGCTATGGGCCAAGTGCTGGTAAATGGGATTAGGTAGGTAGGTCAGGTGTTTCTCAGGTTTTGGTGCAGACTCCTTGGGCCGAAAGGCCTCTTCTGCACTGAGATTCTGTGATTCTGAGTGTTGTAGCAGCTGCACTCATCCAGGCAGGTAGGGAATATTCTATCACACTCCTGAGTTGTGCCTTGTAGATGGTGGACAGGCTTTGGGGAGTCAGGAGGCGAGTTACTCATCGCACAATTCCTATCTTCTGACCTGCTCTTGTAGCCACAGTATGTATATGGATACTCCAATTCAGTTTCTGGTCAATGGTAACACCCAGGACCTTGATAATGGGGGATCCAGTAATGGTAATGCCATTGAATGTCAAGGGGTGATGGTTGGATTCTGTCTTGTTGGAGATGGTCATTGCCAGACACTTGTGTGGCACGAATGTTACTTGCCAGCCCAGTCCTGGATGTTGTCCAGGTCATGCTGCATTTGGACATGGACTTCTTCAGTAGCTGAGGAATCGCGAATGGTGATGAATATTGTGCAAACATCAGCGAACATCTGACCGTATGATGGAAGTAAGGTCATTGATGAAGCAGCTGAAGATGGTTGGACCAAGGACAAAGTACCCTGAGGAACTCCTGCAGTGATGTCCTGGAGCTGAGTTGACTGACCTTCAACAACCACAACCACCTTCCTTTGTGCTAGGTATGACTCCAACTAGTGGAGAGCTTTCCCCCTGATTCCCATTGACTCCAGTTTTGCTAGGGCTCCTTGATGCGATGCTCTGTCAAATGCTGCCTTGATGTCAAGGCCAGTCACTCTCACCTCACCTCACCTCGCGAGTTAATCTCTTTGGTGCATGTTTGAACCAAGGCTGTAATGAGGTCAGGAGCTGCGTGGCCCTGGCGGAAGCCAAACTGGGCATCAGTGAGCAGGTGATTACTAAGCAAGTGCCGCTTGATAGCACTGTTGATGACCCCTTCCATTACTTGACTGATGGTGGTGAGTAGACTGATGGGGCTGATGGTTGGGTTGGATTTGTCCTGTTTTTTTGTGTACAGGACATACCTGAGCAATTTTCCACATAGGCGGGTAGATGCCAGTGTTGTAGCTGTACCGGAACAGCTTGGCTAGGGGTGCGGTATTGGAGTACTATTGCCGTAATGTTGTCAGGGCCCATAGCCATTGCAGTTTCCAGTGCCTTCAGCTATTTCTTGATATCGCGGAGTGAATCGAATTGGCTGAAGACTGGCATCTGTGATGCTGGGGACCTCTGGAGGAGGCCGAGATAGATCATCCACTGAGCGCTTCTGGCTGAAGATTGTTGCGAATGCTTCAGCCTTATCATTTGCACTGCTGTGCTGGGCTCCTCTGTCCTTGAGGATGGGGTTATTTGTGGAGCTACCTCCTCCATTGAGTTGTTTAATTATCTACCACCATTCACAACTGAATGGGGCAAGACTGCAGAGCTTAGATCTGATCCATTGGTTGTTGGGTCTGTCTTATCACTTGCTGCTTATGCAAGTAGTCCTGTTTTATAGCTTCACCAGGTTGACACCTCATTTTTAGGTATGCCTGGTTCTGCTCCTGGCATGTCCTCCTGCACTCTTCATTGAACCAGGGTTGATCCCCTGGCTTGATGCTAATGGTACATTGGGGGATATGCCGGGCCATGAGGTTACAGATTGTGTTTGGGTACAATTCTGCTGCTGATGGCCCAAAGTGCCTCATGGATGCCCAGTCTTGAGTTGCTAGACCTGTTCGAAATCAATCCCATTTAGCATGGTGGTATCACAACACGATGGAGGGTATCCTCATTGTGAAGGCTGAACTTTATCTCAACAATAACTACGCGGTGGTCACTCCTGTCGACACTGTCATGGAAGGATGCATCTGCGGCAGGCAAGTAAGGATGAGGTCAAGTATGTTTTTCCCTCTTGTTGCCTTTTTTTCCCTCACCACCTGCCACAGACCCAGTCTAAGCAGCTATGTCATTTAGGCCAGCTCGGTCAGTCGTGGTGCTACCCACCCAGAGAACGTTCTGTGCCCGTGCCACCCTTAGTGCTTCCAAGTGATGTTCAACATGGAGGAGCACTGATTCATCAGCTGAGGGTGTTATGTGGTAATTAGCAGGATGTTGCCCATGTTTGACCTGATACCATGAGACTTCTTGGAGCCTGGAGTCAATGTTGAGGACTCCCAGGGCAGCTCCCTCCCGACCGCTGTGCTGCCACGTCTGCTGGGTCTATGCTGCCACCTCTGCTGGGTCTATCCTGCCAGTGGGACTGGACATACCCAGGAATGGTAAGGTTTGATTCCGTGAGGATGACTATGTCAGGCACTAGTCTGTGAGACAGCGCTCTCCCAATTTTGGCACTAGCCCCCAGATGTTAGTAAGGAGGACTTTGTAGGGTCAACAGGGCTGCGCTTGCCGTTGTCGTTTCCGGTGGCTAGGTTGATGCCGGGTGATCTGTCCGGTTTCATTACTTTTTTTTTAGAACTGAGTGGCTTGCTAGGCCATTTCAGAGGTCATTTAAGAGTCAACTACATTGGCCTGGAGTCACATGTAGGCCAGACCAGGGGTAAGGACGACAGATTTCCTTCCCTAAAGAACATTAGTGAACCAGATGGGTTTTTTACAACATGGTCATCATTGGACCTTTAATTACAGATTTTTATTAAATTCAAATTCCACCATCTGCCGTGGCAGGATTTGAACCCGGGTCCCCGGAGCATTACCCAGGGTGTCTGGATAGTCCAGCGACAATACCACTACACCATTGCCTCACCCTCATTAATGCACACAATATCCTATAAACAGCAATGAGATAAATTTATGATAAGCTTCTGACTCTGGTGTGAAAGTTCTGCCACTGAATCATGCTGACAGTCCATACAGCATAGATTCATCATTACTTATGAGGAGAGACTTGAGACACTGGGACTTGTTTTACTGGAGCAGAGAAGGCCAGGAGGAGATTTAATGGTTTTTAACTTTTGAAAGGTTTGTTAGTGAACAGGGGAAGAACGTTTCCTCTAGGAGTTGGTGATTTATAATCCTCAGTGGAAAAATGGGCTTTAGTAAAAAATTCTGCAGAATTGTTGGAACATGAAATGTTCTACCTCAGCAAATAGTTGCAGCAGAGACTATTGCATTTTGAATGGAACATTAGATTAAAAAAATAAAGTGGAGGAGAATGCAATGCTATTGGGAAAGCGCAGGGCAATGGGACTAGTTTTGGATTGCTCTAGAAAAGAAGAAAATGTTGAATGTTTTTGACAATCTCCTCTGACACTTGATTGAATGCCTTCTGAAAATTCAATTATACTAAATCCACTGCTTCCCCTTTACCCTGCTCATCGCACCCTCAAAGAAAAATTCCAATAGATTTGTCAAACACCACTTCCCATTCATAAAACCATGTTGACTCTGCCAAATAATATTGCAATTTTCTAAGTGCTCTGTTACCACATCCTTAATAACTGATTTGAGCATTTTTCTACAACTTATGCCAGGCTAACTGACCTATAGTTCCCTGTTTTCTCTACCTTTCCTTTCTTGATTGACAGGGTTACATTTGCTACTTTCCAATCCACAGGAACCATTCTAGAATCTTGGGAATTCTGGAATATCAAAACCAATACAGTCACTTCTTTAAAAACTCGAGGATGCAGGCCATCAGTTCCAACAGATTTTTCAGTTTTTAGATCTATTACATTCTTACTTAAGTTCCTCACTCTAAGTGAGACCTTTGATCCCTTACAGTTTCCATTATGATGTTTCTTTTACTGTGAAGACTGACAAAAGTATTTATTCAACAACTGTCATTTTATTCATTTCCATTTATAAGTTTTTGCTCTCTCTGCCTGAAAGAGACCCACATTTACTTCCACTAATCGCTTCCTTCTTGCTTTCTT
The DNA here is from genome assembly GCF_964194155.1 of Cetorhinus maximus. Classification (NCBI taxonomy): domain Eukaryota; kingdom Metazoa; phylum Chordata; class Chondrichthyes; order Lamniformes; family Cetorhinidae; genus Cetorhinus; species Cetorhinus maximus. The sequence continues at coordinate 173,080,086 of NC_135883.1, forward strand.
ATAAAAGCATTTATTTTCTCACTATCAATTTCGTTATCATTTTAAAAAAAATCAAACATTCATAATCCCGACTCGCCACGTTTTCTTTGACAGCACCTTTCAAACCCGTGACCTCACCCAGGAGGACAAGGGCAGCAGGTGCTTGGGAACACAACCAACTGCAAGTCCCCCTTGAAGTCACACCCCGTCCTGTCTTGAAACTATATCGCTGTTCCTTCAATGTCGCTATTCCCACACTGCTATTTGTGCTTGTAATCTAATACTATCTTTTGTTTCTCTAGTTAACCTTTCTATTCTATTCCTCACTGGAATGTACATTGGTGGGAATTATGAATTATTTCCTTAAATATTTGGCGGCGTTTATTAGCCATCATCTTTTAATCTAATTTTCCAATCTACCTCAGCCAAATCATTCCTCGTATCTCTAATTGGCTTTGTTTAAATTTAAGACCCTCGATTCAGATAACCTTATCACTCTAAAACTTTTTAAAATATAAAATTATACCATATGATCAGTCTTCCTCGGAAGATCCTTCGCTACAAGATTACTAATTAATCCTGTTTCATTACTCAATATTACACCCAAAATAGCCTGTTCCCTAATTGGTTCCTTGACACATTTTTCTACAAAATTGTCTTCAATTCACTCTATGAACTCATCCTCCAAGCAATGTTTGCGAATTTGATTTGCTCTAGTTATCCAGTATGGCAGTACACTGGTCCCAGTCCTATTTTAAGTGAAGTTGGTTCCAATGGAACAGTTCCTGCTTTCTCCAGTACTGGTGCTGGTGCCTCATGAATTGAAACGCCTGCTTTCCATAACACTTCTTCAGCCATGCATTTTAAATCTCTAATCTGCTAGTCCTGATTTGCTTATGGCTCAGATGGTAAATGATTACCTTTTGAGGTTTTGCCTTTTATTTTGTACCTCAGCTCATCAAGCTCCCTCAGCAAATGTCGTTCCTAGTTCTACCTATTATTGATTCCTATGTTGTCCACAAAAATTGTATCCTCCCCTCTTCCATGTTCTTCTCTAATTATGAGAGGCAACACAGTCTCTGGGACACTTGGTCGTGGCTGCAGGCAATGGTATCTATCCCCTGAATATCTCCTACCACTGCCACACTCCTTTTCAGCCTCACCACACCATTTGAATGGCCTTCTGCTTTATGGTGATGTAGTTAATTTGTTCCTCCTCACTGCAGTCCTTGTTCTCATCCACAACAGTTGAAAGTATCTCTTATCTGTTGGACAATGATAAAGGCTGAGGCTCCTCCACTACTGCATCTGCTGCCCCTTTACCTGTGAGCTGCAGTCACATCTTTCTGTTGCTCCTCGACCAACCACACCACTACCTAACTTAAACCATGTGACTGTTTCCTAAGTCTAAATTTCCAGCTAACTCTCCCCCTCTCTGAATAATTATGACTGCACCTCTTGACTCTGGTTCAAAGATTGAGCCCAAGTTCTTCGACTTAGAGACATTTGCTGTAGACCTGGTTGCATGGATCATGCTGCTGTATCTAAAGAATCAGATGCTGCAGGTGTGGTACATTTCCAGTGCTGCCACCTCTTTTTAACCATGTTTTATATATTATTTGAAACTTTATGTAAGTAATTCACCTGCTTTACTTCAAACTAACTTAGCTAAGATGAACATCTTGGCACTGAATTTCCCTTCTCACCAAATTCTCAACAATTGTGCGCTAGCTCTGGCAAACTGACTGGTCAAGTTTGATAGTTGATATTCATGCCATGACTTGTTGCATCTCCGGTTCTTAATAAATTTGTCTGTATCTGTGGTCGTGTGTATGTACTGTGAAGTTGGTGTAACTGGAAAGGCAATAGTGAATATTGAAAAAGATTAATTTTACTTTCAGAAAAGTATCGTAATAATTGCTATGTAATTTTAAATATGTACAAATTTAACTGGTGGTCTAAAAGTAGGATTGCCATCTCTCAGACACGTTCTGTGAGGAGTTGAATAAAGTTCAGTTGCAAACTGCAGAGTGTGGAGCTCTGTAGTAAGGAGAGTGGAAGGTGTGGAGACCAGGCTTTTAGCTCTTGGAGGATGCGAGCAGGAGGAAAAGCATGTCAATGTATTTGGAATTCAAAAGGACAAAGAAAGCTTGCACAATTTTAACAGTATTGATTGATTGAATCAGAAGACAAGGGAGGACTTAATGGGAGGTCAGAGGTAAAATGGAGATTTTTTTTTCGATCCAGTTCTGCTCTCTTTGATGTTAAGAGGGTTGAACTGCTTGATGTGACATATGACTGTCACACTGAAGTTTGTTGCAGAGAAGTTTATTTTGTCAAAGATGCGAAATGCTCATTTGGAGAGCCAGTGCAGACATGATGGGCCGAATGGCTTCCTTTTGCGCTATAACAACTCTGTGTTGTAACAAAACTGACTTGCCAAAGTATCGGTGTGGTATTGCTGAAATTTCAATTGACCTAAATTTATACATGAATAGATTTATTTTGTTGCTAGTATTTTTTCCTGAGTGTTTTTTTTAATCACGGGATGTGGGCTTTGCTGGCTGGGCCAGCATTTAATGCCCATCCCTAGTTGCCCTTGAGAAGGTGGTGGCGAACTGCCTGCTTGAACCACTGCAGTTCATGTGATGTTGGTGCACCAACAGTGCTGTTAGGAAGGGAGTTCCAGGATTTTGACAGTGAAGGAACGGCGATATATTTCCAAGTAAGGACGCTGAGTGGCTTGGAGGGGAACTTGCAGGTGGTGGTGTTCACATCTATCTGCTGCCCTTGTCCTTCCAAATGGTAGTGGTTATGGGTTTGGAAGGTGCTGCCTAAGGAGCCTTGGTGAATTCCTGCAGAGCATCTTGTAGGGGTTACACATTGCTGCTACTGTGTGTCAGTGGTGGAGGGGGGGAATGTTTGTGAATGTGATGCCTATCAAGTGGACTGCTTTGCCTAGGATAGTGTCTAGCTTCTTCAGTTTGTTGGAGCTGCACTCATCCAGGCAAGTGGGGAGTATTCCATCATACTCCTGACTTGTGCCTTGTAGATGGTGGACAGGCTTTGGGGAGTCAGGAGGTGAGTGACTCGTTGCACAACTCCTAGCCTCTGACTTTCTATAAGTAAAATTGCTATAAATGTCATCCAGTACAAGCCTTGAAGGCTGTTTTGGACATTTTGTATTTGCAAAATGCTTTATGTTGAATTTTTAATCTTTCATGGGATGTGGCTGTCACTGGCTGGGTGACATTCCCAATTGTCCCTGAGAAGGTGGTGGTGAGCTGCATTCTTGTACCGCTGCAGTCCCTGTGGTGTAGGTGCATCCAGAGTGCTGATAGGAAGTGAGTTCCAGGATTTTAATCCAGTGACAGTAAGGAACATAGATATAGTTCCAAATGGAGGGGAGCTTGTAGGTGGCAGTGTTCCCATACATCTGCTGCCTTTGCCCTTCTAGGTGGTGGAGATCATGGGTTTGAAAGGTTCTGTCAAATGAGCCTTGGTGAGTTGTTGCAGTACAAAGTGCCATAGAGTTATACAGTATAAAACAGGCCCTTTGGCCCATTGTGTCCACACTGGCCATCAAGCACCTATCTATTTTAATCCCATTTTCCCGAACTTGGCCCGTAGCCCTGGCTGCTATGGTGTTTCTCGTGCTCATCTAAATACTACTTAAATGTTGTGAGGATTCCTGCCTCTCCCACCCCCTGAAGCAGTGTGTTCCAGATTCCAACCACCCTCTGAGTGAAAAAAATTTTCCTCAAATCCCCCTTAAACCTCCTGCCCCTTAACTGAAATCTATGTCTCATGGTATTGACATCTCCACTAAGGGGAAAAGTTTCTTCCTATCTACCCTATCTATACCCCTCATAATTTTGTATACCTCTATCAGGTCCCCCTCAGCCTTTTCTTGGAGATAGTTCACACTGGTGCCACTGTGCATCGTTGGTGGAGGGAATGAATGTTGAAGGTGGTGGATGGGGCGCAATCAAGCGGGCTGCTTTGTCCTGGATGGTGTCAAACTTCTTGAATGTTGTTGGAGCTGCACTCATCCAGGCAAGTGGAGCGTATTCCATTGCACTCCTGACTTGCACCTTGTAGGTGGTGGGTAGGCTTTGGGGAGTCAGGAGGTGAATTACTCTCTGCAGAATTCCCAGCCTCTAACCTGCTCTTGGAGCCATAGTATTTGTATGGCTAGTCCAGTTCAGTTTCTGGTCAGTGGTAATCCTTGGACGTTGATAGTAGGGGATTAAGCGATAGTAATGCCATTGAATGTAGAGTGGAGATGGTTGAATCCTGTCTTGTTGGAGATAGTGATTGCCTGGCACCTATGTGGTACAAATGTTAGTTGCGTTTGCTAACAGTGCTGGGCAGTATCGAAACATAGAAAATAAGAGCAGGAGGAGGCCGCTCGGCCCTTCGAGCCTGCTCCACCATTCACCATGATCATGGCTGATCATCCAACTCAATAGCCTGCTCCCGCTTTCTTCCCATATCCTTTGATCCCTTTCGCATGGGAAGTCCAATAGTTGAATGTGTAGCGCAGTCATTTTGGCAGAGCTCAGTTATGCTGCAATTGACAGGGCCATACTTTTCTTTTGAAAAGATCCTTTATCTGAACCTTATTCCTCAATGATACTTGATGGCCCAGTTCATAAAGCTACCCTCTTGTACAATACTACAAACTACATTGACTCGAGATTCCAGCAGGTTTGATTCCTACCCAAAATCCACAAACAGAACTGTCCTGGCAGACCGATCGTGTCAGCCTGTTCCTGCCCCACGGAACTCATTTCTCGTTATCTTGACTCCCTTCTCTCTCCCCTTGTCCAGTCCCTTCCCACCTACATCCGTGATTCCTCTGACACCTTACGTCACATCAACAATTTCCAGTTCCCTGGCCCCAACCGCTTCCTCTTCACCATGGATGTCCAATCCCTCTACACCTCCATCCCCCACCAGGATGGTCTGAGGGCCCTTAGCTTCTTCCTTGAACAGAGGCCTGAACAATCACCATCCACCACTACTCTCCTCCGTCTGGCTGAACTTGTTCTCACACTGAACAATTTCTCCTTTAACTCCTCTCACTTCCTCCAAATAAAAGGTGTGGCTATGGGTACCCGCATGGGCCCCAGCTACGCCTGTCTCTTTATGGGGTATGTGGAACATTCCTTGTTCCAGTCCTACTCCGGCCCCCTCCCACAACTCTTTCTCCGGTACATCGATGATTACTTCGGTGCTGCTTCATGCTCTCGTCGGGACCTGGAAAAATTTATTAATTTTGCTTCCAATCTCCACCCCTCCATCATCTTCACATGGTCCATCTCTGACACTTCTCTTCCCTTCCTTGACCTCTCTGTCTCAATTTCTGATGATAGACTGTCCACCAATATCCATTACAAGCCTACCGACTCCCACAGCTACCTCGACTACAGCTCCTCACACCCCGCTTCCTGTAAAGACTCCATCCCATTCTCTCAGTTCCTTCGCCTCTGTCGCATCTGTTCTGATGACGCTACCTTCAAAAACAGCTCCTCTGACATGTCCTCCTTCTTCCTTAACCGAGGTTTTCCATCCACGGTGGTTGACAGGGCCCTCAACCGTGTCCGGCCCATATCCTGCGCATCCTCCCTCACGCCTTCTCCTCCTTCCCAGAAACATGATAGGGTCCCCCTTGTCCTCACTTATCACCCCACCAGCCTCCGCATTCAAAGGATCATCCTCCGCCATTTCCGCCAACTCCAGCATGATGCCACCACCAAACACATCTTCCCTTCACCCCCCCTGACGGCATTCCGTAGGGATCGTTCCCTCCGGGACACCCTGGTCCACTCCTCCATCACCCCCTACTCCTCAACCCCCACTTATGGCACCTCCCCATGCCCACGCAGAAGATGCAACACCTGCCCCTTCACTTCCTCTCTCCTCACCGTCCAAGGGCCCAAACACTCCTTTCAAGTGAAGCAGCATTTCACTTGCATTTCCCCTAACTTAGTCTACTGCATTCGTTGCTCCCAATGCGGTCTCCTCTACATTGGAGAGACCAAACGCAAACTGGGCGACCGTTTTGCGGAACACCTGCGGTCTGTCCGCAAGAAAGACCCAAACCTCCCTGTCGCTTGCCATTTTAACACTCCACCCTGTTCTCTTGCCAACATGTCTGTCCTTGGCTTGCTGCATTGTTCCAGTGAAGCCCAACGCAAACTGGAGGAAGGAACAGCACCTCATCTTCCGACTAGGCACTTTACAGCCCTCCGGACTGAATATTGAATTCAACAACTTTAGATCTTAAACTCCCCCTCCCCCCATCCCCACCCCGTTTCTCCCCCCCCCCCCCGCTTTTTTTTTTCAATAATTTATATAGATTCTTCTTTCCCCACCTATTTCCATTATTTTTAAATCTAAAACTAAAACCTTTAGTCTTTCCACCCCACCCCCACTAGAGCTGTACTTTGAATATCCTGTCTTCCATTCTTAATTAGCACTTTTCTCAGACAAATACCACCACCTTCAACACCTCTTTGACCCTTTTGTCTGTGACATCTTTTGATTATCTGCTCATCTCCACAATGACCACACCACACCCTCAATGTGTCTCTCCACCCCCCCCCCCCCCCCCCCCCCCCACCACCCACCTTAAACCAATTTATATTTCTCCCTTCTAACTATGCTCCAGTTCTGCCGAAGGGCCATGAAGGCTCGAAACGTTAACTGATTTCTTCTCCGCCGATGCTGCCAGACCTGCTGAGTTTTTCCAGGTAATTCTGTTTTTGTTTTGGATTTCCAGCATCCGCAGTAGCTTTTAGCTTTTTGTTTTTATCTTTAGGTTTGATTCTTGGTCTGTACTGAACGACTTTATCTCTACTGAGGCACTAGATTGCATTTTAAATTCAGTTTTTCAATGAGACCCCCTTTTAACACCCCAGATGCCTGAAAAAACAAAACAGTAATAAAGCTGCGTATTAACATTCAGTATATAATTATTAAGGTTTGCATATATGTATATAATATATAATTTGATCATATATAAATATGTAAATGTGTTTTTAAAGTACTTTGTAAAAATTTTTATTATGTCTACTCATGTAGATTTCAGCCAAGCTCTCCATATTTCCTGGTAACAGAATACTCAGTAAAGTACCCCCCACCACCCCCATCCAGTTTAGCACCCCCCCCCCACCTCCCTCCACCACACAGCAATCAGTGCCTCTCCCCTCACACACGATCAGCAACCCCTCTTCTCCCACACCCTGTAATCAGCTCCTCTCCCTCTCCCCCACTCTCCCTTTTGATTTAGTTGCCAGCTCCTGCAAAGCAGAGTTGCCAGCTAGGGATATGGAGCCTGTACAATAGGAGCAGAGACACAAAATTTGAAACAGCCACTTGACTTAGCTTCCTGGCTCAGCCTCCTGGTTTCGCCTGCACTCGGTCAATCAGAGAGTTACGCTTGTTGGCCTCTGCCTGTGCCAAGTTAGTGCACGAACATCCCAGACCCACTCTGCATTCGCCGTGAGGAGTACTCTGTAAGGGCGCTTGGGCTCACTGTTTTCCCCTTTGCTGTTTGGCGACATCAGTGAGTCCAGGGCTGTCATGCCAGAGTCTTATCTCCACAGTTGCCATTGCTGCCTCAGATGGGGAGCTTGCTATTCTGTGACCCTTGCTATTGTGACCCTTAGCAAACAACTTTTTTGCTCAATACCATTCTGTTCTAAGTTATATTGGTTCATTTTATCATGCAACAATTATTTTTGAATTATTTTAAGTAGACTGTCATTCTGCATCAGACCAGTCCAAGGGTGCTTGACGCTGATTCTTTCATGCTAAGCTCTAATGTATTCCATTCCCCTGGTGACCTAATATGCCACGAATTCTTAAATGAATGTAACTTCAAGGTCACACTAAATCGTTCAAGTTTAACGAGTACAGTACTATTGTTGTAAAGTTCTTGTTCAATGATACAGCTCTCTGCTAGTGGATACCTATTGTGTTGGCTAACAAAATTTAGAAATTACTAGCGTTTTTTATTCTGTTCACACTCCTTTTTAGGTGATAAATAGTTTGACATTGTTTTAGAGTTAATTTATTGTAACATTTAAAATGGCTGTGGATCATGGCCATTTAAATTGGCCCATTCTTCAGAATTCCAGTTGCACCTTCTCTTGTCTCAGATTATCAGAATAAAGAACAAACATACATTTATATTGTGTCTTGCATGATCTCAGGACTTGAAAAAGTACCTTACAGCCAAATAAATACTTTCAAAATATAGTAACTGTTGTAATGTAGAGAAGTACAGCAGCTAGTTGGCACAGAGCAAGGATCCCACAAACAACAATGAGATCAATTACCTGTTTGTAATATTGGTTAAATGATAAATACAAGACAACCAGAGCCTCCCCTGCTCCTTTTTGGAGAGTACCCAGCATCTTTGACATCTGCTGGAGAGAACGGAGGAGGCTTTGGCTTAATCTCTGCTCAGAAAGAAGATGTGCACTAATACAGTGGAACCATTCAAAATCATTACCACCTAACTTGGAGGAGAGAGTGCTACCGCTAACACCAAAAAAGTTGTGTCTGACCAGAAGCTTATGGCTTTACAAATAATTCCCTGATAATGTGACTGAGTAGATAAAGCCATAAAAGACATGGTATTTTCTATTTTATAAGTAGGAGCATGTGGTAAAAGAATTTTTGTGAACATTAACTAGAGCATGATGTGCAGTTTTGGGCACCCCATTATAGAAAGGATTTTAAAGCGAAAGAAATTGTTCAGTACATATTCATCAGAATTATATTAGGAATAGGAAACTGTAGTTGATGATAGACTTTAGACCTGTTTTAACTGGAGAGGACAGGGACAAGAGGCAAATTACTCTTGCTAATATTATGAAGTGGATGGGGAAAGACTTTTTCCAATGGTTGGTAGACTTGAAGGTGTATTCAATTTTAAAATATTATTGCAAGGAATCTATTTTTTTTATTTTTCTTGGACTGTGGCTTTAAAATGTACTGTGGCTTTAAAAACTACCATGGCTGAAGTTGAAAAATATGTTCATTGGAATCGGATGAGGAATATGTACAATGTTGCTATCCGGGAATGTAGTATGCCATAAAAGAACAGGATGGTGCTGGAAAGGAGTCCTGGACGAAGGGGAACAGCCTGACGGCAGCATTTTAATTGGCTCCTGACCAGGTGACTAGGATTTTTTGTGTGACAACAGTGCAAGCAGTACAGCTTCTAGCCTGCAAAGAGGGAAGACCTACAACCTCTCTCTCCTGTGTTTGTAAGATTCCAGGAATTGTGCCATAGTAGCTAACTGGCTATTCTATACACCTGTAACCTGCTTTCTCTGAAAACCCCTGTCAAGACGAAAAGGGAAAAAGTTACCAGTAGAGACATTGAAAAGCAAGTTTGTCAAACAGGGAACCACAGACTGAAAGTGCTGGGAGACCACCTTATGTCATCGACAACAAACTGCAGGGAATTTGGAAGACATCAATCAAAATCAACCCATCTAATCCTATATTCCACATTAGTGCAATTGAACTGTTTTATCTCACCCATAAAATCCATGCTTTGCATGTTCTGTGTGTTTGTGTACAGGGGTTTAAGAAGGGGTAGAATTAAAGTTATAGAGTTAGAAGTTAGCAGTTCAAATTTCTTTTTGCCACTAGTTAAAGACAATTGTTCAATAGGGAGTCATTTACTTATAAAGTTTGCAAACCCTGTGCTTGTTTCTGTTAACCCAAATTAAACAGTTAAGTAGAATTGGGTAATCTGGTGGTTTGGTCAAACTTTTCTCATTTGTCATGGCTTGAGGAACAGCGGGGCTTGATATTACAGTGCACTATCCTCAGTGAGTCATGACAGTTATGCATTGCAAGTGATAAGAGGTGTTAGGAGGCCTTTGTTCATGTTGAGTGTTGTTGGAACATTGAATGGGGTTAGAGTGGGCCATTGGGATTCATCCACCAAAGAGCTGTCAGAGATTAAAACCAAATGCCCTCCTGTGTTGCAAATCATTTTGGTTTCGTGTGGAAATAGTGTAACCTGGGAACTAATCAAAGTAGTAAGCAGGTTAAAAATTTGATTTTCTACAAATTTTAAAAGAATGTGGTATGAAGAGGTTTTTTAAAATTAAAAATGACAAAATATTGCTGAGAGGCAATTCAGTTAAGAAGAACTTTAAAATTATAATAAGCAAAACACAATGTTGAAAGTCTGAAATACTCGAGTACAGAATCGATCAATAGATCAAACTAAACAGAAAAGAGTATAGGGAAAAATGTGTGCAATACTAAATTATATCTGACCTTTTCTAGCATTTTCTGTTTATATTTAAAAGTATATATCATATGCAAGAAAACAGTTTCAATTGGGGCAAACTTAATTTAAAAGAAGTATAGAAAAATGTTACCAGCAATACTGTTATTCTCCCAGAATTGAAAGTAAGTAGTGTAGCACTTCCAACTCAAAAGTAAGGGTGTATTTGAAGAAAAACAGCTGAAGGTTAATGCTTGCTATTAAGACTACTTTGCTGTGCATGTATGTAGCAAACCCAATATTTGATACAACTTTGCAAGTTTCTCGCACATCCAATAACTTACTACTTTGACAATAATTAGTAAACAAACTCATGCCAACAAATTCTCTGGGCCAGGTAGTGTATTTGCTGGTGTTCTGAAGGAGACAATGGAGAAACCCAGTGTGGCAATGCTTAGGTACCGCCAGAGGTAGCTGATGTGCTAAGACTTATTAAGAGGTTTTAAACCTGACTCTAGGCCCATTAAGGCTAACTGACTGTATAATGGCAATTTAAAAGCCAACACAGAAGGGAAGATTTAAGGGAATGAGAGTAGGAATTGCAGGGGCACTGGCCATAATTTTTCAGTCTCCCCTCGACTCAGGGGAGGTGCCAGAGTGCTGGAGAGTAGCAAGCATTACACCCTTGTTCAAAAAATGTGTAAGGATAAGCCCAGTAATTACAGACCAGTCAGTTCCAGAAACAATTATTTGGGATAGAATTAATAATCGCATGGAAAAATATAGGTTGATAAAGAAGAGCCAGCATGGATTTCTAAAGGGGAAATCGTGTTTAACCAGCTTGCTGGAGTTTTTTGAAGAGATAACTGTTATGACCGATGCAGTTGGTAAAGTTGAATTATTTAAAATTCCCTGAGGGAAACTTTAAACAACTGTCATAACCTATAATTTTAAGTGTTTTTGAGATGCGACTCTAAATTCAGGAATCAGACCACATCGAGTTTTTACATTAAACTAATTGAAACATTTTATTAATTTACACAGGTTAAAATATATACACATGGCTGCAAATTACAACTATCATAACTTTTAATAAATTCCCAAACTAATCTCCATTAAGGCAACAGCAACCCATACACTTAACCAGAGACCAGGCAAAGCATTTTCGCCTTACAAATTCAATGAGGTTCTTTTCACTGTGGAGCCAGTTGGACCAGTTGGAGGCTTGCAGCTGCCTTTTGATCTCACATTGACTCTGCCCTGCACAACTGAAAACTGCTGAAGTTATACCTACCATCACTCAATTAAAATTCTCATTGCCTCAGCAGCCTCTTTGAACTTCCTTTTAACAATGAAACCCCTTTCATAGCACCAATTTTATTAATAATATAAATATATTGCTTGGTAGCTGCTAGAAAGGCATCAAGTTTGCACCCTACTTTTTGAATGCTCTGTTCAAAAAATGCAAATGCACGCTTTGTCTCTTAGATATCAAAACTAGTGCATATCAAAGCACCCAGACTAGCTGGCTTTAATCGAATTAAGACACACCCGCAGACTAAAGCTCTATTTTAAGAAAAATATTTTCCAAAATATTATATACATTAATAGCTTCATGACAGTAACAAAAGGCCAACGAGGCTAATGCTCTTGATGTGATGTACATGGACTGTGAAAAAGCATTTGACAGTGGCACACAACCGATTTGTGAGAAAAGTTATTGCTCATGGAATAAAAGGGACAGTAGCAACAAGGATACAAAATTGGCTGAGTAATAGGAAACAAAGGATAATGGTCAATGGATATTTTTCGGGCTGGAGGAAGGTTTGTAGTGGAGTTCCCTATGGGTCGGTATTGGGACTCTTGCTTTTCCTGATATATATGAATGATCTAGATCTTGAAGATTTCGGACGATATGAAGCTTGGGAGTGCTGTGAACTGCAAGGAGGACAGTGTAGAACTTCAAAAGGACGTAGACAAGTTGGTGGAGTGGGCAGATAGGTGGCAGATGAAGTACAATGCACTTAAGTGTGAGGTGATGTATTTTGGTAGAAAGAACATGGACAGACAATATAAAACAAGGGGTGAAATTTTGAAGGGGCTGCAGGAGCAGAAAAACCTGGGTGTATATGTGCATAGATCATTGAACGTGGCAGGACAGGTGGAGAGAGCAGTTACTAAAGCATATAATAACCTGGGCTTTATTAATAGGGGCATAGAGTACAAGAGCAGGGAGGTTATGCTGAATTTATTTAAGACACTGGTTAGTCCTCAGCTGGAATATTGTGTATAGTTCTCGCACATAAGGCTACTTAAGATGAGTACCCATGGTGTTGGGGGTAGTGTATTAGCATGAATAGAGAATTGGCTAACTAAGAGAAGAGTTGGGATAAGGGGGCATTTTCAGTATGGCAACCTGGAATGAGTGAAGTGCTACAGGGATCAGTGCTGAGGCCACAATTACTTACAATATATATTAATGACTTTAATGAGGGAAATGAATGTACTATCACCAAGTTTGCAGATGACACAAAAATAGATGGGAAGGCAAGTGGTGAGGATGACACGAGTCCACAGAGGGATATAGACAGGTTAAATGAGTGGGCAAAAACTTGGCAGATGGAATATAATGTGGGAAAATGTGAGGTTTTGCACTTTGGCAGGAAGAATAGAGGAGCTGAATATTACTGAAATGGAGAAAGACTGCAGAAAGCTACACCACAGAGGGATTTGGGGTTCCTCATGCATGAATCCTAACAAGTTAGCATACAAGTTCAGGTAATAGGTAAGGCAAATAGAATGTTGGCCTTTATTTCGAAGGGAATGGAGTTTAAAAATAGATAAGTCTTGCTAAAACGATACAAGGCATACAAAGATCACACCTAGAATACTGTGAACAGTTTTAGTCCCCTGATCCAAGGAAAGATGTACTGGCATTGGAGGCAGTCCAGAGAAGGTTCACGAGGTTGATTCCAGGTATGGAGGGATTTTCTTATGAGGAGAGGTTGAGTAGGTTGGGCCTGTACTCATTGGGGTTCAGAAGAATGAGAGGTGACCTTATTGAAACATAAGATTCTTTGGGGCTTGACAAGGTAGATGCTGAGAGGTTGTTTCCCCTTGTGGGAGAGTCTAGGACCAGAGGGCATAATCTCAGAGTAAGGGAGCGCCCATTTAAAACAGAGATGAGGAGAAATTTCTTCTGAGGGTAGTAAATCTGGAATTCGTCACCACAGAGGGTTGTAGAGGCTAGGTCGTTAAGTATATTCAAGGCTGAGATGGACAGATTTGGACATCTGTAAGGGAATCAAGGGTTATGGGGGAAAAGGCAGGAAAGTGGAGTTGAGGATTATCAGCTCAGCCTTGATCTCATTGAATGGCGGAGCAGACTCGATGGGCTGAGTGGTCTACTTATGCTCCTACGACGTCTTATGGGCGCCACATTATAGGAAGGATGTGAACACATTGGAGAGAGTGCAGAAGAGGTTTACAAGAGTGGTTCCAGGGATGAGAAACTCCAGCTATGAGGATAGGTTAGAGAGGTTGGGACTGTTCTCCTTGCAGAGAAGAAGGCTAAAAGGAGAATTGATAGAGATGTTCAAAATCGTGAGGGGGCTGGACCGAGTAGATGGGGAGAAGCTGTTCCCGCTTGCAAAAGGATCAAGAATGAGTGGGCACGGATTTAAAGTATTTTGCAAAAGAAGCAAACGCGACATGAAGAAAAGCTTTTTCACATGAGTGATTTGGGTCTGGAATGCACTGCTTGGAAGTGTGGTGGAGGCGGGTTCAAATGAGGCATTCCAGAGGGCATTGGCTGATTATTTGAATAGAAACCATGTGCAAGGGTATGGGGAAAAGACAGGGCAAAGGCACCAGATCATAAAGCTCATTTGGAGAGCTGGTGCAGGCACAGTGGGCCAAATGGCCGCCTCCTGTGCCATTAAAATTCTGTGATTGTGGAAAAAAAAGCTGGAAACATGCAGGTCAGGCAGCATCTGTAGAGAGAAACAATTAATGTTTCAGGTTGAGTGGCTTTTCATTAGAAGAACGGCAGAAACGTTACAAGTTTTAAACCAGTGGATGAAGTGGGGGATGGGGCAGGGGGAACAAAAGGCAAGCTTTGTGATAGGGTGGAAAACGGGAGTTTAAATAACAAATGATTTCATGATGCAACAGCCAAAGAGAGTGGTAATGACATAGTAAAGAAACAAAAGTTGTGCCTGAATGAGGTGTGAATCGCTACATAGGAACCACCTAAGGGATAAAGAAAGAAACAAGACCTTCCTAGCAAAATTTTAAGTGAAGAAAAAATACACAGAACAGCAGCAGAGGTTACAATTTAAAGTTGTTGAACTTGGTGTCAAGTCCAGATAGCTGTAGCATGCCAAGTTGGAAGTTAGGGTGCTGTTCATGAAGAAGCATATAAAATGGAAGCAGGAGTAGGTCATTTGGCCCTTCAAGCCTGCTCCGCCATTCAATATGATCATGGCTGATCCTCTATCTCAATGCCATACCCCTTGACACATTTAGAGTCGAGAAATCTATTTCCTCAAATATATTCAGTAACTTGGCTTCCACAGCCCCCTGTGGTAGAGAATTCCACAGGTTCAGCACCTTCTGAGTGAAGAGGTTTCTCCTCAACTCAGTCCTAAATGACCTACCCTGTATCCTGAGACTGTGACCTCCTCTTCTAGACGCCCCAGCTAGAGGAAATATCATCCCTGCAATTCAGTCTGTCCAGCCCTGTCAGAATATTATACATTTCAATGAGACCCCCTCTCATTCTTCTAAACTGCAGCCTGGTTGGCCCAAGCTCTTCTCATATGACAATCCTGCCGTCTCAGGAGTTAGTCTGGTGAACCTTCGCCACACTCCCTGTATGGCAAGCATATCCTTTCTTAGGTAAGGAGTCCAAAACTGCGCACACTACTCCAGGTGTAGTCTCACCAAGGGCATGTACAGCTGCAGTAAGACTTCCTTGCTCCTGTACTCAAATCCTCTTGCAATGAAGGCCAACATACCATTTGCTTTGCTTTCAGTGATTGGTGTACAAGAACACCCAGGTCCCTTTGTACATCAACATTTCTTAATCTGTTACCATTTAAATTATACTCTGCCAGTCTGTTTTTCCTACCAAAGTGGATAACCCACACTTACCCACATTATCTTGCATCTGCCATGTATTTGTCCACTCACTCAACTTGCCTAAATCACCTTGAAGCCTCTTATCATCCACCTCACCACTCACTTTCCCACACCTAGTTTAGTGTCGGAAGCAAACATGGAAACATTACATTTGGTTCCCTCTTACAAATCATTGATAAATATTGTGAATAGCTGGGGCCCAAGCACCGATCCCTGTGGTTCCCCACTAGTCACCGTCTGCCACTCAGAAAAAGAGCCATTTATTCATACTCTGTTTCCTGTCTGCTAACCAATTTTCAATCCATGCCAATATATTACCCCCACTCCCTTGTGCTTTAATTTTACACACTAACCTCTTCCTTATGTGGGACTTTATCAAAAGCTTTCTGAAAGTCCATATACGCCACATCCACTGGTTCTCCCTTAGCTTGTGCTGAGCTTCAATTGAACACTGTAGCAGGCCATGAGAGAGCTCAGAGTAGGAGCAAGGTGGAAAATTAAAAAGACAAGCAACAGGAAACATGGGGTCATGTTTGTGGACTGAACAGAGGTGATGCGCAAAGCGGTCACCCAGTCTGCATTTGATTTCCCCAATGTAGAGGAGACTATGTCATCAAACAGCATCCAGCCTTCTTCACCTGCTTCATCAATGACCTTGCTTGCATCATAAGGTCAGAAGTTGGGATGTTTGCACAATGTTCAGCACCATTCGTGACTCCTCAGATACATAAGCTGCCCATGTCTTAATACAGCAGGACCTGGACTTGGGCTGACAAGTAGCAAGTAACTTGTGTGGTGCAAGTAGCAAGTAACACTCGCACCACACCAGTGCCAAGCAATGATCATCTCCAACGACCATGGCCCTTTGCCATTCAGCGATGATATTACCATTGCTGAAACTCCCAATATCAATATCCTAGGAGTTATCACTCACCAGAAACTGAACTGGACTAGCCATAAAAACACTGTGGCTACAAGAGGTCAGAGGCTAGGAATCCTGTGGCATGTAACTCACCATGTGACTCCCAAAGCCTGACCACCATCTACCAGCACAAGTCAGGAGTGTGATGGAATACTCCCCTCTTGCCTGGACGAGTGCAGCTCCCACAACACACAAAGCTTGACAGCATCCAGGACAAAACAGCCCGCTTGGCAGCAATGTGTATCACCTAGAAGATGCACTGCAGGAACTCACCAAGACTCCTGAGACAGCACCTTCCAAATCCATGACCAATTCCATCTAGAAGGACAAGGAAAGCAGACACATGGGAACACCACGACCTGGAAGTTCCCCTCCAAGCCACTCACTTGGAAATATATCACCGTTCCTTCACTGTCACTGGGTCAAAATCCTAGAACTCCCTCCCGAACAGCACTGTAGGTGTTGCTACACCACATGGATTGTAGCGGTTCAAGAAGTCAGCTCACCACCACCTTCTCAAAGGCAACTAGAGATGGGCAATAAATTCTGGCCTCGTCAGTCCCACCCACAACCCATGAATAAATGAACAAAAAGCATATTAAATTGAAAAAGTCCCAAGTATTATGTTGTTTCACTTGGAAAGGAGTGTTTGAGGCCATGGACAGTGAGAAGGGAGTAGGTGAAAGGACAGGGGTTGCACCTCCTGCACTTGCATGGAAAGGTGCTGTAGGGAAGGGAGGTGGTGTTTGGGGTGACTGAGGAGCGGACTTGACTTGGGTGGAGGAAACAGTCCCTTCGGAATGATGAAAGGAGAAGGCAGGGGAAATGTGTTTGGTGGTGGCACCATTTTGGACTGGCAGAAATGGCAGAGGATGATCTGTTAAATATGGATGTTGTTGAGGTAAGGACAAAGGGGAACCCTCTCGTGGTTATGGGAGGGAGGGGAAATGGTGAGAGCAGATGCACGTGAAAGGAATCGGACATGGTCAAGCACTCTGGGTGGGAATCTTTGGTAGAGGAAAGAGGAAGGCATGTTGGAAACGCTGATGTGGAAGGTTGCATCATCAGGACAGATGTGACAGACGCAGAGGAACTCTGAGAAAGGAATGGAGTCCTTTCAGGAAATGGGTGTGAGGAAGTATCGTTGAGGTAGCTGTGGGAGTCCATGGGCGTTTATTGAATATTCGTAAATGGACAGAAGCTGAGGAAGGGAACAGTCAGAGATGGACCAGGTGACGGTGAGGGAAGGGTGTTCTACACCTCCATTTCCCACCAGGATGGTCTCAGAGCTCTTCGCTTCTTCCTTGAATGGAGGCCCAACCAGTCTCCATCTACCACCACCCTCCTCTGCCTTTTTGAGCTCCTTCTTGTTCTGAACAACTTCTCCTTCAATCCCACTTGCTTCCTCCAAATAAAAGGTCCTTCTAAAAGGGCCCAAGCCATTTGCTCACCATGCAAGCTTGATCCTGAAATAGGGCACATTAAAGGCACCCTGCAGGATAATGGCTACCCTGATCACATTATTTCGCGCTGCATATCACGCAAACTCATGAACTCAAAGGCTGTCACTTTCGGCCGTGAAAAATGCCCAGTCTATCTCAGATTCCCCTGGAAGGGCAAGGTATCTCAAAAATTTAGGCAACAGGTATAACTTGCTGTTTCACATTGCTGCTCTACAGTCATAACAGGAGCGGTATTCGCCACTAACAGGATGCTGCAGTCAAGCCAAAAAGGCGTTCATTCTCCCAATCACACATGAGTAAATTGGTGTATGAATTTCAGTGCCAGTGTGATGCTCGATATGTAGGCCGTACATTCCAAAAAGTGGCATAATGTGTGAAACAGCACGTCCGAGCTGCTGTTCGCAACAGGCAAGGTATAGACTGTACCCAACCAACCTGTGCTTGCAAAATTCAAAAAGGTGCCCAACATTAGATGTGATTCTGCGATTGGATAACATTTGCTAAATAATCCTCAGTGCGCTAAGAATTACGCAGACAACCAATTTAAGATTGTCAGTCGGGCTTGCAGTGTGGCGCATTTGCGTGTAGTGGAAGCTACATATGTCAATGCATAGGACCCTGTTCTTTGTAGGCAGAAAGGTAATGCCTTGACTGATCAGGGTCAAGCTGCCTGGTTTAAATTTCAAACAATGCTTGGCAATTAACTGTCAGTCACCCTCACTGGTGCATTCCCCATGGCAATGCCTCTACCGGAGTCCACTTGCCAACCAATCTTCACACACAGTATAAATTGTTGTTTTCTCCTTTATATTGGTAGTCTTGCAAAGTGTCCTGATGAGTGTAAAATGAAAAGTTTAGACATGTTTCTTTTTTCAGCAATATTCAAATAAAAGGTGTTGCTATGGGTAGCCGCAACAATCTCAGTTATACCTGCCCTTTGTGGAACATTCATTTTTCTCGTCTTATCCAGCCTCCTGCCTCATTTCTTTTTCTGGTATATTGATGACTGTATAAATTGTGGTGATCATTTGGAATTTGGCATTCTTGCATTTGTTCTGATGAGTGCAAGATAAAAGCTTCAGCAATATGTCTCTTTCCAGAAATATATATTTTATATTTCTATATCCTGCCACAACCCTCTGAGAACTCAGCATTTCCACATCTCTGAACTGTGTGTAAAGGTGCTGTTAGTCTTTTCAGAGTTTTGCTTTTCTGACCTTTTTTGTATATTGATGTCATTTGCCAGTCACTCTTTTTTTAGCTCTTGTAAGAATTTTGAAGCTGGGTGTTGTTAAATCATACTATTAGTAAATCTTCATTGAATGCTAATTACCACAAGTGGTATTGTGCCTGAAA
Organism: Cetorhinus maximus; assembly: GCF_964194155.1. Taxonomy (NCBI): domain Eukaryota; kingdom Metazoa; phylum Chordata; class Chondrichthyes; order Lamniformes; family Cetorhinidae; genus Cetorhinus; species Cetorhinus maximus. Next base: position 173,099,212 of record NC_135883.1, read on the forward strand.
TATTATGGAACTAAGCTTTAAAAACCGTGAACGTTTAAATAGTCAAACTTTTGGAAATAGCATCAGAAATGCACTTAATTGCTCAAAGGATTTTTAAAATTTAAAACAACTATTTGGGGCTATCTCTGGATGCGTTGGGCTGTTTGAAAGAATTTCTTTTTGCCAGCAGCTTTGTTTACAGTTTCCTGCTAACTTGAACCGAAAACGTTGTCCTAAAGTAGCACAAGTTCTTTGTGGTGGACCTTTTGTGAAGGCATTTCCATCATACATATAGGTGACAGCTCAGTTAAAAATGTTGGTTGTGGATAGCTTGCAAATCTGTTGTCATTCTTATTTTGGGCATGAAAGCTCCTACTTGCAGCTGTCTCCAGGGTACTTGCCTAATGACCAGAGAATGTATTCTTATTATAGAAGAAAGCTTACAGTGTACTTGTGCTCTTCCCAGCTGTTGCTTATGGAGTTTCAATTGCACGAGTACATGTAAATCGGTGATCAGCATTCAAGGGATATTAGGCTGGACCTTTTCTCTTGGCTGATATCAGCAGGAATAGCAGTGATGTAGAATGTTGCAATAGGCCTCAGCATCCTGAACTGAAATTACAATTTCTGCTCCTGATTGCAGTCCGCTGACTTTTGCTGTACAATGAGTGTGTGATGTTTGAGTGAAGATCGGGTCAGGCTTGGTTACGACTTAATCGGTTCTCCAGTACCTTAACAAGAGAGCACACTCGCTCTGTCAGAAGAGTGTGGGTTTAACTCTGCTCTTGGACTTGAGCCCATCATCTGGTCTGATGGTTGGAGACTGAAAGGGTGCTGTATTTTAGATGGCATGTTAAACAGAGGCTCGGTCTGCCCTCCCAGTTTTTAAAATTCATTTTATGCTAGGCCAGCATTTATTGCCCATTCCTAATTGCCCTTGAGAAGGTGGTAATGAGGTGCCTTTTTCAACTGCTGCAGTCCCTGTGGCATTAGGGTGAGTGTTCCAGGATTTTGACCCAGTTACGGAGTGAAGGAATGGCAATATATTTCCAAGCCAGGAAAGTGAGTGGTTTGGAGGGGAACTTCCAGGTGGTGGTGTTCTCATGTGTCTGCTGATCTTGTCCTTCTAGATGGTAGTGGTCGCGCATTTGGAAGGTGCTGTCGAAGGAAGCTTGGTGAATTCCTGCAGTGCATCTTGTCGATGGTACACGTTGCTGCTACTGTGCGTTGGTGGTTGAGGGAGTGAATGTTTGTGGAAGGGGTGCTAATCAAGTGGGCTGCTTTGTCCTGGACGGTGTAAAGCTTCTTGGGACTGTTTGGAGCTACACTCATTCGGACAAGTGGTGAGCATTCCATCGCACTCCTGACTTTTGCTTTGTAGATGGTGGACAGGCTTTGGGGAGCCAGGAGATGAGTTACTCGCCACAGGATTCCTAGTCTCTGATCTGCTGTTATGACTGATGCAGTTGGTAAAGTGGAGTTATTTAAAAATCCCAGAGGAAAACTTTAAACAACTGTCATAACCTATAATTTTAAGTGTCATGTTTGAGATGTGACTCTAAATTCAGGAATCAGACCACCAGTTCTCGAGGCTTTACATTAAACTAAATGAAACATTAATTTACACGGGTTAAAATATATACCTACGTGACTTCAAATTACTACTATCATAACTTTTAACAAATTCCCAAACTAATCTCTATTAAGGCAACAGCAATCCGTAGACTTAAGCAAAACACCAGGCAAAGTATTTGCACCTTACAAATTCAATGAGGTTCTTTTCACTGTGGAGCCAGTTGGACCAGTTGGAGGCTTGCAGCTGCCTTTTGATCTCACATTGCTTCTGCCCCACACACACAACGCTGCTGAAGTTATACCTACCACTCCATTGAATACAAATTCTCATTGTATCAGCAACCTCTGAACTAAACCCCTCTCACAATAAAACCCCTTTCATCGTGCCAATTTTATTAGTAATATATAATTTACTAGTAAAATAATATTGCTTGGCATCAGCTAGATAGGCGTTAGTTCTCGCCCCACTTCTTTAATGCTCTGTTCAAAAAAAAATGCAAATACACTCCATCTCTGTTAACATCTCAAAACCAGTACATAAAGCACCCAGACTAGCTGGCTTTAATCCAATTAAGACACATCCACAGACTAAACCTCTATTTTAAAAGAAAAATATTTTCCAATAATACTACATATATTAATAGTTTCATGACACCTGCCCATGCAGCTATAGTATTTATATGGCTAGTTCAGTTTCTGGTCAATGGTAACCCCATAATGTTGAGAGTGGGAGATTCAGTGATGGTTATACCATTGAATATCAAGGGGCGATGGTTAGCTTCTCTGTTGGAGATGGTCATTGCCTGGCACTTGTGTAGCATGAATGTTACTTGCCACTTGTCAGCCCAAGCCTGGATATTATCCAGGTCTTGCTGCATTTGGACATTGACTGCTTTGATATTTGAGGAGTTGCAAATGGTGCTGAACATTGTACAATCATCAGCGAACATCCCCACTTCTGACCTTATGGTGAAAAGAGGGTCATTGATGAAGGAGCTGAAGATGGTTGGGCCGAGGACACTACCCTGAGGAACTCCTACAATGATGTCTTGGATCTGAGTTGACAACAACGACAACTATCTTCCTTTGTGCTCGGTATGACTCCAACCAGTGGAGAGTTTTCCCTGATTCCCATTGACTCCAGTTTTGTTAGGGCCCCTTGATGCCACACTCAGTCAAAAGCTGCCTTGATGTCAAGAGCAGTCACTCTCACCTTACCTCTGGAGCTCAACTCTTTTGTCCATGTCTGAACCAAGGCTGTATCGAGAGCAGGAGCTGAGTGGCCCTGGCAGAACCTAAACTGAGCATCAGTGAGCAGGATATTGCTAAACAAGTGCCGCTTGATAGCACTGTTGATGACACCTTCCATCGCTTTACTGATGGAGAGTAGACTGACAGGGCAGGAACCGGCTGGGTTGGATTTGTCTTGCTTTTCCTGTACAGGACATACCTGGGCAATTTTCCACATTGCTGGGTAGATGCCAGTGTTGTAGTTGTACTGGAAAGGCTTGGCTCAGAGTGCGACAAGTTCTGGAGCACAAGTATTCAGTACTGTTGTCGGAATATTGTCAGGTCCCATAAAAATGTAAAGGATCGCATTGGACATAAAAATTACATTGATATTCTCCATAGAAGTGAAGTTATGTTTGTACAGGTAAACATTTTATCTCGACCACTAATTAAATTCATGCATCTCATTGGTGTTTTGTGGGACCTTGCTGTGTGCAGATTGGATGCTGCTTTTCCACATGTTGGAGCAAGGATTATACTTGGCATTTCATTGTCTGTCAATCATTTTGTACTGTCAAAAATATTTTGTACCATCAAAGGAACTATTATAAGCAAGCCTTTATGCCCGAAGTGTCTATTGTGTGTACAATTCAGATCATAACTGTTGATGCCTATGCCAGAATTGTGAGGTGGCAAGAGTTGGGAACTTCAAAGAAGGACTGGATGGGAGAAAATATGTGAGGGATGGAAAGCTCCTGTGTAAATTCACACTTTAGTTTCTTGAAGCAGCATGTTTTCATGCCAACCATGGACTAGGCTATTTTAGACCTGATCATGTGCATTGAGACAGGAATTAATGATCTCATAATAAAGGTGCTTCGAGGCAACAGCGATGATAACGTGGTAGAATTTTACATTCCGTTTGAGGATGAGAAGTGTGGGTCTAAGACTGCTATCTTAAAGGAAGTTAAAAGGGTATGAAGGTAGTTAGCCAAAGTGAACAGGGAGACCAGGTTAAAAGGTAGGGCAGTAGAGAAGTAATGACAGACATTTAAGGAGATATTTCATAACTCTCAGCAAAAATATGCTCCACTGAGAAAGAAATACTATTTGAGAAGGATGCAATGATTCCTGGGATGAAGGTGTTTTTTATATTTGATGAGGTATTTGACAAGGTCCAACATGGTAGGCTGCACAGAAAAGTGAGATTTCTTGGGATACAGGAAGATGGTGAGTTGGATCCAAAATTGGCTCAGTGACCAGAAAGAAATTGTAATGGTCAGTTTTTGCGAATGGAAAACTGTTTCCAGTGCCGTTGCACATGGCTCAGTGTTGGGGCCCTTGATGTTTGTTGTATATATTTATGATTTGGACTTAAATGTAGGAGGCATGGTTGGGAATTTGCATATGACAAAAGTTGGCGGTGTGGCTGATAGTGAAGAGGATAGCAGTTACTCCAGAATGCTCTCAATGGCTTGGTTGAGTGGCTTGAAAAGTGGCAAATGGAATTCAATCTGTAAAAGTGAGGTGCTCCATTCGGGGAGGGCAAACAAAGTAAGGGAATACTCGATGAACAGGAGGATATTGAGAGGGTGAGGCAGTGAGAGATCTTGGAGTTTATGTCCACAGGTCCCTCAAGGTATCTGGACAGGTGGACAAGGTGCTAAAGAAAGCATTTGGAATGTTTTCGTTTTACTGGCAAGATATTGAATGCAAAAGCAGGGATGTAATGATGAACTGTATAAAAGGCTGGTTAGGCCACAGCTGGAATTTTGTGTGCAGTTCTCGTCACCACATTACAGAAAGGACATAATTGTTCTGGAGAGAGTACAGAGGAGATTTACAAGAATGTTGCCCCGGCTTAAATTGCAGCTGTGAGGAGAGGTTGGTTGTCCTAGGTTTGTTTTTCTTTGAACAGAGGAGGCTGAGGGGTGACCTAATTGAGGTGTACAAAATGATGAGGGACCTAGATAGGGTAGACAGGAAAGAGCTGTTTCCCCTTGCTGAGGGGCCACCTACCAAGGGGCATAGATTTAAGGTGATTGGTAGAAGGATTAAAGGGGGCATGAGGAAAAGCTTTGTCACCCAGAGGGTGGTGGGTGTCTGTAATTCACGTGCTAAATTGATAGTTGAGGCTGAAACGTTCAACTCATTTAAAGGTACCTGGATCTGCATCTGAAGTGCTGTAACCTGCAAGGCTACAGACCAGGTGCTGGCAAGTGGGATTAAAATGAGGTGCTAGTTTTTTTTCTCTTTTTGGGTTGGTGCAGACAATGGGCTGAATGGCCACTTTTGTGCCATAACTTTTCCATGGTTCTTATGAGGAAAGGTTCAACAGGTGGGCCTATACCCATTGGATCTTAGAATAATGAGAGGTGATCTTACTGAAACATCTGAAATCTTAAGGGGACTTGACAAGATGAATGCTGAAAGTATGTTTCCCCTTGAGGGAGTCTAGAACTGGGGGACACAGTTTAAAAATTCAGGGTCTCCCATTTAAGACTGAGATGAGAATTTATGAGGGTTGTTAGTCTGTGGAATTCTCATCTCCAGAGAGCATTGGAGGCTGGGGCATGGAATATCTTCAAGGCTAAGTTACATTTTTGATTGACAAGAAGTCAAGGGGCACACGGGAAAGTGGAGTTGAGGCCACAATCAGATCAGCCATGATTTTGGTGCCTACTCCTGCTCCAGATTCCTGTGTTCCTTTTGTTATTGAGTTACATCCTTTGTTTCTGTAAGTAGTATGCGAGAAGTGGGAAAATTCTGCATCTTTGTACACTACAAATCCAATATAGGATCTATATTAAGGCCAGTTTCTGTGTTGTCAAATCTTTTACTGATGCTGTCCATGCTCATAATGTGTGTTTTGAGCTGAGTGGTGGTGAATTATACTTCATTCTTGGAGGCTGAAGAAGTGACTTTAGATTAGAGTCTTGCTGCAATTGTTGTATTCCAAAATAAATAAATTAATCATTGATTGATTGAGGGAGGAGATGGTGGTGTTGTGGTAGTGTAACTGGACTAGTATTCCAGAGGCCCAGGTAATGCTCTAGAGACACAGGTTCTAATCCCACTATGGATTTAATAATTGGTCAGTATGTGATACAGAACTAGCATCCCACAGTGCATAGCATCCCATTGCAAACAATGGAAGGGGCATGCTGTTTGATACAACGAGCAAGGTATGGACTGTACCCAACCAGCCTGTGCTTTCAAAACTGAAATCATAGGCGTCCAACATTAAATGTGATTCACGATTGGACAACATTTGTTAACTAATCCTCAGTGTGCTAAGAATTACGCCGACAATAAATTTAAGATGGTCAGTTGGGCTCGCATTGAGATGCATTTGTGTGTACTGCAAGCTACGTATATCAATACACAGGACTCTGTTTGCAGACAGAAAGAACATGTGGAAACATTACAAAACAACAGCCATTTGCTGGTTCATTTCCCAGGGCTATGTTTTGACCAATCCGAGTCAGCTGCTTGGTTTCAGTTAACTGTCAAGTCACCATCCACTTGTGCATTTTCCACGGCAATGCCTCCAGCAGAGTCCACTTGCCAACCAATCAGCACTGTCTTCTCATAGTATAAATATGTTGTTTCCCCTGACATTGCTATTTTCTTGCCAGTTGTCCTGATGAGTGCAAGATAAAAAGCTTTGACAAAAAAAAGTCTGTCAGCAATATTCAAGTTACATAATTTATATTAAATTTATTAATTTATAAAGTCAATTCATTAATCTGGAATATAAAGCTCAGTAATGGTGACTATGAAACTTATCATCAATTGTTGTAAAGACTCATCTGGTTCACTCATGTCCTTTAGGCAAAGAAATCTGCTATCCTTACCCAGTCTGGCACGCATGTGGCTCAAGACCCACTATTAACTCTCCTTTGAAATGTTTAGTTCAAGGGCAGTTAGGGTTTGACAACAAATGCAGGCTTTGCCAGCAATGCCCACATCCCATGAAAGAATGAAAAAAAGTTAGGAGAGTTGAGAAGCATAGTCTCAGTTTGGCCCAATGGGAGTGCACTCATCTCTAGGTCAGAAAGTTGGGTTCAAGTTGCATTCAGGACTTAAGCACACTCTAGGCTGTTATTTTGGTGCACTACTGAAGGAGTCTTTTGGATGAGCTGGTAACCTGAAGGTCTACAGACAACATGACTGTAAACTACTATTGGAACAAATAGTAGGGAGGAGCACCGGAGCAGTGAGTATAAATCTAGCTTACCTCGGTGATTCGCGGCCTTGTCTCCAGGGAGCAGACTCGAAGGGAGGAGCAGTGGAGCGGTGACCTCGGGGCACAGAGTAACTGAAACCAAAACTGAAAAAGTGACGTCACAGGAGAGTTGTGACCTGATTGGTTGGTAGGAAATCTGCACCAAATTTGAAAAAAAAAGCACTGCCTAGCTAATTAATAAATTCATTAACTAAGTAGAGATGGCTGGGCAGGTGATGTGCTGTAGCAGTATGATGCGGGAGCTGGCAGATCCCATTGCAAGGCGCAGTGACCACATCTGCAGCAAGTGTTGGTTGCTGGAGAAACTCCGGCTTAGAATTGATGAGCTGGAGTCCGAGCTCCGGATGCTGCAGCACATCCAGGAGGGGGAGAGTTACCTGGACGCTTTGTTTCAGGAGGCGGTCACACCCGGTAGATTAAGTACCTCATATTCGGTCAGTGGTCAGGGTCAGCAGGGTGTGACTGCAAGTGAGGCAGGTAGAGGGCTCCTGTGTTCAGGAACAGATGAGCTTCAGCTCTTGACCTTGTCCAACAGGTACGAGGTACTTGCTCCCCGTGTGGATGAGGAACAGCACTGTAGGAAGGATGAGCCAGCTGACCACGGCACCGTGGCACCGGAGGCCATTTAGGAGGGGGGAGCAAAAAGACAAGTGGCAGTCGTAGAGGATTCCATAATTAGGGGAATCGATAGCATCCTTTGTAAGCAGGATCGAGAGTCCTGCATGGTATGTTGCCTGACCATTGCCTGGGTGAGGGACATCTCTGACCGGCTTGAAAGGATATTGGAGACGGAGGGGGAGGATCCAGTTGTTGTGGTCCACGTTGGGACAAATAACATAGGTAAAACTAGGAAAGAGGACCTGTTTGGGGATTATCAGGAACTAGGAACTAAGTTAAAGAACAGGTCCTCAAGGGTTATAATCTCCGGATTACTACCCAAGCCACGTGCAAATTGGCATAGAGACGCGAGAATAAGGGAAGTAAACACGTGGCTAAAGGAGTGGTGCGGGAAAGAGGGATTCCATTTCGTGGGGCACTGGCATCAGTATTGGAACAGGAGGGATCTGTACCGTTGGGACGGTCTCCACCTGAATCGATCTGGGACCAATGTTCTAGCGAAAAGGGTAAATAAGGATGGTCAACAGGACTTTAAACTAGAAAGTGCGGGGGAAGGGAAGGGTAAAACTCCAAGAAGTATGACTAATGGGAATCAAAGTAGCAGGTTAGCATGTGGGGGGGAATCAACTTCATGGAAAATTATGAATAAACTGAAAAGGAGAGCCCAGGAGATGCTATGAAAGTCTCCAGAACACAAAATAGGACAGTGTTTGGAAAAGGCTAGGAATCTAACTTTAAGCACATCAGATAAAGGGACAACAATGAGAAAGGGGATGGGAAATACAGGACTGAAGGTGTTGTATCTGAATGCACGCAGTATACGAAATAAGGTAAATGAGCTTGTGGCGCAGATTGAAATTGGCAGGTATGATGTGGTGGGCATCACGGAGACATGGCTGCAAGGGGATCAGGACCAGGAGCTAAATATCCAAGGATATACATCCCATTCAAAAGATAGGCAGGTTGGCAGAGGGGGTGGGGTTGTTTTGTTAGTAAGAAATGAAATTAAATCGATAGCAAGAAATGACGTAGGGTCAGATGATGTAGAATCTGTGTGGGTAGAGTTGAGGAACCGTAAAGGCAAAAAAACCATAATGGGAGTTATGTACAGGCCTCCGAACAGCAGTCAGGATGTGGGGCACAAGATTCTCAAGGAGATAGAAAAGCCATGTATGAAAGGCAAGGTTACAGTGATCATGGGGGATTTTAATATGCAGCTAGACTGGGAAAATCAGGTTGGTAGTGGATCCCAAGAAAAGGAATTTGTGGAATGTCTACAAGATGGCTTTTTGGAGCAGCTTGTGATGGAGCCCACAAGGGAACAGGCAATTCTAGATTTAGTGATGTATAATGAGGCAGATTTGATAAGGGAGCTTCATGTGAAGGAACCGTTAGGAGGAAGTGACCATGATATGATAGAATTTACCCTGCAATTTGAGTGAAAAAAGCTGGACTCAGATTTAACGGTATTGCAGTTGAATAAAGGCAACTACAGAGGCATTAGGGAGGAGCTGGCCAGAATTGACTTGGAGATGAGCTTAGCAGGAAAGACATTGGAACAGCAATGGCAGGAGTTTCTGGGAGTAATTTGGGAGAAACAGCAAAAATTCATCCCTAGGAAGAAGAAGCATACTAAAGGGAGGACAAGGCAACCATGGCTGACAAGGGAAGTCAGGGACAGGATAAAAGGTAAAGAGAAAGCATACAATGCGGCGAAGAGCAGTTGAAAACCAGGGGATTGGGAAGCCTACAAAGACCAGCAGAGGACAATTAAAAAAGAAATAACGAGGAAGAAAATTAAATATGAGGGTAAACTAGCCAGTAATATAAGAAAAGATTGCAAGAGTTCTTTTTTAGATATATAAAGGGTAAGAGAGAGGCAAAAGTGGACTTAGGGCCGCTGGAAAATTACGCTGGAGAAGTAGTCGTGGGGAACAAAGAAATGGCGGAGGAACTGAATAGGTACTTTGCATCAGTCTTCACAGTGGAAGACACGAGTGGCATCCCCAAAGTTCAAGAGAGTCGGGGGGGGGCAGAGGTGAGTATGGTGGCCATTACCATGGAGAAGGTGCTTGGAAAACTGAAAGGTCTGAAGGTGAATAAATCACCTGGACCAGATGGATTACACCCCAGAGTTCTGAAGGAGATAGCTGAAGAGATAGTGGAGGCGTTAGTGGTGAACTTTCAGGAATCACTGGAGTCAGGGAGGGTCCCAGAGGACTGGAAAATCGCTAATGTAACCCCCCCCGTTTAAGAAGGGAGTGAGGCAAAAGACGGGAAATTACAGGCCGATTAACCTGACCTCGGTCGTTGGTAAGATTTTAGAGGCCGTTATTAAGGATGAGATTTCAGAATACTTGGAAGTGCATGGTAAAATAGGGCAAAGTCAGCATGGTTTCATCAAGGGGAGGTCATGCCTGACAAATCTGTTAAAATCCTTTGAGGAGGTAATGAGCAGTTTAGACAAAGGAGAGCCAATGGATGTTATTTATTTGGACTTCCAGAAGGCCTTTGACAAGGTGCCGCATAGGAGGCTGCTCAGTAAGATAAGAGCCTATGGTGTCAGAGTCAAGGTACTAGCATGGATAGAAGATTGGCAGTCTGGCAGGTGGCAGAGATTGGGGATAAGGGGGTCCTTCTCAGGATGGCGGCCGGTGACTAGCGGAGTTCCTCAGGGGTCAGTGTTGGGACCACAACTTTTCACTTTATACATTAATGATCTAGATAAAGGGTCTGAGGGCATTCTGGCTAAGTTTGCAGATGATACAAAGATAGGTGGAGGGACAGATAGTATTGAGGAGGCGGGGAGGCTGCAGAAGGATTTAGACAGGTTAGGAGAATGGGCAAAGAAGTGGCAGATGGAATACAATGTGGGGAAGTGTGAGGTCATGCACTTTGATAGGAAGAATAGAGGCATAGACTATTTTCTAAATGGGGAGAGAATTCAGAAATCTGGAGTGCAAAGGGACTTGGGAGTCCTAGTCCAGGATTCTCTTAAGGTTAACTTGCAGGTTGAGTCGGTAGTTAGGAAGGCAAATGCAATGTTGGCATTTATTTCAAGAGCACTAGAATATAAAAGCAGGGATGTGCTGCTGAGGCTTTATAAGGGTTTGGTCAGACCACATTTAGAATATTGTGAGCAATTTTGGGCCCCGTATCTCAGGAAAGATGTGCTGACCCTGGAGAGGGTCCAGAGGAGGTTCACGAGAACGATCCCAGGAATGAAAGGCTTAACATATGAGGAATGTTTGAGGACTCTGGGTCTATACTCGATGGAGTTTAGAAGGTTGAGGGGGGATCTGATTGAAACTTACAGAATACTGAATGGCCTGGATAGAGTGGACGTGGGAAAGATGTTTCCGTTAGTAGGAGAGACTAGGACCCGAGGGCACAGCCTCAGAGTAAAGAGTAAAGTTTAGAACAGAGATGAGGAGAAACTTCTTTAGCCAGAGAGTGGTGAATCTATGGAATTCATTGCCACAGAAGGCTGTGGAGGCCAGGTCATTGAGTGTATTTAAGACTGAGATAGATAGGTTCTTGATTGGTAAGGGGATCAAAGGTTACGGGGAGAAGGCGGGAGAATGGGGTTGAGAAACTTATCAGCCACGATTGAATGGCAGAGCAGACTCGATGGGCTGAATGGCTTAATTTCTGCTCCAATGTCTTATGGTCTTATGGTAAATGTGGCATTCTTCTGGCTTTCTAACCAACGTGATTCCAGTCATTCGTCATGAAAAAAAAAATGACAACTGTGGTCGTTAGTCTCAATGTCTTTTGTAGGACATGACTGTGCTTCGGCTGTCACAGTTCCAAAAAGTCAGATTACTTTAAGTTGCATTTATGCAATGCCTTTAGTGTTTGCGCGGAACGTTTCGGTATGTAGTTACAATTTGTAATCCCCAAGCGTATGTTAACCAGTTTTTGCAACTTGAAAAAAATTTTTTTTTTTTTTTTCAATTTTTTTAATTCATTCAAGGGATGTGGGCTTCACTGGCTAGGCCAGCATTTATTGCTCAACCCTAATTGCCCTTAAGGTGGTGGTGAGTTGCTCTCTTGAACCACTGCAGTCCATGTGGTGTAGGTACATCCCCAGTGCTGTTAGGAAGAGAGGGAGAGATGTTTGCTCTTACTGGGAGGGGTAGCTACCCGGAGAACTGGATAATTGCAAAAATTGTTCAAAAGGGGTGTAAAGATAAGCCGAGCAGCTACAGCCAGTCAGTTTAATTTCGTGGTGGGGAAACGTCCAGAAACAGTAATTTGGGGCAGAATTGATCGTCACATGGACAAATGCAGGTTAATTAAGGAAAACGAGCATTGATAAGGGAAAATCAAATTTAGCAAACTTGGAGTGTGTTGATGAGGGCAATGTTGTTGGTGTGGTGTGCATCGGACTTCCAAAAGACATTTCATAGTGCCACACGAGAGTTATAACAAAGGTTATAGCTCATGGAATGAAAAAGGCGGTAGCAACATGGGTATGGAATTGGCTGAGTGACAGGAAATAGCATGGAGACAATATAAAATAAAAGGTACTAATCTTCTAGGGTGTAGGAGCACAGGAACTTGGGTGTATATGTGCATAAATCGTTGAATGTGGCAGGACAGGTTGAGAGAGCAGTTAATCAAGTGTACAATATCCTGGGCTTTATTTATAGGGGCATAGAGTACAAGAGTCAGGAGGATTTGTTGAATTTGCATAAGACACTAGTTAGACCTCAGCTGGAGTACTGCATACTGTTCTGTGCACCACACTTTAAGATGTGAAGGCATTAGAGGGTGCAGAAAACATTTGCAACAATGGTTCCAGGGATGAGGAACTTCAGTTATGAAGATGGACAGGAGAAGTTAGGACTGTTTTCCTTAGAGAAAAGGCGTCTGAGAGGAGATTTGATAGAGATGTTCAAAATCATGAGGGGGCTGGACAGAGTAGGTATGGAAATGTTGTGCCCACTCTTGAAAGGAAGAAGAATGAGAGAGCACTGATTTAAAGTAAATAGCAAAAGGAGAAACTTTGTTATGCATTGAGTGGCTAGGGCCTGGAATGCACTGCTTAAGAGTGTGGTTGAGGCAGGCTCAGTTGAAGCATTCAAAAGGGAATTGGACTGTTATCTGAAAAGAATGTGCAGGGTTATGGGAAGGCGGCAGGGAAATGGCACTAGGTGAGTTGCTCATTTGGCAAGCCGGTGCAGACAAGATGGCCCAAATAGCTACCTCCTGCGCCATGACAATTCTGTGAATGTCGGAAAAAAATCCTACATGTTTAATAGGAACAGAATCAGACAAAAGTTGGTAAAGAGACAAAGAATGAGATATATGGAGTGATTCAATACTTGGCTAGAGAGATTTTGAGAGAGGTAGAGAAGCAGAAGTTAAGGGAAGGAATTCCAGAGCTTTGGGCCTAGGTAGTTGGTTGACTGCAAGGTTGGAGATGTGAGACAAAGGAGTGAATGTGTAAGAGACCAGAGTTTAAAAAAATTAATTGGCTAAAGAGTTCCTTCGGGTGTCCTGAGGACATTGAAGATGCTATCTATAAGCAAATTTGTACGTTCTTTCTGCACCTTTACCTTTGAAGGTCTTGCAACAACGTGGAGCAGCAAAGCATTCCTACATTCCTCTCCCCCACCCCTGTTGAATGCAACATTGAACAATAAATGCTGCTGTCCACACTAGGAAGAAATAGTTTGGAGGACTTAGAGCTTAAAAGTATGAGAAGGTTTAAATCTGATGTATTAGTAACTGCATGTCTGTCAATATCCAGCTCACTCCTCTCTTTCAATCTCTCCAAGGTGCAGTCTTCTAGCAAGAGGAGATGGTGGCATTGTGGCATTGTCACTGGCCTATAACCTGTTCTTAATCTAGTTACTCAGGGTAATGCCCTCTGGGGACCTGGGTTCGAATCCCACCACAGCACATGGTGGAATTTGAATTCAATAAACTCTGGAATTAAAAAAGTTTAATAAAGAACATGAAACCATTGCCAATTATCACCCATTTGGTTCACTAAAACCCCCCTTCTGGGGAAGAAAAACTGCCTACATGTGACACCAGACCCACAGCAATGTGGTTGACTCAGTTATCAAACCACTCTTAAAATGTGCTCTTATCAAACCGCTAGAAAGTCAATAAGAAATGGAACAGGGCAGCCCATGTGGCATCGACCTAGGACAGCGGCAAACTCAGCCTGGTTGACCCTGCAAAGTCCTCTTTACTGACATCTGGGAGCTTGTGCCAAAATTGGGAGAGCTGTCTCAGACTAGTCAAGCAACAGCTTCAGTCATACTCAGAATCATACCGTATCTAATAAATAATAATCGCACTGGCAGGATAGACCCAGCAGAGGTGGCAACAGTGGTATACAATCAGGAGGGATCTGCCCTGGGAGTCCTTAACATTGACTCAGAACCCCAAGAAGTCTCATGGCATCAGGTCGAACATGGGCAGGGAAACCTGATTACCACGTACAACCCCCTTTCAGTTGATGTATCAGTGCTGCTCCATGTTGAGCACCACTTGGAGGAATCACTGAGGGTGACAAGGGTGCAGAATGTGCTCTTGGTGGGGGACTTCAATGTCCATCACCAAGAGTGGCTTGGTAGCACCACTGCAGACTGAGCCCGAAAGAAAGTAGCTGCTACACTGGGTGAGGGAATCAACAAGAGGGAAAAACCTGTGTGACCTCATCCTAACCTGTCTGCCACAGATGCATCTGTCCATGACAGAATTGGTAGGAGTGACCACCGCAGTCCTTGGAGACGAAGTCCCATCTTCACATTGAGAATACCCTCCATCGTGTTGTGTGGCACTATCACTGTGCTCAAAGGATAGATTTCAAGTGAATCTTGCAAGCCAAGACTGGGCATCCATGAGGTGCTGTGGGCTATCAGCGGCAGAATTGTACTTGGGCAGAATCTGTAACCGCATGGCCCGTCATATCCCCCATTCTAACATGACCAAGCCAGGGGATCAACCCTGGTTCAAAGAGGAGTGCAGGATGGCATGCCAGGAGCAGGACCAGGCATACATGAAAATGAGGTGTAAACCTGGTGAAGGTATAACACAGGACTACATGCGTGCCAAACAGCATGAGCAGCAAGCGACAGACAGAGCTAAGTGATTCCACAACCAACAGATCAGATCTAAGCTCTGCAGTCCTGCCACACCCGCAGTTGTGGATGATGGTGGACAAACAACTTACTGGAGCAGGTGGAGGCTCCACAAATATCCCCATTCTTAATGATGGGGGAGCACAGCACATCAGTGCAAAAGATAAGGCTGAAGCACTCACAACAACCTTCAGCAAGAAGTGCTATCAAGTGGTATTTGCTTAGCAATAAGCTGCTCACTAACAGTTTGGATTCTGCCAGGATCACTCAGCTCCTGACCTTAAAGCCTTGATTCAACATGGACAAAAGAGCTAAACTTCACAGGTGAGGTGTGTGACTGCCCTTGACATCGAGGCAGCATTTGTCTGAGTGTGGCATTAAGGAACCCCAGCAGAACTGGAGTGAATAGGAATCAGGTAAAACCCTGCTGATTGGAGTCAAAACTAGTACAAAAGAAGATGGTTGTGGCTGTTGGAGGTCAATCATCTCAATTCCAGGACAACACTGCAGGAGTTCCTCTGGCTCATGCCCAAGGCCCAACCATCCTCAGCTGCTTCATCAATGACCTCCTTTCCATCGAAACGTCAGAAGTGGGGATGTTCACTGATGATTGCACAATGTTCAGCACCATTTGCGACTCCTCAGATACTGAAGCAGTCCATGTCCAAATGCAGCAAGACCTGGACAATATCCAAAACAAAAATACCTGGAAAAACTCAGCAGGTCTGGCAGCATCTGTGGAGAGGAGCACAGTTAACGTTTCGAGTCCGCATGACTCTTCAACAGAGCTAAGGAAAAATAGAAAAGGGGTGAAATATAAGCTGGTTTAAGGGCGGGGGGGTGGGGGGGACAAGAAGAGCTGGATAGAGGGCCAGTGATAGGTGGAGATAACCAAAAGATGTCACAGACAAAAGGACAAAGAGGTGTTGAAAGTGGTGATATTATCTAAAGGAATGTGCTAATTAAGGGTAGAAAGCAGGACGAGCAAGGTACAGATAGCCCTAGTGGGGGTGGGGTTGGGGGAAGGGATCGAAAAAGGCTAAAAGGTAGAGATAAAACAATGGATGGAAATACATTTAAAAATAATGGAAATAGGTGGGAAAAGAAAAATCTATATAAATTATTGGAAAAAGCAAAAAGGAGGGGGAAAATCGGAAAGGGGGTGGGGATGGAGGAGAGAATTCATGATCTAATATTGTTGAACTCAATATTCAGTCCGGAAGGCTGTAAAGTGCCTAGCCGGAAGATGAGGTGCTGTTCCTCCAATTTGCGTTGAGCTTCACTGGAACAATGCAGCAAGCCAAGGACGGACACGTGGGCATGAGAGCAGGGTGGAGTGTTGAAATGGCAAGCGACAGGGAGGTCTAGGTAATGTTTGTGGACAGACCGAAGGTGTTCTGCAAAGCAGTCACCCAGTCTGCGTTTGGTCTCTCCAATGTAGAGGAAATCGCATTGAGAGCAACGAATGCACTAGACTAAGTTGAGGGAAGTGCAAGTAAAATGCTGTTTCACTTGAAATGAGTGTTTAGGCCCTTGGACGGTGAGGAGAGGGGAAGTAAAGGGGCAGGTGTTGCATCTTCTGCGGTTGCATGGGAAGGTGCTGTGGGAGGGGGTTGAGGTGTAGGGGGTGATGGAGGAGTGGACCAGGGTGTCCCGGAGGGACCGATCCCTGCAGAATGCCGCCAGGGGGGATGAAGGGAAGATGTGTTTGGTGGTGGCATCATGCTGGAGTTGGCGGAAATGTCAGCTTGGGCTGACAAGTGGCAAGTAAAATTTGTGCCATGCAAGGACCATCTCCAACAAGAGAGAATTTAACTATCCCCCTTGACATTCAGTGGCAGTACCATCGCTGAATCCCCAACTAACAACACCCAATGTTTGACCGGAAACTGAACTGGACTAGCCACTAATACTGTGGCTACAAGAGCAGGTCATAGGCTAGGAATCCTGTGGCATGTAACTCACCACCTACAAGTCAGGAGCATGATGGAATACTCTCCATTTGCCTGGATGAGTGCAGCTCCAACAACACTCAAGCTCAACACCATCCAGCTTGCTTGATTGACACCCCATCCACAAACCTTCACTCCTTCCACCACTGATGCAGTGTTATAATCTACAAGATGCACTGCAGAAACTCATCAAGGCCCCCAAGAGAGCACTTTCCAAACCCTTGACCATTACCACCCAGAAGGACAAGGGCAGCAGATAGATGGGAACACCACCTAGATGTTCCCCTCCAAGCCACTGACCGATCTGACTTGGAAATTTTTTGCCATTCCTTCACTGTTGCTGGGTTAAGATCCTAGAGTTCCTTCTCTAACAGCAGTGTGGGTGTACCTACACCACATGGACTGCAACAGTTCAAGGCGGCAGCTCACCACCACCTTAAAGGGCAATTAGAAATGGGCAATAAATGCTGGCCTAGGCAGCAACACCCATATCCCATGAATGAATGAATAAAAAAAACAATGGTGCATGTGAAAAATGAAGGAAAGGATGTTGATCTTAAAACCATAATTCTTCAATTTGCTTTCAAAATGAATGCATGCGGTGGAACTAATGTTTCAAGTATCAAATGTTTCAAATTCCAACTTTGTTGGACATACCACATGCCCTTGTTGTACATACCACATGCCAGGAATCGTTCCTTCGATCTCTGACAGCATCTAGTTTTCACCACTATTCCTTTTGACCTCACCTTCTTTCCTTTTGGCTTCAGACAAGTGATATTGATTTTACAGCAATAATGTTTCAAATTCAAATAAAGACTCAAATAGATGGAGAGAATTTTTTGCAGCCTACAGAAAGAATGAGCATTATAATTCAAATTACAGTATATTCTGTAAGTATTTATAGCTGCTCTCAAATGGCCTTGCGTGATCATCAATTCATTAGTGATTTCAGAACATTACTCACAGCTTTGAGTTGATTTGGTTCACCAGTAAATGTGGTTTGTCCCAGTACGGGTAGATGAAATTGAATTGCTGCATGTGTGGTTCTACTTAGGAATCCCACAGTGACTGCTAGCCTCTGACTTAAATTTAGTGTAGTAGTTTAATAGTGGCAGGCTGACGGATTGCTACAATTAGTGTCTTGAATACAGCAAAGCACCAAGAGACAAGCACACTGAACAAATACCCAGTGTAGTATAGACTTTTGTACAAAGCACCATAATTGGGTTGCAATTAGATTTTATACAAGAGAAACTGTTATTTTCTGAAACCATATTGGCCATGGTTTCATGCCATTTAAAATGGGGCAAAAATAAGGAACTCTCGATGTGAAAATGCCATTTGTACTCCATATGCTATTATTTCTAGAACTTCAATGGGAGAGAACAGTTTTTTCTTGAAGGCAATGGTTTAATGTATACAGGTATGAGACTGCAAAACTTGAAGAACACAGATTTGATAGTTACTGTGGTTGTGGTTTTAGCCAAGCCTGATGCTTAGTAAAATGCACATATGCATGATACTGCAGTAGACACAGTATGAAACAAGAGACAGAAAAATCAATTGTGGACTTTTGTCCCTTTGCCCCAATACATCCACTCTGCTCAGGCCAGTTGTAGCACCTCAGCTGCTATCTTGGTCAAAATCCTTACTCAATATTGACTCAGGAATATTGAAGTTGGGGACCTTGGGTCTGTGTATAAACATCTATCTGGTGTCAATAAGTGTTTTCTTGTTTATGTTCAGTGTTATGACCCAGTAGTTGGTAAAGCTGAGTTACTTAAAAATCCCAGAGGGAAACTTTAAACAACTGTCATTACCTATATTTTTATTTTTGTATGTTCGAGATGCAACTCTAAATTCAGGAATCAGATAAGCAGTTCGAGAGGTTTTATATCATTATAAATGAGACATATATTAATTTACACAAGTTAAATATATATACACGGCTACAAATTACAACTATCATAACTTAACAAATTCCCAAACTAATCCCCATTAAGGCAACAGCACCCATAGACTTAACCAGACACCAGGCAAAGCATTTTCACCTGAACAAATTCAAAATGAGGTTCCTTTTACTTTAGTTCCTGTGGAGACAGTTGTAAGCTGACAGCTGCATTGATCATGCATTGCCTTTGCCCTGCATACACAAAACTGCCCTCTGATATACCTAGCACATCTCATTGAATGTAAATTCTCATTTTATCACCAGCCCCTTTGAACTCCACCTCTTCTAACACTAAAACCCCTTGCATTGTTCCAATTTTATTAGTAATATAAACATTCCTTGGTCTCTGCTAGCTAGGTGTCACTCCCTTTCTTGAATGCTCTATTCAACAAAATGCAAATGCACTCTGCCTCTCAAAACTAATGCAAAGCACCCAGGCTATCTGGCTTTAATTCAATTAAGACACACCAACAGACTAAACCTCTATTTTAAGAAATTTTCCAATAATATTACATACATTAATAGCTTCATGACATTCAGAAGCATTTTTATTTTGCAGATAATATGTATGTTTTCTGTGTCACCAATGTGTGCTGGCGTTTTGAGCTGTGACCAACAACTCTGATTGACGAGCTGTGGAACTGGTTGGGGATGCAGTTTTTAAACTTATCCCCTGTGATTTGGTGGTGGACAATTAAACAGCTCACTGGAGATGGTTTCACAAATATCCCCATCCTCATTGATGGGGGACCCCAGCACATCAATGTAAAAGATAAGACTGAAGCATTTGCAGCAATCTTCAGCCAGATGGCCGAGTGGATGATCTATCTCTGCATCATCCGGAGGTCCCCAGAATCACAAATGCTGGTCTTAAGCCAATTTGATTCACTCAACGTGATATCAAGAAACGGCTGAAGGCACTGGATACAACAAAAGACCATGGGCCCTGGCAATTGTACCGAAGACTTGTGCTCCGAAACTTGCCACACCCCTAGCCAAGCTGTTCCAATACAACTACATCACTGGCATCTACCCGGCTATGTGGAAAATTGCCCAGGTATGTCCTGTACACACAAAGCAGGACAAATCCAACCCGGCCAATTACCACCCCATCAGTCTACCCTCGATTGTCAGTAAAGTGATGTAAGGGGTCAGGCGCTATCAAGCGACACTTGCTCAGCAATAACTTGTTCACTGGCGCCCAGTTTGGGTTCTGCCAGGGCCACTCAGCTCCTGACCTCATTACAGCCATTGTTCAAACGTGGACAAAAGAGCTGAACTCCCGAGGTGAGATGGGAGTGTCTGCCCTTGACATCAAGGCAGCATTTGACCAAGTGTGGCATCAAGGAGCCCTAGCAAAACTGGAGTCAACGGGAATCAGGGGGAAAATGCTCTGCTGGTTGGAGTCATTCCTAGCACAAGAGAAGATGGTTGTGGTTGTCGGAGGTCAGTCATCAGCTCCAGAACATCACTGCAGGAGTTCCTCAGGGTAATGTCCTCTGCCCAACCGTCTTCAGCTGCCTAAACAATGACCGTCCTTCAGCATAAGGTCAGAAGTGGGGTTGTTTGCTGCTGATTGCACATGTTCCTCATTCGTAACTCCTCAAACTGAAGCAGTCCATATCCAAATGCAGCAAGACCTAGACAATGTCCAGGCTTGGGCTGATGAGCAGCAAGTAACATTTATGCCACACAAGTGCCAGACAATGACTACCTCCACTTGACATTCAATGGGGGGTTACCATTGACCAGAAATTGAACTAGAATAGCCATGTAAATATTGTGGCTGCAAGAGCAGGTCAGAGGCTAGGAATCGTGCAACGAGCAACTCTCACCCTTACTCCCCAAACGCCTGTCCACCATCTACAAGGCACAATGTGATGGAATATTCGATGAGTGCAGCTCCAAAAACACAGAAGCTTGATACCATCCAGGACGTAGCAGCCCACTTGATTGGCACCCTTTCCACAAGCATTCATTCCTTCCACCACTGACACACAGTGGCAGCAGTGTGTACTATCTACAAGGTGCACTGTAGGAATTCACCAAGGCTCCTTAGATAGCACTTTCCAAACCCATGACCATTACCATTGAGAAGGACAAGGCAGCAGACACATAGGAACACCATCACCTGGGAGTTCTCCTCCACCAATCTGACTTGGAAATAAATTGCTGTTCCTTCACTGTTGCTGGGTCAAAATCCTGGAATTCGTTCCCTAACAGCACTGTGCGTGGAACTACACATTGGACTGCAGTGGTTCAAGAAGGCAGCTCTCCACCATCTTCAAGGGCAATTGGGATTATAAAACAGGAGCAAAAGAAGTAGGCCATTCAGCCATTGAGTCTGCTCCGCCATTCAATGAGATTGTGGCTGATTTGATAATCCTCAATTCCACTTTCCTGTCTTTTCCTCACATCCCTTGATCCCCATACTGATTAAAAATCTGTATCTCAACCTTGAATATACTTCAATTTCAAGACCTCATTGCGCACCCTAATTCTGATTCCTGCATGAAGGTGGAGGGAATAAAGTCCCAGCCGGCAGGCCAAAGTTAAATTTCATGGGTTAGCAGGCTGATGCCACAGACTATGGAAATGGTTATTGGCAATGTAGGAAGGGGGAAATCCCAAAGTACCTTGTGCTCTGCAAATATTTTTATGTTCACTCTTGCAATGTGGGTGTCATTTGCAAGGCCAGATTTTGCCTTTGGAGGTGGTAGTAAGCTGCCTTCTTGAGCCGTTGGAGACCATGTTGGATTGTCAACCCACAGAGCTGTTTAGAAGGAAGTTCCAGGATCTTGACCCAGTGACAGTGAAATAATGTCAAGTCAGGATTATGTACATCATGCTTGGGCTACCTTTGTCCTTGTAGGTGGTAGAGGTTGCAGGTTTGGAAGGTGCTGTCAAAGAAGCCGTGGTGAGTCTTGCAGATGTTACACATTACTGCTAGTGCACAGTAGCAGCAGAGAGAATAAATGTGGAAGACAGTGGATGTGGTGCCATCAAGTAGACAACTTTGTCTTAGATGGTGTCAAGCTTTTTGAGTGTTGGAACTACACTCATCTAAGTATTGGGGAGTATTCTGTCACTCTCCTGACTTGCTTTGTAGATGATGGACAAGCTTTGAAGACTCAGGAAGTGCAGAATTCTCAGCCTCTGACTGGTTTTGTAATTGGCCACCACCATTGACAAATGAATGTGGCGCAACTGTGGAGTGCATGTGATCACTGGTTGTGGGATTGCTTGGTTGTATCTTGCATGTGCTGCTTAGCATTCACGTAGTCCTGTGTTTAAGCTTTACCAGGTTGACATCTTTTTTGGTATGCTTAGTATTTCTCCTGGCATAATCTCCTACACTTGTTAATGAACCAGGGTTGAACCCCTTGCTTTATGGTAATGGTAGAGTTGGGGATGTACCAGGATAGGTAGTGGTTGAATGCAAGTCTGTTCCTTCTGACAGCCCATAGCATGCTGTGTTTCAAGGATGCCAGTTTTGAGCGACTAGATTTATTCTGAATCACCATCAGAACCACTTGTTCCCATCTCTATCAAATGCTTGTCTAGCTTCCCTTTAAATGCATCTCTGCTATTAACTTGCCTATGCTAGTGAGTTCCACATTCTTACCACTGAGTAAAAAAGTTTCTTCTGAATTCCCTATTGGAGTTTTTGCTATCTTATCGCTGAAAAGAGAGACATATCTAAGCTTTTCATCTTGCACTCATCAGGACACTCGCAAGAATAAGGGGGAAAAGCAGCAATTTGTACTGTATGTGAAGAGAGTGCCGATTGGTTGGCAAGTAGCGTTTCAATAGAGAATTTTCTTCTTTATTCGTTCCTGGGATGTGGGCATTGCTTGCTAGGCCAGCATTTATTGCCCATCCCTAACTGCCCTTGTTCAGAGGGCATTGAAGAGTCAACCACATTGCTATGGATCTGAGTCACATGTAGGCCAGACCAGGTGAGGCCGGCAGATTTCCTTCCCTAAAGGACATTAGTGAACCAGATGGGGTTTTTAATAACAATCGACAATGGTTTCATGATAATCATCAGACTTTTAATTCCAGATGTTTATTGAATTCCAATTCCACCATCTGCCTTGGTGGGATTCAAACCAGGGGGTCCCCTGAGCATTACCCAGGCCCTCTGGATTACCAGTCCAGTGACAATGCCATGACACTACCGCCTCCCCTGAATGCACCCTTGACCAATTGGGATCAAGCTGCCTGATTTAAATTTCAAGCAATGCTTGGTAGTCAACTGTCAGTTACCATCAGTTGTGCATTCCCCATGCAATGCACTTGCCAACCAATGAGCACTCTTCACATAGTATAAATGTTTGTTTTCCCCCTTATATTGGCATTCTTGCAAGTGTCCTGATGAGTGCAGGATGAAAAGCTTAGACATTTCTCTTTTTTCCAGCAGTACTCAAGTTCTGTACTACCAAATGACTGTCTTGTATTAATGGTGTTTAGTTATGCTCTTCGCCACAAGAGGCAACATTCTGTATCCACTCTATCAAAACCTTTCATCATTTTAAAAACCTGTTAGGTCACTGCACTGCCTTCTATTTTGAAAGGAAAAGAGATCCAGCCTGTCAATCCTTTCCCGATATGTATCTCTCAATCTTAAGGGCATGGAGGCGCCATTTCGCCCATCGTGTCTGGACAGGCTCTCCAAAGAGCATTATGACCTAGTGCTATTGCCCTGCCTTTTCCCTGTACTCCTGCACATGGTTTCTATTCAAATAATCATCTAATGTCCTCTTGAATGCCTCGATTGAACCTGCCTCCGCCACACTTACAACGAGTGGTTTGGGTCTGGAATGCACTGCCTGGGTGAATAAATTTTTTTTCACATCACATTTCCTTCTTTTGCAAATCACTTGAAATCTGTGCCCTCTTGTTCTTGATCCTTTTGCGAGTGGGAACAGCTTCTCCCTATCTACTCTGTCCAGCCCCTTCATGATTTAGAAAACTTCTATCAAGTCTCCTATCAGCCTTCTCATCTCCAAGGGAAACAGTCCCAACTTCTCCAATCTATCCTCACAGCTGAAGTTTCTCATCCCAGGGACCATTCCTGTAATCCTCTTCTGCACTCTCTATAATGTGTTCACATCCTTCCTATAATATGATGCCCAGAACTGTACACAATATTCTAGCTGAGGTCTAACAAGGGTCTCAAATTCAGCATAACCTCCCTGCTGTTGTACTCTATGCCCCTGTTAACAAAGCCCAGGATACTATATGCTTTATTAACTGCTCTCTCCACCTGTCCTGCCACCTTCAATGATCTATGCACATTTACACCAAGTCTTTCTGCTCCTGCATCTCCTTCAAAATTCCATCCCTAATTTTATATTGACTGTCCATGTTCTGCCCACCAAAATGCATCACCTCACTTCTCCATGTGGAATTTCACCTGCCACCTATCTGTTCACTCCACCAACTTGTCTATGTCCTTTTGAAGTTCCGCACTGTCCTCTTCACAGTTCGCAACACTCCCAAACTTCGTATTGAAAAGCAAGGGCCCCAATACCAACCCCTGGGGAACTCTACTACAAACCTTCCTCCAGCCCGAAAAACATCCATTGACCATTACTCTCGGCTTTCTATTTTTCAGCCAATTTTGTATCCGCGTTGCTATTGTCCCTTTTATTCCATGAGCAATAACTTTTCTCAAGTCAGTTGTGTGGCACTATGTCAAATGCCTTTTCAAAGTCCAAGTACACCACATCAACAGCATTACCCTCATTGACCTTTTCTGTTACCTCCTCAAAAAAACTCCAAGCTAGTTAAACACGATTTCCCGTTAGAAATCCGTGCTGGCGCTTCCTTATCAACCCATATTTTTCCACGTGACTATCCTGAATAATTGTTTCTAGAATCTTGCCCACCACTGAGGTTAAACTGACTGGTCTGTAATTGCAGGGCTTGTCCTGGCAACCTTTTTTGAACAAGGACGTAATGTTTGCAATTCCCTAATCCTCTGGCACCACCCCTGAGTCTAGGGAAGACTGAAAGGTTATGGCCAGTGCCCCTTCAATTTCTGCTGTCACTTCCTTCAATGTCCTTGGATGCATCTCATCCGGTCCCAGTACCTTGTCAACTTTAAGTACCGACAGTCGATTCAACACTTCCTCCTTATCAACTTTGAACCCTTCAAGTGACCGGGTTTCCTTGTTTGTCACCATGGCCTGGGTAGCATCTACCTCTTTAGTAAAGACAAGTATTCAAGGATGCAGAGTATTCATTTAATACCTCAGCCATGGCCCCTTCAGGTCCTTAATCGGCCCTACTCCTTTTACCGCCCTTTTACTATTTATATGCCGAAAACAGAGTCTGGGATTCCACTTTATGTTGGCTGCCTGTCTTTTCTCATAATCCCTCTTTACTTCTCTAATATGCTTTTTTATCTCCCCCTCTGTATTCCTCTTGGTTCTCAATTGTATTTTCTACCTGACACCTGTCATATGCACAATTTTTCTTCTTTATCTTAATTTCAATCTCCTTTTACATCCAGGGAGCTCTGGATTTGTTTGCCCTGCCTTTTCCTTTTGATGGAATATACCTTGACTATGCCCGAACCAATTCTTTTTTGAAGTTAGTCCATTGTTCGGTTACAGTTTTTCCTGCCAATCTTTCATTCCAGTCTATCTGGCCCAGCTCCATTCTTGCCCCATCAAAGTTGGCTGTTGTCCAGTTAATTATTTTTACTCTGGATTGCCTATCGTCCTTTCCTAGCATCGTCCTAAAACGTACAATACAATGATCACTGTCTCCTGAATGTTCCCCCGCTGACACTTGATCTACTTGGCCTGCCTCATTTCCAAAAACCAGTTCCAACAGTGTGTCTTTTCTTGTTGGATTGAACACATACTGCTGTAGAAAATTCTCCTGAACACAATCTAGGAACTTTTGCCCCTCTCTGCCCTTTAAACCATAAGACCATAAGACATAGGAGCAGAAATTAGGCCATTCGGCCCATCGAGTCTGCTCTGCCTTTCAATCATGGCTGATAAGTTTCTCAACCCCATTCTCCCGCCTTCTCCCTGTAACCTTTGATCCCCTTACCAATCAAGAACCTATCTATCTCGGTCTTAAATACACTCAATGACCCTGCCCCCACAGCCTTCTGTGGCAATGAATTCCATAGATTCACCACTCTCTGGCTAAAGAAGTTTCTCCTCATCTCTGTTCTAAAAGGTCTTCCCTTTACTCTGAGGCTATGCCCTCGGGTCCTAGTCTCTCCTACTAATGGAAACATCTTCCCCACGTCCACTCTATCCAGGCCTTTCAGTATTCTGTAAGTTTCAATCAGATCCCCCCTCACCCTTCTAAACTCCATCGAGTATAGACCCAGAGTCCTCAAACGTTCCTCATATGTTAAGCCTTTCATTCCTGGGATCATTCTCGTGAACCTCCTCTGGACCCTCTCCAGTGCCAGCACATCCTTCCTGAGATACGGGGCCCAAAATTGCTCACAATATTCTAAATGTGGTCTGACCAGAGCCTTATAAAGCCTCAGCAGCACATCCCTGCTTTTATATTCTAGTCCTCTCGAAATAAATGCCAACATTGCAATTGCCTTCCTAACTACCGCGTCAACCTGCAAGTTAACCTTAAGAGAATCCTGGACTAGGACTCCCAAGTCCCTTTGCACTCCAGATTTCTGAATTCTCTCCCCATTTAGAAAAAAGTCTATGCCTCTATTCTTCCTACCAAAGTGCATGACCTCACACTTCCCCACGTTGTATTCCATCTGCCACTCTTTTACCCATTCTCCTAACCTGTCTAAATCCTTCTGCAGCCTCCCCGGATCCTCAATACTACCTGTCCCTCCACCTATCTTTGTATCATCTGCAAACTTAGCCAGGATGCCCTCAGTTCCTTCATCTGGATCATTAATGTATAAAGTGAAAAGTTGTGGTCCCAACACTGACCCCTGTGGAACTCCACTAGTCGCCGGCTGCCATCCTGAGCAGGACCCCCTTATCCCCACTCTCTGCCTCCTGCCAGACAGCCAATCTTCTATCCATGCTAGTACCTTGCCTCTGACACCATGGGCTTTTATCTTACTGAGCAGCCTCCTGTGCGGCACCTTGTCAAAGGCCTTCTGGAAGTCCAAGTAGATAACATCCATTGGCTCTCCTTTGTCTAACCTACTCGTTACCTCAAAGAATTCTAACAGATTTGTCAGGCATGACCTCCCCTTGATGAAACCATGCTGACGTTGCCCGATTTTACCATGCACTTCCAAGTATTCTGAAATCTCATCCTTAATAATGGACTCTAAAATCTTACCAACGACCGAGGTCAGGCTAATCAGCCTGTAATTTCCCGTCTTTTGCCTCACTCCCTTCATAAACAGGGGGGTTACATTAGCAATTTTCCAGTCCTCTGGGACCCTCCCTGACTCCAGTGATTCCTGAAAGATCACCACTAACGCCTCCACTATCTCTTCAGCTATCTCCTTCAGAACTCTGGGGTGTAATCCATCTGGTCCAGGTGATTTATTCACCTTCAGACCTTTCAGTTTTCCTAGCACCTTCTCCTTGGTAATGGCCACCATACTCACCTCTGCCCCCCCGACTCTCTTGAACTTTGGGGATGCCACTCGTGTCTTCCACTGTGAAGACTGACGCAAAGTACCTATTCAGTTCCTCCGCCATTTCTTTGTTCCCCACGACTACTTCTCCAGCGTAATTTTCCAGCGGCCCAAAGTCCACTTTTGCCTCTCTCTTACCCTTTATATATCTAAAAAAGAACTCTTGCAATCTTTTCTTATATTACTGGCTAGTTTACCCTCATATTTAATTTTCTCCCTCGTTATTTCTTTTTTAATTGTCCTCTGATGGTCTTTGTAGGCTTCCCAATCCCCTGGTTTTCCACTGCTCTTCGCCGCATTGTATGCTTTCTCTTTACCTTTTATGCTGTCCCTGACTTCCCTTGTCAGCCATGGTTGCCTTGTCCTCCCTTTAGTATGCTTCTTCTTCCTAGGGATGAATTTTTGCTGTGTCTCCTAAATTACTCCCAGAAACTCCTGCCATTGCTGTTCCACTGTCTTTCCTGCTAGGCTCACCTCCCAGTCAATTCTGGCTAGCTCCTCCCTAATGCCTCTGTAGTTGCCTTTATTCAACTGTAATACCTTTACATCTGATTCCAGCTTTTTCCTCTCAAATTGCAGGGTAAATTCTATCATATTATGGTCACTTCCTCCTAAGGGTTCCTTCACCTTAAACTCCCTTATCAAATCTGCTTCATTACACATCACTAAATCTAGAATTGCCTGTTCCCTAGTGGGCTCCACCACAAGCTGCTCCAAAAAGCCATCTCGTAGACATTCCACAAATTCCTTCTCTTGGGACCCACTACCAACCTGATTTTCCCAGTCTACCTGCATATTGAAATCCCCCATGATCACTGTAACCTTGCGTTTCTTACACATCTTTTCTATCTCCTTGTGTATCTTGTGCCCCACATCTTGACTACTGTTCGGAGGCCTGTACATAGCTCCATTATGGTTTTTTTACCTTTGCGGTTCCTGTACCACTGTCCCAGTCTATAATCGGGTAATTATAGTCCCCCATTATAACTACTCTATAATGCCTGCATCTCTAATTTCCCTGCAAATTTGTTCTTCTACGTCCTTCTCATTATTTGGCAGTCTACAGACTACAACGGGCAATATAATTGCACCCTTTTTGTTCCTTGGCTCTAGCCAAATTGATTGTCCTTAAACCCTCTTCGACATCCTCTTTCTCCAGCACTGCAATGCTCTCCTTAACCAGTACTGCCACCCCTCCTTTCCTATCTCTTCTGAACACCTTGTACCCAGGAATATTCGACACCTGGTTCTGCCCTTGAGCCAGATCTCTGTTATCGCCACAATGTCACATGGCAATCTGCACCTGTAACTCCCCAATCTTATTTACTATACACCGTGCATTCACATACATGCATAGTAACCATGATTTAGATTTTGTTACTTTCTCCCTTACTCCGATTTTACCTATTAACTTACTATTCTCTATACTAATGCTATCTGTCCCTCCCAGTGTTTTATGCAGCTTGGTATTCCTTTCTAATATATTTTCTTGGTTCCCACACCCCTGCTGAGTTATTTTAAAGCCCTCCCAACAGCACTAGTTAAACGCCCTGCAAGGAACTCAGTCCCAGCTCTGTTCAGGTGCAACCCGTCCAGCTTGTACAGGTGCCATCTCCCCCAGAGCCAGTCCCAGTGTGCCAGGAATCTAAAGCCCTCCCTCCAGCACCATTTTTCTAGCCACGCATTCATCTGTCTTATCCTCCTATTTCTGTACTCACTGGCACATGATACTGGGAGCAATCTGGAGATTACTCCATTAGCGGTCCTGCTGGCTAATTTTCTACCTAGCTCCCTAAATTCTGATTGCAGGACCACATCCCCCTTCCTAGCTAAGGTATTGGTCCTAATGTGGACCACGAACTCTGGCTGTTCACCCTCCCCCAGAAGAATGTCCTGCAGCCGCTCTGTGACATCCTTGACCCTAGCACCAGGGAGACAACATACCATCCTGGAGACAAGTCTACAGCCAGAGAAACACCTGTCTGTTCCCCTAGCCAGTGAACCCCCTCTCACTATAGCTCTTCCTTTCTTCTTCCTCCTCCTCTTCCTGTACGGCCGAGCTGCTCGTCATGCCACAAACTCACCTCCGACTGCACTCCTCTGAGCAGCCAGCACCCTTTCCAGCTTTCAAAACAGAAAATCAATGTGTTAGCAGAATTCCAGATGTCTCCTGCACTACCTGTCTACTTCTCTTGGACTGCCTGGTGGTCATCCATTCCCTCTCTGTCTCCAGGCCCTTAAGCTTCAGTGTGACCACCTTGCTGAACGTGCTATCCCTGTAGCTCTCAGCCTCGCGGATGCGCCACAGTTTCTCCAGCCGCCACTCGAGCTCTGAAACCCAGAGCTCAAGTTTCTGCAGCTAGCAGCACTACCTGCACGTGTGGTCAGCTAGGACACTGGAAGCATCCATGACTTTGCACATATTACAGGACACTCATTCTACTTGACTGAGCTGTCCTGCCATGACTTAGCTCTACTTCCCTTGCATTAACTTTATTCTACTTTGGATTATTTATATTACTTCATTTGCGACATGTATAATCTGTAGATTAAATGGATGCAGTAATAAACTCCATCTGAATAGCCTTGCACTTCTGTCTCAAAATTTGTCCAGAAACCTCAAAGGATTGTGGTCTGTATAAACAATTGTTTCTGATGAATTGTTTGCAACATAAATCTCAAAATGCTAACACCAAACTCAGTCTCCTGTTTAATCGTTGAATATCTTCTCTGTTGTATATTCAACTTTCATGAAAAATACCCTGTCGGTTTTTGAAATGCATTTTCATCATCTTGCACTAGAGAGAGTGCAGAGGAGATTTACCAGGATTTTGCCTGAGCTGGAGAGTTTTAGTTATGAGGAGAGATTGGATAGACTGGGGTTATTTTCCCTGGAGCAGAGGAGATTGAGGGGTACATGATTGAGGTGTATAAAATTATGAGGGGCATAGATAGGGTAGACAGGAGGGAACTTTTCCCCCTTGGTGGAGGGATCAATAACCAGGGGACATAGATTTAAGATAAGGGTCAGGAGGTTTAGAAGGGATGTGAGGAGGAATTTTTTCACCAGGAGGGTGGTGGGAATCTGGAACTCTCTGCCTGAAAGGGTGGTACAGGCGGAAACCCTCATAACATTTAAGAAGTATTTGGATGTGCATTTGTGATGCCATGGCACACAAGGCTATGGGCCTAGTGCTGGAAAATGGGATTAGAATAGTTAGGTACTTGTTTGACAGGCGCAGACTCGATGGGCTGAAGGGCCTTTTTCTGTGCTGTAGACCTATATAATTCTATATATAATATATATATATATATATATATATATATATATAGGCGCTAAATTTCCCTTCTTCCTGGCACTTCTCAATTAAATCCAAGTATTGGAACTTTAAAAAAAGTTACACTTTTCTGACTTACTCACCAGTTCCTACTTACCAAGGCCACCGCTCTTCTTTCTGAAGAAAGATGGAAAAAGAAAGGAGCACCTCTTCCCTTTCCACCAAACTCTCACTGAAGTTCTGTACTGCAGCCAAACAAAGCACTCCAATGCAGACAAAGTCAGCACAATAAGACAGCCTACTTTTATACACTCTGAACCTGGCCTCTGAAAACCCGATTAAGCCACTTATTCTAATAACTAGTTTCAGCTGCAAGCAGAGCCTGTCTGAGCCCTGTTTTAAGGCTGGACTAAAACTCACTTTCTTCCAACCCGAATTATAAATATATAAAGAGCAAGAGAATAACTAGGGAAAGAGTAGGGCCAATTAGGGACCATAGAGGTAATGTGTGTGTGGACCCGGGAGACATGGGTACTCAATGTCCTCAATGAATACTGTATGTTGGTCTTCATAACAGAAAAGAATGACACAGGATAGACATCAGGGTGGAGGACTGTGAAATATTAGAGGAAATTAACTTAGAGAGGAGGTGCTCGCGTGTTTAGCAGCCTTAGAAGTGGATAACTCCGCAGGCCTGGATGAGATATATCCCATGCTGTTGAGGGAGGCAAGGGAAGAGATATCAAATGCCCTGGCAGTAATTTTCAAATCCTCTCTGGCCACAAGTGAGGTGCCAGAGGACTGGAAGACTGCGAACATTATCGCATTATTAAAAAAAGGGAGGAAGGGATAGACCAGGAAATTACAGGCCAGTCATTCTAATCTCTGTGGTGGGGAAGTTACTAGAAAGAATTCTGAGGGACAGAACATATCTGCACTTGGAGAGAGACACGGATTAATCAGGGATAGTCAGGATGAATTTGTTAAGGGAAGGTCGTGTTTGACAAATTTGATGTTCCACAGGGCTCGATGTTGGGACCCTTGCTGTTTGTGTTACATATTAACGATTTGGATGTGAACGTGGGGGGCACGATTGGGAAATTTGCAGATGACACAAAGATTGGCCGAGTAGTGGATAGTGTAGAGGATAGCCATAATCTCCAAAACGATATAGATGGGTTGGTGGAGTGGGCGGTAAAGTGGCAGATGGATTTTAACATAGAGAAATGTGAGGTCATACATTTAGGGAGGTCAAACAATTACAGGGATTACAAAATAAATGGGAATATACTAAGAGGGGTAGATGAAGTGAGAGATCTTGGCGTACAAGTACACAGGTCCCTGAAGGCAGCAGTTCAAGTAGACAAGGTTGTAAAGAAGGCATATGGAATGCTCTCCTTCACTGGCAGAGGTATAGAATATAAAAGTAAGGATATAATGTTGGAATTGTATAAAACACTGATGAGGCCACAACTGGAGTATTGTGTGCAGTTCTGGTCACCACATTACAGGAAGGATGTAACAGCTCAGGAGACAGTGCAGAGGAGGTTTACAAGAATGTTGCCAGGGTTAGAAAAGTGTAGCTACGAGGAGAGATTGGATAGGCTGGGATTATTATACAAAGAAGGCTGAGAGGTGACTCGATTGAGGTGTACAAAATTATGAGGGGAATAAATAGAGTGGACAGGATAAAATTGTTTCCCTTGGTGGAGAATTCTAGAACCAGGGGACCTAGATTCAAGATAAGTGGCAGAAGGTGTAGGGGGGACATGAGGAAGGACTTTTTAACGCAGAAGGTAGTGGGTGTCTGGAATTTACTGCCCAAGTTGGTGGTAGAGGCAGAAACTCAACTCTTTTAAAAAGTACCTGGATCTGCACCTAAAGTACTGTAAGCTGCAGGGCTATGGGCCAGGTGCAGGAAGGTGGGATTAGAAAGGGCACCTGGATGTCCTTGGGCTGGCATGGACAAGATGGGCTGAATGGCCTCCTTCTGTGCTGTAACTTTTCTATGGTTCTATGCACAGGGTGGATAGGGAGCAGCTGTTGCCCTTAGTTGAAGGGTCAGTCACGAGTGGACATTAGTTCAAGGTGAGGGGCAGGAGGTTTAGGGGGATGCGAGGAAAAACTTTTCTACCCAGAGGGTGGGAATGGTCTGGAATGCGGTGCCTGGGAGGGTGGTGGAGGCGGGTTGCCTCACATCCTTTAAAAAGCACCTGGATGAGCACTTGGCACGTCATAACATTCAAGGCTATGGGCCAAGTGCTGGTAAATGGGATTTGGTAGGTAGGTCAGATGTTTCTCACGTGTTGGTGCAGACACGATGGGCTGAAGGGCCTCTTCTCCATTGTGTGATTGTGTGATTCTGGAGTGGGCAGCTGAGCATTTAGCGTTCCATTGAAAGAGTTGTAACATAGGGAAACTATGTCCTTGTCTGTTTCCAAACATGACATCTAAAATTTGTCCCTTCCTTATGCAGTGACTTTAAAGCTGCAGTGTTCCGCAAGGATAAACTTCATAATTGTAACACAACAACACAAGAATTTGGAGCAGGAGTAGGCTTTTCAGCTCCTTGAGCCTGCTCTACCATTCAGTAAGATTATGGCTGATCTGATTGCGGTCTCAACTCCACTTTCCTGTCTGCCTCCCATATCTCTTGACTGCCTTGTTGATCAAAAATCTATCCAACTCAGTGTTCAATATATTCAATGACGTAGCTTCCTGTGCTCTCTGCAGAAGAGAATTCCACAGACGATCTGAGAGGAAGAAAATGTCTCCTGATTTCAGTCTTAAATGGGAGATGCCTAATTTTTAAACTGTCTCCCCTAGTTCTGGACTGGCCCACAAGGAGAAACACCCTCGCAGCTTCCATCTTGTGAAGTCCCCTTAGAATCTTGCATTTTTCAGTAGATCGCCTTCAGTTCTTCTAACAGTAGGAAATCATTTCTTTTTAAACTGAGTAAAGTTTTAATTTTGTATTCCTGTTGATGGATGCATGAATTTTTAAAGATTTTTTTTTTCCAATGTAGCCTCTGTCAGCTGACTAAAAAGGTTTTTCTCTTAAGCTTGGGTTTCAGGACCTGTATTTGTTAAAGCTCTCACAATTTCTACCCTAGTGGACTTCACACAAATAACACATTCTGGGCTGTACGTCAGAACGTTGACTTAAGTGTACAATTCATTTCCAAACTGCTTGCTTTCCCTTTTTGTTCACGTAAGACAACTTCATGGTGCATGTATTCTCTGTTGTGTATATGTGAGTTTGCATATTTTTGTTGGTCAAAGAATAAAGCCTGGGAGTGTTGTAAACTGCGAGGAGGACAGTGTCGAACTTCAAAAGGACATAGACAAGTTGGTGGATTGGGCAGGTAGGTGGCAGATGAAGTTCCGTATGGAGAAGTGTGAGGTGTTGCATTTTGGTAGGAAGAACATGGAGAGACAAGATAAAATTAGGGGTGATATTTTGAAGGGGTACAGGAACAGAAAGACCTGGGTGTATATGTGCGTAGATCATTGAAGGTGGCAGGACAGGTGGAGGGTGCAGTTAATAAAGCATATAGTATCCTGGGCTTTATTAACAGGGACATAGATTACAAGAGCAAGGAGGTTATGCTGAATTTATATAAGATACTCATTATGCCTCAGCTGGAGTATTGTGTACAGTTCTGGGCACCACATTAAATGAAGGATGTGAACACATTGGAGAGAGTGCAGAAGAGGTTTACAAGAATGGTTCCTGGGATGAGAAACTTTAACTGTGAGGATAGGTTGGAGAGGTTGGGACTGTTCTCCTCAGAGAGAAGGTGGCTGAGAGGAGATTTGATAGATTTGTTCAAAATCATGAGGGGGCTGGACAGAGTAGATAGGGAGAAGCTGTTCCCACTCGTAAAAGGATCAAGAACAAGAGGGCACAGCTTCAAAGTGATTTGCAAAAGAAGCAATTGTCGTGTGTTTTCACACAGGAGTAGTTCGGGTCTAGATTGCACTGCTGGAAGTGTGGTGGAGGCAGGCTCAATCGAAGCATTTGAGGTCATTCGATGATTATTTGAATAGAAACAATGTGCAGGGGTGTGGGGAAAAGGCAGAGCAATAGCACTAGGTCATAATGCTCATTTGGAGAGCCAGTGCAGAAATGATGGGCTGAATGGCCTGCCCCTGTGCCGTTACAATTCTGTGATGGTTTTATTATCTGTATAGTTTGTAGAGTTATGGATTAGTTATTTTCGCTAGGTCACTTGAATTCCTGGCGCCTAATGCTTTTCTTTTACATTGGCATTTGGTATAGTTTATTGCAGCCTCCGATCTGTGCATCGTTGAGCAGAAGCAAAAGGAGACCAGACAATGTAGATTTTATACATTTCACCCTTTGCAGTAATTGGTGGTTAGGATATTCTTCAAAATGCGGAGCTTTCATGATGTAGCCTGTGCTCAGTCTGACAATGTGATGCACTGTAAGTCTTAGAGAAAATGTGGAGTGTTTTGAGTATAGGGAAGAAAATGGTGAAACAGAATGCCCGATTACATTGTCATCATTTCCCTTGAATAGCAAAAAAAACTGTATGGAAACCCCGCCACCCACTGAATGAATGGCTTGATGGATAAGGGCACTTGAAGGACTCTTAAAATATTACTTTTTAAATCCCATGTTTTTGGTTGGAAGAGTGGAGAGGAGGAGGCCACTCCATTTCCAGTGTCCGGAGTAAGCTAACAGTCCAAGATATGACATAAATGGAAGCCGTGGTAATGTGCTATCAGGTGAAAATTAAAATCAGCAAATAGTTTTTTCTTTGGTTGAGAGATAGGAGAGGATATCCAAGTTAATGGAAAATAGTGTCTACAGAATTGTCTATCAGCTAATGGCATTTGTGATCGAGGTCAATTAGAAAATTCCAGTATTCAAAAAAAATGTGTTATGCATTTATGGTCATTTCATATAATGGTTATAACACAGATGGAGGCCATTCAGGCCACTATGCCTGTGCTGACCTTCTGAGGGAGCAATTCACCCAGTGCCACTCCGCTGCCTTTTCCACATTGGCTTGCAATCTTTTCCTTTTCAGATAATGATCTGATTTCCTTTTGAAAGGCTGAATTTTCCCTGCCTCCTCCACACTTTCAAGCAGTGCATTCAAGACCTTAACCACTCACTGCATGAAAAAAATTTTCCTTAAGTCACCATTGCTTGTTTTGCCAATTTCCTTAGATCTGTGCCAGCTTGTTCTTGATCCTTCCACTAATGTGAACAGTTTCTCCCTATCGACTCTGTCCAGACCAGTGATGATTTCGAATACCTCTGTCAAATCTCCTCTCAACCTTCTCTTCAAGGAGAACAGTCCCAATTTCCTCCGATCTTTCTACGTAACTGAAGGTCCTCCTACTTGGAACCATTCTTGTGAAACTTTTCTGCCCCTTTCTAATGCATTCACATCTTTCCTAAAGTGCGGTGCCCAGAACTGGACACGGTATTCCAGATGAGGCCGAACTCGTGTTTTCTATAGCTTTAACGTAACTTTCTTTCCAGGCCGCTGTTGGTGTATACCTTACTAACCGCGCCCGCAATCAGTCCTGCCACCTTCAATGACTAATGCACATATATACACCCAGGTCCCCTTGCTCCTGCATCCCCTCAGAATTGTACCTTTATTTATATGAATCAGGTTACGCTTCTCTGCATTAAATTTCATCTGCCACTTGTTCATCCATTCCTCCAACGTATATTTTTGAAGTTCTATGCTATCCTCGTGATTCACAGTAGTTCCAAGATTTGTGTCATTGTAAATTTGAAATTATGCCCTGTACATCGAAGTCTGGATCATATCAGAAAGAGCAGGGGTCCTAACACCAATCTCTGCAAACTCCACTGTAGAGCTTCTCCCCCCACAAGATTCAAAAAGCTTGACACCGTCCAGGACAAAGCAGCCGCTTGATTGGCACCATATCCACAAATATTCACTCCCTCCACCACTGACGCACAGTAGCAGCAGTGTGTACCACCTACAAGATGCACTGCAGGAATTCACCAAGGCTCCTTCGACAGCACCTTCCAAGCCCACGACCGCTACCATCTAGAGGACAAGGGCAGCAGATAGACCGGAACACCACCCCCTGGAATTTCCCCTCCAAGTCACTCATGATCCTGACTTGGGAATATATCGCTGTTCCTTCACTGCCACTGGGTCAAAATCCTGGAACTCCTCTTCCTAACAGCACTGTGGGTGTACCTAAATCTCATGGACTGCAACGGTTCAAGAAGGCAGCTCACCACCACCTTCTCAAGGGCAACTAGGGATGGGCAGTAAATGCTGGCCCAGCCAGTGAAGCCTGCATCCCATGAATGAATAAAACAAAATACAACTGTTCACCCTCAGTTTTCTGTCACTCGGCCAATTTTGCATCCATGTTGCTACTGTCACTTTTAATCCATGAATTCTAACTTACTTCACAAGCCTGTTGTGCAGCACTTAATTGAATGCCTTTTGGAAGTCCATGTACACCACACCAACAGCATTTCCTTATCAACCCTTTCTGTTACCTCTTCAGAAAAACTCAAGCATGTTACTTCAACATGATTTGACTTTAACAAATCCATGTTTGCTTCCCTCAATTAACCCGCATTTGCACAAGAGATTGCAAATTTTGTCCTGAATCATTGTTTCCAGAAGCTTCCCATCACTGAAGTTAAACTGACTGATCTATAGTTGTTGGGCTTAGCTTTACACAATTTTTTGAACAAGGGTAAAACATTCGCAGTACTTCTGGCACCACCCCTGATTCTAAGGAAGATTGGAAAATTTTGGTTAGTGACTCTGTATCCTTTGTGCATCTCATCCGGTCCTCGTGCCTTATCAATTTTAGTAGGGACAGCAAATCCAATAACACCACCTAATCAATTTTAAACCCTTCCAAGTGTCTTTCTTTCACCATTACCTGTGCAGCATCATCTTCCTTGGTAAAGACAGATGCAAAATATTAATTTAATACCTCAGCCATGGCCTTTGCCTCCCATGCTTAAATCCCCTTTTTGGTTCCTAATTGATCCTACTCTTCTTCTTAGCACGTTTTACAATTTATATGCCTATATTTGACTTTGGGATTTCTTTATGTTAGCTGCCATGCTTTCATACTCTTTGCTCCTCTTATTTGCTTTTTCAATTCCTTCTACCAGCCTCATTCTCAATTGTATTATCCACCCGGCATCTGTTGTAAGCACATGTTTCCTGCTTCACCTTTATCACTATCTTTTGTCAACCAGGGAGTTCTGTTTGTTTGCCCTACCTTTTCCCTTTGTGGAAATATACCTCGACAGTATTTGAGCTCTCCCCTCTTTAAAGGCCTGCTAATTTGCCTGCTAATCGTTGCTTCTAGTTTTTCAGCCCAGATCCACACTTACCCAATTGAAATTGTTCTTTCCCCCAGTTAATTATTTTTACTCTGTGAATTATTCTTTGTCCTTTTCCAGAGCCAACCTAAACCTCATGATAAAATGACCACTGTCTCCTAAATGTTTCCCTCCTGACACTTGATCCACTTGGCCCACCTCATTCCCAAGAGCCAGGTCATGCAGTGCCTCCTTTCTTGTAGGATTGGAAACATATTGCTGCAGAAAATTCTCCTGAACGCACTCTGGGAGCTCTTGCCCATCTCTGCACTTTACACTACTGCTATCCCTGTCTATATTCTATTCAGATAATTAGTCTCCCATTATAATTAGTCTATATTTCTTGCACCTCTATGTAATTTCCTTGCAAACTTGTTCATGTAAATCTTTCTCAAGAGTTGGTGGCGTATCGACAACACCAAGCAATGTAATTGCACCATTTTTGTTCTTTAGCTCCAGCCGCAGAGATTCTGTCATTGACCCCTCTCCACCCCTCCATCATTTTCACATGGTCCATCTCTGACACTTCCCTTCCCTTCCTTGACCTCTCTGTCTCAATTTCTGGTGATAGACTGTCCACCAATATCCATTACAAGCCTACCGACTCCCACAGCTACTTCGACTACAGCTCCTCACATCCCGCTTCCTATAAGGACTCCATCCCATTCTCTCAGTTCCTTCGCCTCCGTTGCATCTGTTCTGATGACGCTACCTTCAAAAACAGTTCCTCTGACATGTCCTTCTTCTTAACCGAGGTTTTCCACCCATGGTAGTTGACAGGGCCCTCAACCGTGTCCGGCCCATCTCCCGCGCATCCGCCCTCATGCCTTCTCCTCCCTCCCAGAAACATGATAGGGTCCCCCTTGTCCTCACTTATCACCCCACCAGCCTCCGCATTCAAAGGATCATCCTCCGCCATTTCCACCAACTCCAGCATGATGCCACCACCAAACACATCTTTCCTTCACCCCCCTTGGCGGCATTCCATAGGGATCGTTCCCTCTGTGACACCCTGGTCCACTCCTCCATCACCCCCTACTCCTCAACCCCCACCTACGACACCTTCCCATGCAAACGCAAAATATGCAACACCTGTCCCTTCACTCCCTCTCTCCTCACCGTCCAAGGGCCCAAACACTCCTTTCAAGTGAAGCAGCATTTCACTTGCATTTCCCCCAACTTAGTCTACTGCATTCGTTGCTCCCAATGCGGTTTCCTCTACATTGGAGAGACCAAACACAAACTGGATGACCGCTTTGCAGAACACCTGCGGTCTGTCCGCAAGAAAGACCCAAACCTCCCTGTCGCTTGCCATTTTAACACTGCACCCTGCTCTCTTGCCCGCATGTCTGTCCTTGGCTTGCTGCATTGTTCCAGTGAAGCTCAATGCAAACTGGAGGAACAGCACCTCATCTTCCGATTAGGCACTTTATAGCCTTCCGGACTGAATATTGAGTTCAACAACTTTAGATCTTGAACTCCCTCCTCCATCCCCACCCCCTTTTCATTTCTTCCCCCTCCCTTTTGTTTTTTTCAATAATTTATATAGATTTTTCTTTTCCCACCTATTTCCATTATTTTTAAATGTTTTCTACCCATGGTTTATTTCACCCCACCCTCCCCACTAGAGCTACCTTGCTCGTCCTGCTCTCCAATCTTAATTAGCACATTCTTTTAGATAACATCATCACCCTCAACACCTCTTTGTTCTTTTGTCTGTGACACCTTTTGGTTATCTGCTCCCATCACTGCTTGCTTGTCCCAACAACCCCCCCCACCCCCGGAAACCAGCTTATATTTCACCCCTTCCCTATTTCTGCTTAGTTCTGTTGAAGGGTCATGAGGACTTGAAACGTCAACTTTGTTCTTCTCCGCCGATGCTGCCAGACCTGCTGAGTTTTTCCAGGTATTTCTGTTTTTGTTTTGGATTTCCAGCATCCGCAGTTTTTTGTTTTTATCACCCATCCAGCCAACCTGTCAGTCCTGACATGCAGTTGAATGATAGCCTGTGTTTGCGAGTTTGACTTATGGAGTAGGAGGATACCATAAGGTCTATTTACAACCGTTCCAATTTATGCTGCAAATTTGAGGAAGCCTGTTTGAATTTGAAGTTCCTAGTCTAGATGATTTGAAATGGACTTATTAATGTACGGTTTAGTCAGTTTATCAAACTGGATGGAATTAACCAACCGACAATATTTTGAAACTGCAGTGTCATTTTACTGTGGTCAAATGTCCGCTTTCTCAATTTGTCAATGTTAATTTTTTTCAAAGTTGTCATCTGCTTTGCTATTTTTTTTACTTATTGCATTTTATGTTTAGTATATATGCTTTTCTAATCTAACATTCCTTCTAAATTATGTAACTGGGTCAAAACCCTGGAACTTCCTAACAGCACTGTGGTTGTACCTACACCACATGGACTGCAGAGGTTCAAGATGACAGCTCACCGCCACCTTCTCAAGGGCAACTAGGGATGGGCAATAAATGCTGGCTCAGACAGCGAAACCCACATCCCATGAATGAATAAAACAAAAACTATGGGGGTATGTCTAGAGTTTTGGAATAGCATAAGTCTCGTGCTGCCTTTGAAACTGAAGAGTTGTGTGGATGTAAAAGAGCCTGTGACAGTCTGAGAAAGTGGAGATGTTTCCCTATATCCTGACCAAAATTTACCCCTCAGCTAATCTCAGCTATGTCAAAGTTAATTGAAAAGTAATGTGATTTTGGGTATGGCAAAATTCTGAATTGTCTTTGAAAACTGTTCTCTTGCCTTGCGCCCTCCTCCCTCTTGTTCCATCCTTATCTTCCTGTTGTTTCTAACTGTTTTTCTCCCCTTCTCCCACCCCTTGTGTTCCTTTTGTACTCTTTTTTTTCAGTGACAGTACAGTCAGAAACACCAAAAGGTGACCAGACATAAAAATAGAGATAGCTTGGTTAAACTGAAAGCTAGTGCAGTCACTTTTAAAGTATAGGAAGTGCGGTTGCCAATTTGCACCTAAGGTTCCAGAAAGCGCAATGAGGTAATGACCAGATTAATCTGTTTTGTGATGTTGGCTTAGTGCTGTGCACTGAACCAAGCTGATATTCAGTATTAGATGGTATGCAACTTGTAAATTGTAATTTGGAGCTTTTCTCTAAAGTAACCCTGTCAAATATTGCGAACTTCAGTCCAAATCAAGAAGGCCACTCGAGTGGACCCAATATTGTCCAAAGTCATAAACCTTATGATACATGGCAACTCTTCCCCAAACTTCCAAGTCTCACCTGACCTTCACCCTTATGTTTCCAGGAGTATGGAATTATCAGTCACTTTAGGGTGTTTGCTTTGGGGCATGCGAGTTATTATTCCACCAACATTGAGGAAACCAGCGTTGGTCCAACTGCATTCTGGACACTATGGAATAGTTTGCAAGGAAGAGATTGCACAAAGCTACTTGTGGTAGCCTGGCCTGGACCATGACATTGAAGCCAAGGCGAAATGTTGTTATTCATGTCAGAGTGTGAGAAACATGCCTCAGTTGGCACCCCTGCAACTAATGGATGAGGTGGAAAACCCATCGTAGCGCATTTACATCAATTTCACTGGTCCATTTGAAAGAACAATGCTCATGGTCATGTGTGCTCGTTCCAAATGGACAGAAGTTTCAGTGATGCCCTGTACTACTGCTGAGAGTACAATTCAGAGTCTAAGAGAAATGTTCAGTCATTATGGGTTACTAGAACAACTTGTGAACGACAGTGGGCCTCAGTTTGTCTCGCAGGAGCTTGAGAATTTTTTGAGAAATAATGGAATTCATCACTTAACCTCAGCACCATACCACCCATCCACCAATGGATTAGCAGAGAGATTTGCTCAAACCATGAGACACGCTTTAAGCTTGACTCAAGGACGTTCCTCTGTTCAAAAGTGCCTGGTTGCATTTCTGCTGACAAACCGAAACACATCACATGCTATGACTAAAGCATCTCCAGCATTCCAACTAATTGGACACCAACTGCGCACTTGCTTTGATCTGCTGAGACCAACAAAAACACGACAAGTTGTGTGCAAGATCAACACCAGCAAGTGAATAGAAGAACTCAAAGATCAAAGCTAATAATTTTCTGTTCTGGACAAGAAATTCTAGCTCGTAATTTAGCTACCGGAGTCAAATGGGCTTCTGCTACGGTGATTGCTCAGACAGGACCTGTTTCGTACACAGTCCAAACTGCGAATTATCTTAGTTAGCGGAGACATGTTGACCAACTGTTGCCAAGTCAAGCACCATCTAAGGATACACCTCTTATGGAAGAGCCATCTCCAAGTCAAGGAATGCCGACTCCAGTCTCACCACCTCAGTCTAGCTCGACTGAAGTTAAAGTCGTCTCACCTCACTGGCAGTAGACACAACTTCAGATTCTGCTACAAGTCCTAAGTTGTCACCAGCCTCCAATGAACATTAGTCTGTAAAAGCACCGGGAGAGAAGACTTCCCGGGGGTCTGAGTTATAGTTAAGGCGAATCCGTGTGTTTCTTTTTGGGACAGGATAACCCAGGGCTCAGCCGGGAATAGAGGCAGTCTCCCCTCTTTCCCTAGCTCAGAGAATGTTTTGTTAATCTGACATTTCCAATAAGTGGGGAGGAATATGGTATGCACTGCATGCCTTATTTAGCTCGCTGTGCTTTGCAAGCCTGTGCGTTATGGGATCGCAGAATCCATTTTGTTTTGTTTGTTCAGTTGCTGAAGTAAAATAAACAAAAGCACAATGTTCAACCACCTCTGTGCTGACATGTGTATTGATTGATCTTTTAAAAAGTTATTGGCAGTACCAGTATTAAAACATAACAGTTGCAATTTCCTTTGAGAGAAATGGGATTTGAGTTGCTACTACCAGTTCTTGAATGACTTAAACCAGTAGAACTGAAAAATTAGCTGATTGCTGCTGTATGCTTTAGTGCTTTGACTGGGATGAGAGAATAGCAAAGCTTGAAAGCAAAATACTGTGGATGCTGGAAATTTGAAATAAAAACAAAAACTGCTGGAAAAACTCAGCAGGTCTGGCAGCATCTGTGGAGAGAGAAAGAGTTAACGTTTAGAATCTGTATGACTCTTCAAGACAGCAAAGCTTATTTGACTTAAATTTCTGCTTCACTTGGAGTATGTTGCATTTGTGACGTGATTTGTTGCAGTAACTTGATTTATGGAGGAACCTTTGCACTTCAAGTGTGTCTTGAATAGATAAAGGAATTGTTATACTGTACAACATTGGTAAATGAAAAAATGCTCCAATGATTTTGCAGTTTTGTGTGAAAAATTGCAATGACTGTTGAACAGTGCAACTGTAACAACTGGATAATTGAGTAAGCGTGGACTAAGTTAGATGTGCTCATCTTAGAGGCATCTGCTTGGGAAATGTCGGCACTGTGGAGTTTAGAATTGGATTAATCATGACCTTTATTTGAGAAATAATCATGTCTTTTGCTCTGCTACATACTTCTGTCAATTCTGATGTAAACTGGTTTATGTCCAAGATTGTTTTGATCCATTGGATAAGCTGGGTGAAAGCAAATTCAGGAAAACCTCCTTCGGAGTTCAATGTATGGAATATGTCAACCACAGATTCAGATTAATGGAGGTGTTTAAAAGGCAGATAGCAGGAGTCATGGTATTAAGGGGTATGCCGGTAGAGTGGAAAATTGGGATTGAAGATTAAAACTGCCATGGCCTATAAAATGGCAGATAACAAAAAATGGGATGAGTAGGCCATACAGTGACATTGAAGTGGCTCCCCTATTCAGCTGGATTTGGACAAAAACTTCACTTTACAAATCCGCCCCTTTGTCCCTTGATTCCCATTGCACCCCAAAATCTGTCAGTTTGAATATACTCATCGACTGCATGTCCACAGCCTTTATAGAATTGAGAATTCCTAAGATTCACAATCCTTTGAGTAAAGACATTTCATCTCATTTTGGCCTTAATAGCGGAAATGTGATGGATCAAATGGCCTACTTGTGTTCAAATGTTTCTAATTAAAAGTGGATCAGCTGAATATCTTTTGTTACTTCAATGTCTGTTGAATTGTATCACAATTTTAATCAGGACAGGTCTATATATATGTGTGATGGTTTGAATTGCTAAGTAGTAGGGTGAATTGGGAAATTACTGAAGACATGGGGAGAAGTTCAGAGTTTTATAGAATTAAAAGAAAAATAAACTGTTCCCATCCAAAGGTCCCTCATTCAGTCAGGCATTCGATCATCTCAGGCGCCTCAGTTGGGCTCTGAGCAGTCCGTCAGGGTTCCCACTCTTGATTAACTTGAGCATGCACATGGGGATGGATGTTGACTGAGAATAAGGTTGGCCTGGTGTGTCCACTATTTTT
The DNA here is from genome assembly GCF_964194155.1 of Cetorhinus maximus. Taxonomy (NCBI): domain Eukaryota; kingdom Metazoa; phylum Chordata; class Chondrichthyes; order Lamniformes; family Cetorhinidae; genus Cetorhinus; species Cetorhinus maximus. The sequence goes on from NC_135883.1 coordinate 173,143,498, forward strand.
GAAAGTTGCCAAAAAAATGCTGTTGATTAATCAGTTTTTACAAGCTGTATTTGGACTAAAATTGGGTTCATTACCTTAAGTCACTTAGAATCATGGGCAGAATTTTCTGCCTACCGGGTGGGCCTGACCCAATCTCTGGTGGGCGGGGAGCCGATCCCCGCCAGAGAAGCGGGTCCCGCCGCCATTTTAAGTGGGTGGGCCAATTAAGCCTATACGCCTCCTGGGCGGTGGGGGGTGGGGGGGGATTCCCCAAATGCAAGAGTATGCTCTTTCACGCATGTGCACGAAAGAGCGCACATCTCCCTGAGGCTAAGTGCTGCCTCAGGGAGATCGCTGAAAGTTGTACGAACATTAAAAATAGAAAAATTAAAAAATCCTTAACAATGTCACATGAGATGGGACATGTTAATAAATTTCACAAACTTTATTAAAGTTTTTTAAACCCTACATGAAACCTCATTCCGCTGGTGGATAAGGTTTCATGTTTTTCCAGAAGCCCGCCGGGGCTCCTGGCCTGCCCACCAACCTTAAGGTTGAACGGGCAGGTCCTTTAATTGTTTTAATTATCCTGTCAATGGCCTCAATTGGCCATTGACAGGTCAGCGGGTGCACAGCTGATTTCACTGTGCCCCCACCTTCCTAAAGATTTAAATGGGGCAGGATGACGTCGGGGGTTCCCTACGACGTCATCCCACGTCATTTTGCGTGTCGGCGAGCGGGTCCCGTCCCCTGCTCACCGGCAGCAAAATGCAGCCCCATAAGAATGGTTACAGCACAGAAGGAAGCCATTTGGCCTGTCTATCAATGTAGCTGAAGCCTCTCATTCTTGGACCCATGCTTGTAAATTTTTTCTGCACCATCTCTCGAAAGCTTTCCCAAAGGTGTGATGCACAGAATTGGACACAATACTTCAGTTGAGGCCAAGCCGGTGTTTTTTTTTATGTACAGGCTCACCATAACTTCCTTGCTTTTACACTCATACCCCTATTTATAAAGTCTAGGATCCCATATGCCTCTTTAGCTATTTCCTCAATCTGCCCTGCCACCTTCAATGATCTGTGCACATATGCCTCCCGAGGTCCCTCTGCCCTTCCCACCCCATTTAGAAATGTATCCTTTATTTTACATTGCCTCTCCTTGTTCTTCCTTCACAAAATGCCTCTCCTTGTTCTTCCTTCACAAAATGTATCATTTTACACCTTTCTGCATTAAATTTGAACTACCATGTGTTCCCCCTATTCCACCAGCCTATGTCCTCTTGAAGTCTATTTCTGTCCCCTGCAAAGGTCAAAATACTTGCACATTTTGTGTTACCTGGAAATTTTGAAGTTGTACCCTACACACCTAAGCCTTGCTCATTCATATAGCTCAAGAAAAGCAGTGGCCCGAACACCGACCCCTGGGGATCCCCAATAGATGCCTTCCTCCAGTTTGAAAAACAACCATCCACCACTACTCTCTGTTGCTTCTCACTCGGCCAATTTTGTATGTATGTTGCCACTGTACTCTGATTCCACAATTTAGTCTGCATCTCCACTTGATAAGCTAAAACTGATCTATTGCTGTTTTAGTCTTCGCATAGTAACCGAATAATAATTCCATTTGTTAACAGGAACCTGACCAGTTCCTCCTTGAAACCCATTGAGGTTCTATTACCTGTGCACATCTGCTTGACACGAGTAAAGAAAGAACTTGCATCTATATAGTGCCTTTAATGATCTTGGAGTGTCTAAAGCAGCTTATAGCCAACACAAGACTTTTGAAATATAGGTACTGTTTGAAATGTATAGAAAAACTGCCAATTTTCCCCATGGCAACACCCCAAAAACAGCAGTGACATAAATGACCAAACGATCAGTTTTAGTGATGTTGGTTGAGGAGAAAGTATTGGCTAGAACACCAGGCTGAACTCCTCTGCCTCTCAAATAGTGCCATGGGATCTTTTACACTGGCCTGACATCTAAAAGACCTAATGCTGTTTTAGCAAAAAAAAATTCCTTCTGGCATTTCCGATTTTCTTTTGTCCTTAATTTGTAAACATGACCTCAAACTTAAATAACATACATAGCAAAAAGGCTTAATAGCCAATTCGTAGAAGCCTTCCTTTCTTGTCTCTGGCTGCCTCTCCCTCTCTCAAACTCAACCTGCCCCCAATCTCTCCCTGAGGCCCCACCCTTCCCCTCCCCATACCTGGTTCACCTTCTCACCCACTGTCCCTTTACCCCTCTCTCCTTCCTGTTTTTGCCCCTTCTTTCTCTGTTTCCTCTTGTTTCTCTCTCTTCAGTTTTCCCTTCCTCTGTCTCTGTGCATCTGTGTTGCTTTCTGTGTCTCCTGCCTGTTACCTTGCTCAGTGACCCCTCACTCTTGTGTGCAATAAATCAAGATAATTTGGCCTATGAATCCCACTACTTTCCAAGACTACAAGTAATTTGACCATGATGGATTGCAGAATACTTTATCAATCTGAAGAAAGATGTGCAAATCCTAAAATGAATGTTTTGTCTTCAAGTAACTGTCTGAATACTCTACAATTGTAAACAATTAGAACACAAAGTGTGTGTACAAAGAGATATTTTTGAAATGTTTCACTGCTACTGTCAAAAATTTAAATTGTAACTATAAGTAAATCTGGAATATAAAGCTAGTCTCAGTAATAGTGACCATGAAACATAGAAACATAGGAACATAGAAAATAGGAGCAGTAGTAGGCCATTCGGCCTTCCGAGCCTGCTCTGTCATTCATTATGATCATGACTGATCACCCAACTCAATAGCCTGCTCCTGCTTTCTCCCCATATCCTTTGATCCCTTTCACCCCAAGAGCTATATCTAACTCCTCCTTGAAAACATACAATGTTTTGGTGTGGTGGCGAATTCCACAGGCTCACCACTCTCTGGGTGAAGAAATTTCTCCTCATCTCGGTCCTAAGTGTTCTACCCCATATCTTCAGACTATGACCCCTGGCTCTGGACTCCTCCACCATCGGGAACATCCTGCATCTACCCTGTCTACTCCTTTTAGAATTTTATAGGTTTCTATGAGATCCCCCCCATATTCTTCTGAACTCCAGCGAATATAATCCAAATCGACTCAATCTCTCCTCATATGTCAGTCCCGCCATCCCAGGAATCAGTCTGGTAAACCTTCGCTGCACTCCCTCCAAAGCAAGAACATCCTTCCTCAGATAAGGAGACCAAAACTGCACACAATATTCCAGGGGAGGTCTCACCAAGGCCCTGTATAATTGCAGCAAGACATTCCTTCCTGCTCCTGTACTCGAATCTTCTGGCGATGAAGGCCAACATACCATTTGCCTTCTTTACCGCCTGCTGCACCTGTATGCTTACCTTCAACGAGGACACCCAGGTCTTGTTGCACATTCCCCTCTCCATTTATAGCCATTCAGATAATAATCTGCCTTCCTGTTTTTGCTACCAAAGTGGATAACCTCATATTTATCCACATTATATTGCATCTGCCATGCATTTGCCCACTCATTCAGCTTGTCCAAATCAACCTGAAGCATCTCTGCATCCTCCTCACAGCTCACCCTCCCACCCAGCTTTGTGTCATCTGCAAATTTGGAGATATTACATTTAGCTCCCTCATCTAAGTTATTAATATATATTGTAAATAGCTGGGGCCCAGACACCGATCTCTGCAGTACCCCACTAGTCACTGCCTGCCATTTGGAAAAAGACCCGTTTATTCCTACTCTATGTTTCCTGTCTGCCAACCAGTTTTCTATCCATCTCAATACACTACCCCCAATCCCATGTGCTTTAATTTTACACACTAATCTAACTTGTGGGACTTTGTGGAAAGCCTTCTGAAAGTCCAAATAAACCACATCCACTGGCTCCCCCTCATCAACTCTACTAGTTACATACTCAAAAAATTCCAGTAGATTTGTCAAGCATGATTTCCCCCTCATAAATCCATGCTGACTCTGTCCGATTCTGCCACTGTTTTCCACGTGCTCAGCTATTAAATCTTTTATAATGGACTCTAGAATTTTCCCCGCTACCAACATCAGGCTGACTGGTCTATAATTCCCTGTTTTCTCTCTACCTCCCTTTTTAAATAGCGGGGTTACATTAGCTACCCTCCAATCTGTAGGAACTGTTCCAGAGCCTATAGATTCTCGGAAGATGACCACCAATGCATCCACTATTTCTAGGGCCACTTTCTTAAGTACTCTGGGATGTAGATGATCAGGCCCTGAGGATTTATCGGCCTTCGATCCCATCAATTTCTCCAACACCATTTCCCTACTAATACTGATTTCTTTCAGTTCCTCCCTCTCAATAAACCCTGTGTTCCCTGACATTTCTGGTATGCTGTTTGTGTCCTCCTTTTGTGAAGACAGAACCAAAGTATGTATTTAGTTGGTCAGCCATTTCTTTGTTCCCCATTATAAATTCCCCTGTTTCAGACTGTAAGGGACCTACATTTGTCTTCACCAATCTTTTTGTCTTCACATACCTATAGAAACTTTTACAGTCAGTTTTTATGTTCCCTGCAAGCTTACTCTCGTCCTCTATTTTCCCCTTCTTAATCAATCCCTTGGCTCTCTGCTGAATTCTAAACTGCTCCCAATCTTCAGGTCTGTTGTTTTTTCTGGCCAATTTGTATGTCTCTTCCTTGAATCTAATACTATCTCTTAATTTCCTTTGTAAGCCATGATTTGGCCACTTTTCCTATTTTACTTTTGCGCCAGACAGGAATAAACAATTGTTGCAGTTCACCCATGCATTCTTTGAATGTTTGCCATTACCTATCCACTGTCATCCCTTTAAGTAATGTTTCTCAATCCATCTCAGCCAATGCGCGTCTCAAACCATCGTGGTTTCCTTTATTAAGATTCAGGACCCTAGTCTCAGAATCAATGACATCACACTCCATCTTGATGAAGAATTCTATCATAATATGGTTATATCCCCAAGGGGCCCTGCACAACTAGATTGCCAATTATTCCTTTCTCATTACACAATACCCAGTCTAGGATGGCCTGTTCTCTAGTTGGTTCCTCAACGTCTTGGTCCAGAAAACCACCCTGCATACGCTCCAGGAATTCCTCCTCCACGGTATTGTTACTAATTTGATTTGCCCAATCTATATGCAGATTAAAGTCACCCATAATTACAGATGTTCCTTTATTGCATGTGTCTCTAATTTCCTGTTTAATGCCATTCCCAACATCATCACTACAATTTGGGGGTCTGTATGTAACCCCCACTAATGTTTTTTTCCCCTTAGTGTTTCTCAGCTCTCCCCATACAGATTCCACATCGTCGGAGCTAATATCTTTCCTCAGTATTGTGTTAATTTCCTCTTTAACCAGCAATGCAACTCCCCGCCTTTTCCTTTTTGTCTGTCCTTCCTAAATACTGAATACCCCTGGATGTTCAGTTCCCATCCCTGGTCACCCTACAGCCATGTCTCTGTAATCCCAACGATATCATACCTGTTTACATCTATTTGTGGGATTAATTCATCCACTTTGTTGCGAATGCTCTTCGCATTAAGGCACAAAGCCTTGAGGCTTGTCTTTTTAACATGTCCCGTTTCCACTATTTTTCACTGAGACCCTGTTTGATTCTTGCCCTTGATTTCTCTGCCTATCACTTTTCTTATTCCCCTTTCTGTCTTTTGTTCTTGACCTTGATACCCCCTCCTCTGACTCCTTGCATAGGTTCCCATCCCCCTGCCATTTTAGTTTAAACCCTCCCCAACCACTCTAGCAAATATTCCCCCTAGGACATCAGTCCCGGTCCTGCCCAGATGTAACTCGTCCAGTTTGTACTGGTCCCACCTCCCCCAGAACTGGTCCCAATGTCCCAGGAATCTGAAACACTCCCCCTCACACCATATCTTCAGCCACGTATTCATCCAATATATCCTGTTATTTCTACTCTGACTAGCACGTGGCTCTGGTAGTAATCCTGACGTCATTACCTTTGAGGTCCTACTTTCCGACTTACTTCCTAACTCCATATATTCTGCTTTTAGGACCTCATCCCTTTGTTTAACTATGTCGTTTGTACCAATGTGTACCATGACCACTGGCTGTTCACCCTCCCCCTTCAGAATGTCCTGTAGCCGCTCTGAGACATCCTTGACCCTAGCACCAGGGGGGCAACATACCATCCTGGAGTCTCATTTGCGGCCACAGAAACGCCTATCTTTTGCCCTTACAATTGAATCCCCTATAACTTATTGCATTCCCACACTTTTTACTCCTCCCCTTTGCGGCAGAGCCAACTGTGGTGCAACGAATTTAGCTGTTGCTGCTTTCCCCTGAGAGGCCATTCCCCCCAACAGTATCCAAAGCGGTGTATCTGTTTTGCAGGGGAATAGCCACAGGAGATTTCTGCACTGTCTGCCTAGTCCTCTTGCTCTTCCTGGTGGTCACCCATTCCCTTCCTGCCTGTGGACTCTTAGCCTGCGGTGTGACCACCTCTCCATGCGTGCTATCCACGATACTCTCCGCCTCACGGATGCTCCACAGTGTCCCCAGCCACTGCTCCAGCTCCGAAACCCGGGCTTCCAGGAGCTGCAGCTGGAGACGCTTCCCACACGCATGCTGGCCCCGGGCACTAGAAATGTTCCCGGCTTCCCACATAGAGCAGGAGGAGCACACCATGCCTTTGAGCTCTCCTGCCATGACTTACCCCTTTAAATTAAATGAAACCTTTTGGAAGATAATTAATGTCAATTAGTCTAAGGTCCTTCTTCCCTGCTCCTCGTTGTTACAGAATATAGCCCTTACAAACGATGAACCGCAAAATAAGACCTTAAAAACTATAAGCGATAAAAGTAGTAAATACTTGCCCAACCGTATTCCCAGATCACCTCGTTCCCTACTCACCGAACTCCCTCAGTCACCTCTGCTCATCAATTGCCACAAAAACCCATCTGGTACACTAGGGAAGGAAATCAGCCACCCTTACCTGGTCTGGCCTACATGTGACACCAGACCAACAGCAATGTGGTTGACTCTTAACTGCCCCCTGAAATGACCTAACACGGTCAGTTCAAGGACAATTAGGGATGGGCAACAAATGCTGTCCTTGTCAGTGATACCCACATCCCACGAATGAATAAAAAGAAATAAGTAATCGTACTGCTTTTTGCCTTATTGAAATGATCACTTTCTGAACAAAAAAACAGAAAATGCTGGAAGTACTCAGCAGTTCAGACAATGCGGAGAGAGAGAAAGTTTTCAAGTTTGATGTCTCACCAGAACAGTTTCTAAACTGGTAAACTACTTAAGCAAGTGAATTAACCCTTTGTTTTTCTGTATCTGCAGTGAACAAAGCATATGCCAGGCGCGGGCTGCCGTTATGGTGTACGATGATGGCAATAAGAAGTGGGTACCAGCTGGTGGAGCAACCGGATTCAGTAGAGTACATATTTACCACCACACGGGCAACAACACGTTCCGAGTGGTGGGGAGAAAAATTCAGGACCATCAGGTAGAAATTAGTTTAGTTTCATTTTGTGGACATCTCAGTTTCGGCATATTCATAATTTTCTTGAGTGCATGTGCATGAGATTTTTATTTCATTTTGGTTTCTACTCTGTCATTTTACTCGATTTACTTTTCACTTTTTGTTTACTGTGGAAATTTTGGTCTGTTCCGCAATAAAATAAGGTTTACTTTTCAATTTGTATTTGGCATTTTCTCAGGTGTTTAATTTTTAATAAGCATAGAGTTTTTTTATTCTTTCACGGAATGTAGGTGTTGCTGGCTAGGCCAGCATTTATTGCCCATCCCTAATTGCCTTTGAGAAGGTGGCAATGAGCATTGACAGTTCAATATTTTACATATCGAGAAGATAAGTCACGTCGTTATTGTCCTTTTTAAAATTAACTCTCAGGACCTGAGTATTGCTTGCAGGCAGGGCCGGCATTTATTGCCCATCCCTAGTTCCCTTTGAGAAGTTGGTGGCGGGCTGCCATCTTGAACCTTTGTGTTCCATTGGTTCAGGCAATTTTATTAGCCAGGGAATTCTAGAGTTTTGACCCAGTGACCTTGAAGGAACCATGATGCTTGTCCAAGTCGGTATGATTTTGGAGGAGGTGATGTTTCTATGTACCTACTGCCTTTTGTCCCCCAAGGTGGTGGAAGCTATAAGTTGGGAGGCGTTACTGAAAAAATTATTGAGTTACATTGCATCTTACTTCAGCACACGTAGCAGCCATGGTAGGCTGGTGGAGGGAGTGGATGTTTAAAGCTAGGACGCTGTACAAGCAGACTGCTTTGTTCTGGATAGCTGCTGTAGCTACAAGCACCCAGTAAGTGGAGAGTACTCCATTGCATGTCTGACTTGTGTCTTGTAGATCATAGAATCATATAATGGCCACAACATAAGGAGGCTCTTTGGTTTGACATGTCCATACCGCAACTCCGCCCTGAAATTTTCTTCTGTGCAGATAATTATCCAATTCTTCTGAAAGCCATGATTGAATCTGCCTTCAGGCAGTGCATTCCAGATGCTAACCACGCACTGCATAAAAAAGATCTTCCTCATGTCGCCTTTGGTCCTTTTGCCATTCACCTTAAATCAGTGTCCTCTAGCTGTTGACCCTTCTGCCAACAGTTTCTCCCTACCTATTCTGTCCAGGCTGTAAAGAGTACAACCCAGCTATTTGAGTTAATCCACATAACTGAAGTCCCTCATCCTGGAACCATTCTCATAAACCTCTCTTATGCCTTCACAATCTTCCTTAAGTGTTGTGCCCAGAATTGGACACAATATTCTAGTTGAGGCTGAACCAGTTGTTTTCATAAAGATTCACCATAACTTCCTTGCTTTTTTACTCTATGGCTCTATTTATAAAACCCAGCACCCTGTACCCCCTTTTCACCACTTTCTCAACCTGCCCTGCTACTTACAATGATTTGTGTACAGCCCCAGGTCCCTTTGCTGCTGCACTCCTTTTAGAAGTGTATATTTATTTTATGTTACCTCTCCTCAGTCTTCCTGTCAAAATGTATCACTTCACACTTCTCTGCATTAAATTACATCTGCCACTTGTCTGCCCTTTCCACCAGCCTGTCTATGTTCTCTTGAAGTCTATCATTATCCTATTAACAGTTCAGAATACTTCCAAGTTTTGTGTCATCTGCAATTTTTGAAATTGTGTCTTGCACATTCACGTCTAGGCCACTAATATAGATCAAGAAAACAGTGGTTGTACTAACAACCCTTGGGGAACCCCACTGTATAGTTTTATCCAGTCTAAAAAACTACCTTTCACTGCTATTCTGTTTCCTGTCGCTCAGCCAACTTGGTATCCATGCATCGTTGACAAACCTGTTATTTAGACCACACCTATAATACTGTGAACAATTTTGGTCCCCTTGTCTAAGGAAAGGTACACTGGCATTGGAGGCAGTCCAGAGAAGGTTCACTAGGTTGATCCCAGGGATGGAGGGATTTTCTTATGAGGAGAGGTTGAGTAGGTTGGATCTGTACTCAATGGAATTTAGAAGAATGAGAGGTGGCCTTATTAAAACATATAAGATTCTTAGGAGGCTTGACAGGATAGATGCTGAGAGGATGTTTCCCCTTGTGGGAGAGTCTAGGACCTGAGGGCATAATCTCAGAGAAATGGGGTGCCCCTTTAAAACAGATGAGGAGGAATTTCCTCTCTGAGGGTAGTGAATCTGTGGAATTCTTTGCCGAAGAGGGCTGTGGAGGCTGGGTTATTAAGTATATTCAAGGCTGAGATAGACAGATTGTTAATCAGTAAGGGAATCAAGGGTTATGGGGAAAAGGCAGGAAAGTGGAGTTGAGGATTATCAGATCAGCCATTGAATGGCGGAGAAGACTTGATGGGCCGAATGGCCTACTTCTGCTCCTAAGTCTTAAGGTCTTATTATGGTTAATGAAATGTCTTTTTCAAGTCCATTATGCATTATCAATCAACTGTATTACCCTCTTTAACCCTCTCTGTTGCCTCATTAAAAAACCTCATTATATTAGTTAAACACAATTTGCTTGGAACAAACTTGGACTGGCTTTTCTTGATTTCTATTTGCTCAAGTGGCTGTTAACTTTGCGCAGGGTTATAATTTCTAAAAGCTTTCCACCACAGATTAAATTGACTGACTGGTCTGTAGTTGCTGGGTTTATTCTTTTATGAACACTCTGGGATTTTGCAATTCCCCAATCCTTTGGCGCACTCCTGTAACGAAGAAGCACTGGAAGATTATGGCCAGTGCCTCTGCAATTTCTACCCATCCTTCCTTCAGTATCTTCCAGTCTTTCTAATATCTCCTATTTATCAATTTATAGCCCATCCAGTGTTTCAACTACTTCCTCTTTCACTCTGACAAATTCTCCTTCCTTACTGAACACAGATGAAAAATACTCATTTAATACTTCAGCCATGCCCTCTGTTTCCACAACAATCTTCCCTTGTGCTAGGTATGACCCCAGCCAATGCAGAACTTTCCCCCCTGATTCTCATTGACTTCAATTTTGCTAGGCCTCCTTGATTCAACACTTGGTCAAATGCAGCCTTGATGTTAAGTGCAGTCACTCTCACATCACCTCTTGAATTCAACTCTCTTTTTTGACCATGTTTGGGCCAAGACTGTCATGTGGCTTGGAGCCAAGTGGCCCTGGCGGAACCCAAATTGGCTGTGTGAAGTGGATGCAAGGAGGCTCCAAGAGGACTTGGGCCAGTTATGTGAATGGGCTAGAACAGATGGAATATAATGTGAATAAGTGAGAAGTTATTTACTTTGGTAGAAAAAACAGAAAGGCAAAATATTTCTTAAATGGTGAGCGTTTGGGAAGTGCAGGTTATGTTCTTGCTTGTTAGAGATGGTCATTGCCTGATATTCATGAGGCACAAATGTTGCTTGCTGCTTTCAGCCTATTGTTGTTCAGCTATTGCTGCATGGACATGGACTGCTTCACTATCTGTCGAATGAAAAATCAAGTTGAACAGTACAATCATCAATGATAGAGGGGAGGTAATTGAAGAAGGAGTTAAAGATAATTGGTCCTTGGACTCTTCCCTGAGGAACGAATGCCTGCAGCATTATCCTGTGATTGGCCCCACAGTGACCATGACCTATTCCATTGTTCCCAGTCTCCCTCCAAACACTGGACAGTTCCTTCCGCAATCAAATGCTGCCTTGATGTCTGGGGCAGTCACTTTGACCTCACCTGTTTGATAGCACTGTTGATTATTCGTTCCATTGCTTTGTTGATGATTTGGGACTGTTTGGTGGGGTGGTAATTGATTGGGTTAGATTTGTCCTTTTTATGGACAGGGCATAAAGGCAGTTTGCTACTGTTGGATAGATATCACTGTTGCAGCTGCATTGAAAATTTTAGCTAGAAGTGTACATAACATAAGAACTAGCAGCAGGAGTCGGCAATTCAGCTCCTTGACCCTGCCCCGCCATTCAATATGATCATGGCTGATCTCATTTTGGCCTCAACTCCAATTTCCCGCCCTCTCCTTATAACCTTTCAACCCGTTACTAATTAAAAACCTGTCTATCTTCTCCTTAAGTTTATTCAGTGTCCCGGCATCCACTGCACTCTAAGATAGTGAATTCCACAGATTCACGACCCTTTGAGAAAAGTAATTCTTCCTCATCTCTGATTTAACTCCACCACCCCTTAGCCTAAAACTATGGCCCCTCATTCTAGAATGCCCCACAAGGGGAAACATCCGCTCCACGTCTACTTTGTCTATCCCCTTTAGCATCTTATAAACCTCAATTAGATCTCCTCTCATCCTTCTAAACTCTGGCGAGTAGAGGCCTGAACAGCTCAATCTCTCCTCATAAGACAAGCCCCGCATCTCTGGAATCAATCTAGTGAACTTCCTCTGAACCGCCTCCAATGCAACTACATCCTTCAAGTAAGAGGACCAAAACTGTGCACAGTACTCTGGGTGCGGTCTCACCAATGCCTTGTACAGCTGCAACAACACTTCCTTATTTTTATACTCTCTTCCTTTAGCAATAAATGCCAAAATTCCATTTGCCTTCCTCATTACCTGCTGTATTTATATACTAGCTTTCAGTGATTCATGTACGAGGATACCTAGATCCCTCTGCACTGAAGCACTCCGAAGTGCCTCTCCACTCAAGTAATAAGTCGCCTTTTCGTTCTTCCGACCAAAATGGATAACCTCACCCTTATCCACATTAAATTCCATCTGCCAAATTTTGACCCATTCACCTAACCTGTCCAGATCCATTTGTAAATTTCTTGTTTCTTCAGTGCAACTTACTTTCCCACCTATTTTGGTATCATCTGAAAATTTAGTTATGGTACCTTCTATCACTGAATCCAAGTCATTAATGTAGATTGTCAATAGTTGGGGCCCAAGGACTGAACCCTGTGGCACTAGTTACAGCTTGCCATCCAGAAAAAGACCCATTTATCCCAACTCCCTGTTTCCTGTTGGTTAGCCAATCCTCTATCCAAGCTAATATATTACCCCTAACTCCTTGTGACCCTATCTTGTGTATTAATCTTTTGTGCGGCACCTTATCAAAGGCATTCTGGAAGTCCAGATATACGACATCTACAGGATCCCCATTATCCACTTTGCTTGTCACATCTTCAAAGAACTCTAGCAAATTAGTCGAACACGATTTACTCTTCATAAAGCCATGCTGACTCTGATGGATTGCACTTTGACTTTCCAAATGCCCCATTACTACTTCTTTAATAACGGATTCCAACAATTTCCCAAAGACAGATGTTAAACTAACTGGTCTGTAGTTTCCTACTTTCTGCCTCCTCCCCTTTTTGAATAAGGGCCAATCCAATCCACTGGAACCTTTCCAGAATCCAGGGAATTTTGGAATATTATAGCCAATGCATCCACTATCTCCGCTTCCACTTCCTTTAAGACCCTGGGATGTAGGCCATCAGGTCCTGGGGACTTGTCACCCTTTAATCCCAATAGTTTGCTCAGTACTTTTTCTCTAGTGATGGTGATTGTTCTAAGTTCCTCCTTCTCTATACCCTCTGCACTACCTGTTACTATTGGGGTGGTACTAATGTCCTGCACCATGAAAACTGAGGCAAAATATTGATTAAGCGTCTCTGCCATTTCTGCGTTCCCCACTATTAACTCCCCAGTCTCATCCTCCAAGGGACCAACATTCAGCTACTTTAGCTACTCTCCTTTTATATACTTGTAGAAGCTTTTGCTATCAGTTTTTACATTTTGCACTAGTTTTTTTTCATAATTTACCTTTGCTCTTTTTATTATTTTTTTAGTAACCCTTTGTCGATCTTTAAGTTTCCCAATCTTCCAGCCTGCCACCGACCTTTGCTGTTTGGTATGCCTTAGTTTTTGCCTTTATGTTACCTTTAACTTCCTTGCTTAGCCATGGATGCTTTTTCCCCCTCTTACCATCTTTCTTCCTCTTTGGAGTATATTAGCTAGTTTCGAGCACATGACTTCAACACTGAAGCTGAGATACTGTTGGGGGTACTTATCCTTTTCTATATCCCATCCCTTTCTCCATTTCATGTGGAGTAAATCTTGTTGCCTCAGGACTGACACTTGACGGAGGAGGCCACAATGCATCATCAACTTGGCACTTCTGATGGAAAATGGTTGCCAATTTTTCAACCATGAATTTTTCACTTGTGCTGGACTCTGTTATCATTGAGGATATGAATGTCCAAGGATTCCCCTCCTTTGGATATTTCTGATATTGTTATCAGTAGGATTGTGATGTCACCTGTGGGCTGCATTAACACCTTTTGCTATTGCACTAGTGGATCATTGGTGCTCTCTAATTTGTTCCACAGTATCTTCATCACTTGTTTCTTCTGTGCTGATGAGCTATACCTTTAGCTAAAAAAAATTCAGCTTGGGGATCTGGTTGCTTATCTGTCTTGTGTACACTGATGCCAAGGTACAAAATCATCTTGAGTAGATACTACTTCGTTGTACACATACCAAGACCAAGTAGTATCTAAGTGTATAAAGCCAAAACTAAGTGTCCAGACAGTCCATTTGTCCATTTCATCATCATCATTGCAGTTTCCTACCTGAACCACCCACACCAGCAATTGCCCCAACAACATTAAAAATTAATAACTGGATGGAAGCCAAACTTTTGTGTCTGAGCCAGGCAAATGTGCCTTTGGCAGCAGAACTTGAGTTTGCTGGCTGTGCATCAAACTGTGCAAGTACTGCTGAGACTGGTATTTGTAGGTGGCACCCACTTTGATTTTTCAGCATTAGTCCTGTGTGCATGTAGTCATTTCCTGCACTGTCATGCAACTAACCATAACTGAAATAAAAATGTGTAAACGGCAATTTGAAAACTCTTGTTATGGTATTGATCAGCTGAGGTGTGTTAGCAAAGTGACTTAATAGTTGCATTTTCATCATTCTGTTGCAGTATGCACTCCCCCCTAGTGGCTTAGCTGAGAACTGAGTGGACCTGAAGAACTTGATTGTCTTGATGGCATTTATTTATTTTAATGCTGCTGAAGATTTGTAAAAATTGTTGCATTATATACTGAGGATAATAAAGGACCTTTGGCCAATATATGCTTGTCTCCCTCCTACATGACTCGCCTGAAATGGTTTTTCTGCCTGCTGCTGCAGTTAACCCTGTTGCCCAAGATTTTGATCAACATGCTGCCCCTTGACGACATCATTTGGAAACACAACTTGAGTTTCCACATGACAACATGCTGCTCTACTTCACCACCACCTCTCCTGACCCCCTCCACTGTTTAAATTGTCTGACTGCTTGTCCAATATCCATAACTGGGTGAGCAGAAATTTCCTCCAAGCGAAGAGTGAAGCCTTAGTCTTCATTCTTTCTAGAATCTCCTCTCCCTATCCACTGAGCCACCTGTTTCCTTGGCAACTTTTAGGGTGAATGAGACTTTCCCTAGCCTTGGTGACATTTTTGATCCTGAGATTACCTTCTGCCCACATATCTGTGCCACCACTGGTTTCCACTTCTGTAACATCACCTGACTCTGCCTAGGCCTCAGCTCATCTGCTGATGAAACCCTCATCCATGCCTTTTTAACTTCTGGATTTGACTATATTCAAGCATACTCCTCCTGGTTGACTATCTTGCAGATGGTACACACTGCTGCCACTGTTTGTCAGTGGTGGAGGGAGTGAATGTTTAAGGTGATGGCTGGGGTGCTTTGTTGTGGATAGTGTCGAGCTTCTTGAGTGTTGTTGGAGCAACACTCATCCAGCCAAGTTAAGAGTATTTCAGCACACTCCTGACTTGTGCCTTGTAGATAGTGGGCAGGCTTTGGGAGTCAGGAAGGGAGTTACTTGTCCAGAATTCGCACCCTCTGACCCGCTCTCGTAGCCACAATATTTATATGGCTGGTCTAGTTCAGTTTCTGATCAGCAGTAACCTCCACATTGACAGTGAGGGGTGCAGCGATGGTAATGCCACTGAATGTGAAGGGGAGATGGTTAGATTCCCTCTTGTTGGGGATGGTCATTGCCTGGCACTTGTGTGGCATGATTGTAACTTGCCACTTATCAGTCCAAACCTGAATGTTGACCAGGTCTTGCTGCATAGAACCATAGAAAAGTTACAGCACAGAAGGAGGCCATTCGGCCCATCTTGTCCATGCCAGCCCGAGGACACCCAGGTGCCCTTTCTAATCCCACCTTCCTGCACCTGGCCCATAGCCCTGCAGCTTACAGCACTTAAGGTGCAGATCCAGGTACATTTTAAGAGTTTAGAGTTTCTGCCTCTACCACTAACTTGGGCAGCGAATTCCAGACGCCCACAACCTTCTGCGTAAAAAAGTTCTTCCTCATGTCCCCCCTACGCCTTCTGTAATTGGGAAAATGTTGGAGTATATTATAAAGGATGTAATAGCGGAGCATTTAGAATTACATAATATAATCAAGCAGAGTCAGCATGGCGTCATGAAAGGGAAATCATGCCTGACAAATTTATTAGAATTCTTTGAGGAGGCAACAGGCAGGATAGATAAAGGGGAACCAGGAGACATAATATATTTGGATTTCCAAAAGGCATTCGATAAGGTACCGCACATAAGGCTACTTAATAAGATAAGATCCCATGGTGTGGGGGGGTAGTATATTAGCATGGATAGAGGATTAGCTAACTAATAGAAGACAGAGAGTTGGGATAAGGGGAGGCATTTTCGGGGTGGCAACCTGTAACTAGTGGAGTGCCACAGGGATCAGTGCTGGGGCCTCAATTATTTACAATATATTAATGACTTAGATGAGGGAAGTGAATGTACTAATTGCCAAGTTTGCGGATGACACAAAAATAGGTGGGAAGGCAAGTGGCTAGGATGACACAAGGATTCTACAGAGGGATATAGACAGGTTAAGTGAGTGGACAAAGACGTGGCAGATGGAATATAATGTGGGAAAATGTGAGGGTTATGTACATTGGCAGGAAGAATAAAGGAGCTGAATATTATTTAAATGGAGAAAGACTGCAGAAGGCTGCAGCACGGAGGGATTTGGGAGTCTTTGTGCATGAATCCCAAAAAGCTAACATACCAGTACAACAGGTAATAGGTCCCCTTATCCAAGGAAAGACACACTGGCATTGGAGGCAGCCCAGAGAAGGTTCACGAAGTTGATCCCGGGTGTGGAGGGATTTTCTTATGAGTAGGTTGGACCTATACTCATTGGAGTTTAGAAGAATGAGAGGCAACCTTATTGAAACATGTATGATTCTTAGGGGGCTTGACAGGATAGATGCTGAGAGATTGTTTCCCCTTGTGGGAGAGTCGAGGACCAGAGGGCATAGTCTCAGAGTAAGCGGTGCCCATTTAGAACGGAGATGAGGAGGAATTTCTTCTCTGATGATAGTGAATCTGTGGAATTCTTTACTACAGAGGGCTATAGAGGATGGGTCGTTAAGTATATTCAAAGCTGAGATACCTTGATTCCCTTACTGATTTTTAATCAGTAAGGGAATCAAGGTATGGGGAAAAGGAAAGTGGAATTGAGGATTATCAGATCAGCCATGATCTCAATGAATGGCAGAGCAGACTTGATGGGCTGAATGGCCTACTTGTGCTCCTATGTCTTATGGTCTTATGAAAAGCCATGCAAATGTAAACACCCTTGTCTAAAAAAGATTGTAAAGATAAACCCAGCAACTACAGGCTGGTCACGTTTGCTGGTGGGAAAGCTTTTAGAAATTTTCCGAGCCAAAATTAACAGAAACTTGGACAAATGTGGCTAAATGAAGGAAAACCAGCATGGATTTGTGAAAGGCAAATCATAATTAACTAACGCTTGAGCTTTTGGATGAGGTTAGAGAGGGTTGATGAGGGTAATGCAGTTGGTGTGGTGTTGGAGTTGCAAAAGATGTTTGATGAAATGCCACATAATAGGGCTTGCCGCTAAGTTGAAACCTATGAAATAAAAGGGACAGTGGTAGCATGGATACCCTATTGGCTGAGTGAAAGCAAACATAGCGTACTGGTGAACGGTTATTTTTCCAAATACAGGAAGGTATATGGCAGCGTTTTGCAGGGGTCAGTGCTCCGGCCAAGACTTGGGTGTGCAGGGCATTATTTGCAGATGACACAAAACTTGGAATTATAGTGAATTGTGAGAAGGACAGTGATGGACTTCAAAAGCATGTTGGCTGGTGGACACATGGCAATTTAATGCAGAGAATGAGATGCATTTTGGTAGGAGGAATGAGGAGAGGCAATGTAAACCAAGGTTGCAATTCTAAAGTGGGTGCAGGAACAGAGAAATCTGGGGGTAAATATGCATTCGTCATTGAAGGTGGCAGGGCAAGTTAGTAAAGTGATTTGAAAGCTCTGTGGGATCCTGGGTTATATCTATAAATGGAGACATAGAGTACAGTTCCAAAAGCAAGGAAATTATGATGAACGTTTACAAAGCATTGGTTTGGTCTTAGCTGGAGTATTGTGTCTATTCTTGGGCAACTCACTTTAGTAAGGATCTGAAAGCTTTAGAGAGGGTGCAGAAAAGGTTTACGAGAATGATTTAAGGGATGAGAGACTGAAGTTACATGAATAGGTTGGAGAAGCTGGGCTTGTTCTCCGAGAGAAAAGTAGGTTGAGAAGATTTGATAGATGTGTGTGCTTGCACACGAACAGGGGAGAGACCTCACCGTGAGTCTGAGACAGCCAGAGTGAGCGTGGGTATTGGCAATTTGGTGCACAGTGGGAATTCGGTGCATAGGAGAAGAGGTGCTCTTTGCATTTTTTCTTTGCTATCCGACTTAAATCTTCAGAGAGTGGTCTTGCCCTGCTGCAGCAGTAGAGGCTACAAGGGAAAGGAATGACTGGTAAGTAGTGGGTAAGGTCAGGTAAGTATTTACTACTTTTATCGCTTATAGTTTAAGGTCTTTTTGTGGTTTATAGCTTGTATATTCTGCAGTAACGAGGATCAGGAAAGAAGGGCCCGAAAGTAATTGATTTAAAAGGTTTAATTTGAAGGGATAAGTCTTGGCAGGAGAGCTCAAAGCCGTGGTGTGCTCCTCGTGCTCCATGTGGGAAGCCGGGAACATTTCCAGTGCCTGGGACCATCATGTGTGCAGAAAGTGTGTCCAGCTGCAGCTCCTGGAAGCTCGGGTTTCAGAGCTGGAACGGCGGCTGGGGACACTGTGGAGCATCCGTGAATCTGAGAGCATCATGGATAGCACGTTTAGAGAGGTGATCACACAGCAGCTGAAGGGACTTGAAGAAGGAAGGGAATGGGTGACCACCAGGCAGTCCAAGAGAAACAGGCAGGTAGTTCAGGAGTCCCCTGGGGTCCCACTCCCAATTCGGTATTCCATTTTGGAGGCTGATGAGGGCGCTGGTTCCTCCAGGGAGTGCAGACAGAGCCAAGCTTCTGGCACCACAAGCAGCCTGTCTGTACAGGAAGGGAGGAAGAGCAATAGTAATAGGGGATTCTATAGTCAGGGGAACAGATAGGCGCTACTGTGGCTGTCAACGTGACTCCAGGATGGTATGGTGCCTCCCTGGTGCCAGGGTCGGGATGTCACTGAACGGCTGCAGGGCATTCTGAAGGGGGAGGGTGATAAGGCAGAGGTCATGGTACATGTTGGTACCAATGTCATAGGTAGAAAGAAGGATGAGGTCTTGCATCAAGAATTCAGGGAGTTAGGCAGTAGACTAAAAAGCAAGACCTCTGGTTGTAATCTCTGGATTACTCCCAGTGCCACGTGCTAGCGAGATCAGAAATCGGAGAATAGCACAGATGAATACGTGGCTTAAGAGTTGGTGCATGAGGCAGGGTTTTAGGTTCCTGGATCACTGGGTCCGTTTCTGGGGAAGGTGGGCCCTGTACAAGCAGGGCGGTCTACATCTGAACCAGAGTGGGACTAACATCCTTGTGGGCGGGTTTGCTAGTGCTGCTGGTAGGACTTTAAACTAATTCGGCAGGGGGAGGGGACACAATGTTAACAGAATAGGGACACATCTTAATACAGTAAAACAATCAAGTCAGAGGGAGTACAGCTGCATAAAGCTTCAAGGGAATAGGGCAAGGGTGGATGGCCTCTACTTTAATGACAGAAGTATTACAGGTAAAATGGATGAGTTAAGGGTGAGGGTTGACACGTGGAATTGTGATATAGTAGCCATCACTGAGACGTGGTTGAGGGAGGGGCAGGATTGGCAGCTCAACATTCCGGGATATAGAATCTTCAGGTGAGACAGGGGAGGGGGTAAAAGAGGAGGAGGCGTTGCATTATTAGTTAAGGAGTCAGTTACTGCAGTAAGGAGAGATGAAATCTTGGAGGGGGCATCGAATGAAGCTTTGTGGGTAGAGCTTAGGAATAAAAAAGGGGCAGCCATATTGTTAGCTGTTTATTATAGATCCCCAGATAGTGAGCGGGAAATTGAGGATCAAATATGTGCACAACTTGCAGAGGTGTGTAGAAACAATAACAATAGGGTAATTATATTAGGTGATTTCAACTTTCCCAACATTAATTGAGATAGACATAGTGTTCAGGGCTTGGATGGAATGGATTTCTTGAAATGCGTAGAGGAGAACTTTTTAGGTCAATATGTAGAGGGTCCAACAAGGGACGGCGCAGTGCTGGACTTAATTCTGGGGAATGAAGCTGGACAGGTGGCTGAGGTGGTGGTGGGTGAGCATTTTGGTGATAGCGACCACAACATGGTACAATTTAAGCTTGTTCTGGACAAAGAAATAGACAAGTTGCAAAAAAATGTTTTGTATTGGGAGAGAGTGGATTTAAGGCAGGATCTGGCCAGGATAGACTGGGAACAGCTACTTGTGGGGAAATCTACAGAGGAGCAGTGGGAGGCATTCAGAAAAGAAATGGGGAGGGTACGGCTCAACATGTTCTCACTAGGGTGATAGGAGGGAGTAACAAGCCCAGAGAACCATGGATGATTAGAGATATTCAGGATACGATGAGAAGGAAAAGAGCTGCTTTTAGCAGGTACAAGGGAAGCAAATCAGCGGAGGCATTAGTGGAGTACAGAAAGTGCAGGGTGGTGCTTATGAAAGCAATTAGGAGAAAAGAGGGGATATGAGAAAGCTCTGGCTGGTAAAAGTAGGGAAAATCCCAAGATATTCTATCAGTATATCAATGGGAAGAGGATAACCAGGGAAAGAGTAGGGCCCATAAGGGACCAAGGGGGCAATCAATGGGTGGAGCCAGAGGACATCGGTAGTGTTGAATGAATACTTCACATCCACCTTCATCCAAGAGAACGAGGATGGAGGTATGGAACTCTGGGAGAGAGACTGCGAGGTTCTTGGGCAAATTGATATAGGGAGTGACAAGGTATTGGAGGTGTTGGCAGGCTTAAAAGTGGACAAATCTCCAGGTCTGGATGATTTGTGTCCCAGACTGCTGAGGGAGGCAAGGGAGGAGATCGCAGGGGCTCTGACCCAAATTTTTAATTCCCCTCTGGCCACAGGGGAGGGTGCCAGAGAACTGGAGAACAGCTAATATGGTTCTGCTATTTAAGAAGGGTTGTAGAGATAAGCCAGGGAACTACAGGCCAGTGAGTCTCACGTCAGTGGTAGGGAAAGTATTGGAGAAAATTCTGAAGGAGAGAATCTATCTCCACTTGGAGAGGCAAGGTTTGATCAGGGATAGTCAGCATGGCTTTGTCAGAGGGAGGTCATTCCTCACAAATTTGATTGAATTTTTTGAGGAGGTGACCAGGATGTATAGATGAGGGTAGTGTGGTTGATGTAGTCTATATGGATTTCAGCAAAGCCTTTGTCAAGGTCCCACATGGGAGAGTTATAAAGAAGGCAAATGCACATGGGATACAGGGTAATTTGATAAGGTGGATTCAAAATTGGCTTAGTTGTAGGAGACAGAGGGTGATGACAGAAGGATGCTTTAGTGACTGGAAGCCAGTGTCCAATGGCGTACCACAGGGATCTGTGCTGGGTCCCCTATTATTTGTCATTTATATAAACAACATAAATGACTATGTGGGGGGTAGGATTAGTAAATTTGTGGATGACACAAAGATTGGCCGGGTTGTTAACAGTGAGGTTGAGTGTCTTGGGCTACTGGAAGATATAGACGGGAAGGTCAAATGGGCAGATAAGTGACAGATGGAATTTAACCCTGAAAAGTGTGAGGTGATACACTTTGGAGGGAGTAATTTGACAAGGAAGTATTCAATGAACAGCATAACACTAGGAAGTTCTGAGGAACAAAGGGACCTTGGCGTGTGTGTCCATAGATCTCTGATGGTGGAGGGGCATGATAGTGAGGTGGTGAAAAAGGCATAAGGGACACTTGCCTTTATCAATCGAGGCATAGATTACAAAAGTAGGGAGGTCATGTTGGAGTTCTATAGAACCTTGGTGAGGCCACAGCTGGAGTACTGTGTGCAGTTCTGGTCATCACATTATAGGAGTGATGTGACTGCACTGGAGGGGGTGCAGAGGAGATTCACCAGGATGTTGCCTGGGATGAAACATTTAAGTTATGAAGAGAGGTTGTATAGACTTGGGTTGTTTTCGTTGGAGCAGAGAAGGCTGAGGGGTGACCTGATCGAGTTGTACAAGATTATGAGGGGCATGGACAGGGTGGATAGGGAGCAGCTGTTCCCCTTAGTTGAAGGGTCAGTCACGAGGGGGCATAAGTTCAAGGTGAGGGGCAGGATGTTTAGGGGGGATGTGAGGAAAAACCTTTTTACCCAGAGGGTGGTGACAGTCTGGAATGCACTGCCTGGGAGGGTGATGGAGGCGGGTTGTCTCACATCCTTTATAAAGTACCTGGATGAGCACTTGGCACGTCATAACATTCAAGGCTATTGGCCAAGTGCTGGTAAATGGGATTAGGTAGGTTGGTCAGGTGTTTCTCATGCGTCGGTGCAAACTCCATGGGCCGAAGGTCCCTTCTGTACTGAGAGATTCTGTGATGTATTCAAAATCACAAGGTCGCAAGAGAATCTGTTCCCACTGGCAGAAAGGTCAACAACTAGAGGTCACAGGTGTTTTGTCGAAGACCCAAAGACGACATGAGGACAAACCTTTTACAGCGAGTGGCTTGGATCTGGAATGCACTAACTGTGAGTGTGCTAGAGGCAAATTCAGTTGTGGCTTTCAAAAAGGAATTGGATTTAGTGTTGAAGAGAGAAAATTTAAAGGGATACAAGGAAAGGGCAGAGAAGTGGGACTAATTGAATTACTCATGCAGAGTGCATAGACACGACAGGCCGAATGGTGGTCTCCTGTGCTGCAACCATTCGATGATTCTCCATACATTATGATGAATGGGTCAAAAATCCAGCTGAGTTGAAGAGTGAGACTTTGGTTCCTTATGCAGTTCACAGCAAACAATCAGCATCTTTATTAATACTTATCCAGAAGCTGCAACCAACTCAATAACTTTGATTAAATGAATTTTAAAAAACTAAACTCGAACACAGCCTTTTTCTCCTGGGTTTTATCTAAAATTGATGGAAAGCAGTTCACACTGTTGAATCCCATTTATTGAGAAATTAATGCGAGGGAGTGATACAGTTTTAACAGTGTTTATTAATAGCATGTTTTTAAATTTTTGTACTTCTCTTTGTGGCTCTTAATAGTTTCTTTGTGTCTTCGTGTGCTTCCTGTATTTCTCCCAGTCTGTTTGATTCCCACTATTTTTGGCATATGTATGAACTGCTTCCTTTAGCCTTTTGTGTTACCCCCTGTCTTGACTGTCATTGCTTTGCTATACAACTTGAATTTTTAATTTTTTGCTCTATGTATTGGTGTTGTACTTGACAAAATACGTCTTTGAAGGCCTCCTGTTTTTCTGTACCTTCATCTGTTACCAGCTCAGTCCTGTTTAACATGTTCAGTTTACATCCCATACCTTCAAAGTCAGCCTAACAGGTTTTAATCTTAAGATAAAAGCAAAAAACTGCGGATGCTGGAAATCCAAAACAAAAATAAAAATACCTGGAAAAACTCAGCAGGCCTGACAGCATCTGCGGAGAGGAGCACAGTTAACGTTTCGAGTTCGTATGACTCTTCAACAGATTTTAATCTTGGTTTGTGTGTGATCTTTTACCTTCTTGACGAACTCTATCATGTTTGGGAGCACCTTGCAAATTGTGATCATAAGTGCAAGTTTATTAATTAATTCTAGTTGTTAATTCTTCAAATCTGGTCTGGCCTGTTCTCTTGTTAGTCTATAATCATTGTTTCAAAAATCTGTCTTGAATGCACTAGAAATTCATTGCCTTTACGACTTGAGCTGTTTTATATCTCCAGGTCTGCGTAAAAATTAAAATTTCCCATTATAACTGCTTTGTCTTTGCAACATGTTTTTCTGATCTCTATTTATTCATTCTGTGAGTTCACCACTACTGTCAGGAAGACTGCATATAACTCCCACCAGTGTCAAACATTTTCTGGTTTTTCTTTAATTCTGCCCACCAGAGTGTTTACACTGCCTGCTCTCAATTAGTGATATCCTTTCTTCCAACTGCTGTTATATTGTCCTTTAGAAATGTTGCTTTTCCTTTGTAACTGACATTTGTGTAACCACTGATGTCATATAGCACCATTTGATAAGCTGGTTTCTCATGGCATGTTTGAGTTGTTGGAACTGGGTATGTATGAAAATGTAAAGTTCAAGACGTGATACATGGGTGTTTGTCATCTAATCATATGACCTGTGCAACTGTTCCTCAGAAGCATGCATAAAATAACCAAACACTGCTGGTCCCTTGGTCATGAGATTTGTTTCTCTTAATCAGTGACTTGGTGGATGTTATCAAATCTATCACTTTTCAGATGACACCACACCCCACCCCAGAGTTGTTGAATGACAAGATGGCAATTTATTCTCTAGACTGATGCAGATAGTACAATTTATGAACAATCTTCAGAGGTGTATTTTCTTCCGGTAATGATATTTTCACCATTTCAAAGTCATTGAGTTTTCTTTGACATTTCAGTTAGCTTGAGAAATTGCATTCAATTAGCATTCGGGCAAACAGGTGGTAATGTTGGATGGAAAATTTGATAAAATGACATTGAGTATTGCTAGAAAAAGAAACATGCTGTTGAAGCTTTGGTTGTATGTATATAAGTCGGGTGGAATGCCTGAGGTGGCGGCTGCGGCAAAGGGCAGGGCGGTCCGTCTCGCAAGGCGTCGAAACAGTCGCTGAATAAAATCACCAAGAAGCCACCTAAGAAGCAGAGAAAATCTCGCAAGCAGAGCTATTCCACTTACGTGTACAAGGTGCTGACCCAGGTCTACCCTTCCACCAGGATCTCATCCAAGGCCATGAGTGTTATGAATTCCTTCGTTGTCGACATTTTCGAGCACATTGCCTCCGAGGCTTCGCACCTCATTCACTACAGCCTTACCAACTTGGCCAGGGAGATCCAGAATGCCGTCCGCCTCATGCTGCCAGGGGAACTGGCCAAACACGCCATTTCCGAAGGCACCAAAGCGGTCCCCAAATACACCAACTCAGTTTAGCTCGATCATTCTAAAGATTATAATCTATATAATATATGTATGTATGTACCAACCTTCGGCTGTTTGCAATAGGCAGAGTACTGATGGTACTCAATCAACCCATGCTTACAAAACTCAAAAACATAATTTAAAAAAAAATTCATCCACGGGATGTGGCCAACCCTAGTTGCCCTTGAGAAGTGGTGGTGAGTTGCCTTCTTGAACCGCTGCAGTCCATGTGGTATAGGTACACCCACAGTACTGTCAGGAAGGGAGTTCCAGGATTTTGATCCAGTGACAGTGAAGGAACAGCGATATATTTCCAAGTCAGGATGGTGAGTGACTTGGAGGGGAACTTCCAGGTGGTGGTGTTCCCATCTATCTTCTGCCCCTGTCCTAGATGGTAGTGGTCGTGGTTTTGGAAGGTGCTGTCGAAGGAGCCTTGGTGAATTCCTGCAATGCATCTTGTAAATGGTACACACTGCTGCTACTGTGCGTGGGTGGTGGAGAGAGTGAATGTTTGTTGATGTGGTGCCAATCAAGCGGACTGCTTTGTCCTGGATGGTGTCAAGCTTCTTGAGTGTTGTGGAAGCTGCACTCATCCGAGCAAGTGGGGAGTATTCCATCACACTCCTTACTTGTGCCTTGTAGATAGTGGACAGGTTCTTGGGGAGTCAGGGGGTGAATTATTTATCGCACGATTCTGTCTAACATTAGATGTGATTCTGTGATCGAGCAGCACTTGATGAATAATCATCAGTGTGTTAAGAATTACACTAGCACCCAATTTAAGATTATCAGTTGAGCTCGCAATACAGCTCACTTACACTTGCTAGAAGCTATGTATATTCATATGCAGGGACCTGACCTCTGCAGGCAAAAGTAATATCTAGAGACATTGCACCTTTTTTGAATAAGCAAGAGCATGGGGTGCAATAGCTCCCTAGTGCATTCACATTGGCACCATCTTGACCAATCAGAACTGATATCAGCACCTCTTTTCTCATGCAGTATAAATTGTTGTTCCCTTTGAAATTTGGCATTGTTGCATCTATCCCGTTTAGTGTAAGATGAAAAGCTTCGACAGCATGTCTCTTTTCTCAGCAATACTTAAGTTTTGTACTACTGTTATGAAGTAAGAATAATCAACTGGCAGAGAGCGGACTTCAACGGGGCAAGAACAGAGCTGGGCTGGATGGACTGGAACCAAAGTTTGGCGGGAAAAACAGTAGCTGAACAATGGGCTACCTTCAGAGAAGAGGTGGTTTGGGCACAGTCAAGCAATGTTCCCTCAAAAGGGAAGGGTAGGACAAACAAATCCAGAGCTCCCTGGAGGACAAAGGAGATAGAAATTAAATTAAAGAAGAAAAAGTATGTTTACAACAGGTGTCAGGTAGCAAATACAATTGAAGACCAAGTTGAATACAGAAGCTTCAGAAGGGATGTGTAAAAGCAAATAACGGGAAGCAAAGTGGGATTATGCAAAAAGACTGGCAGTTAACAAAAGGAAATCCCAAGGTATTCTATAAACACCTATAAGCAAAAGGGTGGTAAAAGGAAGGGTAGGGCCGATTAGGGACCAAAAAGGGGATTTATACATTGTGGCAAGATGCATGGCTGTGGTGTTAAATCAATACTTTGCATCTGTGTTTACCTACGAGGCAGATGCTGCCTTGGCCATGGTGACAGAGGAGGAAATTCAGTCAATAGAAGGGCTTAAAATTGGTGAGGAGGAGCTACTTAAAGCTGATAAGGCACCGGGACCAGATGAGATGCATCCAAGAATATTGAAGCAAGTAAGAGTGGAAATTACAGAGGCACTGGCAATAGTCTTTCAATGTTCCCTGGATTCGGGGGAGGTGCAGAAGGACTGGAGAATTGCAGACATTATGCCCTTGGTCAAAAAAGGTTGTAAAGATCTGCCCTGCAATTACAGACCAGTCAGTTTAACTTTGGTGGTGGAAAACTTCTAGAAATACATATTGGGGTTCGAATTAATAGTCACATGGAAAAATGTAGATTGATTCAGAAGAGTCAGCATGGATTTGTTAAAGGAAAATCATGTCTAATTAAGTTGCTGGAGTTTTTTGAAGAGGTAACAGAGATGGTTGATGAGGGCAAGGCCGTTGATGTGGTGTATATGGACTTCCAAAAGGCGTTCGATACAGTTCCACGCCACAGACTTGTGAGGAAAGTTATAGGTCATGGAATAAAAGGAACACTAGCAATGTGGATACAAAATTGACTGAGGGATAAGAAACAGAGCAATGGTTAATGGGTATTTTTTGGGCCAGAAGAAGGTTTGTAGTGGAGTTCCCCAGGGATTGGTAATGGGACCCTTGCTCTTCCTGATATATATAAATGATCTAGATCTTGATGTACAGGGGACAATTTCAAAGGTTGCGGATGACTCAAAACTTGGCAGAATTGTAAACTGTGAGGAGGACAGTGTAGAACTCCAAAAGGACATTGGCACGTTGGTGGAGTGGGTAGATAAGTGGCAGATGAAGCCCAATGTGGAGAAGTGTGAGGTGATACACTTTGGTACAAAGAACATGGAGAGACAGTGTAAAATAAAGGATACTATTCTAAAGGGTGTGCAGGAGCAGAGAGACCTGGGTGCATATGTACATAAGTCTTTAAAGGTGGAAGGACAGGTCGAGAGCTGTTTCTAAAGCATACAGTATTCTAGGCTTCATTATTAGGGACACAGAGTACAAGAGCAGGGAGGTTATGATGAACTTTCATATAAGACACTGGTTAGACCTCAGCTGGAGTATTGTGTACAGTTCTGGGCACCACACTATAGGAAGGATGTGAACACATTGGAGAGAGTACAGGAGAGGTTTACGAGAATGGTTCCAGGGATGAGAGACTTCAGCTCAGAGGAAAGATTGGAGGAGTTGGGACTGTTTTCCTTGGAGAGGAGAAGGCTGAGAGGAGACTTGATAAGTTTTCAAAATCATGAGGGGTCTGGACAGAGTAGATAGGCAGAAATTGTTCCCGCTCGTAAATGGATCGAGAACCAGAGGGCACAGTTTTTAAAGTGTTTTGCAAAAGAAGCAAATGAGAGGTGAGAAAAAACTTTTTCACACAGCGATTAGTTAGGATTTGCAGTGTGGTGGAGGCAGGTTCAATGGAGGAATTCAAGATTGCATTGGATGATTATCTAAATAGAAACAACGTGCTGCAGGTTTAGGGGGAAAAGGCTGGAGACTGGCACTAAGTAAAAAAGTGCTCAGAGGGTCAGTGCAGACATGATGGGCCAAATGGCCACCTCCTATACCGTAACAATTCTGTGATGAACAAAATATAATTTTAAGTTGAATTAATGTATTTCTATATATATATATATATATAAATGTGCATTTGTGTGTTGAGAAAAGAAAAAAAAAACTGGTTTCAGTTTCTTTTAGTTTTTGTTTATGAATTTTGGTGCCTGGGTGTCTGGATAGACATGTCACTAAAAGGTTTCCAGTCTTCTGGGTTTGTTTTGGGGCAAAGTGAACTTTGGCAAGCTGGGAGTGACTGAGAGATTGTTCATGTCATGCCAGCTATTGGCCAGAAGCATGGCCTTGTGTATAGGTGTTCCATAAGATATTTTTCAGTTGTGAATGCAAAACTTATCCTTTTTTGTTCTTTATTTCTTCATGGGCTGTGATTACCACTGGCAAGACCAGAATTTGTTGTCCATCCTTAATTGCCCTTGAACTAAGCCATTTGAATGGGTAGTTAAGAGTCAACTACATTGCTGTGATTCTGGAGTCACATGTAGGCCAGACCAGGTAAGGATGGCAGATTTCCTTACCTAAAGGACATTAGTGAAACCAGAAGAGCTTTTACGACAATCAATGGTAGTTGGCATGGTCATCACTCTGACACTAGCGTTTATGTTCCAGATTTATTAATTGAATTTAAATTCCACCAGCTGCCATGGCAGGATTTTAGCCCACATCCCCAGATCATTGCCTGGGCTTCTGGATTACTGCTCCAGTGACATTACCATTACATCTTGAACCCTCTTTCATTTTATTTGTGATTTCTGCTGATTTAAGTTTTTTGTTACAGTAAACGTCTTAAGTGAAACCTTGTTCACTGGTTTATTTCCATTAGTTGTTTGGTCAAAGCAGTCCATGTTCATCTGCAGCAAGACCTGGACAACATTCAGGCTTGGGCTGATCAGTGGCAAATATATTCGTGCCAGGCAGTGACCATCTGTAGCAAGAGAGAATCCAACCATCTTCCTTTGACATTCAGTTGCATTACCATTGCTGATTCCCCCACTATCAATATCCTGGGAGTTACCGCTGACCAGAAACTGAACTGGACCAGTCATATAAATACTGTGGCCACAAGAGCAAGTCAGAGTGCTTTGAAAACTATACTTACCTAGTTGAGAGTGGTGGTTGGGAACATCAATTCCCAAAGGACCTTGGTCTGCAGAAGCCCCAGGAGCAGGCTTCATATGCAGAATTTTTATGTTCTTTGGGCCCATGCCCCTGTGCATGAAGAAAAAAAACCCAGGTCAGGTGAGCAGGAGCAGAGCACCATGGAAGACTAGACAGAAGACAGGGAATGGTCTCAAAAGAAAGTCTTAGGTAGGGGACCGAGACCGGAGGGAGACAGGTTCCCGTTAAGTTAAGGTAAATAAAGAGAGGAGCAGAGAAACTGGCTGCAAACAGGAAAAGGGCTGCGGGTGGCAGACTTCAGCCCTGGTAATGGACGAGGACTCAGGAGAAGCCTCTAAGACCCAAGAAGGCAGCCGAAGTTTGGTGACTCAGAGCTGCAGGTTATTGGGCAAAGGTACCCCTTTGGAGTAGTAACATTCTGCTCGATGGGGCTAAAAGTTGAATTTGTGCTTGAGTTGGTGCCCAAGTGCATACTCGGGAATCCAGGGGAATAACATCTCGGGAGATGAGTTTGTAACCATGTGAGGTGGGCTGTTGTTGATTGCGTCCGAGTTGGAGTGACTTTTGGAGAGAATTCCCAGGTTAGATTTTTTAAGGTGAAGACTTGAATCGCTCATTAGAGAGGAACATAGGAACATAAGAAATAGGAGCAGCAGTGGGCCATTTGGCTTGTCGAGTCTTCTCTGCTATCAATGGCTGATCATCTACCTCATGCCATTTTTCCCACTATCCCCCATCTCTTGATGTAATTAGTATCCAAGAATCTTAATTGATTTCTGTCTTGAACATACTCAATGACTGAGCTTCCACAGCCCTCTAGGGTAGAGAATTCCAAAGATTTACCACCCTGAGTGAAGAAATTCTTCCTCATCTCGATCTTAATTGGCCTGCCCCTTATTCTGAGACTGTCCCCTGGTTCTAGACTCACCAGCCAGGGGAAACATCATCTCCACATCTATCCTGTCATGCCCTGCAAGAATTTTGCAAGTTTCAATGACATCACTTCTCATTCTTCAAAACTCTCGAGAATACAGGCCCAGTCTCCTCAATCTCTCTTCATAAGACAATCCTGCCATCCCAGGGATTAGTCTGGTGAACCTACATTGCATTCCCTCAATGGCAACTACATCCTTCCTCAGATAAGGAGACCAAAACTGGACACACTACTCCAGATGCTGTCTCACCAAGACTCTTTACAATTGCAGCAAGACATCTTTACTCCTGTACTCAAATTCCTTTGTGATGAAGACCTTGCTAATTGCTTGTTGCACCTGCTTTTAGTGACTCATGAACAAAGACACTCATGTGCCTTTGGAGATCACCACTTCCCAACCTCTCATCATTTAAGAAATATTCTGTCTGTTTTTCTATCACAGTGGATAACTTAACACTTACATTATATTCCATCTGCCATGTTCTTGCTCGTTCACTTGGCCTACTCAAATCCCCTTGAATCCTCCTTGCATCCTCTTCCCAACTCACATTTCCGTCTAGTTTTATGTCATCAACAAATTTGGAAATATTCCATTTGGTCCCCAAGTTCAAATCATTTTTATAGATTGTGAGCAGCTGTGGCCCAAGTACTGATCCTTGCGGCATCCCATTAGTAACAGCTGCCACCCTGAGAATGACCTGTTTATTTCTACTCCCTGTTTTCTGTCTGTTAACCAATTTGCAATCCATAACAGTATATTACCCCCAATCCCATGTACTCTAATTTTTTTTACTAATTAGGTCCTATGTGAGACCTTATTGAAAGCCTTCTGAAAATCCAAATTCACTACATCCACTGGTTCTCATTTATCTATGCTGCAAGTAACATCCTCAAAAAAACTCTCAACAGGTTTGTCAAACATGATCCCCCTTTCATAAACCCATGTTGACTCTGTCCAATGTTACGACCACAGCAGTATAATTACTGCGCAAGCCAAATCTCAGAGGGAAACTTGGCTTACGGACCACAACCTTTTTTTTTGTATTCTAATAACGAGAAGATGATGTACCACTCTCAGCAGTAAGAGGTCCAGTAACACT
Source organism: Cetorhinus maximus (assembly GCF_964194155.1). Classification (NCBI taxonomy): domain Eukaryota; kingdom Metazoa; phylum Chordata; class Chondrichthyes; order Lamniformes; family Cetorhinidae; genus Cetorhinus; species Cetorhinus maximus. The sequence continues at coordinate 173,174,885 of NC_135883.1, forward strand.
TCTGGGTTAAAATTGAAATTAAAAGTTTTATTAACAAAAGAAAAATAAAAGAAAACTTAAGCACGCAAGATTACAGTTACACAATTAAGGTTAGTCTTAGAAAACAGTCCCCCAAAACACTCTACTTGGCCAAACCCACTATTATGCTACAGCAGGTGGTATTTACCAGGCTGACCAAATCCACAAGGGAAACCTGGCCACGAGATCACAACGGGTTTGCAATTTGTATTTATTACGAGAAGATTTGTGCACTGAATTCAGAAGTAACGAGTCCACTAACACGTTTAGAGATTTTTAAAAGTAAATTGAAACATTTATTTAAAAAAGTGAATAAAACACGTACTCATGATTACAATTACATGGTTACTTAATATTATAACAATTCCCAAAATTCCTAGTTAACCAGATTTCTGACTATACTCCCCCTTTAAGGCAACAGTCCAAAATAGATTTTAAATTTATATGGACAATCCAGCAAGGCTACCCACAAGCACCCACACGACAATGGAATTCCAAAGGCTTTTAACACAGCTTTGGTTACTGGAACAGTATACTTCTGCAAAGTGGCTATCGGCTTTTCCCCAAGTCTGTTTCACATATTTCAGATATTACACGGCCACACCTCATACAACCTTCCATCCTCCTTTAAATATACTTTTCCTCCTTTGATTTGTAAATCCCATTGTTCCCACATGTCTTTGGAACTTACTTTCCCCATAAATATAAAAATCTTTTATGTTGTCATTATAGCCAGCACTTTTGGGAGAAATCAACGTAATAACCTGCCTTATTTATCTTGTTAGCTGTAAACATCCTATCATGTCTTTTTGAAAACCAAACAGCTCTCATTTATCTTAAAATGCAAATTTCATTTACACCCTATCTGCTGAGACTTTACCCTAGTTCACTCATTAACATTTCATATGCCCTTTACACCTAACTCTTGATAATTTCAAACTTACAGTCTATCCATCTCTAATTGAATTAAATCAGCCACACAGACAGAGCCATCCACACACACACAAACATAAGCCTACTTTACAATACCCCACAATAATATTATGAAAAATATGATAGTTTTGTGACACCCACAAGTAAACACTTTCCAGGCAATGCTCCGTTATAGATATTTAAATATGGAATCCAGTAGTATCTCACAAGGCAGACTGCGGTAGCTTCAATAAAGGTTGCCGCACGACCTGTACCCTCTTCCACTTTGCTATGGAATTCACTTCGGAAATCAAATTGCTTGTTGCAGCCCAAGACTTTTCACCAGCTCAAACAGCTCCAGCTATCTCCAGCTTAACAGCTCAACAGCTGTCCACGGTAACTCTAAAATACCTTTTTTCCCTTGCATTTCAGTCCCATTGTTCTCACACCCCTTTTGAAACTCAAACCCTCCCAAATATAAGATCTTTCATGTTTCCATCTTGTCTTTGCTTTTGGGTTAATAAAAATATAATATCCCCACTACTATTTACCTCTGGACTCCTTTAAGATGCAAATATTTCCTTGTTACCTCTGAAGCTCAACAACCTCCCAACTTATCTAAAAATGTAAATGTTAGTATATCTAGCCTATTATACCTCAAACTTAACACCTTTACCCTTTTCATGTTTCCAAACACCCAGACAGCCTGACTCTTATCAACCTCTTGCCCAGTTTAATTAAATCTCACGCACGCGCGCGCGCGCGTGCACGCGCGCACACACACACACACGCACGCACACATGCCCTTCTTTACAGAATAACACACTATTCCCCAAAATATTTTTTTAAAAAATCCATTCTCACACCAAACATATCAGTCATTTCCAAGTGTTCAGTTACATGAGCATGTGAATTAGGAGCAGGAGTAGACCACTTGAGCCAGCCCTACCATGCAATAAGATCATGGCTGATCTGATTTTAAACTCAACTCCACATTCTCGCCTACCCCCTTGCTCATCAAGAATCTATCTACCACTGCCTTAAAAAGATTCAAAGACTTTGCTTACACTACGTTTTGAGGAAGAGAGTTCTAAAGATTTGCGACCCTCAGAAAAAAAGTGTCCTTATCTCTGTCTTAAACGAACAACCCCTTATTTTTAAACAGTGACCCCTAGTTCTAGATTCTCCCACAAGAGGAAACATCCTTTCCACATCCACCCTTTTAAGACCCCTCAGGATCTCGTATGTTTCAATCAAGTCACGTCTTACTCTCCTAAACCATAAGACGTAGGAGCAGAAGTAGGCCATTCGACCCGTCGAGTCTGCTGTACCATTCAATGAGATCATGGCTGATCTGCTAATCCTCAACTCCACTTTCCTGCCATTTCCCCATAACTCTTAATTCCCTTACTGATTAAAAATCTGTCTATCTCAGCCTTGAATATACTTAACAACCCAGCCTCTACAGAACTCTGCTGTAAAGAATTCCACAGATTGACTACCCTCAGAGAAGAAATTCCCCCTCACCCCTGTCTTAAATGGGTGAGCCCTCTGGTCCGAGAGTCTCCCACAAGGGGAAACAACCTATCAGTGGTTATCCTGTCAAGCCCCCTAAGAATCTTATATGTTTCAATAAGGTCACCCCTCATTCTTCTGAACTCCCATGAGTACAGGCCCTACCTACTCAACCTCTCCTCATAAGAAAATTCCTCCACTCCTGGGATCAACCTAGTGAACCTTCTCTGGACTGCCTCCAATGCCAGTATATCTTTCCTTAGATAAGAGGACCAAAACTGTTCAAAATATACTCGGTGTGGTCTAACTAGTGCCTTGTGTACTTTTAGCAACACTTCCCTATTTTTATACTCCATTCCCTTTGAAATAAAGGCCAACATTCATTTGCCTTTCCTATTGCCTGCTGAACTTGTATGCTAGCTTTTTGTGATTCGTGCATGAGGACCCCCAAATCCCTCTGTGCTGCAGCTTTCTTCAGTCTTTCTCCATTGAAGCAATATTCAGCTCCCCTATTCTTCCTGCCAAAGTGCATAACCTCACGTTTTCCCACGTTATATTCCATCTGCCAAGTTTTTGCCCACTCACTTAACTTGTCTATACCCGTCTAGACTTTGTGAGATCCTCACCACTTTGCTTTCCCACCTATTTTTGTGTCATCTGCAAACTTGGCGATAGCACATTCATTTCCCTCATCCAAGTCATTAATACATAAGGTAAATAATTGAGGCCCCAGCACTGATCCCTGTGACATTCCACTAGTTACAGGTTGCCATACCGAAAATGCCCCCCTTATCCCAACTCTCTCTGCCTTCTATTAGTTAGCCAATCCTCTATCGATGCTAATATACTACCCCCAACACTGTGTGCTCTTATCTTATTAAGTAGCCTTATGTGCAGTACCTTATCGAACGCCTTTTGGAAATCCAAACATATTACATCTACTGGTTCCCCTTTATCTATCCTGCTTGTTACCTCTTCAAAGGAATTCTAATAAATTTGTCAAGCATGATTTCACCTTCATGAAACCATGCTGACTCTACTTGATTGTATTAGGCATTTCTAAATGCTTGGCTGTTACATCCTTTATAAGAGACACTCTAACATTTTCCCAGTGACAGATGTTAAGCTAACTGGCCTACAGTTAACTATTTTTTGTCTCCCTCCCTTTTTGAGTAAGGGTATTACTTTGTGGCAGTTTTCCCAGTCCTCTAAGACTTCTCCAGAATCTAAGGATTCTTGGAAGATTAGTACCAGTGCATCTACTATCTGTCTAGTTACTTCCTTTCATATCCTAGGATGCAACCCATTAGGCCCTGGGGACTTATCAGCCCCCTTAGTTTCCCTAGTATTTTTTCTCTAGTGATAGCTATTGTATTTATTTCCTCCTCACCTTTTGCCCCTTGATTATTTAGTATTCCACTTCAGTGGATACAAACCTAGCCTGTCCATCCTGTCCTCATAAGACAACCTGCCCATTCCAGGTATTAGTCTAGTAAATCTTCTCTGAACTGCTTCTAACACATTTATATCTTTCTTAAATACGGAGACTAATACTGTACACAGTACTCCAAATGTGGTCTCACCAGTGGTCTGTATAACTGATGCATAAACTCCCTACTTTTGTAATCAATTCCCCTTGCAATAAATTATAGAATTTTATTAGCTTTCCTAGTTACTTACTGTAACTGCACACTAGCCTTTAGCGATTCATGTACTGGGACACCCAGATCCCTCTGCATCTTGGAGCTCTGCAATCTCCCACCATTTAAACAATAAGCTTTTTTATTCTTCCTGCCAAAATGGGCAATTTCAAATTTTCCCACATTATACTCCATTTGCCAGACCTTTGCCTACTCACTTAACCTGTCCCTTTGTAGCCTCCTTATGTTCTCTTCACAACTTACTTTACTATCTATCTTTGCTAAATTTGCTGATGACACAATCATTGGTCCTTTCATCCAGGCCATTTATATAAATTATAAAACATTGAGGCCTGTTCAGAAACGCAAATACTTATCTTAATGTTAAATTGGCAGTTGAAGGTGGAGAACTCGGGTCTTCTGCGCATGTACCGGCTGGGAAGTGGCCACACATGCGCAGTTAGTGCTTTTTTCCGTTCATTAGTCCGGGAACTGACCCTGCATGCCTGAAGCAAAGAAGAAAAACAGCGCGAAACTGCGGGTCAACAAACCTGAAACCGAAGTGCTGCTCCAGAGAAAATTTCCCAGGGAGCAGGACATAGGGGAGGGGTACAGGGAGAGGTCCCATAAGAAAATCCCAGGCAGGGACAAAGACAGGGATTGGAAAGAGGTTCCAGAAGTAAAGTTAAAGGAAAGGAGTAGAGAAATAGGCTCCGATTCAGAGAGAGAGAGCTGCTGGGAGCAGACTTGAAGCAAAGTGGGCTCAAGAGAAGCCAGAAGACCTGAGAGCGCAGCTGAAGGTTGGTGACTTCGTGCTGCAGGTCGCAGTGATGTCCTGCTTGGATGGCCGATGATCTGAAAGTGTGCATGGAAGGTAAAGCTTGAGCGTACACGGAGATCCAGGGGAAAGGAATGTCAGAAGGTGGGATTGAAACCCTGGCGGTGGGTCCTTGTTGAAGCTGCCCGAGTGGAGCAATGTTTGAAGAGAATTCCAAGTCAAGTTCTTCAGATGTGGAGATTGGAAAGCCTTGTATGAAAGGTGGCTCACAATGTGACAAATGTCTAGGTGGGTTATTGCGAAATCCATGGAATCTACTTTCGTAGCATTTGTCATTTATTTTGGAGTGTAGTGTGTCTGACTACAGTTCACCTGTTAATTCACATTTACCCCATACTTACGCTGAAGAGGTATAAGATGGATATTATAAATTGTTTTATCTTTCTGAACTTATCTGTGTTCATAAAGATATTGCTAGGTAAAGGAATAGTGAATATTTGAATCATCATCTTGTGTTGGTATTGAGACCTTTCCAGCAATTTTATCTGGTGTAATATAGTTGATTTTTCTTGTTTAATAAATGTTTTATTCTTTGCATTAAAAGTTCCATCAGATTCCTGTGAATTTGTTCAGCAACTTTGCTCTACGGTTTCTAAGACAAAAGTTAGGACCTATCAAGCTAGGTTTCTCTCTGGGACCTGACTTGTCCGGGATGAACATCAGCTGGGATTGTAACAGGCCCCAGCACTGATCCCTGTGGTACACCACTCGTTCCATCTTGCCAACCAGAAAATGACCCATTTATGCCTACTCTGTTTCCTGTTAGCCAGCCAATCTTCTATCCATGCCAATGCTTCCCCCTACAACATGAGCTTTTAGTTTCTCTAATTACCTTTGATGTGACACCTTATCAAATGCCTTCTGGAAATCTGTACATCCTTTCAGTGAAATTGGTTGGCTCATAAGTGTTACTGATGTCTGGATGAGTTGTGAAGAACTCCGTGGACTCTGTCTTGGTTGCATTTGGTGTGTAGTGTGATGTGTTCGACCACAGTTTGCCTGTTAATTCACATGTACCTCATATTAACCCTGGATGTTAGAGTATAAGATAGATATTGTAAATTGTTTTATCTTTCTGACATTGGAGAGTAAAGTTTATTTTTGTTGGTTCAAAATCTTGTGCTTTTTTATTAGCAAGTGTCTTGAAGTTCAAACTTTGTCTATACAAAATGTTGTTGGTCCCTCACTGAATCTTCCCAAAAACTTGGTGTCTGGGCAAGGATCTTAACAAAAGGCTGGGAATTCTTCTGCGCATAGCTCACTTCCAGGCTCCCCAAAGCCTGCCAACCACCTACAATGCACAAGTCAGAATTGTAATGGAATACTATCCACTTGCTTGGTTGAGTGCTGTTCCAACAACACTCAAGAAGCTTGACACCATCCAGGACAAAGCAGCCCGCTTGATTGGCACCCCTACCACAAACATTCACTCCCTCCAGCACCAAGGCTCTTTAGACAGCACCTTCCAATTGCATGACTGCTCCCATCTAGAAGGACAAAGACAGCTGATACATGGGAACACCACCACTTGAAAGTTCCCCTCCAAGCCATTCAGCACCCTGACTTGTATGTATATAGATGCTCTTTCACTGTCATCGGGTCAAAATCCTGGAATTCCCTTCCTAACAGCACTATTAGGAAACCTAACACCTATACCACATGGGCTGCAGTGGTTCAAGAAGGCAGCTCACCTCCACCTTCCAAAGGGCAATTAGGGATGGGTAATAAATGCTGGCCTAGCTGTGACACCCACATCCCATGAAAGAATAAAAAAATCTGCTCAACTTTTCCTCATAAGATAACCCCTTAATTCCAGTTAATGAACCTCCTCTGAACTGCTTCTAATGCAAATATTTACTTTCTGAAGTCAGGAGACCAAAACCGTACGCAGTTCTCCAGACGTGGTCTCAACAATGCTGTATACCATTGTAGCAAGACTTCTTTTATACTTTATATTCCATTGTTTTTGCAATAAAGGTCAACATTCCATTTGCCTTTGTAATTACTTGGTGTACCTGCATGCTAATTTTTTTGTGATTCACGTACAAGGATACCTACATTCCCCTGTCCTACAGCATTCTTAGTCTCTCTCTCTCTGCTTAAATAATCTGTTTTCCCCTTTGCCCACCAAAGTGGACAAGTTCACATTTTCCAACATTTTATTCCATCTGCCAAATTTTTGCCCCTCACTTAACCTATCTATATCCCTTTGCAGACTCTGTGTACCCACCTCACAACTTGCTTTCCTACCTGTTCTTGTATCATCAGCAAATTTGGCAACAATACAGTTGGTCCCTTCATCTGAGTCATGAGTATAGATTGTAAATAGTTGAGGCTGCAGCACTGATTTCTGTGGCACTCCACAAGTTACTGTTTCCCAGCCTAAAAGTGACCCATTTATCCCAACCCTGTTTCTTGTTCGTTCGCCAATCCTATATCCATACTAATATATTACCCCCAACACCATGAGCTCTTGCATTTTGTAGTAATCTGTTATGTTGTACCTTTATCAAATGCATTTTGAAAATCCACATACGCTGAATCTACTAGTTCCTCATTTATCCACCCTGCTTGTTACATCCTCAAAGAATTCTAGTTAATTTTACTGTGACATTTCTAATTAATGTTGCTTCATTACACAGTACTTAGATCTAAGATAGCTTTAGCCCTAGTCAGTTCCACAATGTATTATTCCAGGAACCTATCATGAAGACGTTCTACAAAGTCATCTAATTTGAATGTCCCCGTCGATATGAAGATTAAAGTCCCCCACACTTACATTGCATTTGTTGCAAGTTCCAATAATTCCTTGCTGAATGCTCTGTCCAATGTTATTAACCACTGTTAGGGAGCCTATAGACTACTCCCATCAACGTTTTCTGACTTTTGCCATTCATAATTTCCACTAATACTGATTCTACTTCATGATCTTCTGAGGCTAGATCCTTTCTTACTAATGTCCTTATGTCATATTTTTCTATCAGGGCTACTTCCCTGCTTTGCCATTCTTTCTGTCTTTCTGAGCTATTGTGTACCCTGGAAGGACAAAGGGCAGCAGATAATTGGGAACACCACCACATGCAAGTTTCCTCCAAGCTACACACCATCCTGACTTTGCACTATATTAATGTTCCTTCACTGTGACTGGGTCAAAATCCTAACAGCACACGGAATGCAGCGATTCAAGAAGGTGGCTCACCACCACCACCTCAAGGGCACAAAAGAATGGGCAATAAATGCTGGTCTATCCAGTGACACACATGTCCCATGAAAGTGTAAATAAAAAAAAAGTATGGAAATTGCAATTCATCAGTCAAAGCATGTTGCGTATGAGAATCTGTAGTTTCACAAAACTTTTAAGTATAAATAAGATCACTTCTGATCATTCAGTGAAGTTTATGGGAAAGGTGTTTCTATGTAAACTCTAGCTTATTACTTGTATTTTTTAACACTTGAAATGGGTGGAATCCTATTAAAATTTCTGTTGCTCCAGCTCTAAGGGTGACATCACTTTGACTTTAAATTTTCTCTCATCTTGACTTCCAACAGGAGTAGCTCTAGTTCTTGGATTAGACCATTTTTAAACTTCTGACACTGTTTTATTTGCAGGTGGTGATAAACTGTGCCATTCCGAAGGGGCTGAAATACAACCAGGCCACACAGACCTTTCATCAGTGGCGAGATGCCAGGCAGGTGTATGGTCTGAACTTTGGCAGCAAAGAAGATGCCAATGTGTTTGCAAGTGCCATGATGCATGCCTTGGAAGTGCTAAATTCCCAAGACTCAGGTACATGTTCCAAATCTTGATTTAAATGATTGCAATTTCCACCATTTCTTCAGAATCGAGGATGACTTGCTTCCACTCTGGTTCAATAAGTTCTGAGATGGCTGATAAGCCCAATGCGCTAGCTGCACAATCGGCCACAGTTGGATCAGGTGGTACTTGAAGGGTTGGGTATGTGGGTTGTTTGAGGTTTGTGCACACCCTCCAACGCCTCAACTTCACCTTTGTACATTCCCCACAATGGCTTCCTGAAGCTTCCAAAATTTATATTAATGAATACACAATCATTTTAGGTATAGAATAAATGGCTTGGGGGGTAGTCAGGCAGTGACATGTTGAATAGAGGCTAGATTTGTATTCGAACCCCTTGCTTATTCTCCTGCCTTGCTTTAGTGATTTTGTATGAACATAGACAGATTGACAGACAATTCAGTTGAAGTTGGTGGATTGAGAATGGAATTTTCCCATGGGACATCCACATGTTCAATGTGCATCTTCCAGCAGAAGCAACATATTCAGGAGTGGAAACCATAGGGCATTTGTTTCTTTGTTATCTTTCCCAACTCAAAAATGTCCAAGGCCAACGCGGTAGGCCATCGTTCCCACCCCTACCCCCATAGGAACAGGAGTAGGTCATTTAGCCATTCAAGGCTGTTCCGCCATTCATTGAGATCATGGCTGATCTGCAACCCAACTCCATACATCTGCAATTGCTCCATATACCTTCATATCTTTGATTATCAGAAATCTATTAATATCAGATTTAAAATTAACAATTTACTGAGCGCAAATCATCAATTGTGAAGAAGTGTTCCAAACTTCTATCACCCTTTGCATGTAGAAGTGCTACTCCTGAAAGAAAAACAGAAAATGCTGTAAATACTCAGCAGGTCCGGCAGTAAAAATGGTGAGAGAAACTGAATGAATGTTTCAGTTCAGTAACCTTCCTTTATCAGCATGGAATGTTAACTCTGTTTCCCTATTCACAAATGATGCAAGACTTGCTGAATATTTCTAGCCTTTTCTATTTTTATTTCATATTTTCAGAATCCACAGTATTTTGCTTTTGGATTAGTGTTCACTTTGGAAAGGCCTGGCACTAATTTTTAATTTTTTTTTCATCTAGTCCTAGATTCCCCAACCAGCAAAAATACTTTGTATCTGCCCTATGAGTTCCCATGTGTATCTTAACAGCTTTGATCAAATCACTCCTTAATCTTGTAAATTCTTGAGTGTACAACCCTAGTTTGTGTTATAGTTAGGTTGTACTTCAGCTTACCTCATAATTTAACTCTCGGAATCTGGTATCATTCTCGTAAACCTATGCTGCACTTTCTCAAGGGCCTATATCTGCTTTTTAAGGGGCGTTCAGAACTGAACATACCACTGCAGCTGTGGCCTAACCAGGGCTTTGTATAGCTGAAGTGTGACTTCTACCTCCCTTGTGTTCCAGTCATCTGGGTATAAAGGCCAGCGTTTCATTAGCCTTTTAATCATTTTCTATACCTGTCCATGACATTTTAATGAATTGTATATCTGGACCTTCGTTGCTTCTAGCTTTTCACTATCAACAAAGTTGCTCTTGAGGTCAGCTAACAACACAAAACAGCTTAAGGCCTCTATGATGGTTTGGTGATTGTGTACTTCATTGCAGGAGCAGAAGCTGCTAATCGAGATGGTTAATTTCACCCAAAGGAGCTGCTCCTTTAGGGAAGTGCTCAATTACGTTGGTGTTAACTTGTAATATTCATGCATAGTTTTGTGCAGTAAATTCATGTTCCTTGAAGCTGAGCCTGCTTACATGTAAAGATCACCTCCACCTGAGTGGAAAATTCCATTGTTTGATTTAAACCCAAAGGTAAACCAACATTATTGTAACCTGTGCTACCCAATCCTCTGGATAACATTTTATTTCGTGTGCCGACCAGTATTGTTTCGGAAAAGATCGTGCCTGAAGCCAGGTCTTGTAGTCAGAGTGCTCATAATTACAAGGATACGGCAATGGTAATGTTAATTTCATTATGCATCTTGAATTTGACCAACTGAGTGTACTGTATGGGTATGGTATAATTTATTTTGCTGGAAACTGTGACTTCTTGGAGGGGGAGGTGGGGGGGTGGGGCAACAATTCAAGTGTCAATTACTTTAAAATTAAAAAAAGTGGATTGCTTGTGAATAACACATTAAAAGTGCCTGTCGTGTAAATTTATAGGCCCAGAATTTCCTGAAATGGCTTTAATTGGGCAGTTATCCTGAAATTACACAAACTTTCCCATTGGGAAATTATGCTGAAAGTTCCTGAGAATCTCTGACATATGCAGGAATGTGCAAACTAGCATGAAACGAAAGGAAAACGGCCTCAAAATTGGGGTGTATGGAAAACACCGTATCCCTTTAAATCCCTCTTGAGTGCATGAAAAGATTTTGAAGCTATCAAACTGTCATTGCCATTAAGCACAGAATGTTTAAGAAAATGCAATTCTGGAAGTTGTTCACCTTTTAATGCTAATAATTTTGATGCCATAAAGATTCACTCAAAGGTATAGAAAATACATTTTTGGTTTTGGTGAGGAAAAATTACAAAAAAAAGACTAACCGAATTGCCAGAACACAAGAAATATGGCCTTGGGTCCTGTTGCAACCAATAGTTTAGGTGGAAATTTACAACCTGTTCAGAACTGTTGTACATATAGGAAATCCATGCGAGCTGCAATTCTTCATGGAGGAGCAGAATTAAATTGAGCAGCAAAAAGCTTTGGAGAAAGTTTTACAAACTCCAGGTAAAAGATTGAGGGAATACTTGCATTGTGTGAAAATGGGCTTCAGTTAATAAGGTCCTTTTTTGCACTCTATCTACATTTCCTCTATATTTTGTGCTAAAAATTGGAATTGCGCTGTACATGCATTGGTGTTCTGACAAAAGTATTGTGTGTTTTGTTGCTGGTAGACAGGATTTGGAGAGCCTGTAGGTAACACCCAGGATATTGATGGTGGGGGTTTCAGTGATGATAATTCTGTTGAGCATCAAGGGAAAGATGGTTAGATTCTGTCATGTTGGAGATGGTCATTGCCTTGAACTTGTGTGGTGCAAATGTTACTTGCCACTTATCAGTGCAAACCTGAATGTTGTCCAGATCTTGCTGCATGCGTGCATGAACTACTTCAGTATCTGAGGAGTTGTGAATGGTGCTGAACATCCCATTTCTAACCTTATGATGGAAGGAAGGCCATTGATGAAGCTTAGGATACTACCCTGAGAAACTCCTGCAGCGATGTCCTGGGGCTGAGGTGATTGACCTCCAACAACTGCAACAGTTTTCCTTTGTGATAGTTATGACTCCAACCAGTGTTCAATTTTCCCCCTAATTCCCACAGTGCAATTTTTGCTGCATTGTTCGGGAGGGGGAGATAGGAAAGGCTCCTTGATGTCACACTTGGTTAATGGCAGTCGCAGTCAGCCTCACTTCACCTCTGGAATTCAGCTCTTCTGTCCATGTTTAGACCAAGGCTGTACATAATGAGTTCGGAAGCAGAGTGGCTGAACCCAAACTGTGCATCGGGGAGCAGGTTATTATTTAGTAAGTGCTGCTTGATAGCATTTTTTACAACATCTTCCATCACTTTGCTGATGATGAGTGAACTGATGTGGCAGTAATTGGCCAACTGGATTTGCTCTGCTTTTAGTGGATAGGACATAATGGGCAATTTTTCACATTGTCAGGGAGATACCTGTGTTGTGATTGTACTGAAATAGCTTGGCTCGGAGCACGGCTGGTTCTTGAGCACAAGTCTTCAGTATTACAGCCAGTATGTTGTCAGAACCATAGCCAGAAACCTCAGGAGGAGTTTGAGATAGATCATCGATTCGGGGCACTTATGGCTGAAAATGGTTACAAATGTATTATGTTACAAAGATCTAATCATAGAAAGTTTATGGCACAGAAGGAGGCCACTTGGCCCATTGTGTCTGCGCCGGCCGAAAATATGAGCCACTCAGCCTAATCCCACTTTCCAGCATTTGGTCCGTAGCTCTGCAGGTTATGGCATTTGAGGTGCATATCCAGACACCTATTAAATGAGTTGAGGGCTTCTGCCTCTGCTACCCTCTCTGGCAGTGAGTTCCAGTCCCCCACAATCCTCTGGGTGAAAAGATGTTTCCTCATCTCCCCTCTAAACTTTCTACCTATCACTTTAAATCTGTGCCCCCTAGTCACTGACCTCTCTGCTAAAATGAATAGGTCCTTCCCAGCCACTGTATTCAGGCCCCCCTCAATTTTGTACATCTCAATCAAATCTCCCCTCAGCCTCCTCTGTTACAAGGGGAACAACCCCTGTCTATCCAATCTTTCCTCACAGCTGTAATTTTCCAGTCCTAGTAAGATCCTTGTTAAAGATGTGTTATATAAAATATTAATGTATAATGTCATTGGCTGGACATGCATAAGTACTGAATGTTTTGGAAAGAACACTTTTCCTAAGCAAAGGACACTGGCTCACAGCAGCTATTATGTTGCATTTAAGGAGGACACAGGCTGATTTTTATAGGGACGCAGAGTATTTGGAGTGCTTGAAGAGAGGTCATGCGATGCAGGTTCTTGCCTGTGAAAAAAGGATACTAGATTTTTGGATAGTCAGACTGCCATGGGGCTTCAGTCTTACCCCATCTGTCTGTCTTCTGAAACCTTTCTCATCAAAGCTGATCTGTTTGTGATTCGAAAAACCCTCATTGTGCAAGCCGAGAGTTTTTAAAGGAGAATTCCAAATCAACACCACTGTCTCCAGTGAGAAACCCCAAGAACTGGGACTGTTCAGCTGTGAACAAGCATCTGGACACATCACGAATAATTTTCTTTCTGACTTTACTTGTTACTTGGCCAAGTTTCTAGTATCTGATACTCTGCAGTTTTACTTCTTTGTTGCATGCTTCGGGGGTGGGGGTGGTGGGTAGCATTGTGTGTGTGTGTGTGTTTTTTGCATTAGTGGATAGTTGGACATATTTGTACATTTTAAACCTTTTGTTAATTTCTGCATCTTTACCTGGTTAAGTTTTAGCAATAAAACTAACTCCTTACTTGTCAACTTAAGGAACCTGGCTGACTTATTTCTTGCACTGAGCTATACACAGTTAAATATATATTAAATTGGCACTATCACCTCCACTTTAAATTCAAACTCTGTTGTAACCAACTCAGTTCACCCCTGTTAACCTGGTTGTAACAGTTGTCTTTTGCACTGCACCTTTAACGCTTCAAGCTGCATTAATTGGCTGGAGGTGGGACTTCTGCCCATCACTCGGGAGGAATTTCTACCTCAGAGAGCTACTGGACAATCTGGCTGGCAGATCTCCAGCCACGACAGTGCCAGAAGCTACTGTGGACAGCACTCGGCCTGCAAGGAGACCAGTCTAAGTCTTGGGAGTTCAGGAAGAGGTACATTTGGGGGTATCGGGGAGAGGTGGTGAAGCCCAGGGGGTGGACAGAGGGGGGTTGGGGTGTTGGTGGAGAGGCTGGGGGGTGGTGGAGGAGGAAGCAGCTGCAAGGGTTGGACCTTTTGGGGGGGTGGGGCGGGTGCCTGATGTTAATGTTGGTGGAGACCCGCCCCCTTTCCTGCCCAAGGCCTGAGCAGGGTCCATTCTTGGGCTTCCCCTGTTCCACTGTGCCTCTAAACTCTACCTGCCAGGGGTTGGAGGTGAGGGGCTGGTGGTGGTGGCCTCACCTGCTCCACTGTAAAATTGCAGAGTGGTTGGGGTGGGCAAGAGCCCAGTGGGAAGGCCACCTGAAGAATTTTACAGCCTAGCCCCTGCTACAAACCTGCTGGCAGGGGAAGCTAAAAGTCTATCCCATGTTCGCATTTTTAGGTATGCCTGCTGCTGTCCCTGGCATTCTCCCCTGCACTCATTGAACGAGGGTTAGTTCCTTGGCTTGATGGTAATGGTAGAGTGAGGGATATGCCAGACCATGAGGTTCCAGATTGTGATAGATTACAATGCTGTTGCTGATGGCACATAGCACCTCATGAATTGCCAGTTTTGAGCTGCTAGACCTGTTCTTAACCTATCCCAATTAGCACAAAGGAAAAGGTGACCTCTTTGTGAAGGCAGAACTTTGTCTCCGCAAAGAGTGTGAGGCGATGGTTGCTCCTGCCATTACTGTCACGAGCAAGATGCATCTGCAACAGGTTTATTTATGAAAATAAGGTCAATTACATTTTTCTTTGTTGGTTCTCTTAAAATCTGCCACAGCTCCAGTATTGCAGTATATCCTTCAGGATTTGGCCAGCTCAGTCAATAGTGGTGCGACTGAGTTGCTGTTAGTGATGGACGTTGACGTCCCCCACCTAGAATATATTCTGTGTCCTTGCTACCCTTAGTGCCTCTTCCAAGTGGTGTTTAACATGGCGGAGCACTAATTCATCAGTTGAAGGTAGTAATGATCAGATTTCCTTGCCTACGTTTGACCTGATACCATGAGACTTCATGTCCAGAGTCAATGTCAAGGACTCCCAGGACTTACTCCCTCCTGTTTGTGTACCACTATGCTGCCTCTGGTGTGTCTGTCCTGCTGGTTGGACAGGTCATACCTAGGAATGGTGATGGAGGAGCTTAGGGCATTTGATTGTAAGGTATGATTTGGTGAGTATGACTATGTCAGGCTGTTGCTTGACTGATCTGTGGGACAGTTCTCCTGTTTTGGCACAGGTGCCCAAATGTTAATGAGGAGGACTTTGCAGGGTGGACTGGGTAAGATTTGCCATTGTTGTTGTTTCCAGTGCCGAGGTCAATTCCAGGTAGTCTGTTTGTTTTATTCTGTGGCTTTTCTATAACAGTTTTTATACAATTGATTGGCGTGCTACCGTCGTGAATGAACCTTAATAATGGATCTTGTTAGACTATTTGAATGCGTGTATCGCAAATAAGCCTGAACTTGTCTTTCTCCCAATGTTCATATACACCCAACTCTGTAGAGATCTTGCCTTATTTACAATTCAGGAAGTGATGACCTGTCTCCATCTTTGGGCACAGTTTCTGCTCAGATGTGCATGAGGGCTTCGATTCTTGTTTAGATGGATGGTTTTGACTGGTTTGTTCAACTGAAAGGGACTGAGTTGTCAGCTCTGGATATTGGATCCTAACCTTACATCTGCATATATGATTCAACCATCTACGGGAAGTTAGTAAAACAAAAACAGAATTACCTGGAAAAACTCAGCGGGTCTGGCAGCAACGGCGGAGAAGAAAAAAGTTGACGTTTCGAGTCCTCATGACCCTTCAGCAGAACTGACTTTTTTTTGTTTTTATGGGAAGTTAGTCTTGGTTAAACTGGGGGATTGCCATACGCTGGTGTATGGTGTAGAGTGGGAGGTTCCAAAACATGATATCTCTCAGATTCTGGTTGCTGTAGGTTTGATTACCTGGCTTTTTCTTGTCTAGGATTCTAATGTTCAAATGAACATTATCCAGTGTTTCGCAAGTATTAGCAGGAAAGCAATAAAATGAGTGGACCTGAAAAAGCAGTCACTCTGGCATTTAAACTTTGTACTGCAAGAGTAGGTACCACTGTGAAACCATGTATTTAAATCCAATTAAGAAAGTGCAATCTCTGAATATAATTGGTGTTTTATGGAGTCAGTGGAATTTGAAGCACATTTGATTTTTACTTTGAAATCAGACAGTTTGCATTTTTCTCTGTAGGAATGTGATGTTGCCCTCAAGTCTGTTTTTTGTAACTCTTTAGGCACATTGTCCAAAGCATTTGCTTTTGATCACAGTGATTTAACCAGAGGCATGATAGAAAACTGTAGATCTTGTTACTATCTGATAGGTAATTTCTGCATCTGTCCTTTACGGAAATACTTTGTCGATATCAACTGTCCTAACACAGAATGGCTCGGCAACAGCACTGATAAGTTTAATTGAGACCAGTGCAGTGTTGCTGGTCGTGTGACTGGTCCAGTTGAGCACACTCCATGCTTAACAGTAAGAATCGTCTCTGCTTCAGGTGACTCCAGCTGCTTTTGCTTAGAAAGTTACGATAGCTATTCTTTCGACATGTAGTATGCTGAATGATGAAAGACGGTGTCAATTAGTCCTATTTCTTGTGCCGTTTTCAACATGGTAGTTTATTTTTGGTGCTGTCTTTTGAAAATACAAATTGCAAATCATGCTTATTTTCTCTCTTTGGTGAGTTTTTAGGTTATTTTGTTGCTTGAGCCTATTTTGCCATTTAGTTAGTATATGCACCCAGGCTGACAAATCCTTGGACCTGATGACCTTCATCCTTGAGTCTTAAAGAAGGGCTGCAGAGATATGAACATTAAAATTAGGAGCAGGAGTAGGCCATGTGGCCCCTCGAGCTTGTTGTTACATTCGGTTAAATCATGGCTGATCTCATCTTGGCTCCAGCTCCATGTTCCTGCCTACCCCTGACAACAGTTGATTCCCTTGTGAGTCAAGAATCTATCTACCTGTGCCTTAAAAATATTCAATGACTTTGCCTCTAACAGCTCTCTGGGAAAGAAAGCTCCAAGTGCTCTCAACCCTCTTGAGAGAAAAAAAATCTCCATATCTGTCTTAAATGAATTATCCCATTATAAAAATACCCATTGTTTTTAAACTGTATCTGAGTTCCAGTGTCTCACACAAGGGAAACATCCTTTCGGCATCCACCCTGTTAAGTCCCCTCAGGATTTTTTTATGCTTTAATAAGATCGCCTCGAATTCTTTTAAACTCCAATGGACACAGGTGCAGCCTGTCCAGCCTTTCTTCATAAGATAATCTTCTCACCATCCCAGGTAACGCATTTATATCCTTCCTTAAATAAGGAGACCGAAACTGTACACAGTACTCCAGGTGTGGCCTCACCAGTGCCCTGTATAACTGTAGGAAACATCCCCACTTTTATGTCACATTCCCTTTGCAACAAACAATAACATTCCATTTGCCTCCCTAATCACTTGCTGTACCTGCATGCTAACTTCTTGTGATTCATGTACCAGGACTCCCAGATCCCTCTGTGCCTCAGAGTTCTGCAACCTCTCTCCATTTAAATAATATGCTGTTTTTTCTATTCCTATTGCCAAAGTGAAAAAGTTCACATTTTCCTGCCCTCGCTCTCGTTTGCTCTCTCTCTCTCTCTCTCACATACGCGCGCGCACACACACACACACACACACACGCGTGCGCGCGCCCGCCCTCTCATGCACCCAGACACCCACTCACTCCCCATCCTGGCCCACGAAGTTTGGACCTTTCACTATCCATCCTGGCCCACGAAGTTTGGACTTTTTACTGCCGAGGAGTAACGTGGGACCACAGTAATGGTGTCAAGACACCCTTACTTATTCTGCCTTGACAGAGATTCCAGCTCCCCCAAGTGGGGTGGTTGGGGAGGTGCAGGCTGAGCGATCTGCTGCGACCCTGCTGTTCCTTGTGGCTTCTCCAGTCAGCTCTGCCATCTTGACCCCTGTGCTCCTTTAGGGGACCGGTGCCAACTATGCAGGAGGACTTGAGAGTGACAGCACGGCCAAAGGCAGAGAAAGCGCATGCTGTGAATATAAAAGAGAAGCCATTCACCTTCACACGGCTCGCAGCTCCTCCAATCAGAGACGGTTCTCTCCTGCATTTGCTGCTGATAGGATCACCAGTAAATTTAACAGCAGCGATTGTGGGAGAGAAATGGCCTGTGAATGGAAGATCTGCTCCTTGCTGATCTTTCATTAAACTTAACTGAACTTTGACCAGTGAATCTGTGGGCCGGATGCAGAGGCTTATCGGGCTGGATTGTGGCCGTGGACTGTATGTTGACTAAGCCTGATCTATATGAATGACTTGGATAAATGGGCTGACTGTATTGTAGACAAATTTATTGGTGATACACAGGTAGGAGATCAAGAGATAACAAAGTGACAAAGAAATAAAGATAGATTAAGAGCTGTGCAAAAATTTGATGGAGTATAATGTTGGAAAATGTGACCTTGTCCACTTTGGTAGAAAGAATAGAAAAGCAGAATATTATTTAAATGACAAGCGATTGCAGATTTCTACGTACAGTGAGCTGAGTGTCCTTGTACATGAAGCAAAGCTGGAGTCAATGGGAATTGGGGGGAAAAGCTATCTGTTGGTTGGAGTCATACTTAATACAAAGGAAGATGGTTGTGGTTGTTGGAGGCCAATCATCTCAGTTTCAGGGCATCACTGCAAGAGTTCCTCAGGGCAATGTCCAAGGCCCAACCATCTTCAGCTGTTAGATCAGTGACTTTCCTTCCATCATAAGGTTAGAAGTTCGCTGGCGATTGAACAATGTTCAGCACCATTCGCGACTCCTCAAACACTGAAGCAGCCCATGTCTAAATGCAGCAAGACCTGGACAATATCCAGGTTTGGGCTGATAAGTGGCAAGTAACATTCACGCCACACAAGTGCCAGGCAATGGCCATCTCCAACAATGAGAATCTAACCATCTCCCCTTGACAATTAATGGCATTACCATCACTGAATCCTCCACTATCAGCATCCAGGGGGATACCATTGACCAGAAACTGAATTGGACTAGCCATATACATACTGTGGCTACAAGAGCAGATCAGAAGCTTGGTATCCTATGATGAGTAACTCATCTTCTGACTCCCTAAAGCCTGTGCACCATCTACAAGGCACAAGTCAGGAGTGTGATGGAATACTCCCCACTTGCCTGATGATTGCAGCTCCAATAATACACAAGAAGCTTGACACCGTCCAGGACAAAGCAGCTCGCTTGATTGGCGCCCATCCACAAACATTGATTCCCTCCACCACCAACACACAGTAGCAGCAGTGTGTACCATCTACAAGATGCATTGCAGGAACTCACCAAGCCTCCTTAGCACCTTCCAAACCCAAGACCACTACCATCTAGAAGGAAAGGGCAGCAGATAGATGGGAACACCACCACCTAGAAGTTCCCCTCCAAGCCACTCACCATCCTGACTTGGAAATATATAGCCGTTCCTTCACTGGCGCTGGGTCAAAATCCTGCAATTCGCTCCCTAACAGCACTGTGGGTGCACCCACACCACATGGACTGCAGCGGTTCAAGAAGGCAGCTCACCACCACCTTCTTGAGGGCAATTAAGGGTGCCCACACCCCATGAATGAATAAAATAATCACAAGAAGTTAGCAAGCAGGTACAGCAAGTTACTAAGATAAATGGAATGTTAGCCTTTAATGCAAGGGAGGATGGATGATAAAGTAGGGAAGTCTTGTTACAACTCTGTATTGGTGAGACTACACCTGGAGTACTGTGTACAACTTTGGCCTCTTTGCTGAAGGAAGGCCTCCTTTGGAGGTCCCCAGCATCACAGATGCCAATGTTCAGCCAATTTAATTCACTGCACATGATATCAAGAAACAGCCGAAGGCACTGGACACTGCAACGCCTATGGGCCCTGGCAATATTCCGGCAATAGTACTGAAGACATCTGCTCCAGAACTTGCCGCGCCCCTAGCCAAGCTGTTCCAATTCAGCTACAACACTGGCATCTACCTGGCTATGGGAAAATGCCCAGGTATGACCTGTACACACAAAGCAGAGCATATCCAACCCAGCCAATTACCACCCCATCAGTCTACTCTCGATCATCAGTAAAGTAATGGAAGGGGTCACCAACAGTGCTAACAAGTGGCACTCGCTTAGCAATAACCTCACTGATGGTCCAGTTTGGGTTCCACCGGAGCCACTCAACTCCTGACCTCATTGCAGCCTCGGTTCAAACATGGACAAAAGAGCTGAACTCCCGCGGTGAGGTGAGAGTGACTCTCCTTGAGATCAAGGCCCCACATTTGACCGAGTGTGGCATCAAGGAGCCCTAGCAAAACTGGAGTCAATGGGAATCGGGGAAAAATCTCCACTGGTTGGAGTCATAGCTAGCACAAAGGTTGTGGTTGCTGGAGGCCAGTCATCTCAGCTCCAGGACATCACTGAGGCAGTTCCTCAGGGTAGTGTCCTAGGCCCAACCGTTTTCAGCTATTCCATCAATGACCTTCCTTCCATCATAAGGTCAGAAGTGGGGATGTTCGCTGATGATTGCACAATGTTCTGCACCATTCGTGACTCCTCAGATACTGAAGCAGTCTATGTCCAAATGGGCAATATCCAGGCCTGGGCTGACAAATGGCAAGTAACATTCGCACCACACCAAGTGTCAGGCAATGACCATCTCCAACAAGAGAGAATCCAATCATCACCCCTTGATGTTCAATGGCATTACCATCACAGAATCCCCCACTATCAGCATCCTGGGGTTACCATTGAACAGCAAAATGAACTGGACTAGCCATATAAATAGTGTGGCTACAAGAGCAGGTCAGAGGCTAGGAATAGTGTGACAAGTCACCCTCCTCCTGCCTCCTCAAAGCCTGTCCACCATCCACAAAGCACAAGTCAGGAGTGTGATGGAATACTCTCCACTTGCCTGGATGAGTGCAGCTCCCACAACACTCAAGAAGCTTGACACCATCCAGGACAATGTAGCCCCTTGATTGGCACCACATCCACAAACGTTCACTCCCCCCACCACTGGCGCACAGTAGCAGCAGTGTGCACCATCTACAAGATGCACTGCAAGAATTCACCAAGGCTCCTTCAACAGCACCTTCCAAACCCACGACCACTACCATCTAGAAGGACAAGGGCAGCAGAGAGATGGGAACACCACCACCTAGAAGCTCCCTTCCAAGTCACTCACAATCCTGACTTGGAAATATATCGCCATTCCTTCACTGTCGCTGGGTCAAAATCCTGGAACTCCCTTCCTAACAGCACTATGGGTATACCCACACTACATGGACTGCAGCAGATCAAGAAGGCAGCTCACCACCGCCTTCTCAAGGGCAACTAGGGATGGGCAATCAGTGCTGGCCCAGCCAGCGAAGCCCACATTCCATGAATGAATATTAAAAAAAAGTCAGCATGGATTTTGTTAAGGAAAACCGTGTCTAACTAAGCTGCTGGAATTTTTTGAAGAGGTAACAGAGATGGTTGATGAGGGCAAGGCCGTTGATATGGTGTATATGGACTTCCAAAAGGTGTTCGATACAGTTCCACATTACATACTTGAAGAAAGTTATAGGTCATGCAACAAAGGGACATCAGCAACGTGGATGTAAAATTGGCTGAGGGATAGGAAACAGTGCAATGGTTAATGGGTATTTTTTGAGCTGGAATAAGGTTTGTATTGGAGTTCCTCAGAGGTCGGTATTGGGACCCTTGCTCTTCCTGATATAGATAAATGATCTAGATCCTGATGTGCAGGGGACAATTTCAAAGTTTGCGAACAACAAAACTTGGCAGAATTGTAACCTGTGAGGAGGACAGTGTAGCACATCAAAAGGACATTGACACATTGGTGGAGTGGGCAGATAGGTGTCAGATGAAGTCCAATGTGGAGAAGTGTGAGGTGATACACTTTGGTACAAAGAACATGGAGAGACAGTGTAAAATAAAGGATACTATTCTAAAGGGTGTGCAGGAGCAGAGAAACCTGGGTGCATATGTACGTAAGTCTTTAAAGGTGGCAGGACAGGTAGAGACTGTTGTTTCTAAAGCGCACAGTCTTCTAGGCTTCATCATTAGGGGCATAGAGTACAAGAGCAGGGAGGCTTTGATGAACTTCAAAGACACTGGTTAGACCTCAGCTGGAGTATTGTGTACAGTTCTGGGCGCCACACTATAGAAAGGCTGTGAACGCATTGGAGAGAGTGCAGGAGAGGTTCACGAGAATGGTTCCAAGGATGAGACACTTCAGTTACGAGGAAAGATTGGAGAAGTTGGGACTGTTTCCCTTGGAGAGGAGAAGGCCGAGAGAAGACTTGATAGAAGTTTTCAAAATCATGAGGGGTCTGGACAGAGTAGATAGGGAGAAACTGTTCCTGCTCGTAAACGGATCGAGAACCAGATGGCACAGTTTTAAAGTGTTTCGCTACAGAAGCAAATGGGAGGTGAGAAAAAACTTTTTCACATAGCGAGTTGTTAGCAGTGATGTCCTGGAGCTGAGTTGACTGACCTCCGACAACCACAACCATCTTCCTTTGTGTTAGGCATGACTCCAACCAGCAGAGAGTTATCCCCCACCCAGAGTACATTCTGCGCCCTTGCCACCCTGAGTGCTTCCCCCAAGTGGTGTTCAACATGGAGGAGCACTGATTCATCAGCTGACGGAGAGCGGTACATGGCAATCAGCAGGAGGTTTCCTAGACCGTGCTTGACCTGATGCCATGAAACTTCATGGGGTCCGGAGTCCATGTTGAGCACTCCCAGCGCAACTCCCTCCTGACTGTATACCACTGTGTCACCATCTCTGCTGCCAGTGGGACAAGCCACACCCTCCAATCTTTGGTTCCAGTCTAACCAGCTCAGCTCTGTTCTTGCCCCGTTGAAGTCCGCTCTTCGCCAGTTGATCATTCTTAGTTTGGATTGACCAATGTCATTTTCCACCAACATCCTAAACCTTATGATGCAATGACCACTGTCCCTGAAATGTTCCCCCACTGTCACTTGATTTAATTGGCCCATGTCATTCCCAAGAACCAGGTCTAGCAGTGCCTCTTTCTTGTTGGACTGGACACATAATGTGGTAGGAAATTCTGCAAAACACAATCTAGGAAAGCATGTCCCTCACTGACCCTTGCACTACCAAAATCCCAGTCTATATATGGGTAATTAAATTTCCCCATTATAACTACTCTGAAGTTTACACCTCTCTGTAAATCCTTTGCAGACTTGTTGCTCTATATCCTTCCTACTAGCTGGTGGTCTATATATTACACTCAGCAATGAAAGACCATAAAACATAGGAGCAGAAGTAGACCATTTGGCCCATCAAGAATGCTCCACCATTCAATGAGATCATGGCTGATCTGATAATCCTCGATTCCACTTTCCTGTGTTTTCCCCATAACCCTTGATTCCTGTATTGATTAAAAATCTGTCTATCTCTGTCTTGAATATACTTAATGACCCAGCTTCTACAGCCCTCTGCGGTAAAGAATTCCACAAATTCACTAATCTATGAGAGATGAAATTCCTCCTCATCTCCGTGTTAAATGGGTGACCCCTTACTCGGAGATTATGCCCTTTGCTCCTACTCTCCCACAAGGGGAAACAACCTCTCAGCATCTACCCTGTCAAGCCCCTTGAGAATCTTATATATTTCAATAAGGTTCATTCTTCTAAACTCCAATGAGTACAGGCCCAACCTACTCAACCACCTCATAAGAAAATCCCTCCATACCCGGGATCAACCTCGTGAACCTTCTCTGGAATGCCTCCAGTGCCAATATATCTCTCCTTAGATAGGGGGACCAAAACTGTTCAGTATTCTAGTTGTGGTCTAACTAGTGCTTGGTATAGTTTAGCAAGACTTCCCTATTTTTATACTCCATTCCCTTTGAAATAAAGACCAATATTCCATTTGCCTTCCCTACTACCTGCTGAATTTATATGTTAGCTTTCTGGGATTGATACACAAGGACTCCCAAATCCCCCTGTGCTGTAGCCTTCTACAGTCTTTCTCCATTTAAATAATATTCAGCTCCTCTCTTTTTCCTGCCAAAGTGCATAACCTCACATTTTCCCACATTATATTCCATCTGCCAAGTTTTTTGCCCACTCACTTAACCTGTCTATAGCCCTCTTAGATTCTTTGTGTCAACCTCACCACTTGCCTTCCCACCTATTTTGGTGCCACCTGCAAACTTGGTGATAGTACATTCACTTCCCTCATCCAGGTCATTAATATATATTGTAAATAATTGTGGTCCCAGCACTGATCCCTGTAGCACCTACAGGTTGCCATCCTGAAAATGCCCCCCTTATCCCAATTCTTTTGTCTTCTATGAGTTAGCCAATCCTCTTATCCATTCTAATGTACCCCCAACACCATTGGCTCTTATCGTATTAAGTAGCTTTATATGCGGTACCTTATCGAATGCCTTATGGAAATCCAAATATATTACATCTACTGGTTCCCTTTAATCTATCCTGCTGTTACCTCCTCAAAGAATTCTAATAAATTTGTCAGGCATGATTCCCCTTCATGAAGCCATGCTGACTCTGCTTGCTTATATTAGGCATTTCTGAATGCTCTGCTATTATATCCTTTATAATAGACTCTAGCATTTTCCCAATGATGGATGTTAAGCTAATTGGCCTATAGTTACCTGTTTTTTGTCTCCCTCTATTTTTGAATAAGGGCTTTAAATTGGCAGTTTTCCAATTCTCTGGGACTTTTCCAGAATCTAAGGGTTCTTGGAAGATTGCCAGCAGTGCATCCACTATTTGTTTAGCTACTTCCTTTAATATCCTGGGATGCAACCCATTTGGTCCAGGGGATTTATCAGCCTTTAGCCCCATTAGTTTCCCTAGTACTTTTTCTCTAGTGATAGCTAATGTATTTATTTCCTCCCTGACTTTTGCCCCTTGATTATTTAGTATTTTTGGAATGCTATTAGTATCTTCTACCGTGAAGATTGATGCATAGTATTTATTCAACTCCTCTGCCATTTCCTGGTTCCCCATTAATATTTCCTCAACCCCATTCTCGAAGGGGCCGATGTTCACTTTGGCCTCTCTCTTCCTTTTCAAATATTTAAAGAAGTTCTTATTATCTGCTTTTATATTACTTGCTATTTTACCCTCAAAGTTTATTTTCTCCCTCTTTAATTATTTTTTGGTCATCTTTCGTTGGTTTTTAAAACTTTCCCAATCCGCTGGCTTACCACTAATCTTTGCCACATTGTATGTTTTTTCTTTCAGTTTGCTGCTATCCTTAATTTCCTTAACCAAGGTTAACCAAGGTTGGTTTATCCCCTTCCTGGAATCCTTCTTCCTCACTGGAATATATCTTTGTTGAGAGTCATGAACTATTTCCTTAAACATCTGCCAGTGTTCAACAACCATCCTTTCTGCTAGACTCCTTCCCCAGTCCATTCCAGCCAACTGTGGCCTCGTTCCTTTGTAATTACCCTTATTACGTTTAATACAGTTGTTTCCACACTCAAACTGAATGCTTAATTCTACCGTGTAGTGGTCACTGTTTTCAAGGTTATCTTTTACTCTGAGATCATTTATTAAACCTGCCTGATTGCACATAACCAGACCCAAAATAGCCTGATCCCTGGTTGGATCCACAACATATTGTTCTGGGGAACCGTCCCAAATACACTCTATGAATTCTACATGAAGACTAAAGTCACCCATGGCCACTGTACTGCCTTTTTTTACATGCCCTCATCATCTCCTGATTTATTCCCTGTCCTACAGTATAGCTACTGTTAGGACAGTGTCGTCTTCCCCTTGTTTTTTTTGTGAGGAAGAGAGTTCCAAAGACCGACAGCCCTCTAAGAGAAAAAAAAGTTTCTCCTCATTTCTGCCTTAAATGAGCAACCCCTATTTTTATACAGTGACCCCTAGTTCTACATTCTCCCACAAGAAGAAACGTCCTTTCCACAACCACCCTGTCAAGACTCCTCAGGATCTTATATGTTCCAATCAAGTCGCTTCTTACTCTTCTAAACTGCAGCGGACACGAGCCTAGCCTGCTCTACCTTTTCTCATAAGGCAACGCTCCCATTCCAGGTATTAGCCTAGGAAACCTTCTCTGAACTGCTTCCAATGCATTTACATCTTCCCTTAAATATCACAGAATCTTAACGGCACAGAAGGAGGTCATTTGGCCCATCATGTCTGCACCAGCTCTCCAAATCAGCATTATGACCTCGTGCCATTGCCCTGCCTTTTCCCCATACCCTTGCACATTGTTTTTATTCAAATAATCATCTAATGTCCTCTTGAATGCCTCGATTGAACCTGCCTCCACCACACTTCTGGCAGTGCATTCCAGACCCGAACCATTCGTTGCGTGAACAAGTTTTTTTCTCATGTCACATTTGCTTCTTTTGCAAATCACTTTAAATCTGTGCCCTCTCATTCTTGATCAGGAGGGGGCTGGACAGAGTAGATAGGGAGAAGCTGTTCCCACTTGTGAAAGAAGCAGGTACAGCAATTAATTAAGAAGGCTAATGGATGCTATCCTTTATTACAAGAGGGATTGAACATAAAAGTAAGGATGTTATGGTTAAGTTATACAGTTATAAGTGTGAGGTTATCCATTTTGCTCGGAAGAATAAAAAGGTGACTTACTATTTAAATAGAGAGAAACTTCAGAATGCTTCAGTGCAGAAGGATCTTGATGTCCTCATGCATGAATCGCTGAAAGCTAGTATGCAGGTACAGCAGATAATAAGGAAGGCAAATGGAATTTTGGCATTTATTGCGAAAGGAATAGAGCATAAAAATAGGGAAGTGTTGTTGCAGCTATACAAGGCATTGGTGAGACTGCACCTGGGGCAGAGTTTTACGACAGCGGGATTTTACGTTCCCGCTGTTGTCAATGGCGTTTATAATGGCCCGCTGCATTTTACGGCCCTGTCCCCGCCAAAACGAGGCCGTAAAATTCTGCCCCTGGAGTACTGTGCACAGTTTTGGTCCCCTTACTTGAGGAAGGATGTAGTTGCATTGGAGGCAGTTCAGAGGAGGTTCACTAGATTGATTCCAGAGATGCGGGGCTTGTCTTATGAGGAGAGTTTGAGCAGTTTAGGCCTATACTCGCTAGAGTTTAGAAGGATGAGAGGAGATCTAATTGAGATATATAAGATGCTAAAGGGGATAGACAAAGTAGACGTGGAGCGGATGTTTCCCCTTGTGGGGCATTCTAAAACGAGAGGCCATAGTTTTCGGCTAAGGGGTGGTAGATTTAAATCAGAAATGAGGAGGAATTACTTTTCTCAAAGGGTTGTGAATCTGTGGAATTCACTACTTCAGAGTGCAGTGGATGCCGGGACGCTGAATAAATTTAAGGAGGAGATAGACAGATTTTTAATTAGTAATGGGTTGAAAGGTTATGGGGAGAAGGCGGGAAATTGGTCGAAATGAGATCAGCCATGATCGTAATGAATGGCGGGGCAGGCTCAAGGGGCTGAATTGCCTACTCCTGCTCCTAGTTCTTATGTTCTTATGTACAGGGCATTGGTGAGACTGCACCTTGCATACTATGTGCAGTTTTGGGTCTCCTTATTTAAAGAAGGATGTAAATGCATTGGAGGCGGTTCAAAGGAGTTTAACTAGATTGATAAAAGCAAAAACTTGCGGATGCTGGAAATCCAAATTGATACCTGGAATGAGTGAGTTGTCTTATGAGGAAAGGTTGGACAGACTGGGCTTGTTTCCACTGAAATTTAGAAGAATGAGGGGTGATTTGTTTAAAGTGCACAAGATCCTGAATGGCCTTGACTAGGTGGATGTCGAAAGGATGTTTCCTCTTGTGTGTGAGTGCAGAATTAGGGGGCACTGTCTTAAAATTAGGGGTCGCCCTTTTAGGACAGAGATGAGAAATATTTTGAGGATTGTGCGACTTTGGAACTCTCTGCCACAGAAAGTGGTGGAGGTGGGGCCATTGAATATTTTTAAGGCAGAGGTAGATAGATCCTTGTTAGGCAAGGAATCAAAGGTTATCGGGGTTAGATGGGAATGTGGAAATCGAAACACAAGATCAGCCATGATCTTATTGAATGGCAGAGCAGGCTCTAGGGGCTGAATGGTCTACTCATGTTCCTATTCCTTATGTTCTTATGTTCAAAATTTCACCCCTTGTTTTATATTGTCTGTCCATGTTCTTCCTACCAAAATGCATGAGCTCAAACTCCGCATTGAACTTTATCTCCCACCTATCTGCCCACTCCACCAATTTGTCTATGTCTTCTTGAAGTTCCACATCATTGTCCTCACAGTTCACAACACTCCCAAGCTTCATGTCATCTGCAAACTTTGAAGTTGTCCACTACACACCAAGATCTAGATCATTAATATATATCAGGAAAAGCAACGGTCCCAATACCAACCCCTGGGGAACTGCACTACAAACCTTCCTCCAGCCCAAAAAATATCCGTTGACCATTACTCTGTGCTTCCTATTTTTCAGCCAATTTTATATCCATGTTGCTACTGTCCCTTTTATTTCATGAGCAATAACTTTTCTCATAAGTTGGTTGTGTGGCACTCTGTCAAATGCCTTTTCAAAGTCCACGTGCACTATATGAACAGCATTACCATCATTGACCTTTTCTGTTACCTCTTCAAAAAGCTCCAGCAAGCTAGTTAAACATGATTTCCCTTTGGAAATCCATGCTAGCTCTTACTTATCAACCCATATTTTTCTATGTGACTACTAATTCTATCCCGAATAATTGTTTCTAGAACCTTGCGAACCACTGAGGTTAAACTGACTGGTCCGTAATTGCGGGGCTTGTCCTTGCAACCTTTTTTGAACGAGGACGTAATGTTTGCAATTCTCCAGTTCTCTGGCACCACCCCTGAGTCTAGGGAAGACTGAAAGGTTATGGCCAGTGCCCCTTCAATTTCTGCTGTCACTTCCTTCAATATCCTTGGATGTATCTCATCAGGTCCCAGTACCTTGTCAACTTTAAGTACCGACAGTCGATTCAACACTTCCTCCTTATCAATTTTGAACCCTTCTAGTGACTGAGTTTCCTTGTTTGTCACCATGGCCTGGGTAGCATCTACCTCCTTGGTATAAGATGGATGCAAAGTATTAATTTAATATCTCAGCCATGGCCCCTTTGTCCATGTGTAAATTCCCTTTTAGGTCCCTTTCGGCCCTAATCCTCCTTTTGCCACCCGTTTACTATTTATATGCCTTTTGAAGACTTTGGGATTCCCCTTTATGTTGGTTGCCAGTCTTTTCTCATAATCTGTCTTCGCTTCTCTAATATGCTTTTACACCTCCCCTCTGAACCTTCTGTATTCCTCTTGGCTTCTCAGTTGTATTTTCTACATGACATCTGCCATAAGTGCACTTTTTATTCTTTACCTTAATTTTAATCTCCTTTTTCATCCAGGGAGCTCTGGATTTGTTTGTCGTACCTTTCCCTTTCGATGGAATATACTTTGACTGTGCCCGAACCAATTCTTTTTTGAAGGTAGCCCATTGTTCAGTTACAGTTTTTCCTGCCAATCTTTCATTCCAGTCTATCTGGCACAGCTCCATTCTTGCCCCATCAAAATCGACTCTTGTCCAGTTAATTATTTTTACTCTGGTTGCCTATCGTCCCTTTCTATCATCATCCTAAAACATACAATATAACGATCACAGTCTCCTAAATGTTCCCCCATGACTACTTGGCCCGCCGCATTTCCAAGAACCAGGTCCAACAATGTGTCTTTCTTGTTGGATTGGACACATAGTGCTGTAGTAAATTCTCCTGAACACAAACTAGGAACTTTTGCCCCTCTCCGCCCTTTACACTACCCACTGTCCCAGTCTACATTCAGGTAATTAAAGTCCCCCATTATAACTACTCTATAAGGCCTGCATCTCCCTGCAGATTTGTTCTTCTACGTCCTTCCCACTACTTGATGGTCTACAGACTACACCGAACAATGTAATTGCACCCTTTTTGTTCCTTAGCTCTAACCAAATTGATTCTGTCCTTGAACCCTCTGGCACATCCTCTTTCTCCAGCACTGCAATGCTCTCCTTAACCAATACCAACACCCCTCCTCTTTTCCTTTCTTTCCTATCTCTCCTGAACACCTTGTACCTGGGAATATTTAACACCCAGTTTTGCCCATCCTTGAGCCAGGTCTCTGTTATTGCCACAACATTGTATTTCCACATGGCAATCTGCACCTGTAACTCCCCAATCTTATTTACTATACTCTGTGCATTCACATACACGCATTGTAACCTTGATTTAAATTTTATTACTTTCTCCCTTACTCTGACTTTACCTATTAACTTACTATTCTCTATACGAGTGATATCTGTCCCTCCCAGTATTTTGTGTAGCTTGGTATTCCTCTCTAATTTTATTTTATTTTTTTGCTTCCCAAGCCCCTGCCAGGTTAGTTTAAAGCCCTCCCAACAGCACTAGCAAAATGCCTCACAAGGAACTCAGTCCTAGCTCTGTTCAGGTCCAATCCGTCCGGCTTATACAGGTGCCATCTCCCCCAGAGCCAGCCCCATTGTCCACATGTCTGTCCTTGGCTTGCTGCATTGTTCCAGTGAAGCCCAACGCAAACTGGAGGAACAGCACCTCATCTTCCGACTAGGCACTTTACAGCCTTCCGGGCTGAATATTGAATTCAACAACTTTAGATCTTAAACTCCCTCCCCCCATCCCCACCCCGTTTCTTCCCCCTCCCTTTTGTTTTTTTCAATAATTTATATAGATTTTTCTTTTCCCACCTATTTCCATTATTTTTAAATCTACAACTAATACGTTGTCAGTCTTTCCGCCCCACCCCCACTAGAGCTGTACCTTGAGTGTCCTGCCATCCATTCTTAATTAGCACATTTTCTTAGATAATATCACCACCTTCAACACCTCTTTGATCCTTTTGTCTGTGACATCTTTTGATTATCTGCTCCTATCACTGCTTGCTTGTCCCTACAACCACCCCCCAACCCCCTCAACTTCTCTCTCCCCCCCCCCACCTTAAACCAGCTTATATTTCACCCCTCTCCTAACTATACTCAGTTCTGTTGAAGGGTCGTGAGGACTCGAAACGTCGACTCTTTTCTTCTCCACCGATGCTGCCAGACCTGCTGAGCTTTTCCAGGTAATTCTGTTTTTGTTCATGATTTGCTTTCCTACCTATCTTTGTGTCATCAGCAAATTTAGCAACCATATCTTTGGTCTCTTCGTCCAAGTTATTTATAGAAATTGTAAAAAGTTGAGGCCCAGCATTGATCCCTGTGGCACACCTCTTGTTGGATCTTGCCAACTAGAAAAAGATCCATTTATGCCTTCTGTTTACTGTTAACTAACCAATTTTCTTATCTATGCCAATATGTTACCCCCTACACCATAAGCTTTTATTTTCTGCAATAGCCTTTGATGTGGCACCTCATCAAATGCCTTCTGGAAATCTAAGTACAGTACATCCACCAGTTCCCCTTTATTCACAGCACATGTTACTTCCTCAAAGAAGTCCAATAAATTGGTTAAACGTGATTTCCGTTGCTGTAAACCATGTTTGACTCTGCCTGAATACCTTGAATTTATGGAAGTGCCGTGCTATAATGCTCTTAATAATAGCTCCTAGCATTTTCCTTTTGACAGATGTTAAGCTAACTGGCCTGTAATTTCCTGCTTTCTGTATCCCTTCCTTTTTGAATAATGAAGTTAGATTAGCTATTTTCCAGTCTAATGAAACCTTCCATGAATCTAGGGAATTTTGGAAAATTAAAGCCAACGTATCAACTATTTTACTAGCTACTTCTTTCAAGACCCTAGGAGGAAGTCCATCAGGACCACTTCCCTGGTGATAGTAATTTTCATGAGTTGCTTCCTCCCTTCCATTTCCTGATTTCCAGCTATTTCTGCAATGTTATTTGTGTCCTCTATAGTGAAGACTGATGCAAAATACTTGTTCAGTTCACCTTCCATCTCCTTATTTTCCATTATTAACTGACCCGAGTCACTTTCTTTGGAACTAATGCTCACTTTGTTAGCTCTTTTTTAGATATATAAACTCTTACTAGCTGTTTTTATATATATATATAGTTAGCTTTCTCTCATACTCTAATTTTTCCTTCCTTCATATTCTTTTAGTCGTTCATTGCTTTTTTTAATATTCTGTCCCGTCCTTTGACTTGCCACCCATCCTTGCACAATTCTTTGCTTTTTCTTTAAATTTTATTTTTATCTAAATTTTTCTTTAACTTTTGTGGTTAACCACAGATGGTGGGTCCTCCCCTTGTAATTGTTCTTTCTCGTTGGAATGTATTCTGGCTATTCTGAAATATTCCTTTAAATGTCTTCCGCTGCCTCTCTATTGACCTATCCCTCAACCTAATTTTCCAGTTCATTTTAGCTAGCTCCGCTTTCATGCCTTCATAATTGCCTTTATTTAATTCTAAAATACTAGTCTTGGACCCACTCTTTTCTCTCGCAAACTGAATGTCAAATTCAATCATATTATGCCTCGGGGCGTCTTCACTATGAGGTAATTAATTAATCGTATCATGTTGCACAATACCAGATCTAGTATAGCCGACTTGATGAAAGTCCCAATTCCTGCTTGATAATAAAGATAAAGACCAAGATTGACTTCTTCAAACAGAGTTTTATTTTGGTGTATATAACTCTTCAGGCCCCTTGTTTCACCTGTTTTCCCTTTTTATACAGAGCAAGTGGGTACTTAGCTTGTTGACTAATAATTACCAATTGAACTCCTTGAGTTAACTGTTTCCCTCCCCAACACTGCCCTCTGGTTGGCTCCAGAACGTGCTGTTCTCAGAAGCTATCCCAAAAACATCCTATGAAGTCCTCATCTAGGCTACTTTTGTACATCTGATTTTTCCAGTCTATGTGTAGATTAAAATCCCCCATGATTATCGCCGTATCTTTCTGACAGGCTCCCATAATTTCTTGGTTTATACTCCTACCGTGTGGGTACGATTAGGGGCCCTGTACACCACTCCCACGAGTGACCCCTTGCCTTTATCATTTAACCCCTCTATCCAAACCGCTTCTACATCCTGGTTTTCTGAACTTAAGTCATCCCTCTCTATTGTGCTAATACCATCATTAATTAACAGAACCACTCCTCCACCTTTTCCAAGCTTCCTGTTCTTCTTTGATGTAATGTACCCTTCAGTATTCAGGTCCCAATCTATGTCACTCTGCAGCCATGTCTCTGTAATGGATATCAGATTGGACTTGCTTATTTCTATTTGAGTTGAGAATATTGAGTTCAGAAGGCTGTAAAGTTCCAGTCAAATGATGAGATGATGTAAGGACAGTTCTATCAACTATGGGCCACTTTGTTTAATATCAATGGTGGATAAGATTTTGGAATCCATAATCAAGGAAACAATTAACAATCATCTGGAGAGGTTTGAGCTAATTAAGGAGAGCCAGTACAGATTTGTAAAAGACAGATTGTACTTGACTAATATAATTGAGTTCTTTGATGAAGTAACAGAGAAGGCTGATGAAGGGAATGCTGTCTATATAGATTTTAAGAAAGCGTTTGAGAATGTATAATATAAAAGCCTGGTTAACAAGATTGAGGCTCATGGAATAGTGGGCGTCAGTGTTAATTTGGATATAAAATTAGCTTAAGGACAGGAAGCAGCGAGTTGTGGTAGATGGTTGCTTTTCGGACTGGAGGTGATCAGCAGTGGTGTTCCCCAAGGGTTAGTATTGGCACCTCTGCTTCTTTTGCCATATATAAATGATTTGGATCTTGGAATACAGAGTAAAATTTCAAAATTTGCTGATGATACCAAACTTGGAGGAATGGCAAACAGTGAGGATAGCATGAATTGCCTGCAACAAGACATAGGCTAGCACAATGGGCAGATGTGTGACAAATGGAATTTCATACAGGGAAGCGTGAGGTGATTGCATTTTGGCAGAAGGGATAGGGAGAAGCAATGCAGACTTAATGGCACAATTCTAAAACGTGTGCAGGAATACAGGGACCTGGGGGTTCATGTGCACTAATCTTTGAAAGTGGCAGGACATATCGAAAGAGTGGTTAGTGTTATGATCCCAGCCAATGTTACTACTGGAGAAGCCAGATCCCAGGGTGGAACCCTGCTTGATAGATCCTAACTTTTATTTTTTGTTCAGATAGGTGGAGAATGGCGACTGAACAGAGTCACAGGAGTCAGCTGATGAACCTTTAACAAAAGAATAAAACATTTATTATACAACAAAAGATGAACTATATTACAATACTCTTTCACCCAGAACTATACCTTTGCAGATATATACAGATTTGTAAGGATAACACACGTTACAAAAGCTACCTTATACTCTTATGTTCACAGTTAGTACACAGACCATGTAAACCAATAGGTGACCTGTGGTCAGGCACCATCACACTCTGAAACCAAGTGACAGGTGTCATTCCAAACAGATGCTATAAATTTCTCACCAACTCCCCCCAGATGCTTATCACACTGAGTGAACCGGTCTCACTGAATTCCGTCTTTCACACGAAGGCTCCCCCACCACCACGGGGGGAGTCGCTGGACTCGTGATCCAGAGAACCAGGGAAATGCTCTGGAGACCTGGGTTCCAATCCCACCACGGCAGATGGTGGAATTTGAATTCAGTAAAAAAAAAAATCTGGAATTAAAAGTCTAATGATGATCACAAAACCATTGTTGATTGTTGTAAAAACCCATCTGGTTCACTAACCTGTTTCTGCCGTCCAGACCAGGCCTACATGTGACTCCAGACCCACGGCAGTGCAGTTCACTCTGAAATGGCCTAGCAAGCCACTCAGTTGTATCAAACTGCCAAAAAGGAATAAAATTGGACGGACCACCCAGCATCAACCAAGCACCAGAAACAACAATGGCAAATTCAGCCCTGTCAACCCTGCAAAGTCCTCCTTATTAACATCTGGGGGCTAGTGCCAAAATTGGGAGAGCTATCTCACAGGCTAGTCAAGCAACAGCCTAACATAGTCATCTTCACAGAATCATACCTTGCAGATAATGTCCCAGACACCACCATCACCATCCCTGAGTATGGACTGTCCCACTGGCAGCAGAGGTGGTGGCATAGTGGTATACAGTCGGGAGGGAGTTGCCCTGGGAGTCCTTACCATCGACTCTGGACCCCATGAAGTCTCATAGCATCAGGTCAAACATGGACAAGGAAACCTCCTGCTGATTGCCACGTACTGCTCTCCGTCAGCTGATGAATCAGTGCTCCTCCATGTTGAACACCACTTGGAGGAAGCACTGAGGGTGGCAAGGGCACCGCATGTACTCTGGGTGGGGGACTTCAATGTCCATCACCAAGAGTGGCTCGGAAGCACTACTACTGATCGAGCTGGCTCAAGTCCTAAAGAGCATAGCTGCTCGATTGGGCCTGGGGAACCAACAGGAGAGAAAAATATACTTGACCTCATCCTCACCAACCTACCTGCCGCAGATGCATCTGTCCATGACTGTATCAGTGTGAGTGACCACTGCATAGTCCTTGTGGAGATGAAGCCCTGCATTGACATTGAGGATACTCTCTATTGTGTTGAACTTGCTGATTTGCTAATAATTGACATTTTGAGAGATACAGACAGCCAGGTTTGCTGAAACTGAAGGGAATGGAGAAATTGAAGTTGCAGTGAATGCGGAGAAGCTGCAAATGTGCTCAGTCTAACAAATGTCTGCACAACCACCGTGCTAAATGGGATAGATTTCAGGCAGATCTAGCAACTCCACTGGGAATCCATGAGGCGCTGTGGGTCATCTGCAGCAGCAGAACACAACCTGTAACCTCATGGCCCGGCATATCCCCTCACTCTACTACTACCATCAAGCCAGAGGATCAACTCTGGTTCAATGAAGAGCGCAGGAGGGCAAGCCAGGGGCAGCACCAGGCATACCTAAAAATTAGGTGTCAACGTGGTGAAGCTATAACAGGACTACTTGCGTGCCAAACAGCATAAGCAGCAGGTGAAAGACAGAGCTAAGCCAAACCACAACCAACGGATCAGATCTAAGCTCTGCAGTCCTGCCGCATCCTATCATGAATGGTGGTGGACAATTAAACAATTCACTGGAAGAGGAGGCTCCACAAATATGCCCATCCTACGCTGAAGCATTTGCTACAACCTTCAGGCAGAAATGCTGAGTAGATAATCCATCTCTGCTTCCACCGGAGGTCCCCAGCATCACAGCCAATTCAATTCACTTCATGTGATGTCAAGAAATGGCTGAAGGCACTGGATAGTGCAAAGGCAATGGGCCCCTGACAATGTTCCAGCAATTGTACTGAAGACATCTGCTCCAGAACTTGCCGTGCCCCTAGACAAGCTGTTCCAGTACAGCTACAACACCGGCATCTACCTGGCTATGTGGGAAAAGTGCCCAGGTATGTCCTGTACACAAAAAGCAGGACAAATCCAACCCAGCCAATAAC
This sequence comes from Cetorhinus maximus, assembly GCF_964194155.1. NCBI lineage: Eukaryota > Metazoa > Chordata > Chondrichthyes > Lamniformes > Cetorhinidae > Cetorhinus > Cetorhinus maximus. The sequence continues at coordinate 173,211,591 of NC_135883.1, forward strand.
CGCCCCAACAACCCAGTCTCGATCATCAGTAAAATGATGGAATGTGTCGTCAACAGCGCTATCAAGTGGCACTTGCTTACCAATAATCTGCTCACTGATGCTCAGTTTTGATTCTGCCAGGGCCACTCAGCTCCTGCCCTCATTACAGCCGTTGTTCAAACATGGACAAAGGAACTCCCGAGGTGAGGTGAGAGTGACTGCCCTTGGCTGCATTTGAATGAGTGTGGCATCAAGGAGCCCTGGCAAAACTGGCTGAGGTCATACCTAGCACAAAGGAAGATGGTTGTGGTTGTTCGAGGTCAGTCATCTCAGCTCCAGGGCAGCAGTGCAGGAGTTCCTCAGGGTATTATCCTCGGCCCAACCATCTTCAGCTGCTTCATCAATGACCTTCGATCCATCATAAGGTCAGAAGTGGGGACGTTTGCTGATGATTGCACAATGTTCAGCATCATTCACGATTCCTCAGATAATGAAGCAGTCCATGTCCCAATGCAGCAAGACCTGGACAATATCCAGGCTGACAACTGGCAAGTAACATTCGCGCCATACAAGTGTCAAGCAATGACTACCTCCAACAAGAGAGAATCCAACCATTGCCCCTTGATGTTCAATGGCATTGCCATCACTGAATCCTACACTATCAACATCCTGGGAGTTACCATTGACCAGAAACTGAACTGGACTAACCATATAAATACTATGACTGCAAGTGCAAGCCAGAGACTAGGAATCCTGCGACAAGTAACTCACCTCCTGACTCCCCAAAACCTGTCCACCATCTACAAGGCATAAGTCAGGAGTGTGATGGAGTACCCTCCACTTGCCTGATGAGTGCAGCTCCCACAACACTGAAGAAGCTTGACACCATCCAGGACAAAGCAGCAGGCTTGATTGGCATCACATCCGCAAACATTCACTCCGTCCACCACTAATGGCACTAGCAGCATTGTGCACTGCAGGAATTCACCAAGGTTCATTCGACAGCATCTTCCAAACCCACGACCTCACTACCACCTAGAAGGACAAGGGCAGCAGATAAATGGGAACACCACCATCTGGAAGTTCCCCTCCAAGTCACTCATCATCCTTACTTGGAAATATATCGCCGTTCCTTCACTGTTCCAGTCAAAATCCTGGAACTCCCTTCCTGACAGCAGTGTGGGTGTACCTACACCACGTGGACTGCGGTGGTTCAAGGAGGCAGCTCACCATCACCTTCTCGAGGGCAACTAGGGATGGGCAAAAAATGCTGACCCAGCCAGTGATGCTCACATTGCATGAATGAATTGAAAAAAAAAACCATTTGAAGAAGTTAAAAGCAAAAAACTGTGGATGCTGGAAATCCAAAACAAAAATAAAAATACCTGGAAAAACTCAGCAGGTCTGACAGCATCTGCAGAGAGGAACACAGTTAACATTTCGAGTCCGTATGACTCTTCAACATTTGAAGAAGTGCTTGGTGAGTTTTCCTGACCAGTAATTTTTCAGTCAGCATCACGGAAAAAGCAGATTATTAAGTCACTTCTCTGATTGTTGTTTTTGTGGCCTTACTGTGCTCAAATTGGCTGCCACGTTTCCTACATTGCAACAGTGACTACACATCTAAAATATTTTGATGACTGTTAACCACTTTGGGATGAATTGATTACTTGGAGACCAAGAGTGATGTCTCCAAGTTGAGTTTGTGAAATGTGCCTGTTAAAATGTAAGTCTGGCTGTCTTGTCTGTCTTTGCAACATGATATGTTTCTTGTGCTACTGTGCATAATGGGAATTGACTGCCTTCTTGACACAGTTGTGACTGAAGAATGTGACATGTGATTGCAACTCAGAATGGAATTTATTTACTGAGGCAGCTGTTTTTTTCCAATAATGGCACCTATGGCCATGGATAATTGTTAAAGCTATTGTTGTAGTATCCCCTGAAACTCCTCATGCCCTTCTTTTGATCAGTGTGTTTTAGTTTAATGAGTTGTGTTGTCTGGAGGACATGCTTGCAACTGCTTCATGCAGCTGCACCCTGATTCTGTCCATGCCTGTTTTGGAATTGCTTTTAAATATGTTAAGGAAAGGAATAATATGAACTATACCTAATTGTTATGATTTTCCAAAATTTCTTAGATTTTAAAACAGTCCTAGTGGTTTGGAAGTTATCAAATGTAACACAACTATTCAAGGAAGTAATGGAGAGTAAACAAGGGAACTACAGGACAAATAAGCCTGACATCAGTCACCACAAAAATGCTGGAATCTAATATTATACAAGTCTTAGAAAATCACAGTATGATCAGTCAGCATCAACTTGGTTTATGGAGGGGAAATCTTGACCAATTTGACAAATATATTAGAATTTTTTTTGAGGATGTAATTAGTAGGGTAGAAATAGGGGAGCCAGGAGATGTAATATGTGTTTATTGGAGGTGCGTAGAAGGTTTAATATGCAAGATAAGGCTCGTGGGCAAGGAAACCATCTGCTGATTACCATGTACCATCCCCCCTCAGCTGATTAATCAATGCTGCTCCATGTTGAACACCACTTGTAGGAAGCACTGAGGTTGGTAAGGGTGCAGAATGTACTCTGGGTGGGGACTTCAATGTCCATCACCAGGAATGGTTTGGTTGCACCACCACAGACCGAGCTGGCTGATTCCTAAAGGACAAAGCTGCTAGAATGGGTCTGTGGCAAGTGGCGAGGGAACCAACAAGAGGGAAAAAGATACTTGACCTCATCCTCACCAAACTGCCTGCCACAGATGCATCTGTGCATGGAGTATCGGTGAGAGTGACCACTGCACAGTCCTTGTTCAGATGAAGTCCTATCTTCACATTGAGGATACCCTCCATCATGTGTGGCACTACCACTGTGCTAAATGGGAGAGATTTCAAACAGATCTAGCAACTTGAGACTGGGATTCCATGAGGCACTGTGGGCCATCAGCAGCAGAAGAATTGTACTCGAACACAATCTGTAACCTCATGGCAGACATATCCCATACTCTACCATTACCATCAAGCCAGGGGATCAACCCTGGTTCAATGAAGGGTGCAGGAGGGCATGCCAGGCTCAGCACCAGGCATACCTAAAAATTAGGTGTCAACCTGATGAAGCTGCAACACTGGACTACTTGTGTGCCAAACAGCATAAGCAGTAATTGACAGACAGATCTAAGTCATTCCACAACCTATGGATCAGATCTAAGCTCTAGTCCTGCCACATCCAGTCGTGAATGGTGGTGGACAACTAAACAACTCACTGGAGGAGGAGGCTCCACAAATATCTCCATCCTCAATGATGGAGGAGCCCAGCACATCAGTGCAAAAGACAAGGCTGAAGCATTCACAACAGTCTTCAGCCAGAAGTACCGAGTGGATGATCCATCTGGGACAGATGCCAGTCTTCAGCCAATTTGATTCACTCCATGTGATATCGAGAAATTACTGAAGGCACTGGATACTGCAAAGGCAATGGGCCCTGATAATATTCCAGCAGTAGAATTTGTTGTGCCCCTAGCCAAGCTGTTCCAGTTAAACTACAACACTGGCATCTACTCGGCAATGTGGAAAATTGCCCAGGTAAGTCATGTACACAGAAAGCAGGAAAATCCAACTGAGCCAATTACCACCTCATCAATCTACTCTCAATCATCAGTAAAGTGATGGAAGGGGTCATTGACAGTGCTATCAAGCAGCACTTGCTGAGCAGTAACCTGCTAACTGATGCTCAGTTTGGGTTCCGCCAGGGCCACTCAGCTCCTGACATCATTACAGCCTTGGTTCAAACAGTGACAAAATCACTGACCTGCAGAGGTGGGGTGAGAGTGACTCCCCTTTGACATTAATGCAGCATTTGACCAAGTGTGGCATCAGGGAGCCCTAGCAAAGCTAAATAATTAGCAATTAGGGGAGAAACTCTCCACTGGTTGGTGTCATACCTAGCACAAAGGAAGATGGTTGTGTTTGTCGGAGGCCAATCATCTCAGTTTCAGGACATCATTGCAAGAGTTCTTCAGATTAGTGTCCTAGGCCAAACCATCTTCACCTGCTTCATCAAAGACCTTCCTGCCATCATAAGGTCAGAAATGGGGATGTTCGCTGATGATTGCACAATGCTCAGCACCGTTCGCGACTCCTCAGATACTGAAGCAACCCATATCCAAATGCAGCAAGACCTGGACGATATCTAGGTTTGGGCTGGCAAGTGGCAAATAACATTCACGCCATACAAGTGCCAGGCAATAAGCATCTCCAATAAGAGAGAATCTAACCATTGCCCCTTGACATTCAATAGCATTACCATTGCTGAATCCCACACTATCAACATCTTGGGGGTTACCATTGACCAGAAACTGAACTGGACTAGTCATATAAATACTGTGGCTACCAGAGCAGGTCAAATGCTAGGAATCCTGCAGTGAGTAACTCACCACCTGACTCCCCAAAGCCTGTCCACAATGCACAAGTCAGGAGTGTGATGGAATACTCTCCACTTGCCTGGATGTGTGCAGCTCCAACAGCATTCAAGAAGCTTGACACCATCCAGGACTAAACAGCCTGCTTTATTGGCATCCCTTCCACAAACATTCACTCCCTCCACTACCAACGAACAGTGGCAGCAGTGTGTACCATCTTCAAGATGCACTGCAAGAACTCACCAAGGCTTCTTAGCACCTTCAAAACCCGCGACTGCTACCACCTAGAAGGACAAGGGCAGCAGAGTCCTGGGAACATCACATTCCGAAAGTTCCCCTCCAATCCCCTCACCATCCTGACTTAGAAATATATCGCCATTTGTGCACTGTCGCTGGGTTGAAGCCTTGGAATTCCCTCCCTAACAGCATTGTGGGTGTACCTATACCACATGGACTGCAGAGGTTCAAGGAGGCAGTTCATCACTATCACCTTAAGGGCAATTAGGGATGGCCGATAAATGCTGCACTAGCCAGTGAAGCCCACATCCTGTAAGTGAGTAAGGTTTTTAAAAATGGAGTTGGGGGTAAAATATGAGCATCGAAGGGCACTTAGCATGGAATGTTATTCAGATCTTGCTGCATGCTGGCATGGATTGTTGCAGTATCTGAGGAGTTCATGAATGGAACTGAACTGTAACCATCCGTTAACATTCTAATGTTAAGATGGGAGGATGATATTTAATGAAGCAGTTGAAGATGGTTGGGTCTAGGACACTTAGTCAATTGTCCTCCAGCAACCAAACCATCTTGCTTTGTGCAGAGGTACGACTCCAACCTATGGAGAGTTTTCTCCCTGATTCCAATTGACTCCAATGGGCTCCTTGATGCCGTACTTGGTCAAATGATGCTTTGATGTCAAGGGCTGTCATTTTTCACCTTAGCTCTGGAGTTCAGCTCTTTTGTCCATGATTGGACCAAGGCAATAATGAGGCCTGGTTCCCACCGGCCCTGACTGCACACAAACAGAGCATGGGTGAGCAGGTTTGTTAGTGGGTAAATGCCACTTGTTAGCACATTTGACTGTACCTTCCATCACTTGACTGATGGTTGAGAGGGACCGAAGGGGCACTAATACGCCAGATTGGATTTCTCCTTTCTGTGGACAGGACATACTGGCCAATTTTCCACATTGCCAGTGTTGTAGCTATACTGAAACAGCTTGCTTAGGAGCAAAGTTTGCTCTGGAGCACAAGTCTTCAGTGCTACAGCTGGCATGTTATCAGGGCCCATTGCCTTGGTTGTATCCAGTGCCTTCAGCTCTTTCTTGATATCACATAGAATTAATCAAATTAGTTGAAGCCTGGTGATGCTGGGTACCTCAGGAGGTGCTGTGTTGGTTCATGAACTCAGCACTTCTGGGTGAAGATGATTGCACATGCTTCAGCTTTGTATTTGGCACTGACATGCTGGGCTAACGCATAATTGAAGACAGGAATGTTTGTGCAGTCTCCCCCTCCAGTTAGTTGTTAAATTGTCCACTACCATTCATGATTGGATATTACGGGCCATGGGGTTACAGATTGTGGTTGAATACAATTCTGCTGCTGGTGAAGGCCCATAGTGTCTCATGAATCCCCGATTTTGAGTTGCTAGATTTTAGGGCTGTGGTCGTGCCACAGAAAACAATGGAGGTGTCCTCTGTCTCCACAAGGACTGTGCAGTGATCCCTCCTACCAATACTGTGTTGGACAGATGTATCTGGAACAGGCAGATTGTTGAGGACAAGACCAGATAGGCCCTTCCCTCTTGGTTGGCTCACTGCCTGCTGCAGACCTGGCCTATGACCCTCAGGACTCCGTCAGTAGTGATGCTACCGAGCTACTCTTGATGCTGGACATTGAAGTCCCTACACAGTGTACATTTTGTGCCCTTGCTACCCTCAATGCTTCTTGCAATTGGTGCTCAACATGGATGAATACTGATTCATCAGTTGAGGGAGAGCAGTAGGTGGTAATCAGGAGATTTTCTTGTCCTAGTTTGACCTGATGCCATGAGACTTCGAGGTCCAGAGTAAATGTTGAGCACTCCCAGAACAACTTCCTTCCGACTGTGCCACCATCTCAGTGTGATGAGACATAGCCAAGGATAGTGATGATGGTGCTTAGGACATGTGGCTGTAGGCTATGATTTGGTGAGTGACAATGCCAGCCTGTTGCTTGACTAGTCTGTGGGACAGCCCTCCCAATTATGGCACAAGTTCCCTGATGTTGGTGAGGAGGACTTTGCAGGGTGTACTGGGCATGGTTGTTCGCCATTTCCAGTTCTGAGGTTGATGTCGGGTAGTCTGTCCAGTTTTGTTTTTTTGACTTTCCTAAAACTTTTTGATACAACTGAGTGACTTGATAGACCATTTCAGAGAGCAGTGAAGAGTCAGCCACATTGCTATGGGGTGCATGGGGCTCCTACTGGGTGGGGATAGCAGCTTTCATTCCATAAAGGACATAAACGAACTAGTTGGGGTTTTACAGCACTTGGTGGGTTCATGATCATCATGACTAAGATGCATTTTGTTTCAGGTTTATTAGCTTTTGTATTTAAATTTTTCCAGCTGCTATGGTAGGATTTGAACTCATGTTTCTGACACCTTCATCTGAACTTCTGGATAACCAGTCAAGTAACAATACCCTTAATGCTGCTGTCTATTAAGACCTCCACAAAAAACACACAATTGAAATAAAAACTTGTGTGCATTTGATTTCCTCTCACCCTGTGAGGACATTGGGGCACTTTTTCCGTCAAAGATGCTATGTAAAGCTTTAAACAGATAAGATATGCACAAAGACTTTGCTGTTATGCACCTTTAATTTATTTAAGGATCAACATTTACATTTGATATGCAGTTTATTGACTGCTAGCAATGTTGGAATTGGAATTCAACTGGAATAAATTTTCTGCTTTCAAAGCTACAACCCTTTCAAAATTGGAAAGTAGCAAAATGTAACAAATGTTGGAAATTTTAAGTTGAGGTGTTAAGACACGCAGGATGCCTGCTCCCTCTGGGCTTGAGTTCACAAGCTGTGAATTTGAGTAATGGGAGACAAGAGGAGCTGAATATTAAAGTACAGGGGAAGCACTTGTAATCTTGCTCATCTGATTTTCTGTTTTCCACTCTGCCTAGTTTTAATTTCCTGTCAATATTAGCTTTAAATCTGTACTTTCCTGTATGCAACCACATGTTTGTGTAATTTGCTGCAGTGTTGAGTGCAATATGCAGACCTGCAGAGGGAGCTACTGTACAAGCTAGTACTCACAGTTGCCTTTCTGCTCTATCACCCTTTGTTCATTCACATTGATTCATTCTCTGACAGATGTCATGTCATACTGAGTAAATTATTGTATATCGCAAGCCCATCAAGCACTACTGCAGTCTAATTATTATCTATATTTGCTGAATGTGAGTGTGTGATGGCTGCCAGAACAAAGGATTTTGCTCATGTTGCCAAACTCAGAGCCCACGCCATTCTTATCACAGCACAGGATCGTTCCCGATATCTTGTGATATATTTCAGCTTTAAAGCAAGAAAGAGATAACATTTAAAATGCACAGAAGTACAAGCATGCATATGTGCAGTATCCTGTGACCTGCTGTACAAGATAAAGCATAATATTAAGGTGAAGGAGGTTAGAGGATGGGGATAATTGGATCAGGGCACACAGATATAATTAAATCTGTTTTAAACACTTCTGTCTTAATACTTCATATTATATCATGTACAATAAACATTAAAATTATTTGGGAAGAGACAAAGTGAAGTGATGGTGATTTTTCTACAGTATAGGCTGGATTGCAAACTGAGGTGCTTTGTCACCACCGCCAGTGGGAGGATGTGATTACAGTGTGAAAAGATTACATAAGTAGTTTCAATTTTAAATGTGGACAGAATTTAATAGAATTATAAGAACATATAAGGCATTGCAAGCAAGTTACCAAGATATATTTTTTTATTCTTTCATTGATGTGGGCATCACTGGCAAGGCCAGCATTTGTTACCCATCCCAAACTGCCCTTGAACTGAGTGGCTTGCTAAGCCATTTCAGAGGGCAGTTAAGAGTCAGCCACATTGCTGTGGATCTGGAGTCACATGTAGGTCAGGCCCGGTAAGGATGGCAGATTTGCTTCCCAACAGGGCATTGGTGAACCAGATGGATTTTTACAACATTGATGATGGTTTCATGGTCACCGTCACTGAGACTAGCTTTTAGTTCCAGATTTATTAATTTAATTTAAATTCCACCAGCTGCTATGGTGGGATTTGAACCCATGTCTCCAGAGCTTTGCCCTGGGGCTCTGGATTACTAGTCCAGTGACATTACCACTATGTCAATGTTTCCACTAAATATCAATACATTAAGTAAATAGGCAGAACTGTGGCAAATGCATTTTCATGGAGGACAGTGTGAAATCATTCAGGTATGGTTGAGATACATTCCCATGATGGGGCAAGGTAGATCCAGGGCTCTTAGGATTATGGAAGAGGTAGAGCAAGATGATACAGAAAAAAGGTGCCTATGACATGTCAGACTGGTTGAATATGGGAAGTGAAAAAGGAAATAAGAGAATCAAAGAGAGTATGAGAAGAGACTGTTTGCTAACATAAAAGGGAATCCAAAATACTTTTATGGGCATATAAATAATAAAAGTATAGTCAGAGGAGGGGTGGGGCCAATTAAGGATGAAGGGATCTATGATGGAAGCAGAAGCAGGCATGGCTAAGGTAATAAATGAGCACTTTGCATCCGTCTTTACCAAGGAAGAAGTGGCCCAAAGTCAGAGTAAAAAAGAAATAATTGAAACGAGAGGAGGTGTTAGAAAAACTGGTTGTACTGAAAGCCACCTGCACTGGATGGGATGCATCCAAGGATGCTGAGGGAAGTAAAGATAGAAGTTGCATTGAGATAATCTTCCAGTCCCCCTTAGATATGTGGATGCTGCCAGAGCACTGGGCGATTGCAAATGTTACGCCCTTGTTCATAAAAAGGGGTATATGAGTGAACCAGTCACTACAAGCCAGTGAGTCTAACCTCAGTGGAATATTTCGGAAATGGTAACCTGGTACAAAATTAACAGTCACTTCAACAAATGTGGAATAGTTAAGGAAAGGCAGCATGGATTTGTGAAAGGCAAATCATGTTTAACTTGATTTGTGTGTTTTACTGAGGTAACAGAGTGTCGTGTGCATGAACTTCCAAAAGGCATTTGAGCCAGAAAGTTTGAAGCCATGGGATAAAAGGGACAGTGGCAGCATGGATGTGTGGTAGGCTGATTGATATTGTTACAAACCCTGTACTTAGAAGATGGTTATGTTTTTAAAATATCACTTTTAACGTGAGGTAAAATTGGGAATTCTGGAAGTACCCCAACTCGGAGAAATGCTTGTGTGATCTGATAGTCATGGGGGAGAAACTTGAACAGAAATCTACTGAAAACTCAAGTGACAGTTTTCACACCTGAGACAACTGCTTTTTCTGAGATAGAGACAAGGCAGATACTGCTTTGTCGAGGAACAAAGTAGCAACTGCTGTGAAGAGCAGAGAAGGAATGTTTTGTGTTAAAAACCAAGCAGTATGCTTGTGAGAATTGATTTTCTGGTCAAAAGGAAGGGGACAGAACTGACGGGACTTTTGTAGATTTAATGAACATGGAGTCACCAGTTGGGCCTTGCTGGTGAAAGTTGGATATGGAAGACTAAGGCTGAATGGAACCACTTTTGATGGCTGCTGAAAGATTTGATCAAGTGTGGTGGACAGAAGGAAACCTGTTGGAGAACTGGGAGTAAATTTGGACTTTTTGTAATGCGTCACATCTGCCAGTCCATGGACTGCAAAAGTGTTGTAAGACCTGTCTCAATTAAATTAGTTAATTAATGCAAAAGTATCTTTTCTTTAGCGTTTAGGTGAGGTGAGAATGACTGCCCTTGATATCAAGGCATCATTTGACCAAGTGTAGCATTAAGATGCCCCAGCAAAACTGGGGTAATTGGGAATCGGGGGAAAACTCTCTGCTGGTTGGAGTCGTACCTCGTACAAAGGAAGATAGCTGTGGTGTTGGAGGTCAATCATCTCCATGATTGAATGGCGGAGCAGACTCGATGGGCCAAATGGCCTAATTTCTGCTCCTATGTCTTATGGTCTACCTCAGTTCCAGGACTTCAGTGCATGAGTTCCTCAGGGTAGGGTCCTCGACCCAACCAGCTTCAGTTGCTTCATCAATGACCTTCCTTCCATCATAAGGTCAGAAGTTGGGCTGCTTGCTGATGATAGCACAATGTTCAGCACCATTCATGACTCTCAAGATACTGAAGCAGTCCATGTCCAAATGCAGCGAGACCTGGACAATATCCAGGCTTGGGCTGACAAGTGGCAAGCAACATTTGCACCACACAAGTGTCAGGCAATGACCATCTCCAACAAGAGAGAATCTAACCATCACCCTTTGACATTCAATGGCATTATCATCACTGAATCCCCAATATTAACATCCTGGGGGTTACCATTCACCAGAAACTGAACTCGACTAGCCATATAAATACCGTGACTACAAGAGCAGGTCAGAGGCTAAGAATCCTGTGGCGAGTAACTTACCTCATGACTCCCAAAAGCCTGTCCACCATCTACAAGGCACAAGTCAGGAGTGTGATGGAATACTGTCTACTTGCCTGGATGACAGCAGCTCCAACAACACTCACTAGCTTGACACCATCCAGGACAAAGCATGCCCGCTTGATTGGCACCCCCCCCCACAAACATTCACCCCTCTACCACCCTCGCACGGTAGCAGCAGTGTGTATCATCCACAAGATGCACTGCAGGAATTCACCGAAGTTTTCCTGTCAGCCAGAAGGTTCAAGATAAGTGGCCGAAGGTGTAAGGGGGACATGAAGAAGAACTTTTTTACGCAGAGGGTATTGGGTGCCTGGAATTCGCTGCCCAAGTTGGTGGTAGAGGCAGAAACTTTAAACTCTTTTAAAAAGTACCTGGATCTGCACCTAAAATGCTGTAAGCTGCAGAGCTATGGGCTGGGTGCAGGAAGGTGGGATTAGAAAGGGCACCTGGGTGTCCTCAGGCTGGCATGGACAAGATGGGCTGTAACTTTTCTACGGTTCTATGGTTCAAAGGTATTTTTCTCCCTTAAAGGCTGACCGCTGCAGAGACCCTATTTGTTTTGTCCTTTGTGTGTGTATGCTGATATTTAAAAGGGCATGTAGTTATACTTCAGGATTACAAATTGTGTATTGACCAGTTTTTGCAACTTTCTTTTTGGGGGAAAAAAAAGTTGTTCCGTTTTATTTATTTTTTTATTCATTCAAGGGATGTGGGCGTCCCTGGCTAGGCCAGCATTTATTGCCCATCCTTAATTGTCCTTGAGGAAGTGGTGGTGAGCTGCTTTCTTGAACCACGGCAGCCCAAGTGGTGGAGGTACATACACAGTGCTGTTAGGGAGGCAGTTCCAGGATTTTGGCCCAGCTATAGTGAAGGAATGGCGATATATTTCCAAGTCAGGGTGGTGAGTGGCTTGGAGGGGAACATCCAGGTTATGGTGTTCCCACGTGTCTGCTGCCCTTGTCCTTCTAGGTGGTAGTGGTCATGGGTTTGAAAGGTGCTGCCTATCTAAGGAGACTTGGTGAATTGAATTGTAGTTGGACATGGACTGCTTCAGTATCTGAGGAGCCACGAATGGTGCTGAACACTGTGCAGAACATATGTGCAATCATCAACGAACATCCCCACTTCTGACCTTATGATGGAAGGAAGGTCATTGATGAAGCTGCTGAAGATGGTTGGGCCTAGAACACTACCCTGAGGAACTCCTGCAGTGGTGCCCTGGAGCTGAGATGATTAACCTCCGGCAACCACAGCCATCTTCCTTTGCACTAGGTATGACTGCAACCAGCGGAGAGTTTTCCCCTGATTCCCATTGTCTTCAGTTTTGCTAGTACTCCTTGATGCCACATTCGGTCAGCTGCAACCCAGATGCCATGGGCAGTCACTCTCTCAACACCTCAGGAGTCAGCTCTTTTGTCCATGTTTGAACCAAGGCTGTAATGAGGTCAGGAGCTGGGTGGCCCTGGCAGAACCCAAACTGGGTGTCAGTGAGCAGGTTATTGCTAAGCAAGTGCCACTTTAGCACTGTTCACACAGAATCACAGTGCAGAAGAAGCCCTATGGCCCATCGAGTCTGCACCCACACGTGAGAAACACCTGACCTACCTATCTAATCCCATTTAGCAGCACTTGGCCCATAGCCTTGAATGTTATGACATGCCAAGTGCTCATCCAGGTACTTTTTAAAGGATGTGAGGCAACCCGCTTCCACCACCCTCCCAGGCAGCGCATTCCAGACCGTCACCACCCTCTGGGTAAAAAAGTTTTTCCTCTCATCCCCCCTAAACCTCCTGCCCCTCACCTTGAAATTGTGTCCCCTCGTGACTGCTGATGACCCCTTCCATCATTTTACTTGTGATCGAGAGTAGACTGAGGGGGTGGTAATTGTTTGGGTTGGATTCGTCCTTTTTGTGTATAGGACATAACTTGGACAATTTTCCACATTGCTGGGTAGATGCCAGTGTTGTAGCTATTCTGGAATAGCTTGGCTATGGGTGCGGCAAGTACTAGAGCACAAGTCTTCAGTACTATTTCGGAATATTGTCAGGGCCCGTAGCCTTTTCAGTATCCAGTGCCTTCAGCCATTTCTTGATGTCACATGGAATGAATCGAACTGAATTGGCTGAAGACTCGCATTTGTGATGCTGGGAACTGCCAGAGGAGGCCAGGATGGATCATCCACTCGGCACTTCTGGCTGAAGATTGTTGTAAATGCTTCAGCCTTATCTTTTGCACTGATGTGCTGGACTCCTCCATCATTGGGAATGGGGATATTTGTGGAGTTTTCTCCTCCAGTGAGTTGTTTAATTGTCCACCACCATTCATAATTGGATGTGGCAGGACTGAAAAGCATAGGTCTGATCCGTCGGTTGTGAGATCGTTTAGCCCTGTCTAGTACTTGCTGCGTATGCTGTTTGGCATGCAAGTAGTGCTCCGTTGTAGCTTCATCAAGTTGCACCTCATCTTTAGGTATTCCTAGTGCTGCTCCTGGCCTGCCCCCTTCCACTCTTTGTTGATCCTCTCGCTTGGTGAGAATGTAGAGTGGGGGATATGCTGGGCTATGAGGTTACAGATTGTGTTTGAGTACAATTCTGCTGCTGCTAATGGCCCACAGTGCCTCTTGGATGCCCAGTCTTGAGCTGCTATTTCTCCTTGAAATCTATCCCATTTAACACGGTGGTCAAACCACAGAGCACGATGGAGGGTATCCTTAATGTTAAGACAGGACTTTGTCTTCACAGGGACTGTGTGGTGGTCACTCCTATTAATACTGTCATGGACAGATGCATCTGCAGCAGGCAGGTTGGTGAGGATGAGGTCAATTTGTTTTTTGCTCATGTTGGTTCCCATGCCTGCCACAGACCCAGTCTAGCAGCGATGTGCTTTAGGACTTATCCAGCTCGGTCTGTGGTGGTGCTACCGAGCCATTCTTGGTGATGGACATTGAAGTCCCCTGCAGTACATTCTGCACCCTTGCCACCCTCAGTGCTTCCTCCAAAAGGTATTCAACATGGAGGAATATTGTTTGAGGGAGTGCAGTATGTGGTAATCAGCAGATTTCCTTGCCCATGTTTGACTTGATGCTAGGAGACTTCATGGGGACCAGAGTAGATGTTGAGGACTCCCAGGGCTTCTCCCTCCCGACTGTATACCACTGTGCCGCCACCTCTGCTGGGTCTGTCCTGCCGGTGGGACAGGGCAGACCCAGGGAAGGTGATGGTGGTGTCTGGGACATGACCTGTAAGGTATGATTCTATGAGTATGACTATTTCAGGCTGTTGCTTGACTAGTCTGTGAGACAGCTCTCCCAATTTTGGCACAAGCCCCCAGATGTTAGTAAGGAGGACGCGGCAATGTCGACACGGCTGGGTTTGCTGTTGTCATTTTCGGTGCCTAGGTTGATGCCGGGTGGTCCGTCCAGTTTTGTTCCTTTTTAGTTGACTTTTTAGTGGTTTGATACAACTGAGTGGCTTGCATTTATGAGTCAACCACATTATTGCAAATCTTCAGTCACATGTCGGCCAGACCAGGTGGAGACTGAAGGTTTTCTTCCCTAGAGGAAATTAGTTAAACAGAAATGTAAAAATGGATAGCAAGAGTTTCTACAGGTACTTAAAAAGGAAAAGAGTAAGTAAAGTGAGTAGCAGGTCAGATGATTGGTCAGGATATAAAGAACGGAATAGAATGGCTAAAAGGTTAATCAGGAGAAAGAAATAGAAGCTAGCTAGAAATGTAAAATGGATAGCAAAAGTTTCTACAGGTATTTAAAAAGGAAAAGAGTAAGTAAAGTGAGTGTTGGTCCTCTAGAGAGTGACAATGCGGAGTTAATAGTAGATATTAAGGAAGTGGCGGGTAAAATAAACAAATATTTTGCTTCTGTCTTCACTATACAGGATACAAAAAACATTCCAGTAATAGTTGCAAATCGGGAGGTGGAAGGGAGAAAGGAACTTGGTGCAATTACAATCACGAGGGAAGCAGTACTGAGAAAATTGATGGAGCTGTGGGCTGATGAGTCTCCGGGTCCTGATGGACTTCATCCTAGGGTCTCAACAGAAGTGGCTAATGAGGTAGTAAATCTGTTGGTGTTAATTTTCCAAAATTCCCTCGATTCTGGGAAGGTTCCATCAGACTGGAAAGTAGCAAATATAACCCTTCTATTCAAGAAGGCAGGGAGGCAGAAAACATTTGGCCAATTAGCTTGTCATGGGGAAGGTGTTAGAGTCAATCATTAAGGTGGTTATAGCTGGGCACTTTGAGAAACTCAAAGTAATCAGGAAGAGTCAGCATGGTTTTGTGAAAGGGAAATCATGTTTAACCAATTTATTAGAGCTCTTTGAAGGATTAGTTTGCGCTGTGGATAAAGGGGAGTCTGTAAACGTGTTGTACTTGGATTTCCAGAAGGCATTTGGTAGGGTGCCACAGCAAAGCTTGTTGCGGAAAATGAAAGCTTATGGTGTAGGGGGTAACGCATTAGCATGGATAAAAGATTGGCTGGCTGGCAGAAAACAGGAGAGTATGCATAAATGGGTCTTTTTCTGATTGGTAGGATGTGACAAGTGGAGTCCCACAGGGGCCTGTGCCGGAGCCTCAACTTTTTACAATTTATATCAATGTCTTAGATGAGGGGAATGAAGGCATGATAGCTAAATTTGCAGATGGCACAACAACAGTGTGTTGTGAAGAGGACATAAAGAGGATGAAGATGGATAGATAGGTTGAGTGAGTGGGCAAAGATCTGGCAGATGGAGTATCATGTGGGAAAATGTGAAGTTGTTCATTTTGGTAGGAAGAATAAAAAAGTAGAGTTTTACTTCAACAGAGAACGGCTGCATAATTCCAAGCTGCAGAGGGACCTAGGTGTTATAGTGCATGAGTTGCAAAAAAGTTAGTATGCAGGTACAGCAAGTAATTATGAAGACTAATGGAATGCTATCCTTTATTACGAGAGGAATTGAACATAAGAGTAAGGATGTTATGCTTCAGTTATACAGGGCTTTGTTGAGACCACATCTCGAATATTCTATGCAGGTTTGGTCACCTTATTTAAGGAAGGATGTAAGTGCATTGGAGGCAATTCAGAGATGGTTTACTAGATTGATACCTGGAATGAGTGGGTTGTCTTATGAGGATAGGTTAAGACAGACTGGGCTAGTTTCCACTGGAGTTTGAAGAGTGAGGGGTGACTTGATTGAAGTAGAAAAGATTCTGAATATATTGACAAGGTGGATGTGGAAAGGATGTTCCTCTTGTGGATGAGTCCAGAACTTGGGGGCACTTTTAAAAATTAGGGGTTGCTCTTTTGTAGCACAGATGAAGAGAAATTTTTCCTCTGAGGGTTGTGCAACGTTGGAACACTGTCTCAGAAGGTGATCGAGGCAGTGTCATTGAATATTTTTAAGGCAGATGTCGGTGTATTCTTGTTCAACAAGGGAATTAAAGGATATCAGGGATAGACGGGACTTTGGAATTGGTAACACAAACAAATCAGCCATGATCTTAATGAATGGCAGAGCAGGTTCGAAGGGCAGAATAGCCTACCTCTGCTCTTATTTCGGATGTTTGTATATGAACCTCATGAATTTCTCAGGCAGCACTCTAAGCACAAATGTGGCACCACATTAAGACTTGAAGTCACCCCCAGCTCTGCAGTTGAGGTCAGCCACTCTTCATCACATGGGATTTGACCCTGAAGTAGCCTCTGACAACCGTTTTACTCCATCCAAGATTCACGGATACGGTTATCAACAGCAATGCGCACTTCTTTCTGGTCACAACAGTACTGATGTTGCATCTTTCCCAAAGTTCCCTTAATCATCCCAATAACATCCTCGCGCTCGATATAATCAGCTCAGGTAAAAGCCATTCAGCTCTTCAGTGTGTTTGGAAGGCTTTCACTGTTCTTTCAGCAAGCTCATACGCTGCTTCACCAAGAGTCTCAGTGTCTGTTCTCTTGCTGCTGAACAGGAACTGAATTTGAGTTGTGTTTTTTCTGATCACAGGCTGAAACCTCTTTCCGCAGTCTGTTTGTTGTTCCCCTTCGCTGCTGTTTTCATAGCAACCAAGCCAGAAGCTGCTTTCCTAGAAGCACAATGTCACTGCCAGGAAATCCAATTTACGCTCTCCCTCGCAGGAACTTGGAGATGTGAGTTTCTGTTTCAGTTAAGAACAGTCTCAAAAAAATACAGGCCTTAAAACGATTTCATGAAACTGTAGTGGACCAAAGGCAGAGGGCATCATGTTTCTACTGTGATGTGCAGGGCGTGATTTTAAAATTTGCAAATGATACGAAAATTAGGAATGTTGTCAACTGTGGTGTGGATTGAACTTCAAGACATGTTGGTGGATTGGGCAGACAAGTAGCAGCTGAAGTTCAATACAGAGACGTGTGAGGTGATTTGTTTTGGCGGGAAAGATATGGTGAGACACTATAAAATAAAGGCAGAGTCTCTAAAGGAGGTGCAGGAACAGAGGGACCTCAGTATATACGTCACTGAAGATGGCAGGGCATGTTTAGAGAGCAGTTAATAAAGCATATAGTATCTTAGGCTTTATTAATAGGGGCATTGAGTACAAGAGTAAGGAGGTCATGTTGAACTTGTATAAGGCACCAGTTAGGCTTCATCTGGAGCACTGCGTCCAGTTATGGGCACCATACTTGAGGAAGGAGGTGAAGGCATTGGAGAGAGTACAAAGACGATTCACAAGAATGAAAAACTATAGTTATGAGGATAGATTGGAGAGGTTGGGACTGTTTTCCTTGGAGAAAAGAAGGCCAAGAGGAGACTTGATAGAGGTATTCAAGTTCCTGAGGGGTATGGACAGGGTAAATAGTGATTAACTGTTCCTACTCAAGAGAACATCAAGAACCAGAGGGCACAGATTCAAAATAATTGGAAAAAGGAGTAAATGTGATGTGAGGAAAAAATTTTTCACCCAGAGGGTGATTGGAGTCTGAACAAACTTCCTGACAGGGTGGTGGGGGCAGGTTTGATTCTGCTATCTGAAAAGAGAGAATGCGCAAGGTTACGGGGATAAGACAGAGCAGTGGGACTTGGTGGAATGCTCTTTCAGAGAGCTAGTGCAGGCTCGATGGGCTGAATGGCCTCCTGCACTGTAAAGATACTGTGATATAGGATTGCTGGCATCCACAGAGTGTGGGGGACTCGATGGAATATGTGTCGCTCAAAGGGCTCCCCTCAGAAAAGCACAAAATTACACGAACAGAAAAAGCTACCACTCCCTCAGCATTCAGAAGACCACTGCTCACCCTCATGTGAATGTGTAGCAGCTGAGAGCCTGCCAGATTGCTTTCCTTGTGCACAACTTAATCATTGCCAATAGGCTTGGGTGTGGGGACCCAGTGTAAAGATGAATAATTAGCAATGAGGCTTAACCTTTGCTGTCATGGCTGATGCATTTTTATGGCTCACAACCAAAGCAGATAGAAGGCAACAGCAGACTCACTGCCACCTGTAAATGTCAGACTGTACAGGGGAGTCCTGGATCTACCTTTTTGGATGCAGGCAACAGTAACCTTGATCCAGCAGTACAAGCATCAGCATGGACCAACTACAGATCCATTAGGAATTAGCCTGCCATTTTACCACCATCTTGAAACTGATAACACATTGGGGTAGAGCTTCATTGTTGCACAGGACTTGGCCACAAAATTCACCCAAAATCACTGATTTGCACAAGGAAGTGTGTTACAGGTACAAAGTTTACAAGTCCCTTATATTTTGTTACTACCTGTTTTAGGTAAAATAGAGTAGTGAATGGGGTCATGTGACCTGCTCAGAATGCTGCTCGACAACAAGCCTGGGTGGCTCAGTTCTACGGGGACAGTGAGGCCCAGATTGATTGACTGGGCAAAAACTGCAAGATGTTCAGAACTGTAAACAATAACCAGCCTTTCTGGATGAAAGCGGTGACTGCTGGGTGGATGCGCAAACTGACTATGGTACAGAAAGCCATTCAAGCAGGGGAGTTAATGAGAATATAGTTGGGTAGAGTATAGTCAGAGGGATAGACATAGTTCTCTGCATCCAAGATGGGAGTCCAGGTGGCCGTGTTGCCTGTCCGGCGCCAGGGTTCGGGACGTCTGCTCTGGGCTGGAGAGGAACTAGCAGTGGGAGGGGAAGAATCCAGTGGTCGTGGTCCATGTAGGTAACGATGACATATGTAGAACCAGGAAAGATGTTCTGCTGAGGGAGTATGAGCAGCAAGGGGCTAATTGAAAAGCAGAACCTTGAAGGCAATAATCTCTGGATTACTATCTGTGTCATGAGCAAATTGACGTAGGGTTCAAGATTCAAGAGTTAAATGTTTTTACGATGGCTTTACATTGTCTTTACAAGAACTTAACGTTGTAAACTGCTTACAAATAGCTTACTATGTTCTATACAAATAAACTTTTCCTTTTGTTTCACAACTACACAGGCTGTATTACACAACTAGAAAGGTTTAACCAAAACACAAATGATTACATATAATAAGTATGATTAGCAGAATTTAAACTTCATAGAAATATCATAACGCTTGCTTTCTTGAAAGTTTGAATAGAACACCAATAATTATATGGTGTTTGGCCATAATCCTTTCAAGGTCTGCCAAAGGTGGTGAAGATAAAGTTTGCTTTGGCAACATATTGACCAGCTTGTATTTCTATTTTGTACTACAGTTTCAACCTTGTTGGTGTGACTGCAAGCCAATACTCTGGTGGTCTTCCCCTCTTCAAATAGGGATGTATGCCAGTCATGTTATGTGATACAAATGTCTTTTGCCTAGGTTTCTCAACTTTAATACAGAAGAACATGGGATTTCTCTTAATCTTCTCTGCTGATGGAACCATGCCTTTACGTTTACAATGGACACGTGTAAGTTTGATTGGCAGCTAACTTCAAAATGATCTTACTCACTCATTTTTTCCATAAGATTTTCTCTCTTCATTGTTTCAATCAACACCAGATGAATAAACTTGCACTGAAGGACCTTCCCTCTCTTTGCTCAAGTCATTTTCTAGTTTATCCACAAGATGTTCCAAAGTCTTTTGCACACATTCATTTACTTCCTGTTGACATTTCAAAACTGGAACTATTATTTCAGCTTCTTTCACAATTTTATCCAAGTACTTGTTTACTCTCCTTTTTTTTTCCAATTCTTTGCCAAGCTTGTTAATCTTTTCATGTAGCTCAGCAACTATGGTGATTTCAGTTGTCTTTGTTTCAGTCATTTGTGGAACCCTTAAACAAGGTTAACAACTTCGCCTGGACATTCAGTTCATTTTGAAATCTTTCTTCCATGGTTAATGACTGCTCTTTAGACTCCATCAATTCATTCCTCAATCTGTTTCTTAAAAATGTACTTATCTGCATTTAAATTCTTGATCTGCTCTTCCAAACCATACATCTCATCCTTTTGGTTCTCCAAATTGTATCAGAGTTCAAGAATCTCGTTGCTCGTTTCATGATGACGTTCGAACAGTCCATCAGTCTTGGTTTTTAATTCTGTATTCAACCAACTGTTCTGATTCACCAGCAATTCTTTTTCCGGTTCAAGGCGTTTTTCACAGTACTTCATAGAGACTTCTGATGTTTGAATCAATGAAGCTTTAACTGAAGGTTAATTTTGTTGAATTTGCTTCTATAAGTTTATCATTTAGACATTTCAAGTCCTCAATGAAGTGTTCTACTTCCTGTGACTGATGTTCAATTGTTGTCATCAATTCTCAATTTTCGTTAACAAACTCGTCTTTCATGCATGAAAGTTGCTTCTCTACACTGATCAGGATTTCCTTCAATTGCTTGTTATTGGCAATAAGCTTCTCGTATTTGGCCACAGTAATTTTTTTGGAGTTTGGTAAGATCAGCATGATCAAACGCCTGCTGCAATATAGTCATCGCCATGTTACTGTCTCCACTAACCAAATCATTACCAAGAATAAATCTTCCCTTCAATAGGTCACCTAGAATAACTTCCACTGTAATAATTCTGTTTACTAAGTCACTTCATAAATTGACTTTACTCAAAGAACAGGTTTATAAACTCCACGAATATCTCCTTTTACTACGTTTTATTTCACCAAACTATCTGAAACACAAACTGCGTCATCAGCCACCAATGTGTCTCAAAATTTTAATTTGTTTACTTATTCTGTTGGAAGATTAGGGAACACTTCTCCCTTTGAGATAGAACACCCAGAACCTCCAGTAGCCTGATTCAAAGAAGAATTCTCTGTACTATCCTGAGCCATATCCCCATTCCTAGGCGGTTTTGAGGGAACATGTTTCACCTGTATCACTGCTACAGTCTTAAAACACGTTTCCTTTTCTTGTACAGCCTTCTCTTTTTTAAATTCATTTACGGGGTGCGGGCTTAGCTGGCTGGGCCAGCATTTATTGCCCATCCCTAGTTGCCCTTGAGAAGGTGATGGTGAGCTGCCTCCTTGAACCGCTGCTTTCTGTGGATTCCTTAAGCGTTGCTACTACTGCCACCGCTTTATACAGTTCAACTTGCAACTGTGGGCTTTGAGATGCCATGTGTTATGGCAAGAAAAGCAAACTGGTTTATTTTATTCTCTACACTGTCATTTTTCTTGACTGGAACATCTTCTGCCTTCTCCATAAAGATAGACTCTCTCCTGTTCCTCCAGTTTCCCTGTTGATTCCCACATGACCATTTCGCCACATTTAACTGCCTGTGTGAGATGTCATAGGTATCAGCCAAAAATTCTGCTTCTTGGATCTTTGCTATTTGATGCTTATCTAAATAAGTCTTGATGGTTACCGGAATGCTATTTCGGAATTCTTCCAAAATCATGATTTCTCTCACATTCTCAAAATTGTTTTCTAACTTAAGCGATCGAAGCTACCGATCCCACATTATTTCTTTTTCCCTAGCAAATTCTACAAATGTCTGATTATGTTTCTTTCTTATGGTCCTAAACTTTAATTGATAAGCTTCAGGGACAAGCTTGTAAGCATTGAGTATTACCCTTTTAACCACTTCATAGTCTACAGATTGCTCTTCTGATGGACTAGTGTACACATTCATAGCTATATCTATCAGGATACTCTGTAACATTAAGGTCCAAACATTTTTTGGCCACTTCAACTTCACAGCTATATTTTCAAATGAGGTGAAATATCTTTCAACTCCCCTTCTCTGTAAACTTAGGCACGAAACAAAGATTTTTAGTTAAATCAAAATTCTCAGTGGAATCAGTCTCACCCTCTGAACAACTATCTCCTCTTTTTCCTTTATTCTAAGCCTTTCTCTAACCAGGTCATGCTGAAGGTGTTTTTTTTCTCTTTGGAACTCAAGCTCAAACTTTCACATTTCCATTTCTTCTTCTTTCTTCATTTCTCTTTCTCTCTCGCTTTCCTGCAATTCAAGCTTTTTCATCTCTTTCTCTTTTTCTATCTCAAGCTGCTTCATTTGCAACTGAATTTTTGCTATCTCTAGCTGTGAGACACCAATTTTGGGTTTCCTTTTAATTCTAAATGCTGAGTTATTACTTTAATCATATTAGTCTTACGAGGTCCTGCTTTTATTTCTACCTTCAGTTTATCTGCTAACTCTGTTAGTATAGCCTTAGCCAAGGGTTTCAAATAATCTACTGTTACATCTTCTACTCTCAAAAAAGTCTTAGCAACAATCAAAGCCATATTTGAGATCCAATCCGTGTAAAACACTTCTCAGCGAACTCTGCTCCTATGCCCAGTACCTCGACGTACTTGTTCCTTTAACGATTCACAGGTCCCACTGAAATTCAAGTGTTTTTGTATCCTGCAAGAGCCCCCAGGTATCCTGATAGATATGATCCCAGCTGATGTTACTACTGGACATGTCAGATACCAGAGTGAAACATGGCTTGATAGATCCTAACTTTATTTTTTTTAGAAACCATGGAAGTATGTTACTGAACAAATTCACAGGAGTCTGCTGATGAATTTTTAACAATAAGAATAAAACAAGTATTAAACAAAAAAAATTAACTATGTTACACGAGACAAAAAGGTTGGAAAGATCTCGATACAAATGCAAGAAAATGATTCAAATATTATTGACTATTCCTTCACCCCAGCAATATCTTTACAGATACAGACAAATTCAGAAAGATGAAACAATTTACCATATCTGTTGTGTACTGTAATATTCACAGTAAGTATGTGGTACATGTGAACCAGCTGGTAAGCTGTGGTCAGCCACATCACACTCCAAAGTAAATGACAGATGCAGCCAAAGCACAGTCTATGGGTTTCTCAACAACCCACCCAGACACTTGTCACACCGTGAGCCAACCAGTCTCACTGATGTGCCTTTCTCGCGAGGGTTTCTGATCTCCACATTTGAAGAACTCATCTTGGAATTCTCTCCATAAGTTGCTCCTATCCGGATGGCTTCAGCAAGGATCCACCTCTAGGGTTTCAAACTTGCCTTGCGAGATTCCTTTCCCCTGTATTGCCGAATACATTCGAGCTTAACCTTCCAAGCACACTTTCAGATCTTCAGCTGTGCCAAGCAGAACACCACTGCTCGCCCTCTCGAACCTTCAGGGCTTCTCTTGAGTCCACTTTGCTTCAAGTCTGCTCCTCACAGTTCTTTCTCTTTTTCCCTCAACTTTACTAAACAATATCTGTTTCTGACCTCTGTCCTTGTGCCTTACCTGGGACCTTCTTATGAGACATGTTTCTGCCCACTCCCTGGTTTGGGATCTTCTTTGTTTGGAACCTTGTCCCTGTCCCCCTTAACGTGCCCTGCTCCCTGGGACACTTCTCTGCAATGTCACTCTTCAGGGCACCTGACCTCTAGTTTTGCACCATTTTGCTTTTTCTTTGTCATCTGTACACGCGTGCAGGGCTGGTCCCCGGCCTGAAGATGTGAAAATGGACAAATTACGCATATGTGGCCCTCTCCTGGCTGGTGCATGCACAGAAGTCCCGAGGCCCATTGTTCCTGATCTCCAAACTCCCGATCCAAACTCGAGGTAAGTATTCAAGTTTGTTACAAGATGCAGTGACAGATATTTAAGGAGATATTTCAAAATACTGAGAAAAGATGCATTCCAGTAAGAAAGAAAGACTCTAAGGGAAGGACACGCCATTCATGGTTAACTAAACAAGTTGAAGATAGCATAAAATTGAAAGAAAAAACGTATAATTCCACAAAGATCGAAAGATTGGGCAATAAAAAGAACAGTAAAGAATGACTAAAAGATTAATAAGTAGGGAGAAATTATAGAGTATGAGAGACAGCTGGCTATAAATATCGTAAGAGTTTCTACAGGTATTTAAAAAGGATAAGAGTAAGTAAAGTCAGCGGTGACCTCTAGAAAGTGAGTCTGCAGAATTAATAATTGAAAATAAGGAAATGGTGGATGAATTGAACAGATATTTTGCACCTGTCTTCACTGTAGAGGATACAAAGAATATCCCAGAAATAATTGTGAATTATGTCCTCTTCACAAGTACTTTCCTACCTATCTTTGTGCCATGAACAAATTTAGCAACCATACATTCAGTCCCTTCATCCAAGTCATTGATATGAATTGTAAATAGTTGAGGACCCAACACTGATCCCTGTGGCACCACACTCATCACATCCTTCCAACTGGAAATGACCCATTTATGCCGACTCTCATTGTCCTGTTAGCTAACCAACCCTCTATCCATGCTAATATGTTACCCCCTACACCGTGAGCTCTTATTTTGCATAGTTTTGCACCATTTTATGTGGCACCTTGTCAGATGCCTTCTGGAAAGTTAAGTTCAGCGCATCCACAAGTTCTTCTTCATCCACGTTGTTTGTTACATCTTCAAAGAACTCCAATAAATTAATCAAACATGATTTCCCTTTCACAAAACAAATTGACTCTGCCTGAGGGCAGTGAGATTTTCCAAGAGCCCCGCTATAACCTCCTAAATAATAGATTCAAGCAATTCCCTCACAATATGTGTTAAGCTAACTGGCCTGTGTTCCTTCCTTTGTTGAATAGAGGAGTCACATTTGATATTTTCCAATCTGATGGGACCTTTCCAGAATCGAGGGAATTTTTGAAAATACAGCCAGTGCATCATCTATCTCAGCAGCCACTTCTTTTAAGACTCAAGGATGCAGGTCATCAGGTCCTGAGGACTTGTCGGCCTTCAGTTCTAATAGTTTTCTCAGTGTCCTTTCCCTGGTGATTGTATTTGTTTTAAGTTGCTCCCTCTCTTTCACCGCTTGTTTTGCAAGTATTTCTGGGATGCTATTTGTTTCTTTTACAGTGAAGACAGACACAAAATATCTGTTCCATGCTTCAACCCCTTTTTTTACTTCCAATTATTAATTCCCCTGACTTTCGAGGGGACCAATGTGCACTTTAGTTACTCTTCTCCTATTTAAATACCAACAGGAGCTCTTAGTTTCTATTGTAATTCTTCTCACTAGCTTTCTCTCACACACTAATTTCTCCCTTTGTTTTTTTGTTAGCCATTATTTGGTGCCTTTTAAATTCTGTCCAATCTTCTGACCTACCACTAATTTTGCTGATTTGTATGCTGTTTATTTCAGTTTGATACTATCCTGAACTTCTTTAGTTAGCTATGCATGTGCATCCTTCTCCAAGAGTCTTCCTTTCTCAATGGAATATGACTTTATGAAGAGTTATGAAATATCTCCTGATAGCTGTTGCAGAGACAAGCTTGTAAGATGACTGTTACGGGCAGGAGAAAAACAGGCAAACTGTACTTATTTCCTCGCAGCAACTGTCCATAAGCAGGTCTTTTGAATTATTTTTTAAAGTACGTGATGGTGTGTTTTCCCAAACCCTTGGTTTGTGTGATCCAGTTTACGAATAACCCACAAGAAATTTGTGTTATGATGAACTCAGAAGGTTAGTCTGTTCCACATTCAAAACCCAGGAAGGAGTGTTCACAACTTGGGGGAGACAATGATGTAGTGGTACTGGACTAGTAATCCAGAGACCCAGACTAATGCTCAGGGACCTGGGTTCGAATCCCGCCTCGGCAGTCTAATGCTGACCATGAAGCTATAGTCAATTGTTGTAAAAACCCATCTGGTTCACTAATGTCTTTTAGGGAAGGAAATCTGCTGTCCTTACCTGGTCTGGCCTATATACCTAAACATGATGTGTCAACCTGGTGAAGCTATAAACCCAGGATTACTTGCGTGCCAAACAGCATAA
Source organism: Cetorhinus maximus (assembly GCF_964194155.1). Lineage (NCBI taxonomy): Eukaryota > Metazoa > Chordata > Chondrichthyes > Lamniformes > Cetorhinidae > Cetorhinus > Cetorhinus maximus. The sequence goes on from NC_135883.1 coordinate 173,237,852, forward strand.
GCTTAGACAGGGCTAAGTGATTTCACAACCAACAGATCAGATCTAAGCTCTGCAGTCCTGCCACACCCAATCGTGAACGATGGTGGACAACTAAACAACTCACTGGAGGAAGAGGCTCCACAAATATCCCCATCCTCAATGATGGAGAGCCCAGCACATCAGTGCAAAAGATAAGGCTGAAGCATTTGTTACAATCTTCAGCCAGAAGTGCCGATTGGATGGTCCATTTCAGCCTCCTCTGGAGGTCCCCAGCATCACAGATGCCCGTCTTCAGCCAATTTGATTCACTCCATGTGATATCAAGAAATGGCTGAAGGCACTGGATACTGAAAAGGCTATGGGCCCTGACAATATTCCATCAATAGTACTGAAGATTTGTGCTCCAGAACTTGCTGTGCCCCTAGCCAAGCTGTACCAGTACAGTTACAACACTGGCATCAACCCGGCTATGTGGAAAAATGCCCAAGTATGTCCTGTACACAAAATGCAGGACAAATCTAATCCAGCCAATTACTGCCCCATCAGTCCACTCTCAATCGCCAGTAAAGTGATGGAAGGGGCTATCAACAGTGCTATCAAGTGGCACTTGCTCAGCAATAACCTGCTCACTGATGCCCAGTTTGGGTTCTGCCAGGGCCACTCAGCTCCTGACCTCATTACAGCCTTGATTCAAACATGGACAAAAAAGCTGAACTCCCAAAATGAGGTGAGAGTGACTGCCCTTGATATCAAGGCAGCAATTGAAAGAGTGTGGCATCAAGGATCCCTAGCAAAACTGGAGTCAATGAGAATCAGGGGGGAAACTCTCAGCTGGTTGGAGTCATACCTAGCACAAAGGCAGATGGTTGTGGTTGTTGGAGGTCAGTCATCTCGGCTGCAGGACATCACTGCAGCATTTCCTCAAGGTAGTATGCTCGGCTCAACCATCTTCAGCTGCTTCACCAATGACTTTCCTTCCATCATAAGGTCAGAAGTGGGGACGTTCGCTGATGATTTGCAACTCCTCAGATACTGAAGCAGTCCATGCCCAAATGTAGCAAGACCTGGACGATATCCAGGCATAGGCTGACAAGTGGCAAGTATCTTTCGCACCACACAAGTGTCAGGCAATGACCATCTCCAACAAGAGAATCAAACCCTCGTCCCTTGATGTTTGATGGCATTAACATCGCTGAATCCCCCACTATCAACATCCTGGGGGTTACCATTGATAAGCAACCGAACTGGACTAGCCATATAAATACTGTGGCTACAAGAGCAGGTCAGAGGCTAGGAATCATGCGACGAGTAACTCACCACCTGACTCCCCAAAACCTGTCCACCATTTACAAGGCACAAGTCAGGAGTGTGATGAAATACTCCCCACTTGCCTGGATGAGTGCAGCTCCCACAACACTCGAGAAGCTTGACACCGTCCAGGACAAAGCAGCCTGCTTGGTTGGCACCCCATCCACAAACATTCACTCCCTCCACCACCTACGCACAGTAGCAGCAGTATGTACCATCTACCAGATGCACTGCAGAAATTCACCAAGGCTCCTCAGACAGCACTTTCCATACCCACGACCACTACTATCTAGAAGGACAAGGGCAGCAGATAAATGGGGACAGCACCACCTGGAAGTTCCCCTCCCAAGTCATTCACCATCCTGACTTTGGAAATATATTACCGTTCCTTCACTGTCGCTGGGTCAAAATCCTGGAACTCCCTTCCAAACAGCACTGTGGGTGTACCTATACCACATGGACTGCAGCAGTTCAAGAAGGCAGCTCACCACCACCTTCTCAAGGGCAACTAGGGATGGGCAATAAATGCTGGCCCAGCCAGCGAAGCCCACGTCGCGTTAATGAATAAATTTTTAAAAGATGTGACTCCAGACCCACAGCAATGTGGTTGACTCTTAAATGTCCTCTGAAATGGCCTAGCAAGCCACTCAGTTGTATCAAACTGCTAAAAGTCACATAAAAGGAATGAAACCAGACAGACCACCAGGCACCGCAAAAGACAACGGCAAACAGCCCTGTCAACCCTGAGAAGTCCTCCTTGCTAACATTTGGGGGACTGAGCCAAAGTTGGAAGAGCTGTCTGTCAGACTAGTCAAGCAACAGCCTGACATAGTTATCCTCACGGAATCATACCTTACAGATAATGTCCCAGGCACCACCAGCACCATCCCTGAGTACGTCCTATCCCATCGGCCAAACAGACCCAGCAGAGGTGGCGGTACAGTGGTAAACAGTCAGGAGGGAATTGCCCTGGGTGTCCTCAACATTGACCCCAGCCCCCATGAAGTCATGGCATCAGATCAAACATGGGCAAGGAAACCACCTGCTGATTACCATGTACCACCCCCACTCAACTGATGAATCAGTACTCCTCCATGTTGAACACCACTTGGAGGAAGCACTGAGGGTGGCAACGGCACAGGACGTACTCTGGGTGGGGGACTGCAATGTCTATCACCAAGACTGGCTTGGTATCACCACTACTGACCGAGCTGGCTGAGTTCTAAAGGACATAGCTGCTAGACTGGGCCTGCGGCAGGTGGTGAGGGAACCAACAAGAGGGAAAAACATACTTGACCTCATCCTCACCAACCTGCCTGCTGCAGATGCATCTGTCCATGACAGAAACTGTAGGAGTGACCACCCCACAGTCGTTGTAGAGACAACGTCCCGTCTTCGCACTGAGAATACCTCTGTGCTAAATGGGATAAATTTTGAACAGATCTAGTAACTCAAGACTGGCCACCATGAGGCGCTGTGGGCCATCAGCAGCAGCAGATTTCAACTTGAAAACAGTCTGTAACCTCATGGCCTGGATATCCCCCACTCTACCATTACCATCAAGCCATGGGATCAACCCTGGTTCAATGAAGAGTACAGGAGGGCATGCCAGGAGCAACACCAGGCAAACCTAAAAATGAGGTGTCAACCTGGTGAAGCCAAAACACAGGACTACTTGTGTGCCAAACAGCATAAGCAGCAAGTGATAACATAAGAATGTAAGAAATAGGAGCAGGAGTCGGCCATTCAGCCCCTCAAGCCTGCCCCGCCATTCAATAAGATCATGGCTAATCTGCCCCAGGCCTCAATTCCTCTTTTGTGCCAGCTCCTCATAGCCCTCAACTCCCCAATATTCCAAAAATCTATCTACCGCCTCTTTAAATACTTTCAGTGATCTAGCCTCCACAATTCTCTGGGGTAGATAATTCTAGACATTCACTACCCTCTGAGAGAAGAAATTCCTTTGCATCTCAATTTTAAATGAGTGTCCCCTTATTCTGTAACTATGTCCCGTAGTTTGAGATTCCCCCACTAATGGAAACATCTTCTCAACATCTACTCTGTCAAGCCCCCTCAGAATCTTGTATGTTTCAATAAGATCACCCCTCATTCTTCTAAACTCTAATGAATAAAGGCCTAAGCTGTTTAGCCATTCTTGATAAGTCAACCCCATCATCCGTGGAATCAGCCTAGTGACTCTCTGTTGAACTGCCTCCGATGCCAGAATATCGTTTCTTAAATACGAGAACCAAAACTGTACACAGTACTCCAGGTGCGGCTGCATCACAGCCTTGTACAGTTGTAACAAGATTTCCCTATTTTTAAACTTGAACCCCCTGGCAATACAGGTCAAAATTCCATTTGCCTTCTTAATTACTTGCTGCACCTGCATGCTAATCTTTTGTGTTTCATGCACAAGAACACCCAGATCCCTCTGTGCAGCAGTTTTTTGGAGCTTCTCTCCATTTACAAAATAGTCTGCCTTTTGGTTCTTCCTACCAAAGTGCATGACCTCACACTTCCCTACTTTAAACTCCCATCTGCCAAGTTTTTGCCCACTCACTCAACCTATCTATAAAAATATGCAATATCCTGAACAGCCTTGACAAGATGGACATCGAAAGGATGTTTCCTCTTGCAGAAGAGTCCAGAACTAGGGGGCACTGTTTTAAAATTAAATAAACCCTTGCAGTTTCCTTATGTCCTCATCACAACATGCCTTCCCACCTATTTTTGTATCATCAGCAAATTTGGATACATTACACTCTGCCCCCTCCTCCAAGTCATTAATATAGATAGTAAATAATTGAGGCCCTAGGACTGATTCTTGTGGCACTCCACTAGTTACCTCTTTTTCCAATCTGAAAAAGACCCATTGATCCCGACTCTGTCTTCTGTGTGTTGACCAAGCCTCAATCCATGCTAATACATTACCCCCAATGCCGTGAGCTCTTATCTTCTGCAATAAGCTTTTATGTGGCACCTTATCGAATGCCTTCTGGAAACCCAAATACACCGCATTTATCAGTTCTCCTTTATCAACTTTGCTTGTTTTTTCCTCCAAGAACACTCTAGCAAATTTGTCAAATATGATTTCCCTTTCACAAAACCATGTTGACTCTGTTTGATTGCGTTAAGCTTTTCCAAATGCCCTGCTATTTCTTCCTTAATAATGGACTCTAGCATTTTCCCAGATGTTAGGTTGACTGGCCTATAGTTTACTGCTTTCTGTCTCCCTCCCTTCTTGAACAGGAGTGTCACATTAGCGGTTTTCCAATCTACTGGGACCCTCCCAGAGTACAATGATTTCTGGAATATTTCGACCAATGCCTCCACCATCTCTGCAGCCGCTCCCTTTAAAACCCTTGGATGCAGGCCATCAGATCCTGGCGATTTGCCTGCTTTTAGTCCCACTACTTTGTCAAATACTTTGTCCCTCATGATAGAGAGACAGAGCTAAGTGATCCCACAACCAACTGATCAGGTAGAAGCTCTGCAGTCCTGCCACACCCAGCCTTGAATGGTGGTGGATAATTAAACAACGCACTGGAGGATGAGGCTCCACAAACATCCCCATCCTCAATGATGGGGGAGCCCAGCACATCAGTGCAAAAGATAAGGCTGACGCATTTGCTACAATCTTCAGAAAGAGAATAAATTTCTCCTCACCTCTGTCCTAAAAGGGCAATCCCTAATTTTAAAACAGTGCCCCCTAGTTCTGGACTCACCCGCAAGAGGAAACATCCTTTTGACGTCCACCTTTTCAAGGCCGTTCAGGATCTTGTATACTTCAATCAAATCACTCCTCGCTCTTCTAAACTCCAGTGGAAACAAGCCCAGTCTCTTCAACACCTTCTCATAAGACAACCCACTCATTCCAGGTATCAATCTAGTAAACCTTCTTTGAACCGCCTGCAATGCATTTACATCTTCCTTAAATAAGGAGACCAAAACTGCACACAGTAGTTGAGGTGCAGTCTCACCAATGCCCTGTATAACTGAAGCATAACATCCTTACTTTTATGTTCAATCCCTCTCATAATAAAGAATAGCATTCTATGAGCCTGATGTAAGTCGTAAAAAGTTGAGGCCCCAGTACAGACCCCTGTGGGACGCCATTCATCACATCCTGCCAATCCGAAAAGACCCATTTGTGCATGCTCTCTGCTTTCTGCCAGCCAGCAAGTCTTCTATCCATGCTAATATGTTACCCGCTACACCGTGGACTTTTCAATATGATAAGAGAGTATCTGGCCAAAGTGGACTGGGAGCAGCTACTTGTAAGAAACATAAACATAGAAAATAGGAGTAGGCCATTGGGCCATTCGTGCCTGCTCCGCCATTCATTATGACCATGGCTGATCATCCAACTCAATAGCCTGCTCCCACTTTCTCCCCATACCCTTTGATCCCTTTCGCCCCAAGAACTATATCTAACTCCTTGAAAACATACAATGTTTTGGCCTCAACTACTTTCTGTAGTAGCGAATTCCACAGGCTCATCACTCTCTGGGCGAAGTAATTTATCCTCATATCAGTCCTAAATGGTCTACCCCATATCCTAAGACTGTGACCCCTGCTTCTGGGCTCCCCCACCTTTGGGAACACTCTTCCTGCATCTACCCTGTCTAGTCCTGTTAGAATTTTATAGGTTTCTATGAGATCCCCCCTCATTCTTCTGAACTCCAGCCAATATAATCCTAATCGACTCAATCTCTCCTCATATGTCAGTCCCGCCATCCCAGGAATCAGTCTGGTAAACCTTTGCTGCACTCCCTCTACAGCAAGAACATCCTTCCTCAGATAAGGAGACCAAAACTACACACAATATTCCAGGTGTTGTCTCACCAAGGCCCTGTATAATTGCAGCAAGACATCCCTGCTCCTGTACTCGAATCCTCTGGCTATGAAGGCCAACAAACCATTTGCCTTCTTTACCACCTGCTGCACCTGCATGCTTACCTTCAGCGACTGGTGTACGAGGACACCCAGGTTTCGTTGCACATTCCCCTCTCTCAATTTATAGCCATTCAGATAATAATCTACCTTCCTGTTTTTGCTACCAAAGTGGATAACCTCACATTTATCCACATTATACTGCATCTGCCATGCATTTGCCCACTCACTTAGCTTGTCTACATCAGACCAGTGGGAGTCATTCAAAAAGGAAATAGTGAGAGTTCAAGGCCAACATGTTCCTGGAAAGATGAAGGGTAGGACCAACAAGTTCAGGGAACCCTGGATGTCAAGGAATATAGAGGATTGAATAAGGAAAAAAAAAGGAGGCTCATGTCAGATACATAGGACTGAAAACAGCGGAAGCCCGAGAGGAGTATAGAAAGTGTAGGGGGGTACTTAAAAAAAAAAGTAATTAGGAGAATGAAGAGGGGGCATGAAAAATCACTGGCAGGCAAGATAAAGGAAAATCCCAAGGCATTTTATAAATATATTAAGGGCAAGAGGATAACCAGAGAAAGAGTAGGGCCCATTAGGGACCAAAGTGGCAAACTGTGCGTGGAGCCAGAGGAGGTTTTTCATCTGTGTTCACTATGGCGAAGTATGATGTAGGTGTAGAAATCAGGGAGGGGGACTGTGATGTACTTGAACAAATTAGCATTGAAAGGGAGGAGGTGTTAGTGGTTTTCGTGGGCTTAAAAGTGGATAAATCCCCAGGCCCAGATGAGATGTATCCCAGGCTGCTATGTGAGGCAAGGGAAGAGATTGCAGGGGCTCTGACACTAATTTTCAAATCCTCTCTCGCTGCAGGAGAGGTACCAGAGGACTGGAGGGCAGCGAATGTGGTACCATTATTCAAGAAGGGTAGTAGGGATAAACCAGGTAATTAGAGGCCGGTGAGTCTAACATCAGTGGTAGGGAAACTATTGGAAAAAATTTCTGAGGGACAGGATTAATCTCCACTTGGGGAGAGGCAGGGACTATTCAGGGACACTCAGCATGTCTTTGTCAGGGGGAGGTCATGTCTAACAAATTTGATTGAATTTTTTGTGGACATGGCTACTTGTGTAGATGAGGGTAATGCAGTTGATGTAGTCTACATGGACTTCAGTAAGTCTTTTAGGCTTTTGATGAGGTCCTGCATGGGAGAATGGTCAAGAAGGTAAGAGCCCGTGGGATCCAGGGCAATTTGGCAAATTGGATCCAAAATTGGCTTAGTGACAGGAGGCATAGGGTGATGGTCGAAGGTTGTAATTGCAATTGGGCACCTGTGACGCAGGGATCAGTGCTCGTACCCTTGCTGTTTGTAGTATTCATTAATGATTTGGACATGAATAAAGGAGGTATGATCAGTAAGTTTGCAGATGACACGAAATTGGTGGTGTCGTAAATAGTGAGGAGGAAAGCCTTAGATTACAGGATGATATAGATGGGCAGAGCAGTGGCAAATGGAATTTAATCCTGAGAAGTTTGAGATGATGCATTTTGGGAGGACTAACACAGCAAGGGAATGCACAATGAATGGTAGGACCCTAGGAAGTACAGAGGATCAGAGGGACCTTGGTATACATGTCCATAGGCTCCTGAAGGCAGCAGCAGGTAGATAAGGTGTTTTGGAAGGCATATGGGATACATGCCTTTAATTGCCAAGGCATAGAATATAAGAGCAGGGAGGTTATGTTGGAGCTGTATAAAACGCTAGTTAGACCACAGCTGGAGTATAGTGTGCAGTTCTGGTTGCCACATTATAGGAAGGATGTGATTGCACTGGAGATGGTGCAGAGGAGTTTCACCAGGATGTTGCCTGGGCTGGAGCATTTCAGCTATGAAGAGAGACTGGATAGGCTAGGATTGTTTTCCTTAGAGCAGAGAAGGCTGAAGGGGGAACCTGATAGAGGTATACAAAATTCTGAGGAGCATAGATAGGGAGAAACTTTTCCCCTTAGCAGAGGTGTCAATAACCAGGGGGCATAGATTAAGGTAAGGGGCAAGAAGTTTAGAGGGAATTTGAGGAAAGGTTTTTTCACCCAGAGGGTGGTTGGAATCTGGAACACACTGCCTAAGGGGATGGTAGAGGCAGGAACCCTCACAACATGTAAGAAATATTTACATGAGCACTTGAAATACCAAAGCATACAGGACTACGGGCCAAGTGCTGGAAAATGGGGTTAGAATAGATAAGTGCTTGATGGCTGGCATGGACACAATGGGCCGAAGAGCCTGTTTCTGTGCTTTGTTACTCTGAGTCTGACTCTTCAGCCAATTCAATTCACTCCACATGATATCAAGAAACAGCTGAAGGCACTGGATACTGCAAAGGCTGTGGGCCTTGACAATTTTCCAGCAATAGTACTGAAGCATCTGCTCCAGAACTTGCCGCGCCCCAAGAAAAGCTGTTCCAGTACAGCTACCACACTGGCATCTACCCGGCTATGTGGAAAATTGCCCAGGTGTGTCCTGTACATGAAATGCAGGACAAATCCAAGCTGGCCAATTACCACCCCATCAGTCTACTCTCGATCATCAGTAAAGTAATGGAAGGTGTCATCAACAGTGCTATCAAGCAGCACTTGCTTCACAGTAACCTGTTCACTGACGCCCAGTTTGGGATCCACCAGGGCCACTCAGCTCCTGACCTCATTGCAGCCTTGGTTCAAACATGGACAAAAGAGCTGAACTCCCAAGGTGAGGTGACATCAAGGCCGCATTTGACTGAGTGTGGCATTAAGGAGCCCAAGCAAAACTGGAGTCAATGGGAATCACGGGAAGACTCTCCGCTGGTTGTAGTCATACCTAGCACAAAGGAAGATGGTTGTGGTTGCTGGAGATCAGTCATCTCAGCTCCAGGGCATCCCTGCAGGGGTTCCTCAGGATAGTGTCCTCAGCCCAACCATCTTCAGCTGCTTCATCAATGACCTTACTTCCATCGTAAGGTCAGAAGTGGGGATGTTCACTGACGATTGCACAACGTTCAGCACCATTCGTGACTCCTCAGATGCAGTAAGACCTGGATGATATCCAGGCTTGGGCTGACAAGTTGCAAGTAACATTTGCGCCACACAAGTGCCAGTCAATGCCCATCTCCAACAAGAGAATCCAATCATCACCCCTTGATGTTCAATGGCATTATCATCACTGAATCCCATCAACATCCTTGAGGTTACCATTGAACAGAAACTGAACTGGACTAGCCATATAAATACTGTGGCTACAAGAGCAGGTCAGAGGCTAGGAATCGTGTGACGAGTAACTCACCTCCTGACTCCCCAAAGCCTGTCCACCATCTACAAGGCACAAGTCAGGATTGTGATGGAATACTCCCCGCATGCCTAGATGAGTGCAGCTCCCACTACGCTCAAGAAGCTTGACACCGTTCAGGACAAAGCAGCCCACTTGATTGGCACCACATCCACAAACATTCACTCCCTCCACCACCGACGCACAGGAGCAGCAGTGTGTAGCATCTAAAAGTCTGATAATAACCACGAAACCATTGCCGATTATTATAAAAACCCATCTGGTTCACTAATGTATTTTGTGGAAGGAAATCTGTTGTCCTTACCTGATCTGGCATACATGTGACTATAGAACCACAGCAATGTGGTTGTTATGACTGATAAGCTGGTAAAGCTGAGTTATTTAAAAATCCCAGAGGGAAACTTTAAACAATTGTTCTAACCTATATTTTTAAGTGGTATGAGATGCAATTCTAAATTCAGGAATCAGACCGCCAGTTCTCCAGAGGTTTTTATATTAAACTAAATGAAACATTTTATTAAGTTACAATACATTAAACACATACACATGGCTACAAATTACTACTATCACAACTTTTAACAAATTCCCAGACGAACTTCCACTAAGCTAATAGCAACCCATAGATTTTTAAGCAGACACCATGCAAAGCATTTTCACCTTACAATTTCAAAATGAGGTTCCTTTCACTTTGGTTCCTTGAAGACACAATGGTAGGCTTACAGGCTTTGATGTTACATGCCTCTGCCCTGCACACACAAAACTGCCCTCTGATATACCTGGCACATCTCATTGAGTGTAAGTTCTCATTGTATCACCAGCCCCTTTGAACTACCCCTCTTCTAACAATAAACCCCTTTCATAGTACCAATTTTATTAGTAATATAAACATTGTTTGGTCTCTGCTAGCAAGATGCCAGAACTCACTCCCCTTCTTGAATGCTTTATTTAACAAAATGCAAATGTACCCTCTCTCTCTTACACCTCAAAACTAGTATACATCAAAGCAGCCAGCTAGCTGGTTTTAATCCAATTAAGACTCAACCTCTTTTTAAAAAAAATAATTTTCAATAAAGTTATATACTTTAATAGCTTCATGACAAGTGGTTAACTCTTAAATGCCCTCTGAACAAGAGCAATTAGGGATAGGCAATGAATGCTAGCCTAGCCAGTGATGCCCACATCCCATGAACGAATAAAAAAAATGTACTGCAAGAATTCACCAAGGGTCCTTAGATAGCGTCTTCCAAACCTGCAACCACTACCAGCTAGAAGGATAAGGGCAGCAGATAGATGGGAACACCACCACTTGGAAGTTCCCCTCCAAGTCACTCACCATCCTGACTTGGAAATATATCGCCTTTCCTTCACTGTTGCTGGGTCAAAATCCCAGAACACCCTTCCTAACAGCACTGTGCGTGCACCTACACCACATGGATTGCAGCGGTTCAAGAAGGCAGCTCACCACGACCTTCTCAAGGGCAACTAGGGATGGACAATAAATGGTGGCCCAGCCAGCGAAGCCCACATCCCATGAGTGAATTAAAAAAAACTTCCCACTGCACTACACACATGATAATAGCAGGAATTGAAAAAAAGAGTTTAGCAACTATGGATAGCAACAGTACAAGAACCGCAAAAGTGGATATTAGTTCACCTGATATCCAGATTCCAGAGTCAGAGTCCAGCTGAGCAAATGTTTCACATAGCAGCTTGAGTTCAGCTGGCTGAAGACTGGAATTGTAGAGTGTGCTTTACAGTTGGTGCTGATACCACAAGATGAAGCAGGTACACAGGGACTGGTTCAGCTCTGCAGGTGACAGTCAGAAATCTTCCAGCAGAGACGGGCTTTGGGGAGCAACTGTTTTTTGCATAGAGTTCTGCTTCCTGAGTGTTTCACACACAGCAAACTGCCTGTGAGGCTAAAGATGTAATGTTAAAACTGTCCAAAAGGCCAGAGGCTTGGATCATATGGTATGGCCCATGAATGGTTATTTGTAGCTTAACAAACAGTTTCTGTGCTTGTGGCCAGAATTCCATTTTCTGCCTTAGGAGAGAGAGAGAGACGAGGTGGTTATTAGCATCTCTTCTGATATAACAAGCTTTGATCTCTTTTGTGATAGTTCAGGCAGGGGAACCAGTTTGTCTGGACTTCCTTGCTTTTGTTGATTACAAGGGGGGTGTACAATGAGGTGTGCGATTCCACAGGCTGAGAGGAATTCTTTTGTTCTTGTAACTCCTGCTGGTAGCTCCCAGAACAAAGGGCCAGTCCTGTGGTCATGTCACTTGTTGTAGCCATCTCTTTTGGTTCAGCAGAAAGTCCTTTTTTTAAGCATGACAAATGAATAATGTTTTTGATTCCTTTTCCTGTCATATTGGACCCAACAGTGACCAAGGCTGGGCCTAAATATTCAATGGTATTTGACATTCCGAAAAGACAGGAAGCTGGGAAAAGGCGGTGACGTAGCTCTGTTAATTAAAGATGTCAGTAGTACTGTAGTGATGGATGACCTTAGGTCGAAAGAGATGATGTTGAATCAGTTGGGTAGAGATAAGAAATAGGAACGGTAAGGCGTCGCTAGTTGGAGTTATAGGCCATCCAAGAGTAATCACACTGTAGGATAGAGGATACAGAAAGAAATAAATGGGGTGCGAAAGAAAGGCTTTTTTCATTCTTTCCTGGGATGCGGCTGTTGCTGGCTAGGCCAGTATTTATTGTCCATCACTAATTGCCCTTGAGAAGTTAGAGGTGATCGGCCTTCCTCAACCGCTGTAGTCCATGTGGTGTAGGTACACGCAGAGTGCTTTTAGGGAGGGAGTTCCAGGATTTTGACCCACTGACAATGAAGGAACGGTGATATATTTCCAAGTCAGGATATTGTGTGGCTTGGAGGAGAACTTCCAGGTGGTGGTGTTCTCATGTGCCTGCTACCATTGAACTTCAAGGTGGTTGTGGGTTTGGAAGGTGCTGTCAAAGGAGACTTGGTGAGTTTCTGCAGTGCACCTTGTAGATGGTATACACTGTTGCCACTGTGCGTCAGTGGTGGATGGAGTGAATGTTTGTAAATGGGGTGCCAATCACACGGGCTGCTTTGTCCTGGATGGTGTCAAGCTTGAGTGTTGTGGGAGCTGCACCCATCCAGGTAAGTGGAGAGTATTCCATCGCACCCCTGACTTGTGCCTTGTAGATCGTGGACAGGCTTTGGGGAATCAGGAGGTGGGTTACTCGTCACAGGATTCCTAGCCTCTGACCTGCCCTTGTAGCCACAGTATTTATATGGCTAGTCCAGTTCAGTTTCTGATCAATGAATCAGGATGTCGATAGTGGGGGATTCAGTGATGGTGGTCCCATTGACTGTCAAGGGGCGATGATTAGATTCGCTCTTGTTGGAGATGGTCATTGCCTGGCACTTGTGTGGAGCAAATATTAGTTGCCACTTGTCAGCCCAAGCCTGGATAGTGTCCAGGCCTTGCTGCATTTGGCCATGGACTGCTTCAGTATCTGAGGAGTCGCGAATGGTGCTGAAAATTGTATAATCATCAACAACCATGCCCACTTCTGACCTTATGATGGAGGAAAGGTCATTGGTGAAGCCGCTGAAGACGGTTGGGTCTGCTCCGATCCTTTTTTGTGTTATGCCTAGGTGGTGATTTTTGCTACAATGAAGGTGACCTCTTCAGAAATGCATGAAGGACTTTCTGGTTCCTGCACCACATCAGCATTATAGGAGGGCAGTACCTACTGCTTCTCATTGAGGTAGCATGATTAATTCTCAATGCAGAGAGGCTATCGTAACAAATGCAGACAACGTTTGTAATTCTCCAGGTGAAAGTGGATACACTTGCTTGTGTAAAATATCAGTCATTGCCTGATGCTCTAATATCTGGAATGGTTTCAAATAATAGAGATAAGTGTATAGTTTCATTTGGCTCCCATGTCATTTTAAAAAAAATGTTATCAGAGAAAATTGATTTCTACCTATGCCTAAAGTTCAACCAAATGGACATTTTTGCACTTGACATTTAGTGTCCATTTGTAAAACTAGTACATACTGTATTTCTCTTCCACTGCCCCTCCTTTGTAAATGTTGCTGACTTTTTGAAGAGGTAGGACTAGATGACATTAGCTGCATTATAAACCGAGGGCTGTTTGTCAGGTTAAGTAATGTATCTCATGACAACTTGTTATATCTGATCAATACCTTTCAGTGCATTTGACCTTGGTGACTACACCAAGTATGTGATGTGTTCCAAATATTTCTTTGATTAGAAGTGGCAAGATCTCTTTACTAAGTGCACTATGTAACAGGGAAAAATTTTAGTTTCCCTTGATAGCTTAGTGAGTTGCCTTGTTTTCATTATTCGCCTTGAATATACTATATTAAAACCCAATTATCTGCAAAATTAGGTGTTCTGAGGTCAGATGGCAAAAAGGACACTGTAATTGGTCTCGGTTCCCTTGGGCAAGCGATAAACAATACAGCTTGGAAATGTACATGTGAACATCAGGTGAGAATAAGATTGTGTTTTCTCTGATGATCATTGTGAAAAACCTCATCGCAGGTCATATAGAAAGAATGATCACTTGGCTGAGATAATTGAGGGCTATTAGCACTCACCTAATAGTACCTTCAGGAGAGGAAAATACTGATTTTTAACTATGGGTAATGGGTCACTGCTGCTGTTTGCCATACTTTTGCCGAGTAACATACTGGGCCAAGAAATTGCATGTAGGCCACCTGACTTGTGGACGTTTCTGTCGTATGGAGTGACCATAGCAGTTTATTTCAGATTCCTGTGCACAAGATATTCCTTGGAAGTGGAAGTTGTTTGGGTGAATTTTATCAGTCATTCTGCACCCAGTCTGATTTTGTTTCGTTTGGGGCTGTTTGCTAGGAGAAAAGAATGCTGAGAGGAGATTTGATGGAGCATTCAAAATCATGAGGGGTCTTGGACAAAGTAGACAGGGAGAAACTTTCCACTCCTGAAAGGATCGAGAACAACAGGGCACAAGTTTAAAATAATTGGCGAAAGAAGCAAAAGCGATGTGAAGAAAATGTTTCCATGCAGCGAGTGGTTAAGGTCTGAGAGTGTAATGGAAGCAGGTTTAATTGGAGCATTCAGAATGGAATTAGACGATGATCTGAAAAGGAGAATGTGCAGGGTCACAGGGAGAAGGCGGAAGAATGGAAATAGGTGAATTGGTCATTTGGAGAGTCTGTGCAGACACTGAATGGTGTCCTGCACTGTAACAATTCTGTGATTCTGCCAGAGACTCTTCACATTTGGATGATGGTGATGGACAAAAATTGTTTGATGACTAACTCTTCTATGAGGCAGCCCAGTACTATGGTCACAAATTGAGGGTTCAGTGACTTTTGTACTTTGGTCTGATAGTTCCTGGAAGTCAAGTGGAAGCCATTCCTGAAGTTTGGAGTATGGAAGAGAACTGGATCCACCTGTTTACATTGCTGAAAACGGCCCTTTTATTCCAACAGCAAAATCCTGGAGCATATTTCTGATAACACAAAAGCACTAAACCTGAAAGATCCTCATTGTTCAAGGAAATAGTAGATTTTCCTCATTGGTCTTAATGTTAACTTTAAAAGCAGGTGTTATTTTAAGCCAGGAGTTATTTAAGTATAAATATGGGTAAAGTTAACAAATGTGGGTCTCCTTTCAAAATTGAGTAGCATTGTCTGATATGAACAAAAATCATGGAATTGCTGGCAATCAGCCTTCTCCACAACCGTATTTTAGAAAAATTCTGAAATCCTTTTTTTATGATAAGCATCCATAAATCCAGCTAATTATGTGTGACTCTCTGGCAGTATTATAACTAAGTAGTCAAATTGGCTTAGAAAAATCAATTGTTTCATATACTTTGCTAGATGTGATGTAATTGAAAGGAGGATTGTTTAAGTGCAATGGCAGCAACAGCCACAAGCGTGTTACGCTATAAAGCAATCCAGCATGTGGCTCACTGGGAGCAGGTATTAATTATTTAGTAGGAACAGGAAATATAGAGCATTCTAGTAAGGGCCAGGACACTGAAATAGACAAACTTGACCTCTGCTGGCGAGAGACAAATGGACACATGGTGACGCGGACTTGTATGGATTAAAATATACCACTCTCACTTTTCTGCGAGAGAGCTTGTCTAATGATAATTTGGTTCTACTGAGAATGAACGATATTGTTGAGAAGAAACATGAAGATGTATTGGGGTTTGAGTTTGAAGCAATGATTCACCTACAGACTGAGAAATCGTATGAACATGGTCAGAGCTCGACATCACGGGATGGAAGTAATGGTATGTGGCACTATTTGTGCTGCCAAAAGCGGGACCAAGCCTTCATTTTTACATGTAGGTGCCTTTTAGATGTTGTGTATGGTTAAATGAAAAATCTCTGCTCCTGTTCAAAATAAAAACCTGCAAATATTTGACAGTCTACACTACACACCACAAATTTGCCCATTATTTAAACTGCTAGGCGGACGATTGAGAGATCATCTATCTGACTGTTCAGTTATGGTGGAGTCATTTTTACTGCAGGACACTTGGGTATTTCAAGTGTGTCTGAGTTTAGATATATGTAGAATGAGTAATACAGTAAACCGTGGGTGTTCAGACCTATGTAAACAAGTTGCTATAGAGGAGAAATCAGTCAGTGGTACATCTGTAAGCTTTTGTATAGCTAATTTAAGACAGCCTTATGCCTCAGTTGGTGTCATTAATCTTGTGTAATTTTATAAAGCACTAGCACTTAGCAGTTGCTTTGTCAGATTATTGTCTGACAGGAAAACATTATGCTTTGTTTTGATTTTCTCCAATCGTACTGAAATCTGTATGTAAAATAGTATGTAATAAATGGAATAAATAGAAAATGCTGGAAATATGCAGCAGGTCTGGCAGCATTTGTGGAGAGAGAACCAGTTAAAGCTTCAAACATTAACCCTCTTGTTTCTCTTTACACAGATGCTGCCAGACTTGCTGAGTATTCCCAGTATTTTCTGTTTTTATTTCAAATTTCCAGCATTCACAAAATTTTGCTTTTGTAATGATTGGTAGGTGGATTTTTATCTTAAATAGGTCTGAAATTGTCACTAATGCTTTGAGAGTGTTTCTGAAAATTGAAGGTCTACTCTTTAAAATAGGCTTGTGATGCATTTCATTGCTGGTTGAAAAGCTTGTGCAGATTAGATTCATAGGTCTTGCCAAGATATGATTGTTTCTCGGTTTCAACTCATCACTTTTTTTGGGATTCCTAACACATTCATGGATAATTTATGGCAAGTACAAGGATCAAACTGAAAGAATCACTAATTGTGCTAAATGCACATATAAGTTGGCCTGATCGCAAGATCCTTGAATATTAACCTTTTATGCAATGATTTCTTGCTGACTGTCGATGGAGCCTCCCCATGTTTTCTTTCTTTTTCTTTCTCATTTTTCCTTCTTTCTCTCTCTTTTCTTGCTCTCCTCACTTTCTTTATCACTCCACACACTCCTCTCCTTTCATTTTTCTTATCTGTCTTTCTTCACTCTTCTTTCTCCTTGTCTCTGTTTCTGTCTGTGTGTCTATCTCTATCTCTCTAGTTTGACTGCTACCTCAAGACACACCTTTAATATTGTGCTGCTGTGTACCAAGGCAAGTTGTCATTTTTTGTGAATCAACCTGTTTCGTTTACCCAGCATGTACTTGTGACCAAAAGGGAGAAGCCAAATTGCTACAAGGATTAAAGGAAGAAGTAGCACCAACTTGAAAGCTGGCAAAAGCATCATGCTCAGCTGTCCTTTTGGGGAGACATGGAACACAAGTGAAAACATAGTTTAGGTTGGAAATATGAGACAATCAAAAGGAAAATGAAGGAGGTGGGGAATGATCCTGCATTCTGTCACAACAATCATCAGTTCTATTTTCTAGTTGGGGCGAGGGAACAAATATAAGGAGGCTACAAACAGATATAGATAGTTAAGTGAGTGGGCAAAGATCTGGAAGATGGAGTATAATGTGGGAAAATGTGAAATTGTCCATTTTGGCAGGAAAAATGAAAGAGAAGTATATTAGCTAAATGGAGAGAGATTGCAGAGCTCCCAGGTGCAGAGCGATATCGGTGTCCTAGTGCATGAATCGCAAAAGGCTAGTATGCAAGTACAGCAAGTAATTAGGAAAGCTAATAGAATATTATCATTTATTGTGAGGGGAATTGAATACAAAAGTAGGGAGGTTATGCTTCAGCTGTACAGGGCACTAGTGAGACCACATCTGGAGTATTATGTACAGTATTGGTCACCTTATTTATGGAACAATGTAAATGCATTAGAAGCAGTTCAGAGAAGGTTTACCAGACTAATACCTGGAATGGGTCGGTTGTCTTGTGAGGAAAGGTTGGACAGGTTAGGCTTGTATCCACTGGAGTTTAGAAGAGTAAAAAGCTACTTGATTGAAACATAAGATCTTGAGGGGTCTTGACAGGGTGGATGTGGAGAGGATGTTTCCTCTTGTGGAAGAATCTAGAACTGGGGGGTCACTTTAAAAATAAGGGGTTGCCCATTTACAACAGAGATGAGACTAAATTTTTTCACTCAGAGGGTCGTGAATCTTTGGAACTTTCTTCCTGAAAAGGTGGTGGAAGCAGAGTCTTTGAATATTTTTAAGGCAGAAGTGGATAGATTCTTGGCAAACAAGGGGCTGATAGGTTATCGGCAGTAGGTGGGATGCAGATTTCAGGTTACTATCAGATCAGCCATGATCTTATTAAATGGTGCAAAAGGCTCAAGGTGCTGAATGGCCCACTCCTCCTTGTTCATATGTTCTTTCCACTCCTTACTTCCTGATAACGTTGAATACTGCCAGGTGCTGACCAGGATTCAAAATACATGGGAGTGGCGGGTGAATTCGCCCTGGAAACCCCTCAAATAGCCCCCAAAAAGTCAATGACAGGGGAGAAAAATTGAAGAAAGGTCAGCCCCGTGTATTTTGATTTGAGAAGCAGCAAATGTTGGAGACCGAATCTGAGGGGAACTGCTTCTCCAATCACAGATTCTGTCTCTACCATGTTGTTTCTCTAGCTCCTCCAATCACAAGTCTCCTCCCTCCCACTCTTTTTTTGTTCTGACCATGTCCTTTTCCCTTGTTGGGGTGTCTGGTTTTCTTGGACAGGACCTCGACCTGAGCAGTCGTGAGCCTTCCCCAGCAAGTTGCTGAGCTCCTCATCGCTGCAGATGGTGAACTGCAGGCGGCAGGGAATGATGTGGGGGTCATCTTGTTGTCCCAGACCGCATTGTCCCCCAGCTCTAGCAACTCGACAGCAGTTAGGTAGGTGGGGGCTCCAGCCTCGACATGCTTGACATATTGACCCTTCTGCACTGCATAGTGGATATGGCTGACGGGGAACTGGAGACTGGCTCTGGAGGAGTGGGTCTTGGCTTTGACCTGTGCATGTACCAGCCACCAGGGCCACTGCCTGTTGGGGAGGGAAGGATCCATGCGCTCTCTGTCCCATGCTTTTTCCCCTGCTGGCGGTGGTTTGCTAAGCCCTGGCTTTGGTCCTTCGGGGATCCGCCTTTAACTGTCCATACCTGGCTTCAACTGTGGTGGGTTTGTACTTTGGGAGCAGCCAACAAAGGTGGGCAGCAGCCCAGACTCTGTGTGTGTGTGTCCCATCCAACCCTGGGGGCTGGGGAGGGTGGAGGTGGAGAGAGATAGTAGAGCATTATCTTACTTCTGTTTTGTTAAATTCTGTTCAGTAACACGGTACCTTGAGCTGCATGAATGTTATTTATACTGCACATTGAGGAAACACTCCTTTAAGTTGTCAATGAAGCTTGAACTAGCTTATAATTGAAATTCTTGATTAGACTACAACATTGAATCCCATCCCTTAAGTTAAAATTTTTCTGAAGATTTAAACCCATGCTCTTTCTCTCTTTTCCTGCGATTTCGGTTTCATTGTGCCAAATATTTGGAATTTCAGATGAATCTGATCTTAGTTTATTATTGCAAATTGGGAATTGTATGTGGCCCTAAATTTGGATTCTAAGCAAGAACTCCTCATGTGAAAATGAAAAAGCAGCCCATCAGAAAATCTCAAGAGCCCTGGGAGGTGTGGGGGTGGTGGTATTTTGACCCCTGGTGCTGACTGATGCCCTTTGATACTTTTACCCAAGTGTTTATTTTCACATGAGTCCATGCAGTGAGTATTCGAAAGCTGTTTAAACTTGTTGGGGTGGGCTGGCATTTTTAAAAATCCATTCATTCATGGGATCTGGACGACGCTGGCTAGGCCAGCATTTATCGCCCATCCCCAATTGCCCTTGAGAAGGTGGTGGTGAGCTGCTGCCTTGAACTGCTGCAGTCCATGGGGGTAGGTACACTCACAGTGCTGTTAGGAAGTGACTTCCAGGATTTTGCCCCAGCATGCGATAGCTGAGTATGATTTTGCCTTCACCCAATATCATTTGCATAAGTGGTATGTTTCCATGGATACTTCTGCTTACCCCAGGGTATGGGGGCCAACTTTAGAGCTTTTGGTGTTTTTACAAAGTTTGCACTATGAAATTTAGACAGCCTATACTGGGGCTTTGGACACAATTGATGTCATGTTTATCCACTAATTTCCAATTGCTTAGCCAAATAAGGAAGTGCTACAGATCATTCAGTTGCTGCCTCACATCATTTCTAGAGGGATCCCCTCTAGGGCCAGTGCTTGCTAAAATTTTTGTCAGTTCCACAAGAAACATGTTTTTGAAGGAATGAGCCTTAATCTCCTGCTCTGTGCATATTTCCAATAAGTAGGCAGCCACGTGTAAAGACATCCTTACGCACCTTAATATGCTGCATCCCATGCTCATTCACTTCTGATATGGAGCAGTCTAACTCCCTTTCCTCAACATACGAGTTGAGAAATCCATTAATGGGTTTTCCACTACTGTCTGCCGCAGGCCTACCTTCACCGGATAATATACACATTGGGATACGCTCCTTGCCCTATAACATTGGCCTTATCAGCAATCTTGTAAATAGACCCCTAGCCATTTGCTCCCCTTGCAAGCTTGATACAGAATAGAGCGCATCAAAGCTATCCTGTGGGATAGTGGCTATCCTGATCAGATAATTGCTCATTGCGTATCATGCAAACTTGCAAATAGGCCAAAGGCCACCACTTTCAGATCTGAAAAGTGCATCATGTGCCTTAAGTTACCCTGGAAAGGCAAAGTATCTCAAATTTGAAAACTGGTTAAGCAAGCCATTTCACCCTGCCACTATGCAGTGGCTATACGAGTGGTATTTTCCACTACAGGATGCTGCCATCATTCCAACAATATGCTCTGCCTATCATACAATTGAGAAATGTCATATATAAATTTCAGTGCAATGCCAGATATGTAGGCTCTACGTCCCAGCGAATCCAACAATGTATTACTTCACAAAAACAAAAAATGCTGGAAAAACTCAGCAGGTCTGATAGCATCTGTGGAGAGAAAGACTGTCTTTCTGTGCACAGATGCTCTCAGACCTGCTGAGTTTTTCCAGCATTTTTTGTTTTTGTTTCGGCTTTCCAGCATCCGCAGTATTTTGCCTTTATCAATGTATTCCTTCAGTTGTTTGTAATGACTAGAGTACAGACTATTCAACCAGCCCATGCTTACAAAACCCAAAACAAAATATCTACTATTGGATGTGATTTGCGATTGAGCAGCACTTGGTGAACAATCTTAAGTGTGTTAATAGCTATACTAACAATCAATTTAAGATAATCAGTCGAGCTCAGAACATGGCTCAACTACGCTTGCTAGAAGTAACATAAGTTCATATGCAGGGATCTATTCTCTACAAATGAAAGGAATATGTTCAAGCCTTGCACCTTTTTTGAATTACCTGGGAGCTTAGGGAACTTATAGTTCCTCGTTGCTTTCTCCATGGCAACATCTCGGCCAATCAGAGTTGACTTGCCAACCAATTAGCACCCTTTTCTCCTGCAGTATAAATTGTGATCAATTGAAATTTGGCATTCTTGCATTTGTCCTGATGTGTCCAAGACTAAAAGCTTTGGCAACATGTCTCTCTTTCCAGCCACATCATTTCTTCATGGGATTTATGTTTAAATTAACAAAACATAAATTTCTTACTGCTAATACTCTTTGAAAAGAAGTCACTGGATAATGATGGACCTCAGTTATTGCTGCGGATGTAATTTTTTAATGTGGAAGAGATGACAATGTGTAATGACTTGTCAAAGGCAACAATAAATAACAGGATGTTGGAAATACATATCAGGCCTGACAGAGTGTTAATGAAAAAAAGAAGCTACCATCATGCCTCTGACATTGGGTCCTGGTTCAAAATGCTAACTTCTTTCTTCCTTTGGACACTGGCAGCTTGCTCTTGATTTTGGAATTCCAGCTTATGTTTATAGTGAAGGTTATGACTGTGCATAGGATATGGGAGCATGGTGGTTATCTTCCTGGACTAGTATTGCAGAGGAGAGGCCTGAACTAATAGTCCAGAAATAAGAGCTCAAATCCCACCATAGTAATTGGAAAATTTTAATTCAATTAATTGAATAATTCATTTAATTAAAAGCTAATATCAGTAATGGTGACCATGTAAACTACTAGATTCTTGTGAACCCTTTGGTTCCCTAATATCCTTTAGGAAAGGAGTCTGCTGACCATACCTGATCTGGTCTACATGTGACTCCAGACTCTCAGAAATGTAGTTGACTCGTAACTGCACTCAAAAATGGTCCTACAAACTGCTCAGGTATATTCAAAAGGGTGGCTCACCAGCACCTTCTACAGGTTAATTGGAGATGGGTAATAAATGCTGGCTTTACTTGCGGTACCCATATCCCAAGATTAATAAGGATAAGTTTGTTGTTTGGTTTTGGTCACCGAGCCACAAAAAAATACAGTTGAGTGTTTTAGTGGTTTCCTTATTAATGAGGTTGTTAGTTATGTAGGTGGATCAAATGGGCATTGATTTTCCCCCACCTCTGTTCTCAGTTTTGACTTGGCATTCTGTGCTTTGAGTACTGTGGTAGGTACCGTTCCTCACTACGGGGGAGCGCACATACCTGCCCCTGGCAGTCTTAAATTAGCCGACCTTTATCTCCTTCTCTACACTCTTTGCCTCCTGGCTGTGTGTTATTAATTGTGTTTGTGTGCCATGTTGACAGCTGCCAAACAAGTAACATGGATGCTTCACTGGGTAAAGCAAGTAGCTGACACTGAAGAGCACAGGACAGTGTGCAGTCCGTTCAGGAACATGTGAATGTGTTCATTGCCAGCCACTACAACTCCCAATGGGTTACCGGACCAGCTACTGTAGTGTAGATCATGGAGTTGGACCTGATTTTTTTTTGGGGGGTTTAAGAACATAGAGATGAAAGTCTGAAGGAAGGGGTGGATTGAGAGAATTAAATAGGAGACTGGTTTCAGAGTGGGGATTGAGTCAGGAACAGTTGACCATTTTGTACGATTCTACCTAACCATTGTCTGTATTGACATTCTCCTTGATATAATGTACGTGGCTTTGACCCCATGAACAGTTAGGTTACATGTACTTTTCTGCACTCTTGGTAATGGAACAAAATGATTTCAAGTACAAAGAGCTTTAGGAAAAGATTAAAGAAATTTAAGATTTGGGACAGAAGCCCTTAGAGGACAGCCTAATTGAAGTAAATCATTTATCAAATGATACAACTAAAAAGATAGGTGTATAATCACTGGACTAGTAACCCAGAGACCCAGGGTAATGCTCAGTAGATGGTGGAATTTGAATTCGATCACAATCTGGAAATAGAAGTCTAATGCTGACCCTGAAATGATTATCGTAATGCCCCTTACGAATGGGCTAGTCAGCGACGCCCATATTGAATGAATTAAAAAAAACATTTCTCTGAAAGCAAAATCTTTTTGTGTATATGGACAGCATTTGTTGCCCATTCCTAATTGAGCTTGCTTAGGCCATTTCGGAGTCAACCGCATTGCTGTGGACCTGGAGTCACCTACCAAGTAGGGATAACAGAGTTCTTTCCCGAAAGAACATTAATGAATCAGATGGGTTTTTACAACAACCAATGATCAACATTACTGAGATGAGTTTTCAATTCCAAATTATTTGAATTTTAAATTCCACCAGCTGCCATGGTGAGATTTGAACCCCTGTCCCCAGAGTATTAGCCTGGGCCTCAGGATGGCTAGTTCAGTGACATTACCACTTCTTCCCCACCTACTCAAAATAACCCATCAAATCATGGATTTAAAGAGTGTGATTATTTAAAATGTGCCATGATGGAACAGTTAATGTGCAAAGAATGAACTTCAGTGCTGAATGGCTTTTTCTTATCTGGTGCTTCTCATGTCCTTAAAGCAGTTGCAGCTCTCAGTCAATTTCTTGATAAGTTATCTAAGTTATCTGCAAAAGCCGCTTCCTTCTGCAACGCCACCCCCCCCCAACCCCCACCCCCACCCCCAAAAAGAAAATTTAAAATTGAAATGATAGTTTATTATGCCACTGACACAGTTAGTAGTCAGACCATTTGTTGTTTGGTCTAGCATTTACAAATGCTGCCAAGCTAGAATAATTAGTCAAAATAATTGTAATGCCTACTGTATAGTCTCTCACATAATATGCTGCACAGTGATTTCATGTGCAAACCTAAAATTCTGTGTTCATGAATGAATTTTTAGTCACTGAATTGAATTTCCAAACTTAATATTTTCTATTGTCCTGCTGAGATCAGATGGTTCGGACTGCGGTACTCAGTATAGCTTGCGTGAAGCACCACTGAATTGTTTCTATTACTGTCTGAGATTGTGAGCAGAGGACATATGTTTCAGTCTTTTAGTTGCCTTTTCATTGAAATTGACTTTACATTGAGAAGAGATAGATTACCACTTGCACAGACACATACATGTCTATTTGATCCTTTGCAGTTTAGCAAATTTTTGTTAGTTGTTACATTAAGCGTAACTGGCTGGATTTTATTTCCTTTGTGCATAACCTGAATGGCAGTGCGGTAATATGTTCAGAAGTTGCCATTTTTCAACCATTAAGGATATCCTTAGTGTTCTGGCATTTCTCCAGAATTCTAGATTGAAGTGCATCACTACTTGCCCTAGTGTTTGATCACTGGGCTTTCTGTCAAACAAATCTCCTTGTGCTTCTCTCAGCTGGATTGTGAGTGAATGAAGTGAAAACTCATCTATCTTCTGCACTGTGCTGTCTGTTCAACTAACTGGAGATAGTGTCACTATGAGGGCAGGGTAATGGTCTGTTCTTCCTCTTTGAAAATGAGATGCCAGCTTCCACAAGCTGTCCCATCAATAAAATTTATGCAGAGAAACACCTTTGACCACAAGTCCATCAGGCAGTGGTCGGCACGTAACGTCTTAGAGGCCCTGCAGAAAAAGGAGATGGTGGATCCTGTCGGATGGTTCCCCAAGCAGACTGTCAAAGTCCTTTGGCAGAATGCCTCATCGCCAGAACTTTCCAACAAGCACCAAGATGTAGCTTGGCTGGTGGTGAAAAAGGCCCTCCCCGTCAGATCCTTCCAACACGCCAGGAGTCTCACCCCCTCTGCACGTTGCCCTCGAGGTGACTGTGGTGGGGACGAGGCGCTTGTTCACCTCCTTGTGGAATGTGCCTTTGCAAAGAAAGTCTGGAGAGAGATACAGTGGTTTCTGTCGAGGTTCATCCTGAGAAGTTCTGTGACACAGGATTCTGTGCTGTACGGGCTGTTCTGAGGCACACCGAGACAAACATCAACTGCAGCTGGATGATCATCAACTCAGTAAAAGACGCTCTTTGGTCTGCCCGAAACTTGTTGGTCTTCCAATGCAAAGAGTTGTCCCCGACCGAGTGTTGCAGACTGGCACATTCCAAGGTCCAGGACTACGTGCTGAGGGGCGCACTAAAGCTTGGGGCAGCCGCCGCAAAGGCCCAATGGGGAAAGGTCGCCGTCTAAGACCTTTCTGCCATCGTGCACCGAGGGGCTGGGAAAAGTATAGACCCCTCAGGCTGTACAGCTCACAATGAATGTATGCATTGAATAATAATTGTACCTTAATTGTATTGAAGCACCTCAGAGTGCAACATGATGTATGTCGATAACGCCAATATCGTTGCACTGTCTGTCTGTAATGACCATGTTGAAATGACTGTAATATTCATTGATTGTATTGAAGCACCTTGTGATCCATATGTAAAAGTTGAATCTGATTGCACCTTTTGTGATGGCGATTTAGAAATGTTTTGTAATGTTCTTCCAGATATTTTATGAATAAAGTATATTTTTCAACAAAAAAAAATCAATAACCCAGTCAGACACTAATGCAAACTGGGAGAAGAAACAGGTTGATGGCTTGTAGCTAGTTCTTCACTGAGGCAATGTGATTGCACCCTGGGATAGGAATCCACACAGCAAAAGTGCTATTTTTTAAACCGGTAAATTTGTAATATGGAAGATTACGTTTGTAGCTTTGTTAGGAGACCAAACCAAGCCTACATTTTAAAAAAAATTCTACCGTTTAGTTGGTAACGACTAAATTATCCTAACAAACAGGTTTTCTAAATAGTGATAGGAGGTTTTCTGCTAGGAAACAACTACTCATGTCTAGAATCAACTGCTGTCCGATTGAACTGAGCACTTTCAAACATATATCAGCCAGTACAAAAACAGAATTACCTGGAAAAACTCAGCAGGTCTGGCAGCATCGGCGGAGAAGAAAAGAGTTGACGTTTCGAGTCCTCATGACCCTTCAACCGAAACGTTCTGTTGAAGGGTCATGAGGACTCGAAACGTCAACTCTTTTCTTCTCCGCCGATGCTGCCAGACCTGCTGAGTTTTTACAGGTAATTCTGTTTTTGTTTTGGATTTCCAGCATCCGCAGTAGTTTTTTGTGTTTATATCAGCCAGTACCTGCTTGACAGTTGGTTGATTTTTTTTGTATGTGTTCTATATGTTGTACATATAAATCACACCACTAAGCTTTTGCTGCCTGTCTAATTTTGTGTTCAACGCTAGACTTTATCGTGATTAGTTGCAGCAGTTCAAGAAGGCAGCTCACTACCACCTTCTCAAGGGCAACTAGGGATGGGCAATAAATGCTGGCCCAACCAGCAAAGCTCACACCCCGTGAATGAATAAAATAAAAGTTGACTTCAAACTTGTCAGCTGTTATGTGCATGTAGTCAATGTGGTAGATTTATTTTTGTAGTGAGATTATCTTTGAATATTATACTTTAGTAATTTTATAATGTTATATTGTATCCAATTCCATTTTTATATATTAAACATCTTGTGGGAAGAAATGACTGAATAACCCAGCAAGAAGCATGGTGATGAATGTAGGATACATTTGCTCATAACTACACAGAGAACAATAATCATGGGGACATGTGAAGATTGTTTGTGTTTTGTTGCCATTCTCCTTTATATTCCTTTTTATTCCCCCATTTAGTAAACATGGATTCCTGTACATTCCTGTTCACTGAGCATTTGGTGGCCTCTGATATACCATCCAAGTGATCGTTTCTCATGTGTGACCATGGATCTTGAGGTTGCTAGGTTCTTCGCGTCTGGGGCATCACTGTTGAATCCAGTCGTGTCCTGATCAAGCAAGTCCTTTCAGTAGGAATCACTGGATAATAATCAGTTGTGGAAACCTTGGTTGATTTCCTCTCCCTAACTTAGGGATGCTGAGACTGAGACTTCCTAACTCAGTATGGCCAAGTTCTGGGCTCACATTTTGTCACTTGAATTTGCAGGATGGGTGGTCATACTGTGATGTTATATGGTGACTTTCAGCATTGGCTGGCTGTTATTGGCAAGCTTTGAATATACAGTCTGTCAAAGGGAATTCATTTGCGCAGCTTTCTGTATACTAATTATAGCTTTAAAAGATTTAAACTGAATATGCAATTCTACCTAAATTATTTACAAAAAAGAACTTGCTGTGGAGTTGCATTCTGTTTGGGGAACAAACAGTTGCTCAATGATGTCAATGAGTGAATAAATCTGTGTGTGCCACATCAAAGGTTATTGCAGAAAATAAAAGCTTATGTTTAAGGGGTAGCATATTGGCATGGATACAAGATTGGCAAGCTAACAGGAAGCAGAGTGTTGGCATAAGTGGGTCTTTTTCTGTTTGGTTGGATGTGACAAGTGGTGTGCCACAGGGATCAGTGCCGAGGCCTCAACCTTTTACAATTTACATAAATGACTTGGATGAAGGGACCAAAGGAATGGTTGCTAAATTTGCTGATGACACAAAGATAGGTAGGAAAGTAAATTATGAAGAGGACATAAGGAGGCTACAAAGTGACATAGGTTAAGTGAGTGGGCAAAGATTTGGCAAATAGATTATAATGTGGGCAAATGTGAAATCGTTCATTTTGGCAGGAAGAATAAAAAGGCTTATTATCTAAATGGTGAGAAATTCAGAGGGATCTGGGCGTGCTAGTGCATGAATCATAAAAGGGACAGCAGGTAATTAGGAAAGCTAATAGAATGTTATCATTTATTGTGAGGGGAATTGAAGACAAAAGTAGGGAGCTTATGCTTCAGTTGTACAGGGCATTGGTGAGATCACATCTGCAGTACTTTGTACAGTATTTGTCTCCTTATTTAAAGAAAAATGTAAATGCATTTGAAGCAGCTCAGAGAAGGTTTACTAGACTAATACCTGGAATGGGCGGGTTGTCTTATGAGGAAAGGTTGGTCAGGCTAGGCTTGTATCCATTGGAGTTTAGAAGAGGAAGAGGTGGCTTGATCGAAACCTTTAAGATCCTGAGCGGTCTTGACAGGGTGGATGTGGAGAGGATGTTTACCCTTGCGGAAGAATCTAGAACTAAGGGTTTAAAAATAAGGGGTCGCTCATTTATGACAGAGATGATGAGAAATTGCTTCCTCGGTTTGAGTCTTTGTAACTCTCTTCCTCAAAAGGCGGTGGAAGCAGGGTCTTTGAATATTTTTAAGGTAGAGCTAGATAGAGTCTTGATTAACAAGGGGATGAAAGGTTATTGGGGTAGTAGGAATATGAAGTTGAGGTTATATTCAGATCAGCCCTGATCTTCTTGAATGGTGGAGCAGACTCGAGGGGCTGAGTGGCCTACTCCTGCTCCTAATTCGTATCTTCATGTGCGCACACCCTTTGTACTTGTGTTAAGGATGCTCTTTTCTACATAATTTTTAAATGACTTTCCTTGTTTCCCTGTTTCAGGTCCAACATTATCACGACAAAATTCACAACTGTTTCCACAAGTGCAGAATGGACCATGCCAGGAGGAACTGGAAATTCAGAGGCGGTAAAGACTCACTTGTTTTTCCTGCAGAGATAAAAATGGTGACTTGTACTGAAGTGTGTCTAATGCTGTTATTTCAGGGGGATGCGGTTGGGATAGATGGATGATTTTCTTATCTCTCTCTTTCTCTCTCTAACAAGCAGCTGGGCATCTATTCAAAATCAGCCAAGTCAAGGCAGATCTTAGGTTAAGAACATCTTGGAATTGATGTATGTTGTCTTGTGAGAATTCATGAAAATGTTTCCCAGTATAAATCTTGCAGTACCATTGTACATTAAAGCAGGTGTTTGCACCCACAGTTAACATCAAATTCTCAGCAGTTGCAACTTAACATTGTCTGGTTTTTAGGGTTTTTTAATCAGACTTGTTAAAAATTAACTGCAAAAGCTTCAGCCTTGATTCCTATTGGAAAAACAATCCTGTGAGATTTTATTTATTAATTAAACAAAAGAACTACGCAGTTCAAAAGACTGTCAGTAAAACCTCAGTCATAGAGCTCTACAGCACAGAAAAAAGGCCCTTTGGCTCATCGAGTCTGCGCCAGTCAAACGAGTACCGAACTATAATCCAATTTTCTAGCACTAGGCCCATAGCCTTATATGCCATGGCATCGCAAGTGCACATCCAAATACTTCTTAAATGTTATGAAGGTATCTTCCTCTACCACCCATTCAGGCAGTGAGTCCCAGATTCCCACCACCCTCTAGGTGAAAAAATTCTTCCACACATCCCCTCTAAACCTCCTGCTCCTTACCTTAAATCTATAAATTGGAACTGTTGAAATAAGTTATAGTAGATAAATGTTTCCAATTACAAAATTGCTGTTTATCACCCTTTTTACAGGGGGAAAGTATTGCCAATCTTTATTGACATTCTTAATTTGAATCTTTGACCTCTTTGTTCTTGAGTTTTGTACATACAGAAAGACTTGCAAAAACAATATTCTCCATACCCCAAATAATATTAAGTCACATCCGAAGCTTCCTTTTCTCGTGAGTGAAATGCTCGACAGTAGCTAATCACCATAGCTCTGTTCTCTTAGTTCTGGATTTAATCTAATTCTCTTTTGCACACCCTGAAATAACCCAATAACCATTTAAAAAATAAATCAAAACTGCAAACAATACAGCACATGTGATCACAAAACCAGATATAATTTTGCAATTAGCTCACAATTTACATACTGCACTTCCAGATATAGGTACTGACATTCTGTTCACTTTTTAATTGCCTTCAAGACACTGCAACCTGAGCAACTTTTTCGCCCTAACCCCGAGATCTTTTCTTGTTGCAATACCAGCCCATCAATCTCTGGCTTATAGAGTCTTAGAGTAGAATCGTCCCAGATTCGCTCAGAGGTAGAGGGCAGGAGAAAGGGCGTTTTACCCAGCAGCCGCAATTGTGGCTTTTTGTGCCTTATCATCCCACCTCATTAATTATGCATTCATGGAGACATGCCAGATTGCTGGCAGTCAGGCTCGGATTTGCCCATCACGCCGCGACCACAGCGCTTCCTTGCTCTGGGTGCCATATTTAAAGCGCACCAGAACGCATGCCTACTTCATGTCTTCAGACTAGGACTGCTCCAGGTGACAGCCCCAAAAGCAAAGAAGACGGCAGGCACCAAATTTGGTGATGCCTCTTTAGGGTGCCTGCTGGACGCAGTGGAAGGCTGCCACGATGTCCTCTCCTCACCCCCCCTCCAACAGAGTCACCAATCCGGCTTGGGAGGCAGTGGAAGCAGTGGTCAGCGCCACCAAAGCACAGAGGTCAGCCATCCAGTGCAGGAAGAGGAGGAATGCTCTCATCTGATCTGCCAGGGTAAGTCAACCACCTCATCACTCTCGATTCACACGCTCACATCTCTATCAGGCTCATATCCTCTGGAACTCACGTCCTCATTCTGTCCATGACTCCGCTCACTTTCATTTTGCGAAAAATAGTACGGTAGTGCAGGCTTGAGGGGGCAAATGGCCTACTCCTGTTCCTTGTTTGTATGTTCGTCATGTTTCTGCTTAGTCCTCCCATCCTTTCCCCTCCTCTAGTCTCCCATGTCCTTTCCCCCATCACTGTTGACGACACCCCCACCACCACCACCACCACCATTTGGCATTTCTGGCATGAAGATTGTTGCGAGTGCTTCAGCCTTATCTTTTGCACTGATGTGCCGGGCTCCTTCATCATTGAGCATAGGGATATTTGTGGAGCCTCCTCCTCCAGTGAGTTGTTTAATTGATCACCACCATTCACGACTGGATGTGGCAGGACCACAGAGCTTATACCTGATCCATTGGTTGTGGGATAGCTTAGCTCTGTCCATCACTTGCTGCTTATGCTATTTGGCATGCAAGTAGTCCTGTGTTGTAGCTTCACCAGATTGACACCTCATTTTAAGGTATGCCTGGTGCTGCTCCTGGCATGCCCTCCTGCACTCTTCATTGAACCAGGGTTGATCCCTTGGCTTGATGGTAATGGTACAGTGGGGGTTATGCCAGGCCATGAGGTTACAGATTGTGTCCGAATACAATTCTGCTGCTGCTGATGGCCCACAGCATTTCATGGAAGCCTAGATCTGTTCGAAATCTATCCCATTTAGTGTGGTGGTAGTGCCATACAAAATGATGGAGGGTATCCTCAATGTGAAGGCAAAATCCCCCTCTATCAACACCCCAGGGATTACCATTGACCAGAAACTGAACTGGAATAACCATATAAATACTATGGCTACCAGAGCAGGTCAGAGACTAGGAATCGTGTGAGGAGTAACTCGCCTCCTGACTCCCCAAAGCCTGTCCAAGTCAGGACACAAGGCACAAGTCAGGAGTGTGATGGAATACTCCCTACTTGCCTGGAATGAGTGCAGCTCCCACAACACTCAATAAGACCATAAGACATAGGAACAGAAGTAGGCCATTCGGCCCATCGAGTCTTCTCCGCCATTCCTTGTATGCCATGGCTGATCTGATAATCCTCAACACCACTTTCCTGCCTTTACACCATAACATTTGATTCCCTTACTGATTAAAAATCTGTCTATCTCAGCCTTTAATGTGCCTAACGACCCAGCCTCTACAGCCCTCGGCGGTAAATAATCCCACAGATTGATTACCCTCATAGAAGAAATTCCTCTTTAAGTGGGCGCCCCCTTACTCTGTGATTGTGCCCTCTGGTCCTAGACTCTCCCACAAGGGGAAATAACCTCTCAGCATCTACCCTGTTAAGCCCCCTAAGAAACTTGTGTTTCAATTAGGTCACCTCTCATTCTACTAAACCCCAATGAGTACAGGCCCAACCGACTCAACGTTTCCTCATAAGAAAATCCCTCCATACCCGGAATCAACCGAGTGAATCTTAACTGGACTGCCTCCAATGTCAGTATATCTTTCCTTAGATAAGGGGACCAAAACTGTTCACAGTATTCTAGGTGTGGTCTAACTAGTGCCTTGTATAGTTTTAGCAAGACTTCCCTTTTTTAATACTCCATTCCCTTTAAAATAAAGACCAACATTCCATTTGCCTTCCCTATTACCTGCTCACCTTGTTTGCTAGCTTTTTGGGATTCATAAATGAGGTCCCCCAAATCCCTCTGTGCTGCAGCTTTCTTCAGTCTTTCTCCATTTAAATAATATTCAGCTCCTCTTCTTCCTGCCAAAATGCATACCCTCACATTTTCCCACATTATATTCCATCTGCCACATTTTTGCCCACTCACTTACCCTGTCTATATCCCTCTGTATACTCTTTGTGTCATCCTCACCGCTTGCCTTCCCATCTATTTTTGTGTAATCTGCAGACTTGGTGATAGTATGTTCGTTTCCCTCATCCAAGTCATTAATTTATATTGTAAATAATTGTGGCCCCAGCAGTGATCCCTGTGGCGCTCCACTAGTTACAGGTTGCCATCCTGAAAATGCACCCCATATCCCAACTCTCTGTCTTCTATTAGTTAGCCAGTCCTCTATACATGCTAATATACTAACCCCAACACCATGGGCTCTTATCTTACTAAGTAGCCTCATGTGTGGTACCTTATCAAACGCCTTTTGGAAATCTAAATATATTATATCTACTGGTTCCCCTTTATCTTGCTTGTTACATCTTCAAAGAAGTCTAATAAATTTGTCAGGCATGAATTCCCCTTCATGAAGCCATGTTGACTCTGCATGATTAGATTATGCATTTCTAAATGCTCTGCTATTACATCCTTTATAATATACTCCAACATTTTCCCAATGATAGATGTTAAGCTAACTGGCCTGCTTTTTGTCTCCCTCTCTTTTTGAATAAGGGTGTTACATTGGCAGTTTTCCAATCCTCTGGGACTTTTCCAGAATCTAAGGATTATTGAAAGATTACTACCAGTGCATCTACTATCTCTGCAGCTATTTCCTTTAATATCCTAGGATGCAACCCATCAGGTCCAGGTGACTTGTTGGCCTTTAGCCTCATTAGTTTCACTTGTACTTCTTCTCTAGTGATAGTTGTATTTGTTTCCTCCCCCACTTTTGCCGCACGATTATTTAGCAATTTTGGTATGCTATTAGCGTCTTCTGAAGGCTGATGATATTCAACTCCTCTGCCATTTCCTGGTTCCCCATTATTGTTTCCCCAGCTTCATTCTCTAATGGGCCTATATTGAGTTGGGCCTCTCTCTTTCCTTTTATATATTTAAAAAAGCTCTTACTGTCTTGTTTTTATATTATTTGTTAGTTTATCCTCAAAGTTTATTTTCTCCCTCTTTATTATTTTTTTGGTCATCTTCTGTTGGTTTTTAAAACTTTCCCAATCCTCTAGCTTACCACTAATCTTTGCCACATTGTATGCTTTTTCTTTCACTTTGACACAATCCTTAACTTCCTTGGTTAACCATGGTTGGTTTATCCCCTTCCTACAACCCTCCTTCCTCTCCGGAAAAATCTTTGTTGTGAGTCATGAACTATTTTCTTAAACTTCTGCTATTGTTCATCAACCATCTTTTCTGCTAAACTCCTTTCCCAGTCCACTGCAGCTAACTCTGCCCTCATTCATTTGTAATTACCCTTATTTATTTTGTTCCGAATGCTACATGCATTTAAGTAAAGAGCCATTAATTGTGCCTTTTAACTATTTTTTCCCTTTTTGATCCTATTTGCTGCTCTTTTTTTTAATGTTTGTACACTCCATCCCTTCCTGTCACACACTGGGTATCATAACCTAAGTAGCTGCCCTGCAATGCTGCCATATCCTTTTGCTTTATAAGCCTACGTATCCCCTTTCCAGGACCCTGCCCCCCTCTATTTAGTTTAAAGCCCTCTCTACAGCCCTAGTTATTCGATTCGCTAGGACTCTGGTCCAGCATGGTTCAAGTGAAGCCCATCCCACCAGAACAGCTCCCTTCTATCCCAGTACTGATGCTAGTGCCCCATGAACTTAAACCCATTCCTCTCACACCAACCTTTGAGCCACACATTTAACTCCTGGACTTTATTTACCCTATGCCAGTTTGCCCGTGGCTCAGGTAGTAATCCCGAGATTATTATCTTGGAAGTTCTGCTTTTTAATTTAGCTCCTAACAGTTGAAATTCTTTCAGCAGAACCTCCTTTCTAGTCCTATCAATATCATTAGTACCAATGTGATGACGACAACTGGATCCCTCCCCTCCCACACCAAGTTCCTCTCCAGCCCTGAGAAGATGTCCTTAACCTTGGCACCGGGCAGGCAACACAGCCTTCGAGACTCATGCTCACTGCTGCAGAGAACAGTATCTATCCCCCTAATTATACAAAGAAGCTTGACACCGTCCAGGACAAAGCAGCCCGCTTGATTGGTACCACATCCACAAAAGTTCAGTCCCTCCACCACCGGCACACAGTAGCAGCAGTGTACCATCTACAAGATGCACTGCAGGAATTTACCAAGGCTCCTTCGACAGCACCTCCCAAACCCACAACCGCTACCATCTAGAAGAACAAGGGCAGCAAATTGGCCTCCTTACTAACAGCTGGAGGCTAGAACTAAAATTGGGAGAGCTGTCTCAGACTAGTCAAGCAACAGCCTGACATAATCATCCTCATGGCATCATATCTTACAGTTAGTGTCCCAGACACTACCATCACCATCCCTGGGCATGGCCTGTTCTGTTAGCAGAGGTGGAGGCACATTGGTATTCGGTAGGCAGGGAGTTGTGCTGAAAGTCCTCAACATTGACTCCGGACCCCATGAAGTCTCATGGCATAACATCTAACATGGGCAAAGAAACCTCATGCTGATTACCATGCACCACCCTGCCTCAACTGATGAATCAGTGCTCCTCGATGTTGAACACCACTTGGAGGAAGCACTGAGGGTGGCAAGGGCGTAGAATGTACTTTGTGTGGGGGACTTCAATGTCCATCACCAAGAGTGGCTCGGTAGCACCACTACTAACTGAGCTGGCCAAGTCCTAAAGGATATAGCTACTCGACTGGGTCTACGGCATGTGGTGAGGGAACTAACAAGAGGGAAAAACATAATTGACCTCATCCTCACCAACCTGTCTGCTGCAGATGCATATGTTCATGATAGTATCAGTAGGAGTGACCACTGCACAGTTGTCTGGAGATGAGGTCCCGCCTTATTTTTTATTCATTCACGGGGTGTGGGCTTTGCTGCCTGGGCCAGCGTTTATTGCCCATTCTCAGTTGCCCTTGAGAAGCTGGTGGTGAGCTGCTTTCTTGAACTGCTGCAGTCCATATGGTGTAGGTACACCCACAGTGCCATTAGGAAGGGAGTTCCAGGATTTTGACCCAGCAACAGTGGCGATATATTTCCAAGTCTATTTGCTGTCCTTGTCCTTCTGGATGGTAGTGGTTGTGGGTTTGGAAGGTGCTGTCGAAGGAGTCTTGGTGAATTCCTGAAAGCCTGCATGCTCGTATGCCCCTTACTACCCTATTATATCCTCCAAAAATTCCAGTGCGTTTGTTAAACACAATTTCCCTTTGTAAAACCCTGTTAACTTTGATTGTGCTATGATTTTGTAAGTGCGTTGTTAAGACTCCTTCAGTGATAAATTCCAGTATTTTTCCAAAGACTGATATCGGGCTAATTGGCCCTGTAGTTCCCTGTTTTCCTTCTCCCTCCTTTTTTGAATAATGAAGTTACATTTGCCAACTTCCAACCTGCTGAAACCATTCTATAGTCTTATGAATTTTGGAAAATTATAGCTAATGCATCCACTATCGCTGCAGCTAACTCTTTTAGGACTCTAGGACAAAGGTCATCAGGTTTTGGGTATTTGTTGGTTTTTATTCCCTTAAGTTTCTCCAATGCCTTTTCACTGCTGATATTAATTACCTTAAATTCCTCACTCTATTAATCTAATTGGTTATTAACATACAAATTAGAAGCAGGATTAGGCCATTCAGCCTCTCGAGCCTGCTCCGTCATTCAATACCCTCTACTTCTGGCATGTAATTTGCTTCTCTCAGTGTGAAGACAGACACAAAATATTTGTTCAATGTCTCTGCCATTTCCTCATTCTCTATGATAGTTTCTTCTGTCTCAGCTTCTGAGGGACTAACTTTTACTTTAGCTGCGCTCCTTTTTATATACTTGTAGAAGCTCTTAAGATCTATTTTTATAATCCTGACTATTTTACTCTCACTCTACTTTTGCCCTGTTTAGAGAAGAGTTGTGTAAGACTAGTAAGGCTAAATAAAAACAATTACAAGGCTATGAAGACAGAGCTAGCTAAAGTGAACTAGAAAATTAAATAAAGGGATAGGTCAGTCGAGATTCAGTTGCTGACATTTAAGGAGATATTTCATAAGACTCAGTAAAGGTACATTGCAGTGAGAAATGTACATTCCAGTGAGAAGGATGCACCATCTGTGGCTAACTAAGGGAGTTAAAGATGGTATCAAATTGAAAGAAAAAGCATACGCTTCTGCCAAGATTAGTGGTAGGTCAGAAGATTGGAGAAAGTTTAAAAACCAGCAAAGAATAACTAAAATCAAAATGAGGGAGAAACTAAAATATGAGAAAAAGCTGGCTAGAAATATAATAACAGGTAGTAAGAGTTTTTACAAGTATTTAAAAAAACAAAAGGGTGACTGAAGTGAGCATTGTTCCAGAGTGAGTCCGGGGAATTAGTGGGAAATGAGGAAATGGCTGAAATATTGAACATGTACTTTGTGTCCATCTTCACTGTAGAAGACCAAAAAAAATCCCAGAAAAACTTGTAAATCAAGAGGTGAAAGGGAGGGATAAATGTAAAACAATTACAATAATTAGGGAAAGGCTACTGAGAAAACTATTGCAACTAAAGGCTGACAAATCAGCAGGAGCTGATGGATTTTATCCAAGGGTCTTAAAATACAGAGATAATAGATGCCGTGGTTGTAATTTTCCAAAATTCCCTAGATTCTGGAAAGGTCCCATAAGATTGGAAAATGGTGAATGTAACTCCTCTATTCAAGAAAGGAAGAGGTAGGAAACTACAGACCAGTTAGCATAACATTTGTCATAGGCAAAATGCTAGAATCTATTATTAAGAAGGTTATAGCAGGACACTTAGAAAATCTTCATGCAATTAGGTAGAATCAACATGGTTTTGTGAAAGGAAAATCATGTTTGACTCATTTACTGGGGTTCTTAAAGGAAGTAACAAGCAACATGGATAAAGAGGAACCTGTAGCTACACTGTACTTGGATTTCCAAAAGACTAAGGTGCCACATCAAAATAAGAGCTCATGGTGTAAGGGATAACACATTAGCATGGATGGAGGATTCGTTAGTTCACAGGGAACAGAGCAGACATAAATGGGTCAATTTCGGGTTGGCAAGACGTGACGAGTGGTGTGCCACAGGGATCAGTGCTGGGGCCTCAACTATTTACAATTTATATGAAGGGACCAAATATATGATTGCTAAATTTGCTGATGCCACAAAGATAGGTAGGAAAGTAAGTTGCGAAGAGGACAAAAGGAGTCTGCAAAGGGAGATAGAGAGGCTAAGTGAGCAAAAGTGGGCAAAAATTTGGCAGATGGAGTATAATGTGGTAAAAGCTTGACACAGTCCAGGACATAGCAGCCTGCTTGATTGACACCACATCCACAAACATTCACTCCCTCCATCACTGATGCACAGTAGCAGCAGTGTGTGCCATCTACAAGATGCACTGCAGGAATTCACCAAGGCTCCCGACAGCACCTTTCAAACCCACGACAACTACCATCTAGAAGGACAAGGGCAGCAGATAGATGGGAACACCATCACCTGGAAGTTCCCCTCCAAGTCGCTCACCATTCTGACTCGGAAATATATCGCCGTTCCTTCGCTATCGCTGGGTCAAAACCCTGGAACTTCCTAGCAGCACTGTGGGTGTACCTACACCTCATGGACTGTAGCGGTTCAAAAAGGCAGCTCACCACCAGCTTCTCAAGGGCAACTATGGATGGGCAATAAATGCTGGTCCAGCCAGCGAAGCCCACATCCCATGAATGAATTAAAAAACAACTTCTCCACTTTGGCAGAAAGAATAGAAAAGCAGAATATTATTTAAATGAAGAGCAATTGCAGAACCTGAAGGGATCTTTCCAGAATTTAGGGAATCTTGGAAAATTAAAACCAATGTATCTAGTATCTCAACAGGTACTTCGTTTAAGACCCTACGATGAAGTCCATCGGGACCTGGGGACTTGTCAGCTTTCGGTTCCAATAACTTTCTCAGTATTCTTTCCCTGTTGATTGTAATTGTTTTAAGTTCCTCCATCCCTTTCACCTCTTGATGCATACATATTTCTGGGATGTTATTTTATTCTCCACAGTTAAGACAGATCAAAGTATCTGTTCTGTTTGTGTGCCATTTCCTTATTTTCCATTATTAATTCCTCAGACTCTCTCTCTAGGGGCCCAACACTCACTTTTTCTCTTTTTAAATACCTGTAGAAACTCTTCCTGTCTGTTTCGATATTTCTACCCAGCTTTCTCTCATACTCTAATTTCTCCCTCCTTATTTATCTTTTAGTTAATCTTTGCTGTCCTTTATATTCTGTCCAATCTTCTGACCTGCCACTCATCTTTGTGGTCTTACATGCTTTTTCTTTCAATTTAATACTACCTTTAACTTGCTTAGTAAGGCATGGATGGTGCATCCTTCCCTTAGCATCTTTCTTTCTCACTGGAATGTATCTTTTTTGAGTATTCTGAAATATCTCCTGAAATGTATACCACTGCATCACTACTGACTTATTCCCTTAACTCTTAGTTTCCTGAGTTTCCCAGGTCACCAGCTCTGCCTTCATCCCTCCACAATTGTCCTTAGTTAAGTTTAAATCATCAGTCTTAGATCAACTCTTCCCTCCCTCCAACTGAATGTATTAGACCCAAAGGCTGACAAGTTCCCAGGACCTGATGGCCTGCATTCTTGGGTCTTGAAAGAATTGGCAGCACAGATAGTAGATGCATTGATTATAATTTTCCAAAGTTCCTTAGATTCCGGAATGGCCCCAGTGGATTAGAAAATAATGAGTATAGGCCCAACCTGTTCAATCTTTCTTGCCAGCAATGAGTCGAGTAAACCTTTTCTGAACTGCTTCTGAAGCAGTAATATCATTTTTCAATCATATTATTATCACTGCTACTCATGGGTGCCTTCACTATGAGACCATTAATTAATCCTGTCTCATTGCACATTACCAGATCTAGTTTAGTTTCTGGTTGGCTCTAGAAGGTGCTGCTGTAAGAAACTGTTCCGAAAGCACTCTATGAACTCCATCATCCAGGCAACTTTTGCCAATCTGATTTGTCCAATATATATGTAGATTGAAATCACCCATGATTATAGCTGTACCTTTCTCAGAAGCTCCTATTATTTCTTCCTGTATTCTGCACCCTACAGCGTGGTTACTGTTGGGGGGCCTATAAACTATTCCCACAAGTGACTTCTTACCTTTACAATTTCACATCTCTACCCCAACTGATTCTATACATTGATCTCCAGAACTAAGGAGACCTCTCCCTACTTGTACCAGTGTCACCCTTAATTAACAGAGCCACTCCTCCACCTTTTCCTAGCTTCCTGTCCTTATTAAATGTCATGCACCCTTCAATATTCAGATCCCAGTCTTTGTCATTTTTAAAAATTCATTGATAGGATGTGGGTGTCACTGGCTTGACCAGCTCATCCCTAATTGCCCTTCTTCTTCTTAGGCAGTCCCTCAGGGTTGAGGATGACTTACTTCCACATTAAAAATGCGTTCTCAGATGACTGAAGAGTTTAATGCGTGATCTATAGTCTCTGTCACAGGCGGGGCAGACCGTGGTAGGGGGAAATGGGTGGTTGGGGTCCCCAGGTTGCCACACGCTCCTTTCGCTGTTGACACTTGGCTTCAGCTAGCCCTTAGCGATGAGACTCGAGGAGCTCAGCTCCTTCCTGGGTGCTTTTCCTCCACTTGAGCGGTCTTGGACCAGGGATTCCCTGGTGTCGGTGGGGCTGTTGCACTTGTTCAAGGAGGCTTTGAGCGTGTCCTTGAAGCGTTTCCTCTGCCTTCCTGGGGCTTGCTTGTCGTGTTGAAGCTCTGAGTAGACTACTTGTTTCGGGAGTCTTGTGTCAGGCATGTGGACAGTGTGGCCCGCAGAGCGGAGCTGATCAGGCATGGTCAATGCTTCAATGCTGGGGATGTTGGCCTGAGCGAGAACACTGACATTGGTGTGCCTATCCTGCCAATGGATTTACAGGATCCTGCGAAGGTGCCTGCTGTACATAGTCCGCATCTCTGAGCCATATAGGAGGCGGGTATCACTACTGCTTTGTAGACCATGAGCTTGGTGCTGGGTTTGAGGTCCTGGACTTCAAACACACCCATCCTCAGGTGGTTGATGGTTGCACTGACACACTGAAAGCGTTGTTGAACTCTGTCGTTGATGTCGGCCCTTGTTGACAGTAGGCTTCCAAGGTATGGAAAGTGGTCCACGTTGTCCAAGGCCTCTTCATGGATTTTGATAACTGGAGGGCAGTGCACCAATTGCCCTTGAGAAGGCAGTGGTGAGTTACCTTCTTGAACCGCTGAAGTCCATATGGTGTAGCCATTTCTCTTAATGGCTATCAGAACAAACATATTCATTTCTATTTGTGTTGTCAGTTCATGTATTGTTACGAATGCTACATGCATTCAGATACAGAGCCTTTAATTCTGTCTTTTAATAATTTTTGTAACCTCTAGCCTTATCTGCTGATGCACACTCTGACCCTTCCTGCCACACTCTGATCATCATTTCCCTTATTCCTACCTTGCTCTTTTGCCTTGCCTTCTCTATTTAATTGATCACATCTTCCCAAACTTTATTCCTCACCCCCAGTATTTAGTTTAAAGCCCTCTCTCCAGCCCTGGGTATGCAACTTGCCAGAACACTGGTTCCGGCATGGTTCAGGTGAAGACTGTCCTAATGGTACAACTCTCACTTTCCCCAGTACTGGTGCCAGTGCCCCGTGAATCGAAACCCATCTTTGAGCCATGCGTTTAACTCTCTAATCTTATTTACTCCAAACCAATTTGTTCTGGTTTCGGCAGTAATCCAAAAATTATTAGCTTTGAGGTTCTGCTTTTTAATTTAGACCCTAGCTGCTCATATTTCCTCAGCAGACCCTCTTCCCTAGTTCTACCTGTCGTTGGTACCCATGTGGAGGACAGGCAGCTGGATCCTCCCCCTCCCAATGCTAGTTCTTCTCCAGTCCAGAGCAAATGCCCCGAATCCTGGCACTGGGCAGGTAACTCAGCTGTCTGGACACTTGCTCTCAGCTGCAGAGAACTGTGCCTATCCCCCTGACTTTTTCTTTATTCATTCATGATATGTAGGTGTCGCTGGCTAGGCCAGCATTTATTGCCCATCACTAATTGCCCATGAGAAGGTGGTGGTGAGCTGCTTCCTTGAACTGCTGCAGTCCAAG
Source organism: Cetorhinus maximus (assembly GCF_964194155.1). Lineage (NCBI taxonomy): Eukaryota > Metazoa > Chordata > Chondrichthyes > Lamniformes > Cetorhinidae > Cetorhinus > Cetorhinus maximus. The sequence continues at coordinate 173,279,574 of NC_135883.1, forward strand.
AGGTGTAGGTACATGTTAGGGAGGGAGTTCCAGGATTCTGACCCAGTGACCTTGAAGGAACGGCGATATATTTCAAGTCAGGAAGGTGAATGGCTTGGAGGGAAACTTCCAGGTGGTGGTGCCCCCATGCGTTTGCTGCCCTTGTCCTTCTAGATGATAGTGGTCGTGGGTTTGGAAGGTGCTGTCTTAAGGAGCTTTGGTGAGTTCCTGCAGTGCACCTTGTAGATGATACACACTGCTGCTACAGTTCGTCAGTGGTGCAGGGAGTGAATCTTTGATGATGGGGTGCCAGTCAAGCAGGTTGCTTTGTCCTGGACGGCATCAAGCTTCTTGAGTGTTGTTGGAGCTGCCCTCTTCCAGGCAAGTGGGGAGTATTCCATCTCACTCCTGTCTTGTGCCTTGCAGATGGTGGACAGGCTTTGGGGAGTCAGGAGATGTGTTGCTCATCGCAGGTTGCCTAGCCTCTGACCTGTTTTGTAGTCACAGTATTTATATGGCTAGTCCAGTTCAGTTTCTCGTCAATGGTACCTGCAGGATGTTGATAAGTGTCCCTTACTACATTCCTATTAATACCATTGGCTTGAATGGATTCTTGTACCACGGTGCCATTGTCCATTTGCTCATCCACTCTGCAGCCACTGTATTCATCCATACAGTTGCAAGAATCTCATACCTTTTGTGCAATTGCAAAGGCTAAGGCTGCTTCATTTCTACCTTTGCGATCCCCATACCTGCCTTGCTTGCAGCCACACCCTCCTGTCCTGACAACTGAGCAAATCACAAGTCCATATCCTAAGGGATGTGGCCACCGTCAGAACAGCATCCATGTAACTTTCCCACTCCCTAACGCATAGCAGTGTCTGCAGGTTGGCCTTCAGCTCAACGACTCTTGAGCTGAATCTTCTCAAGCCACAGACACTTACCGCAGAAATCGTTGCCCTGGATCACACTGGGGACAAGGAATTCCCTCTGGTGCTCTTTTAGCTTTTCGCCTGGTGTCTCCCTCTCTCTTGTTCTCTATTAACCTCTCGCTGGATAGCTGCCTCTAGTGCTCTTTTAGCCTCTCGCCGGGTCTCTGTCTCTCGCTGCCTCTCGGTGGGTCTTTTCCCCTCTCTGCCTCTCGGTGAGTCCCTCCCTCTCTCTGCCTCTCGGTGAGTCCCTCCCTCTCTCTGCCTCTCGCTGAGTCCCTCCCTCTCTCTGCCTCTCGGTGAGTCCCTCCCTCTCTCTGCCTCTCGGTGAGTCCCTCCCTCTCTCTGCCTCTCGGTGAGTCCCTCCCTCTCTCTGCCTCTCGCTGAGTCCCTCCCTCTCTCTGCCTCTCGGTGAGTCCCTCCCTCTCTCTGCCTCTCAGTGAGTCCCTCCCTCTCTCTGCCTCTCGGTGAGTCCCTCCCTCTCTCTGCCTCTCGGTGAGTCCCTTCCCTCTCTCTGCCTCTCGGTGAGTCCCTCCCTCTCTCTGCCTCTCAGTGAGTCCCTCCCTCTCTCTGCCTCTCAGTGAGTCCCTCCCTCTCTCTGCCTCTCAGTGAGTCCCTCCCTCTCTCTGCTTCTCGGTGAGTCCCCTCCCTCTCTCTTCCTCTCGATGGGTCCCTCCCTCTCTCTTCCTCTCGGTGGGTCCCTCCCTCTTTCTGCCTCTCGATGAGTCCCTCCCTCTGCCTCTCGGTGAATCTCTCTCTCCCTCTGACTCTTGCCGGGTCTCTCCCTCTCGCGCTGTTCCAGCCTCTCGTTGGGTGTCTCCCTCCCTCATGCTCTTTAAGTCTCTTACCAGGTCTTTCCATCTCGCTCCCTCTTGTCGCTTCCATCATATTTAGGCATGTTAATAGTAAAAAGGTAGTAAAAGGAGAAGTAGGTGCGATTTGGGACCAAAAAGGGGATTTACACATGAACACAAAGTAGGAGCAATGGTAGATCATATGGCCCATTGAGCCATTCAATAAGATCGTGGCTGATCTTGGGCTTCAATTCCACTTTCCTGCCTGTTCCCCATATCCCTTGATTCACTGAGACCCCCAAAATCTGCCTGTCCCATCCTTAAATTTATTCAACGATGGAGCATCCACAACCCTTTGGGTTAGAGAATTCCAAAGATTCACAACTGCTAGAGTGAAGTAATTTCTCCCCCCACTCAGTCTTAAATGATCCGCCCCTTACCCTGAGACCGTGACCCGCATTTTAGATTCCTCAACCAGTCTCAATACTCAGCTGGAGTATTGCGTCCAGTTCTGGACAGAATGCGAAGGCATTGGTGAAAGTGCAGAAAAGATTCACAAGAATGGTTTCAGGAATGAGGAACTTCAGTTATGAAGTTAGGTTGGAGAAGTTGGGACTGTTTCATTGGAGAAAAGAAACCTGAGAGATTTGATAGAGGTATTCAAAACCATGAGGGGTCTGGACAGAGTAGGTAGGGGTAAATTGTTCCCACTTGTGAAAGGATCGAGAACAAGAGAGCACAGATTTAAAATAGTTGGCGAAAGGAACAATGGTGACATGAGGGGAAAACATTTTCACACGGTGAGTGGTTAAGTTCTGGAATGCACTGCCTGGGACTGTAGTGGGCAAGGCAGGAGAATGGCACTAAGTGCATTAATCATTTGGAGAGCTGGTGCTACACAATGGGCCAAATGGCCTCCCCTTGCACTGTAACAATTCAGTGATTCACCAGCAACCATACTCCATCCAATGTCCCTAGACATGGTTACCATCGACAAGGCATACGCCCATGAACCCTCTCTCACTCGGGTTGCAACAGTCCTGATGGCATGGAATTCCCTGGAGACTCCTCCAACACCTTCAGCTAGCCTGGTGGGCTTGGATAATGCTGAAACAGCAGCAGAGAGCCTTGTCCAATCCACAATCCCTCGCCCTTCCTATTTTCAGCTTTATGTCCTTTCCAACTATATAACACACAGACAGTAACACTATCTCTGGTCTATTCTTGCCCATCCCCAATTGCTCTTGAACTAAGTGGCTTGCTGGGCGGGCAGTTGAGTCAACCACATTGCTGTGGGTCTGGAGTCACATGTAGGCCAGACCAGGAAAGGACAGCAGATTTCCTTCTCAAAAGGACGTTAATAAACCAGAAGGGTTTTTACAACAATCGATGATGGTTGTCATGGTTACCATGACTGAGACTAGATTTATGATTCAGATTTATTAATTGAACTTAAATTCTACCATTGAACCCATGCCCCCAGAGCATTAACCTGGCCCTCTACAGTCCAATGATATTACCACTACACTGCCATACCCCCCTGCTGTGATGTCATAAACAGGAAACTAATTAACCCTCTTTCAGAATACTCCCCAGTCCACTTTGGTCTTGAAGGGAATATCGCACAAAAAGAAAATAGAGGCTTTTCCCAGCACTTGGATCATAACCCTCTTGCAATTATACTTTTGTGTCGCTTCTACTGAGACTATTTTTACCTTTGACGTGATTAAGTTTATTGATAGACTTGGCAGCTGGTTCAGTTAGTGATCCCCTAGGTTATTATGAGATGGTGAGCTGTGAAATAGCTATTTGACTGGAAAAAGCTCCATTAAGACATTTGCATCATTATACTGGTGCTGAGTTGTGAGATATTAATTCAGTCTATTTCATAAGCCAGCCATTCATGTTGGGAAAGATATAAAAGGACTCAAATCAATTCTAGTTATCTTTGTGCAAGTTATCAGCCATGAAGCTGTTAGACAAAAACATGCATCAGAGGAATATGGGACCAGATATCAGACAGTTTTTACAGTGAGTACAATGAAGCCAGTTATTGTCAATTTACAATGAGGTTGTGATTATTATTTTCAGTAGTGTGTTCAACAGAAGAACTATTACCACAGGATGAATTCAGTTAGGGATAGTTAATTATACCACCTCTGTTATCCTATATTATATAGTTGTGGAATTCTAAATCTGGACATGATCTATCAATAAGCTTTGCCTGATGAACTAACTGATAAACTGATAAGTATAACTAATAAACTGATAGATATAGCATCAAGCCCTATATATAAACCTATGGAAAATCAGGCACAATTTCTGCTCCCAATTAATATTTTGGCTCCTGAAAAGTACACGTGGAAGGTTCTCAAGTGAGTCTAGGATTTAGACACTAAGGGAACCAAGAGATATGATAGGAAAGTGGAGTTGAGGTAGATCATCAGCCATGGTCTTAGTGAATGAGGAACAGGCTCGAGTGGCCATATGGCCTACTTTTGCTCCACTTTCTTATATTCTTATCAGATGTAATTGTGATGCCCCCATTGTCAAATGGACTGCTGCTCACACATAAAGACTGAAGTATTTATGGTCACTGTCAATACCTTCAGGGGAGAAGAGGAAAAAATATAGGAAATATGGTAAGAATAATTGCAATCTCTGGTTTATTCTGATTCCAGGCTTATTAAATGTTGCAATTACAATGTTTAATTTTACAAATTAATTTAGGCTGAATTCCTGAAAAAAACCGCTGTAATTACTGTAACTGTGTAGCACTGACATTTGTATGTAATATAGTCTTGCTCTGCTTTTACCAATCTGATAGTTTCGATGAAAACTGATAGGGCAACAGCACTCTGCAGTTGCTTGAATGTCTAATCGCCATGTGCTTATGTGATTTATCACTTAATTGGGAGGTGGTCATCACACACAGCAATTCTTGTTTGGATTGGTTACCAGGGCCGAGAGTGCAGACACATATCACATGACTTGTTAATGATGGTATTGGGACACACAGGGAATTCTCCTAGAGAAGACTCATATTCCCAGCTAAGAAACGAAGAGATTTAATTTTCTGAATGTGTCAGAAGTGGACAGGTGAATGTCAATGGATGTTATTTAAATGGACTTCCAGAAGGCATTTGATAAAGTCCCTCTGTTAGTTAAAGTTGAAGTTCAAGGGATTGAAGGCAAATAGTTGACCTGGTTAGGAAATTGGTTCAGAAACAGGAGATGGTGAGTAGTGATAATGGGGGCAGGTACTCTAATTGGCATGATGTGGCTAGTGATGAGCCACAAGTATCTGGGGCCTCAAGTTATTCACCGTAAGTAATGATGACTTCATGATGGAGTAGAAAGGCACTTACCTAAGTTTACCAATGGCACAAAGCATTGTAGATGGAAGCATAAAATTACAATAGAATATTATGGATTACCTCACGTGTCGGTGCAGACTCGATGAGCCGAAGGGTCTCTTCTGCACTGTGATTCTGTGATTAAGTGAATGGACAAAACTGTGGCAAATGTGAGGCCACCTACTTTGGACCTAAAAAGGATACAGCAGGGTACTTCCTGTATGGTGGAAATCTAGTAACAGTGGAGGCTCAAAGAGACTTGAGTGTTTAGATAGATGGACCATTAAACTATCATGAACAGGTACAGAAAATAATCAAAAAGGCTAATGGAGTGTGGCCTTTATAGCTAGAGGACTGGAATACAAAGGCGTGGTGTTACGACCGGGATGGGAGGAGTGCACAAATTATCAAGCCCCAATACTCCACAGGCTGTACCATGAATTTAAATGCTTAATTTTATCTCCAAAAGTTGTGTACTATACCTCTAGTACCTAGAAGAAAAGAGACTCTGTCCAGGCTTCTTTCAAAAACTCAGAATGATTAATTTATTTTAAAAACAAAACTTCTTTTAACAAGTTGCAGGTACTGGGTAACATACAATTGTAATCAGGAAGTATAACTATCTATCTCTTCCTAAAGAATTCCCCCAGCACACACACACACAGACATGCAAAGGACAAACAGATAGAGTCCCTCTGTAGAAATGGACACACGAATATACATATGAACATACATTCAATAAAATCACAGCTGATCTGAATGTAACCTCAGCCCCACATTGCTGCCCACCCCTGATAATCTTTCACCCCCTTGTTAATCAAAAATTTATCTAGAGCCTGCCTTAAAAATATTCAGACACTGCTTCCACCACCTTTTGAGACAGAGAGTTCCAAAGACACTCAGCCCTCTGAGAAAAAATTCTCCTCATCTCTGTCTTAAATGAGCGACCCCTTATACTTAAACAGTGACCCTTAGTTCTAGATTCTCACACAAGAGGAAACATCCTCTCCACATCCACCCTGTCCAGACCCCTCAGGATCTTAAAAGTTTCAATTAAGTAGCCTCTTACTCTTCTAAATTCCAGTGCATACAAGCCTAATCTGTCCAGCCTTTGGAGGATAAGCTCACAGGGCCTTGAGGCTGTCAGCCTGGAGCTCTCTTGTGAGACGATGGGCTGCTGGTCCCGGTGGACCCCTGAACGTTCTCACCACTTGTCTCTGCTTTGCAAGCCCAAATGCAGACCGTTTGCACTCAGACAAGGGCTCTCTGGCTACAGGTTGATAGCCATATCCAATTTTCGGCAAGGGTAGAGAGAGGGAGCCAGCCAATGTAGCCTTCTTTTCTCAGCTTGTTCTCCAACAAAACTGCCTTCGCAGCAAGCAGGTTCACAACTTAAATGTTTTTTCCCCCTCTCCCATATGATTGCCTTTTTGTCTCCCAGCTTTTCATTAATTAAAGTGTTTTGCAATTCAACACAACCAAACCAGTCTTTCTCAAGTACCATATAGACCTTTTTAAAAAAATCCCAGGTTAGCATCCAAATAACCAGGTCATGCCAGGTCCTTCCATTTTGTAAAATAAAACTTCAGTCTTGAGAGATATGGTTCTAACAGTAGAAGGTGTGCTTCAGCTGTACAAAGCCCTGGTCAGACCACATCTGGAGTTACTGTGAGCAGTTCTGACACCACACCTTAGGAAGGAGTGCAGCGTAGATTTATCAGAATGATGCAGGAACTCCAAGGGTTACTCCAATTACAAAGAGAAATTACACAGACTAGGATTACATTCCCTGGGATAGATGTTTGAAGTTTTCAGGCTGTTGAGTAGATCTGATAGGATAGATACAGAGAAATTATCTCTGCTGGTTGGGAAGTCTTGGACTTGGGGAGCATAGTCTAAAAATTAGAGTCAGGCCTTTCAGGAATGAAATTAGGAAACACTTCAAAAAGAAAAGGATGGTAGGAGAACGGAACTCTCCCACAAACACTAATTGATGCTGAATAATTTTTAATTTTAAATCTTGGATAGATTTTTGTTAGGCAAAGGTATTCAGGGATATGGACAAAGGAGGGTATATGGAGATAAGTTACAGATCAGCCATGATTTCATTGAATAGTAGAACAGGCTGGAGAGGCAAAAATTGGTATGAGTAGGTCCTGAGTGGACCTAAATAAAAGAACAAATTAGATTAACTTAAATATGTACCTAAAGAAGAATGTTGAGAAAAGCAAGAGTAGAAAATTGGATGGAATGGGACAAGTGACTGAGATTGACAGCATTTTGTTATAGCTGATCGTCTGCATAACTTTTCAGGTTACCTGCAGTCTGCCCTGTTGTCACTGGCTGACTAAAGATCATTAGTCATTTAGCAGTATGCTCAGGGAATAAGCTCAGTGGCAAAAAATAACCAGAATTAAGCTTTAACATGTGTGCATTGTAAGAATATAAATTTTACTGTTGGAAACAAAGAAATGAACATGGTTCTGTTGAAATATTCTGTTGCATGGCTAGGCTTTGTAGTAATTAGAACATTATATTTAAGTCAAACAGGTGGTTGGAAGATTGTGTTGTTTTTTGGACCTTGCTGTTTTTGTGCTTGTAAATAAGCTGTGGTTCAATTATACATTGTCATTTATCCAACTAAACAACTATCATATTGCTCAAAAAAGATTTTTTTGTCGAGACATTTCGTCTTGCACTCAAGGACAATTCACAAGAAAATACCAATGTCAGGGGAAACAACAAATTTATACTGTGTGAGAAGAGAGTGCTGAAGGTTGGCAAGTGGACTCAAGTTGACAAGTAAACTATCATATTAACATATATGGGAAAGAATATTTAGATCTAAATAGAACATATTCTGTAGATTAACTCCAGCTCAGCCCCAACTCTCTCAATACAGAATACTTAATCAAAATCTCAATCCATTAAGTCCCTCTGTTACTCCCCTGTTAAGACTGCCTGTTCACACACAATTTTGCAGCATCAAAACAGGATGTTTGGTACAACAGGTCCGTGCTGATGTTTATGCTCCATACAATTCAAATTTTCTGCTCCGAATCATTTGGAATTTTTTCCTTAATGGTGAGAATAAGGTATAAACTAGAAAAGACAAATTGGGGACCAATATTCATATGATATGACTAATATGTAGAGCAGTCTGTCTTGTAGGGTAATGAATAAAAAAGCTCTGGAATTATTTTCAAGATAAATGAGATCTGTAGCTTTCTGTGGGAGGATGAGCTTGATGCCCAAATGTCACTTTGATTTGATCTTATAATAACAGTGACTCAAAGGTTTGGATTTATTTTCAATATCCGGTTTCAAAGCTGACTAGAATTCCAGGTCACCAGTTGTTATTCAATTCTGATATAACCTGATTCACTTGGATAGTGAGCAGCAGAGCTCTCTGACACCACTGTCAGTGAGTTACATTTTATCTCTGGTGACAATTCCTTATCACTATAGTTAAATAGGAATAAAAAACCTAATAGCTTTGAGGATTGAACTGATTTCATGTCAATAGACTGAATCAGGAGGCTGCTTTGAATATCATGATATGACATGCAAAAACTAGGACCAGATTCACTGGAGCATTAAAGGGTTTATGGGAGATTTAATAGAAGTGCACGGTATTTTGAAAGAGTTTAAGGGGGGAAGAAAATTGCAAGATTGTGATTATTGATGCAGATTGTTAGGAAATAGAGACAGTTTAAGTAAGTTAATATTTGTAGGTGTTAGGAATGAGTTTTGGCTTTAAAGTTTAAGTTTGATTTGTATTTCTGCATCTGTGTGTTGAGAAAGGTCAACTTCAGTTTTAGTTTCACTCTTAAAAAGGTGCCTGCATTTATAATGCAGTTTTTATGACTGGAGGTAAACAAACAAGAGTCGGAGGATTGGGCTGTTGCATAGCAGTAGGGGTCCAGAGAGGCAGGTCCCTCCCACAGACACATACAGGAAAACTAAAGAAACAGCAGTTTTAAGTTCAGTTTGAAGCCAGGACCCCAGAAAGACTGGGCACTGGGAGAGGGAGCTGCAGATTTCCCAAAAGAACCAAAAGGTCCCAAGGCCAAAGGAGTGAGACAGAACCCTGGAAAAGGTCCTATTAAGTGAAGTCAAGATTGCGTGGCAGAAAGAGAGACTCCAAGCTTCAGATTTAAAGAGACAAAATCTGCAGAAAACAGATTTAAAGTGAGAACTGCTTGCAACAGGCAAGAAGGTCTAAAGAGAAAACTGAAGGCCTGTAACTCTTTGCTATGGGCATGTGATGCAGTTGTATACTCTTAACACTCCACTAATTTTTCAGCATAGAATCAGAATGTTTGGTAAAACAGCTCTATGCTGGTGTTTATGCTCCACACAATTCAAATTTTCTGCTCTTAGTCACTTGGAATTTTTTCCTTAATGATGAAAATAAGGGGCATAGGTATAATCTGGAAAAGGCAAATTGGGGACCAATATCAGGAAGCACTTATTCACATGATATGACTAATACTTGGAGTGGTCTATCTTGCAGTCCATGTTGTGTAGGGGTTCAAGAAGGCAGCTCACCATCACCTTCTCAAGGGCAGTTAGGGATGGGCAATAAATGCTGGCCAAGCCTGCGAAGCACACACCCGGTGCATGAGTAAAAAAAAATTAGGGGAGCATCACTGTGTCACATGCCCACAGCAAAGAGTTACAGACCTTCAGTTGTCTCTTTGGACCTTCTTGCCTCTCGCAGGCTGTTTTTGCTTTAAATCTGCTTTCAGCGCTTCTGTCTCTTTTAATTTGCTTTCTGCAACTTTTGTCTTTAAATCTGATCCTTGGAGCCTTTCTCCCTGCCCCTCACTCTTAACTTCATTAACAGGACCTTTTCCAGGATTCTGTCCTCCTTTTGACTAATAACACGCCATTATAATCTGTAACCTCATTGCCCAGCAATATCCCTTACTGTACCATTACCATCAAGTCGGGAGATCAACTTTGATTTAATGAGAAGTGTGGGAGGGCGTGCCAGGAGCAGCATCAGGAATATCTAAGCATCAGGGGCCAACATGATGTAGCTACAACACAGAACTACATGCATGTTAAACAGCGGAAGCGGCACACAATAGACAGAGTTAAGCTGTCCCACAATCAGTGGGTCAGATCGAAGTTCTGCAATCCTGCCACATCCAGTTGTGAATGGTGGTGGACAATGAAACAAGAAAAGACAGGAGAAGCCTCAATGATCGTCTTCCATCTTCAATTACAGCAGAGACTGGCAAGTCAGTGCAAAACACAAGGCTGGCGCTTTTGCAGTCATCTTGAGCTAGAAGTGCCAAGTAGGTGAGCCATCTCGGCCTCCTCATGAGCTCCTCAGTATCAAAGATGCCAGTCTTCAGCCAATTTCATTCATTCCTTTTTTTATTCATTCAAGAGATGTGGGCTTCACTGGCTAGGCCAACATTTATTGCCCATCCCTAATTGCCCTTGATAAAGTGGTGGTGAGCTGCCTTCTTGAAGCGCTGCAGTCAATGGTGTAGGTACACCCACAGTGCTGTTAGGGAGGCAGTTCAGGATATGGACCCAGCGAAAGTGAAGGAAGGGCGATATATTTCCAAGTCAGGATGGTGAGTGGCTTGGAGAGGAACTTCCAGGTGGTGGTGTTCTCGTGTATCTTCTGCTCTTGTCCTTCTAGATGGTAGTGGTCATGGGTTTGGAAGGTGTTGTCTAAGGAGCCTTGATGAGTTTCTGAAGTGCTTATTGTAGATGGTACACGCTGCTGGTACTGTGGGAAGAATTTTCCCATCAGTGAGCAGGGGCGGGGCCCGCTCGCCAACACATAAAATGACATGCAGTGACGTCGAGCAGGCGCCCCGACGTCACCGCGCATCATTTAGACCGGCTGTGCGCCCGCCGAACTGTCAAAGGCCTATTAAGGCCATTTAAAACCTAATTAATTCAATTTAATCAGCTGTCCGTCCAACCTTAAGGTTGGCGGGCAGGCGAAGAGCCCAGACAGCCTTCGCATTTTTCATGAAACCTCCTCCATGGGTGGGATGAGGTTTCATGAAGTGTTTTAAAATCTAATAAAAATTTATACATTCATTCTTTGACATGTCCCAGCTCATGTGATAATGTCACATGAGGGGACATGTTTTAAAAGTGTTACCTTTATTTAAAACTTTAGCACTGAAACAAATCTCCCGGAGGCACCTCTGTGCCTCAGGGAGATCTCTGCGCTCTTTCGTACACATGCATGAAAGAGCGCAGGGAACCTCTCAGGGAATCCACCACCCCCCTCCCCCCGGCTTGCACAGGGAGTGCTCAGTGCTTCTGGGTGAGCGCCACGCTGGGCGGGCCTTAATTGGCCCGTCCACGCAAAATGGCGGCGCGTCCTCGATCAGGGGTGCCGTTCGGGTTCGCGTCCGCCGCCGCACAACCCCCCCCGATGGGGGGAAATTTCTGGCCTGTGTGTTGACGGTGGTGGGAGTGAATGTTTGTGAGTAATGGGGTGCCAATCAAGCAGACTGCTTTGTCCTGGACGGTGTCAAGCTTCTTGAATATTGTTAAAGCTGCACTCATCCAGGCTAGTAGAGAGTATTCCATCACACTCCTGACTTATGCCTTGTAGATTGTGGACAAGCTTTAGGTGTCAGGAGGTGATTTACTTGCCACAGGATTCCTAGCTTCTGACCTGCTCCTGTAGCCCCAGTATTTATATGGCTAGTCCAGTTAAGTTTCTGGTCAATGGTAACCCCCAAGATGTTCATAGTGGGGGATTCAGCGATAGTAATGCCATTGAATGTCAAGGTGCGATAGATAGATTCTCTCTTATTGGAGATGGCCATTGCTTGGCATTTGTGGCGCGAATGTTAACTTGTCATTTGTCAGCCCAAGCCTGGATGTTGTCCAGGTCTTGATGTATTTGCACGTGGACTGCTTCAGTACCTGAGAAGCCGTGAATGGTGCTGTACATTGTGCAATCGTCAGCGAACATCCCCACTTCTGACATTATGATCGAGGGAAGGTCAGTGATAAAGCAGCTGAAGGTGGTTGGGCCTAGGATACTACCCAGAGTAACTCCTGCACTGATTTCCTGGAGTTGAGATGACTGACCTCGAACAACCATCTTCCTTTTTGCTATGTGCGACTCCAACCAGCAGAGAGTTTTCTCTGATTTCTATTGACTCCAATTTTGATAGGGCTCCTTGATACCACATTCGGTCAAATGCTGCCTTGATGTCAAGAGCAGTCACTGTCACCTCACCTCTGGAGTTCAGCTCTTGGTCTGAACCAAGGCTGTAATGAGGTTAGGAGCTGAGTGGCCCTGGCAGAACCCAAACTGAGTGTCAGTGAGCAGATTATTGCTCAGCAAGTGCTGCTTGATAGCCCTGTTGACCCTGTTTACAGGACACACCTGGGAAATTTTACACATTGCTGGGTAGATACCAATGTTGTAGCTATACTTGAACAGCTTGGCTAGGGGCAGAGCAAGTCCTGGTATTGCTGGAATATTGTCAGCCGTTTCTTGATATCACGTGGAGTGAATCGAATTGGCTGAAGACCACCTGTGGCTGGGGACCTCTGGAGGAGGCCGAGATGGATCATCCAGTTGGCATTTCTGACTGAAGATTGTTGCAAGTGCTTCAGCCTTATCTTTTGCAGTGATGTGCAGGGCTCCTCCACCATTGAGGCTGGGCATGCCCTCCTGCACTCTTCATTGCCCATCTTTGACCTGATACCATGTGATTTCATGGAGTCTGGAGTCGATTTTGAGAATGTCTAGGGCAACTTTCTCCTAACTGTATACCACTGTTCCACCACCTCTGCTGGGTCTGTCCTACCATGGTGGGATTCAAACTCATGTTCCCAGAGCATTATCCTGGGTCTCTGGATTCCTAGCCCAGCGACAATACCACTACGCCATCACTTTCCCATGTGATATCAAGAAACAGCTGAAGGCAGTGGTTACAGCAAAGGTTATGCGCCATAGCTGTGGTGTTGAAGACTTGTGCCCCAGAACTAGCCATGCCCCTAGCCAAGCTGTTCCAGTTCAGCCAGAAAACTGGCATCTACCTGACAATGTTGAAAATTGCCCAGGTGTATGTCCAGTCCTTAAAAAGCAGGAGTAATCTAATGCAGACAATTTCCACTCCATCGGTCTACTCTAGATCATCAGCAAACTGATGAAAGGTATATTCAGCAGTGCTATCCCGTGACACTTGCTCACCATTGAGCTCCTCGTCAGTACTCAGTCTAGGTTCTGGCAGGGTCACTCAGCTCCAGGCCTCATCCAAACATAGACAAAGGAGCTACATTCCAGAGGTGAGGTAAAAGTGGCTACCCTTGACATCAAGGCACCATTTACCTGATGTGGTACAAAAGTTGCTGACATAGGCACAGAGGACCACTGAATGAAAGCTCCCTGAAGGCAGAGAGTTGTCTCAGGAAGCTGAAGTCTTTAAAACCAATAAATAAATGTTCTTAAATCGTGAAAAAAATGTCCACACATCACAATCGGTCACCTGAACATATACACGATAAAATTGCTGTACATAGATTTTTATTTTTTTCATTTAATAATGGAAATCTCATCCTGCCCTTGGATGAGATTTCATGAAAAATGTAAAGTCCGCCTGGCCGATTCACCCATCCGCCAACCATAAGGTTAGATGGACCATGAAAAATCGGAGACAATTACAACTTTAATGACCTTAATAGGCTTCTTAACTGCTGGCAGACGCGCTTCCAATTTAAGCACGAGCCCATCGACCGAAATATTGCGCAAGCGTGGGATGATGTCGGGATACTCACCCGATATGATCATCACGTCCAATTGGGTCGGGCGCACACCTGCACGCCAACCTAAATATTCTGCCCTATGTTTCTGTGTTGGAATACTCTCCATTTGCCTGGATGAGTGCAGCTTGAGAGCATTCAAGAAGCTCAACACCATCTAGGACAACGCAGCCTGCTTGATTGTACCTCATTCTCTACCACATAGCTTCACTCCCTCCACCACTCGCAATGTGGCTGCACTGTGTACCATGTAGAAGATGCACTGCACCAATTTGCCCAGGTTTCTTCAACATTACCTTCCAAATCTATGACTTCTACCATCTAAAAGAAGAAGGGCACCAGACATATGGGATTAGAATGCTACCACCAGGTTCCACTCCAAGCCATACACCATCCTGATTTGGGATATAATGCTAGTCCTTCATTGTGGTTGGGTCAAAATCCTGGAAATCCCGACAGAACACTGGGTGTCCTGACCACTGTGGGTATACCTGCACTCCAAAGACTGCAGCACTTCAAGAAGGCAGGTCATTACAACTTTTTGAAGGGTGGAGGAACCTGGTCAGGAGGTAGGGCGGAGGGAGCGGCCGGCGAGGAAGTGGGGTGCATGAAGCAATGAGGGAGTGGGATGGAGTAACTCGTCAAGGGGGTGGGGTGGAGGGATCCGTCGAGGGGGTGGGATGGAGGACACAGCCAGGAGGTAGAGGGGAGGAGTGGAGGCGGTGGTGTGGATGGAGCTGGTGGGGTGAAGGGAAGCGTCAAGGGGCTGGAGGGAGTGAGTGTTGGGATGGAGAGATATGGCAAGGTGTTGGGGTGGAGGGAGCTGGCGAGGAGTGGGGCGAAGATCATGGTGAGGAAGTGGGGAGGAGGGGCAGGGCAAGGTGGTGGGCTGGAGTGGCAGGGCGAGGTGGTGGGCTGGAGCAGCAGGGCGAGGAGGTGGACTGGAGGGACAGGGCGAGGGGGTGGGGTGAAGGGACAGGGCAAGGAGATGAGGTGAAGGGCTTACCCTTGTTCTGCTATTATCACATTCTGCTTTCTTACCTTTATGCCACTATCGGTACTGCCATTAACATTCCCTTTGTCCTTTTGCTCATGACATCTTTGCCAATCTCTCCTGTGCCCCCACCTATCACTGGCCTTCCATCCAGCTCCACCCCACTTAAACAGTATAAATTTCATCACGTTTCTACTTCCCTTTAGCTCTGAAGAAGGGTCACACGAACTTGAAATGTTAACTCTGTTTCTCTCCCCACAGATGCTGTCAGATCTGCTGAGTTTTTCCAGCATTTTCAGTTTTTGTTTCAGATTTCCAGCATCTGCAGTATTTTGCTTTTATGTCAGCCTGTTGTTTGACTAGTCTGTGAGACAGCTCTCCCCCAGTAAGAAGGGCTTTGCAGGGTTGAAAGGGCTGAGTTTGTCTTGTCATTTCCGGTGCCTCGGTCGATGCTGGGTGGCCCATCCAGTTTCATTCCTAATTGACTTGTTTTTAGCGGTTTGTTACAACTGAGTGGCTTGCTCCGCCATTTCAGAGGGCATTTAAGAATCAACCACATTGCTGTCATCTGGAGACACATGTAGGCCAAACTAGGTAAGGAGGGCAGACTTCCTTCCCAAAAGGACATTAGTCAATCAGATGGCTTTTAAATTCCAGATATTTTATTGAATTCAAATTCCACCATCTGTATTGGGATTTGAACCCAGGTGCCCGGGGCATCCCTGCATATCTGGATTACTAGACTAGTGATAATACCACTACACCACCTATGCTCCTTTGATGTAGGTAGTTGGAGACACTGCCCTGAGGATTTGCTGCTTCCATGTGCTGGGACTGAGATGGTTGACCTTCAATCTTTTTTAATGTCACTTATGACTTCAGCCATCAGAGTTTTCCCCCAATTCCAATTGAGCAGTTTTATTTGGGCTCCTTAGTGTCAAATGCTCCCTTGATGTCAAGGGCAGTCACTGTCACCTCACCATTGGAGTTTAGTTCTTCTGTCCACGTTTAGATCAAGATTGTAATGAGGCTGGAGCTGAGTGGTTCTGGCAGTACCCAAACTGAGCATCGTTGAGCAGGTTATTGTTGAGCAGTGCTGCTTGACGACTCGCTCCATCAATTTACTGATTGGGACGAGGCAGATGGAGTAGCAATTGGCTAGGATACCTTGGCAGTTTCCCACATTGTGCAGATGCTATTGCTGCAACTGTGCAGAATGAGCTTAGCTAGAAGCATAACAAATTCTCAAGCACATTTCTTCAGCATCATAGACATAGAGGTTTCCAGCACAGAAAAAGGCCCTTCGGCCCATCGAGTCTGCGCTGGTCAAACAAGTACCTATCATCGCAGCTGGGGTTGTCAGAACCTGCTGAATCCGGTGCACTCCGCCATTTTGTGATATTGTAGGGTAATTTGAAATAGCCGAAAACAGGCATCTGTGATGATGGGGACCTCAGAAGGCGAAGGATTATCCACTTTGGACTTCTGGCTGAAGATGGCTGCAAACACTTCATGTTATCCTTTTTCACTTGAGTGCTGGGCTGGGTTCTGCCATCATTGAGAATAATGAGGTTAGTTAGTTGTTTAATTATTCACCATTCACAACTTCTTATAGTGGGACAACAGAGTTTTATCCTGAGCAATTGTTTGTCGAATCTTTCTAACATGCTGCTTTTGCTGTTGATAGGTTTTTGACACCAAGGAAATCGGGGGATGTGGGGATAAGGCAGGAAAGTGGAGTTAAGGTGGAAGAACTTATTGGATTACTGAACATGTTTAAGGGGCCATATGGCCCCCCTGCTCCTATTTCTTAGGTTCTTATACATTCTGCATTGTTTGGTGTGATGGTGATGAAGGAGTGAGGGATATGCCAAGAGTGTGAGGTCACAGATTGTGATCATATGCAATTCTGTTGTTGCTGATGGCTCAAAGTGCTGCATAGATGCCCACATTTTAACTGTTAGACCTGCACTTAGTCAACCCCACTTAGCACAGTGGTGTGTCACATAAAATGGTGGATTTTAAAGATGGGACTGCAGCTCCACATGGACTTCCCCGGTTTTCATGGATGGACACATGTAGCAGACAGACTGGTGAGAGCAATATCAAGGAGCTTATTCCCTTGTGTTGATCTTCTCAGCACCTGCAACAAATCCAGTCTTGCAGTTATGTTCTTCAGAACTTGGTCAGTGATGGTACTGTCAAGCCACTTTTGATGATGAATATTGAAGTTCCCTAACCAAAGTGCAACCTGTGCCTTTACCACCCTTAGCACTTCCTCCAAGTGGTGTTGAACATCGAGAAGTACTGACTTAGTAGCTAAGGAAGGCGATAGTTGTTAACCAAGATGTTTTTGGTCTGTGTTTAACTTGAATTCATGAGACTACATGACGTCAATGTTGAGGACTTTAAGGAGCCTTTTCTCCACAGCTAAATATCACTGTGCTTCCACTTAAGTGGGTCTGTCCTGCTGGTGGGAGAATGGCGGGATAATGGGGAAGCCTGGGGCATTGGCCGACAGCTATAATTCTGAGTATAAAATTATGTTGTTTCTTGAATAGCTATCCCAATTTTGGTAACAGTCCCCAGATGTTAGTGAGAAGAGCTTCATATGTTTGACTGAGCCAGAAGCCATTGGTGCATGTGCAAGGGTACAGAGTTCATAATAGGAGAGGAAGGCACTGTAGGCAACCAAGAGACTTGAGTGCAAGCTGTCTGTCATTTTGGTGTAAAGAGAGAGAGAATGTCTTGTTTTTTAATAAAGAGAACAAAGTGACCAGTGCAATCCATACATTTAGTACTGAAAGTTGTGTTACAATTTGTGGTTTGTAACTCTGTCTTGGCATAACATCCACTGTGCCTTCCTGTGTGTTCCAGGCAACTGCAAGAGCAGCAACGCCAGAAGGAATTGGAAAGAGAACGCCTGGAGCGTGAGAGGATGGAACGTGAGAGATTGGAAAGAGAGAGGCTTGAACAAGAGCAGGTGGAACGTGAAAAGCAGGAGAGAGAAAAACATGAGCGTATGGAGCAAGAAAGACAAGAACGTGAAAGGCAAGAACAAGAGGAACTGGAACGACAAGAAAGGGAACGACAAGAACAACTCGAGAGAGAGCAGCTGGAGTGGGAGTTGGAACGAAGGATGTCATCTGCTGGTAAGTGACAAGTAGAGGTAAATGCAAGTTATGTGCTATTCACAGTAAAATGATCAGATTTGAAGCTACAGTATCCCTTTTTATTGGCCTGCTCTCCAACATATTCCACACAGGTTTGTTCATTTCATTGTGATTAAAAAGGGTTATTTTAATTTGGGTCAGTGATGCAAAGCTTAATATTTGATTTGCAGCTATATAGGCTCAGGGACTGGATAGTGAACCGGTTCAGTACTGGCCTGTATTTAAGCTAAAGGCTGGGTTTTGCAGTCAGCAGCGAAGGAACAGCACTCGTGGTTCATCATGCTGGCAGCTGTCCACAGACTTTTTGTGGGCTTTTGAGCAGCAACTTGTGTTATTAGATCATTTTCAGCATGGTACCCTCTACAGGGCATCTATTGCATAACCAGGGTGACCAACCATCCCTTATTTTATGGGATTGCCCCATAATCGAGCCCACTGTCCCACATTCCAGGTTGCATGCATTTGGAGCAGTTTTTCCCATAATTTGGACTTTTAAATTGCGTGCATGTGTAGTACCCTCTGTTTCTGTTTGCAGCCTCTCCCAGCTCCCACATGCCAGAGGCCCCCTTCGTTTTCTCCACAAAAGTTGATCACCCTGGGTATATCTGAATAGGGCATGCAACAGCAATGCTCTTTAACTAATCAGATTGAAGAACTCTCAATGACGCATAATATATTTAATTTGTGGTAAAATCAAGCAAAATGGAAAGCTGAGATGAGCAGAATGCCTGGAGCGTGAGTGAATGAAATGCGAGAACTTCAAAAGAGACTAGAGACAAAATGTGAAAAAAGTAAAGGGATTTTAATTTTTTAAAGGTCCAATGTGAATTAAATTATGAAGGAATGAGACTCCATGCGTGTAAAATTAACTTTTCCGAGCCAGAAGGTGTTTGAAAGTAATTTTGACTTCTTGTGCCTTTAAAAATTTACTTACACCTGAATACATTGGCCCTTACTGTGTTTGGGATGTTTAATAGTATTTGGTGGGTAAGTACAGCAACTTCGCGCATAGATTTTAATGACAAATCTAATAGTGAGGTAATGTTATAGCGCAACCTGTGGATGAGCAGGATAACTGAAGCAATAACTTCAACAATAATAGTTGAACTTCTCACATGTGAACTCTGGAAGTTGCTATCCAATTTACTCCATAATACTGAGAGTCTCACCGTTAATCTCAACGCACCATCTAAACCATTATATCCCTCGCTCACGCATTACATTGTTAACCTGGATTTGAATCTGCATTGGGCTGTATGGCAAGTCATTCTTGATGTTGTATTACTGCAATTTTGCACTTGTACTGTCAGGATGGTTCAAATCTCTGCTTTGTGAAGGCTGTTCAGATACAAATCATGTTATAAAATTGGGTAATCTTCATTTGAGAGTTCAACAACCTGTCTTTTGGTACATGAAGGTTACAATATAGTCAGCAGAATACAGTACAATCAAAAGTATGTTTAATGAAATTGTGTTTGGGATCATTATTTGGCAATGTAGGTAAAGATAAAGTAACTTTTCCTATACCTGACTTCCAATAACTCCTGATGCAGTAACAAGAGATGCCAGGTGGGGTAATTGAGCAAATAATGAAGAGCCATGGTTTCAGGATCCAGTCATCTACACGCACCTCTCAGCAGATTCAAGTGCCGTTGCATGCTTGTTCTTTCAATTAAGGAATGAGGCTTGTCAGAGGGCATGTTAGAGAAAACTGACACACTTTTAGCAGAAACATAAATTGTCAGAAAATATGATTTCCACATGTACAATGAGAGACTGCTATAGAGGTAGGTACGTCTGGTTGGGAAGTTGACTAGCAAGCTTGAAATTCAAAACAGTAAAAATTGAGGAACAATTTGAAGCTGTGGTATTGGGTGTGGGTTTCTGCATCTGTGAATCCCTGGAAGGGATACTGTAGCTGTGTTAAAAGTTTGCTTTTTGTTTAGAGAGATGCTGATTCATTGTCTCACTGAATGGATAATGATTACCCTTGGCTAATATTGATTTGTCTTCTGAATTGTGTATTTAACTGCGGTTTGCCTCACAGGACTAGCCATAAAGGGAGGGGGATTTATAACCTTGAATCATGAAGGAAACAACTGTTTACTGCAACCTTTGCTGCTGTAAACAATCCAAAAAATTACTTGTTCAAACACTATTAAAGGCCCAAGCTAATGTTCTGGGGACAAGGGTCCAAATCTCACTGCAGCAGCTGGTGAAATTTAAATTCAATTAGTAATCTGGAATTGTAAAGTTAGTCTCAGTAATGGTGACCATGAAACCATTGTCGGTTGTATTAAATGGCCATCTAGCTCACTAATGTCCTTCAAGGAAGGAAATCTGCTGTCCTTACCTGACCTGGCCTACATTTGATTCCAGATCCACAATAATGTGGTTGACTCTAACCTTATGTGGCAAGCCACTCAGCTCAAGGGCAATTAGGAATTGTCAACAAATGCAGGCCTTGCCAGTGACGCCCACATCCCATCCAAGAGTAACCAAAAGAATGGAAGCAGAAAATTCCACTTGATTAACATTTCTGAAGACTGAAATTGATTTGTGGCCCAATTTTTTTCTCATTATAATAAACTGAGTAAAAACACAGGTTAATGTTACGTCACACCAGAAAGACCCACTAAGTGCTTGCTTTGCCCCCTAGTCTGCTGAGTCAGCTGACCTCTGAAGGGAAACTACATTTGGCCTGATTGGAAGTGAAAAATCAGCCAGTGCTCCTGCTCCTGATAACTCATCAGTGACCCCTGCTGGAAAGTGCTCGAGTGAATGCTGATGTGACCAGATTAAGTTCACAGGTACCCAGACCCCTTATCCAGTGTCCCAAAATCCAGAAGGACCCAAAATGGCCACATTTGAAGCTGGCGCCCTGGGTGGCAATTTGAATAAAATCCTTCTATTTTTTTTCATACTTCATTTTATCTAGGACCCAAAATCCATAAAATCCCCATTCTCCACATCCGGTCTCGAGCTTCCTGGATATGGGGTCCGGTACCCGTAGTTATAATAACGCTGATGACCAGTACCTCAGCTTATGTATGAAGAATGGCTACTTTGGGTGAGATACTCAAGCATTACTCATGTCTGTGGAATTGGAACTGAAAGTTTGTGCCTCAGGAGAGGAAGACAGCAAATGTCTGGGCCTGTTCTCACCTGATGCCCACACAAGCATGCACTTTCAAATAGGGATTTTAAAAAAATTCTTTCATGGGATGTGGGCATCGCTGGCTAGGCCAGCATTTATTGCCCACCCCTAATAGCCCTTGTTCAGAGGGCATTTAAGAGTCAGACCAGGTAAGGATAGCAGATTTCCTTCCCTAAAGGACATTAGTGAACCAGATGGGTTTTTTACGACAATTGGCAATAGTTTCATTGTTATTATGAGACTTTTAATTCCAGGTTTTTATTGAATTCAAATTTCACCTTCTGCCATGTGGGATTCAAACCCAGGTTCCCAGAGCATTAAAAAAAAGCAAAAAGCTGCAGATGCTGGAAATCCAAAACAAAAATAAAATTAAAAATACCCGGAAAAACTCAGCAGGTCTAGCAGCATCTGCGGAGAGGAACACAGTTAATAATATCACCACCTTCAACACCTCTTTGTCCTTTTGTCTATGACATCTTTTGGCTATCTCCACCTAACACTGGCCCTCTATCCAGCTCTACTTGTCCCACCCCCACCTTAAACCAGCTTATATTTCACCTCTCTTCTATTTTTACTTAGTTCTGTTGAAGAGTCATATGGACTCAAAACGTTAACTGTGTTCCTCTCCGCAGATGCTGCCAGACCTGCTGAGTTTTTCCAGGTATTTTTATTTTTATTTTTGCCCAGAGCATTACTCTGGTTGTCTGGAATAATAGTCCAGTGAAAATACTACTATGCCACCTTCTCCCCTAAATCCCTGTCATCACTGGTTACTGATCAGGAATGGAGTCCTGGCCGATTTCCTTCTACACCCTAAGTCTTTAAGGCCCATTATTGGCTTTCTGGCTTAGATCAGCCATCTGGGTGTAGACCAAGAATTGAATGAGGAGAGACTGCTTTTTTTTAAAGGAAAGTGAGGATTAAGTGTAGTTTTCCAATATAAAGCTATGAAAACGCAGCAAGGAATTGATCTGTTCAGAGAATCTCTGATCAAAGCTTTTGTACTCCAGTGCCTATTGTGAAATTTGATCAAATCTATAGTGGTTCCTCTTTAACAAACCCAAAACAGAAGGAGCAAGCACTTAGACAATGCTGTGCATGTGTGGAGAAAATGCTAGCTCCTCATTATTGAAGAAAATCAACCAGTTGAAGCCTGGACTTTTTTGATTCAGTTTAAATTATTCGGATTGCTGTGCTGCAATTTGTGAAATGGGAATATCCAGAACCAGCTGTGTGGTCGCCCAACTGAACTGAAGATTTTGATTCTTATTTACGCAGATTGATTTTATTTTGTCCAGCACCTTTTGTTAAGGCTGTTGTGAAGTAGATTGCAACGAACTAGTATTTCTGTCGGTTTACCAAGACAGTCCTATGAGGCAAACTGCAGTTTTTTAAAACATGGTTTTCTTTCACGACTGACTTTGTTGCTATGTTAGCCACATTTTTTCTCTTCTTTCTCTCTCCTCTTGTCTCCATTTTGTGCTGCTTCCATTTCATTTCCAGCCTCATCTTTCGAATACAACACCCCACCTCCTGAATACAGTAGCTGTCAGCCCCCATCAATCCCTCCCCCACCTTACACAAAAGCTGTGTCTGCTGCCCCTGTCTCATCATTCACTCCTTCCTCATCTGATTCTGTCTCGGAGTATGCATCATTAGCTTCATCTAATTCCACTCCTCCAACCCCACCTTTACGTCACTCAGCATCTCGCTTTGCTACTTCACTTGGTTCTGCCTTCCATCCTGTCTTACCCCATTATGCAACTGTCCCCCGCCCTGTCCACAGAACCCCTGGACCGCCATCTCCCATCAGTGCTCCTCCATCTCTTCCCTCAGTCCCCAAACCAGTGGTCTGGTCTGCCACTAATTTTTCCCCTCTTCCACCTTCCCCACCTGTGGTTATAAGCAGTCCACCTGCCAAAGCCACAGGTCCTCGAGCAGTTCTTCCTGTCCCAACTCCCATCCAAATTCAGAGACCGCCATCACCTACTGGCTTTAATGGTCCACCAGATATTTTACCCCAACAAGCCCCAAATCCTGTCCAAGCTACACCCCCACCACCTCCGCCTCCTCCGCCTCCTCGTCCTCCATCTCATTTACCACTCTCAGTGACATCCTCTCACACCACTCCTGCATTATCAAACACCATTGTCCCTGTGTCTCAGCCTCCTGTGCCACCTCCTCCCTCTGCAGTCACTCCTACCTCCCCCAAGCTGCCTGCCTCTGAGAACTCTCACTCTCGGCTGGGAGACTCCTCGGCTCCTGAGCCAATCACCCAGGCACCCCCTCAGCTGGCTGAACCTACAATTCTACAGGGTAAGGCTTTCTCTCTGCTATAATCTTATCAGTTTTAGGGGGTGAAAAAAAAAGTTTGCTTCAGTGTAACCCAAATATTAGTTATGTGACTCACGTTTTCTACTAAACAATATTTTGGCTTTTTTATGGTTTGATGAAATATGCACTGTTAATGATGTGGAGTGCATTGGGACATCTGGTGGTCATGAAAGGTGTTTTAAAAATGCATGTATTTTTGCTGACAGGTGGGCTAAATAAATTGCACCAATTTAAGTTTTATTTCAGCATTAATTGAACATTATCTACTTGGTAAAGATCCTGGGTTATATTTCCATCTGTGCTAAGTTTACTGATACTCACTGAACTGTAAGGGTGTTATAAGTTTCCCTCAAAATCTTTGTGGAAGTGAGGGGAGAATCAGTTCCTCCTGATTGCTGGAATGTGCACAAGGCATGTTGAGAGGCTATGATAAATACTATGCCGGAAATCACTATATAGGCTTCCACGTGAAGAATGGCCACTTGGCTGATATACTGGTGAGTCTCACACATCCTGAACTCTCCTCCAGCAGGCCGGGAGTAAAGAAGAGGGGACAAAACTGACCAAACAAAAAACAATGAAGAATCATGCACCTTCGTAGTACTGCATTCAAACCACATGATATTAAGTAAATATTTAAGTCGAAACTATAGACAGGAATTGTATGTTATATGGGTATGCCGAAGAATGGTCACCATTGCTTTTATGATGTTGAATGGAAATTGTCTTTGGTAGCACCTGTGGAAAAAGATAGTTCCCAGACTTCAAATAAGCTGAATTTTCATTCTGTGCCTTGAAAGTTGCAAAATATTGCTTGATGTTTCACAACTATGCAATGGGGCTTCTTTCATGTATCTTGCATGTGATGACACATGACACTTGAAGGTCATCCTGAGTTATGAAAAAGATTCAACAAAGCAGTCCGTAGAGTTTTCTGAATTCTAGTACCCTCGCTATTGTGACCAATTATGCAACTTTTACAGCCTCGGTATTTTCACGGCCAGTTAAGTAATTTTACAGTGTTGTTTGTATAGAGGTCTCACAAATGGGATAAATGAATAGATGTTTTTGTGCTAAGATAAAAGCAAGATACTGTGGATGCTGGAAATCTGAAACAAAAACAGAAAATGCTGGAAAAACCCAGCAGGTCTAGCAGCATCTGTGGAGAAAGAAACAGAGTTAACGTTTCGAGTCCGTGTGAAGAAGGACCATACGGACTCAAAACGTTAACTCTGTTTCTCTCTACACAGATGCTGCTAGACCTGCTGAGTTTTCCAGCATTTTCTGTTTTTGATTCAGATGTTTTTGTGCTGCTGGTTGAAGGCTAAATGTTGACCAGAAGATGGGAAGCATTTCCGTGCTCCTTGATAACAGTACCTTGGGATCCATAACAACCCTTTGAGAGGGCAGATGGCTTCAGTTTAAAATCCTTTCCATAGCTGAAGTCCTTCATCATTGGAACTCTTTTCTGCACACACTCTAAAGCTTTCACATTCTTCCTAAAGTGCAATGCAATGCTCTAGTCGAAGCCACACCAACATTTCATAAGGGTTCATCACTTCCTTGTTTTTGAACTATGTGCTCCGCTTAATGAAGCCTAGGATCCTGTAATGCCTTCTTTGACCACTTTCTCAACCGCTATGCTGCCAATGATTTCTTCACACATTTTTCTTTGTGTTTTTTCATGGGATATGAGTGTCACTGGTAAAGCCAACATTTGTCGCCCATCTCTATTTGCCATTGAACTGCCCTTTTGCCCTTTACATTATTACTATCCCAGCTTACTTGGCTATTTCAGAGCTCATTTAAGAGTCAACTATTTGCTGCAGGTCTGGAGTCACATGTAGGCCAGACCAGTTAAGGATGGCAGATTTCCTTTCTTAAAGGCCATTAGTGAACCAGGTGGGTTTTTACGACAATCAACAATGGTTTCATGGTCACCATTGCTGAGATGAGCTTTCAGTTCCAGATTTTATTAATCGAATTTAAGTTCCATCAGATGCTGTGATGGGATTTGAACCTTTGCCCCCAGTAGCATTACCATTACAACACTGTCTCCCCCATGTATAGTCTCACTTCTTCTTTCTTGTATTTATAATCCTGACATCAGTCATATGCACACTTATAGAATCATAAAGGTCTACAGCACAAAAAAAGGCCTTTCAGCCCATCGAGTCTGTGCCGGTCAAACAAGTACCTAACTATTCTAATCCCATTTTCCAGCACTAGGCCCATAGTCTTGGTATGCCATGGCATCGCAAGTGCACATCCAAATACTACTTAAATGTTATGAGGGTTTCTGCCTCTACCACCCTTCAGGCAGTGAGTTCCAGATTCCCACCACCCTCTGAGTGAAAAAATTCTTCCTCACATCCCCTCTAAACCTCCTGCCCCTTACCTTAAATCTATGCCCCCTGGTTATTGATCTCTCCACCAAGGGGAAAAATTCCTTCCTGTCTACCCTATCTATACCCCTCATAATTTTATACACCTCAATCATGTAAAACAGGAAAGGTGGCCAAACCATGGCTTACAAGGGAAATTAGAGATAGTATTAGATCCAAGGAAGAGGCATACAAATTGGCCAGAAAAAACAACAGACCTGAGGATTGGGGGCAGTTTAGAATTCAGCAAAGGAGGAGCAAGGGATTGATTAAGAAGGGGAAAATAGAGTATGAGAATAGCTTGCAGGGAACATAGAAACTTTTACAGTCAGTTTTTACAGGTATGTGAAGAGAAAAAGTGCAGACAAATGTAGGTCCCTTACAGTCAGAAACAGGGGAATTTATAATGGGGAACAAAGAAATGGCTGACCAACTAAATACATACTTTGGTTCTGTCTTCACAAAGGAGGACACAAATAGCATACCAGAAATGTCAGGGAACACAGGGTTTATTGAGAGGGAGGAACTGAAAGAAATCAGTATTAGTAGGGAAATGGTGTTGGAGAAATTGATGGGATCGAAGGCCGATAAATCCTCAGGGCCTGATCATCTACATCCCAGAGTACTTAAGAAAGTGGCCCTAGAAATAGTGGATGCATTGGTGGTCATCTTCTGAGATTCTATAGGCTCTGGAACAGTTCCTACAGATTGGAGGGTAGCTAATGTAACCCCGCTATTTAAAAAGGGAGGTAGAGAGAAAACAGGGAATTATAGACCAGTCAGCCTGACGTCGGTAGCGGGGAAAATTCTAGAGTCCATTATAAAAGATTTAATAGCTGAGCACTTGGAAAATAGTGGCAGAATCGGACAGAGTCAGCATGGATTTATGAGGGGGAAATCATGCTTGACAAATCTACTGGAATTTTTTGAGTATGTAACTAGTAGAGTTGATGAGGGGGAGCCAGTGGATGTGGTTTATTTGGACTTTCAGAAGGCTTTCGACAAAGTCCCACAAATTAGAGTAGTGTGTAAAATTAAAGCACATGGGATTGGGGCTAGTGTATTGAGATGGATAGAAAACTGGTTGGCAGACAGGAAACAAAGAGTAGGAATAAATGGGTCTTTTTCCGAATGGCAGGCAGTGACTAATGGGGTACCGCAGGGATTGGTGCTGGGACCCCAGCTATTCACAATATATATTAATGATTTAGATGAGGGAGCTAAATGTAATATCTCCAAATTTGCAGATGACACAAAGCTGGGTGGGAGGGTGAGTTGTGAGGAGGATGCAGAGATGCTTCAGTGTGATTTGGACAAGCTGAATGAGTAGGCAAATGCATGGCAGATGCAATATAATGTGGATAAATGTGAGGTTATCCACTTTGGTAGCAAAAACAGGAAAGCAGATTATTATCTGGCTATAAATTGAGAAAGGGGAATGTACAATGAGACCTGGTTGTCCTTGTACACCAGTCGCTGAAGGTAAGCATGCAGGTGCAGCAGGTGGTAAAGAAGGCAAATGGTATGTTGGCCTTCATCGCCAGAGGATTCAAGTACAGGAACAGGGATGCCTTGCTGCAATTATACAGGGCCTTGGTGAGACCACACCTGGAATATTGTGTGCAGTTTTGGTCTACTTATCTGAGGAAGGATGTTCTTGCTATAGAAGGAGTGCAGCGAAGGTTTACCAGACTGATTCCTGGGATGGCGGGACTGACATATGAGGAGAGATTGAGTCGGTTAGGATTATATTTGCCGGAGTTCAGAAGAATGAGGGGGGATTTCATAGAAACCTAGAAAATTCTAACAGGACTAATCAGGGTAGATGCAGGAAGGATGTTCCCGATGGTGGGGAAGTCCAGAACCAGGGGTCACAGTCTGACGATATGGGGTAGACCATTTAGGACTGAGATGAGGATAAATTTCTTCACCCAGAAAGTGGTGAGCCTCTGGAATTCGCTATCATAGAAAGTAGTTGAAGCCAAAACACTATGTGTTTTCAAGAAGAAGTTAGATATAGCTAGCTCTTGGGGCGAAAGGGATCAAAGGATATGGAGAGAAAGCGGGAGCAGGTTATTGAGTTGGATGATCAGCCATGATCATAATGAATGGCGCAGCAGGCTTGAATGGCCTGCTCCTGCTCCTATTTTCTATGTTTCTATGTAAGTGCATTAACCCTCACTTTTCCGGATTGAATTCCATTTGCCACTACTCTGCCCACCTGACCAGTCCATTGATATCCTCCTACAGCTTATGGCTATCCTCACTATTTACCACCTTATCAATTTTCGTGTCATCGCAAACTTCTTGGTCATACCCCCTACGTTTAAGTCCAAATCATATATGTACACCACAAACATCAAGGGTCCCAGCACTGAGCCCTGCGAAACTCCACTGGAAACAGACTTCCTGTCACAGAAACATCCTTCTACCATCACCCAATCCAGTAGGACAGACCCAGCAGAAGCGGTTGCACAGCAGTACACAGTCATGAGGGAGTTGCCTAGGAATCCTCAACATTGACTCAAGACCCCATGAAGTCTCATGGCATCAGGTCAAACATTGGCAAGCAAACCTCCTGTTGATTATTACTTACCGCCTTCCCTCAGCTGATGAATCAGTAGTCCTTCATGTTGAACTCCAGTTGAGGATAGCAAAGCAACAGAATATATTCTTGGTGGGGGTCTTCAATGCCCAGGACCAAGAGTAGCTCGTTAGCACTGCTACAAGTCGAGCTGGTGGAACCCTGGAGGGCATATCAGCTAAACTGGGCCTGCAGCAAGTGGTGAGGGAACCAACAAGAGGGAAAAATCTATTTGACCTTACCCTCACCAACCTACCTGTCACAGATGCATCTGTCAGTGGCAGTACTGATAGAAGTGACCACTGCACAGCCCTTGTGAAGATAAAGTCCCATCTTCGCACTGAGGATCCGGTCTATCATGTATGGCATCCACTATGCTAAATGGGATAGATTCAGAACACATGTAGCAAGGACCTGTAACCTAATGGCCCAGCATTTCCCTCTCTCTACCATTGGCATCAAGACAGGGCATCAACCCTGGTTCAATGAGGAGTGCAGGAGAGCATTCCATGAGCAGCACCAGATTCACCAAAAAATGAGGTCCCAACCTGGTGAAGCTACTAACAGCAGAAGTATCAAGCAGTGGATAGAGTTAAGTGATATCACAACCAACAGATCAGATCAAAGCTCTGTAGTCCTGCTTCATTGAGTCATGAATGGTGGTGGACAATTAAACAACCAACCAGAGGTGGAGGCTCTACAAAGTTCTCTGCCCTTAGTGATGGGGGAGCCCAGCACATCAGTGCAAAAGACAAGGCTGAAGAATTTACAACCATCAACCAGTATGCAGAGTGAATGATTCATCTCAGCCTCCACCTGAGGCCCCGAGCATTATAGATGCTAATCTTCAGCCAGTTTGATTCACTCCATGTGATCTCGAGAACAGCTAAAGGCACTAGATACGGCAAAGGCTATGGGCCCTAACAATATCGCATTAATAGTATTGAAGACTTCCTATCATGAACTAGCTGCGCCCTTAGCTGTTCCAGAACAGTTACAACACTGCGATCTCTCCGACAATTTGGAAAATTTCCCAGGTATGTCCTGTCCACAAAAAGCAGGACAAATCTAATTCGGCCAAATACTATCAATCTACTTTCAATCACAAGCAAAGTGATGGAAAGTGTCACCGACAGTGCTATAAAGCAGCACTGAGACAGCAATAACCTGCTCACTGATGCTCAGTTTGGGTATTGCCATTCAGGGCCACTCAGCTCCTAACCTCATTACAAGCTTTTGACCATACGTGAACAAAAGAACTGAATTCCAGAAATGAGGAGTGACTGGCTGCCCTTGACATCAAGGCAGCATTTGAGTGTGGCATCAAGGTGCCCCAGCAAAATTGAAGTCAATGGGAAACGGGGAAAACTTTCCATTGGAAGGAGTCATACCAAGCATCAAGGAAGATGGTTGTGGTGGTTGGAGGCCAACCATCTCAGGCCCAGCACATCACTGCAGGAGTTCCTCAGGGTAGTGTCCTTGAGCCCAACTATCTTCAGCTGTTTCTTAAATGACCTTCCCCACTTTTGACTTTTATGTTGGAGGAGTGCTCGCTGGTGATTGCAGTGTTAAGTACTGTTCACAACTCCTCAGATACTGAAGCAGTCCATGTCCATATTGAACAAGACCTGAACAACATTCAGGGTAGGGCTGATAAGTGACAGGTAATGTTCATGATCCACGAGTGCCAGGCAATGACCATCTCCAGCAAGAGGGAATCTAACCATCTCCCCATGATAATGGCATTACCATCACTAAATCCCCCACTATCAGCATCCTGTCTGCTACCATTGACCAGAAACTGAACTGGATTAGCCATATAAATGCTGTGCCTACCAGAGGAGGTCAGAGGCTGAGAATTTTCCGAGTAATTCACCTGATTACCCAAAGCTTATCTGCCATCTACAAGGTACAAGTCAGGAGTGTGACGGAATACCCTCCACTTGGCTGGATGAGTGCAGCTCCAACAATACTCATGAAGCTCAAAATAATCTAGGACAAAGCAGCCCTCTTGATCGGCATCCCATCCACCACCTTCCACATTCATACCCTTCACCACCAACGCATAGTGATAGCAGTGTGTACCATGTAAAAGATGTACCTGTAGCAACTCACTGAGACCGCTTCAATAGCACCTTCCAAACCTGCAACCTATAGCACCTAGAAGGTCAAGGACAGTTGAAGTATGGGAACCACACCCAATTGCAGGTTTCCTCCAAGCCACACATTCCTGACTTGGAACTATATCACCATTCCTTCACTGTTGCTGAGATCCCCTTCCAAACAGCACTGTGGGTGTATGTTTCAAGCAGGCAGCTCACTACCGCCTTCTCAAGGGCAATTTTTAAAAAAATATTCGTTCATGTGATGTGGCCATCGCTGGCTAGGCCCGTGTTTATTGCCCATCCCTAATTGCCCTTGTTCAGAGGGCATTTTAAGTGTCAAACACAATTAAGGATGAGCAACAAGTGCTGGCCTTGCTAGCGATGCTCACATCCTGTGAAGTGATTGACCTCCAACAACCACAATCAACTTGCTTTGTGCTAGCCATGACCTCAACAGGTTAATAGTTTTTCCCCTGATTCCCAATTTTTCTAGGATTTCTTCTTGCCACATTCAGTGTAATGCAGTCATTCTCACCTCACCGTTGAAATTCAGTTATTTTCTCCAACTTCAAACGAAGACTCTGATGAGGTCTGGAGCTGAGTGATTCTTGGGGAACCAAAACAGAGCATTGGTGAGCAGGTTATTTGTGATGCTTTATAGCACATTCAACGACATCTTTCATCACCTTGCTGATGATTGAGAATAGTCTGATAGGCCACATTGGATTTGTCCTACCTCGTGTGGACAGAACTTAGCTAGGAACCTTTCCATTTTGTTGGGTAGATGCCAGTGTTGAAGCTGTACTGGACCAGCTTGCTCGAGGCGCTGCTAGTTCTGGAGCACAAGTCGTTAGCAGTACAGCTGGGATGTTATCAGGGTCCATAGCCTTTGCTGTGTTCAGTGTGCTCAGCCATTTTAAAATATTTTTTGAGTAGATCAAACTGGCTAAGTACTGGCATTAATGATGGCCAGGACCTCTGGAAGAGGTCAAGATGTATCGCCCGTTCTGGCTGCAGATGGTTGTAAATGCATAAGCCTTACAAATGCACGGATGTGATGAACCCCGCTATCAGTGAAGATCGATTGTTCTTGAAGCCAACTCCTCCCACTAGTTATAAAAACAAAAAACTACTGCGGATGCTGGAAATCCAAAACAAAAACAGAATTACCTGGAAAAACTCAGCAAGTCTGGCAGCATCGGTGGAGAAGAGAAGAGTTGACGTTTCGAGTCCAATGACCCTTCAACAGAACTGAGTGTAGTTAGGAGAGGGGTGAAATATAAGCTGGTTTAAGGTGGGGGGTGGGGTGGGAGGAGAGAAGTTGAGGGTGGGGTGGTTGTAGGGATAAGCAAGCAGTGATAGGAGCAGAGAATCAAAGGATGTCACAGACAAAAGGATCCAAGAGGTGTTGAAGGTGGTGATATTATCTAAGAGAATGTGCTAATTAAGAATGGATGGCAGGACACTCAAGGTACAGCTCTAGTGGGGGTGGGGTGGAAAGACTAACAAGGTATTAGTTGTAGATTTAAAAATAATGGAAATAGGTGGGACAAGAAAAATCTATATAAATTATTGAAAAAAACAAAAGGGAGGGGGAAGAAACAGGGTGGGGATGGGGGGAGGGAGTTTAAGATCTAAAGTTGTTGAATTCAATATTCAGCCCAGAAGGCTGTAAAGTGCCTAATCGGAAGATGAAGTGCTGTTCCTCCAGTTTGCGTTGGGCTTCACTGGAACAATGCAGCAAGCCAAGGACAGACATGTGGGCAAGAGAACAGGGTGGAGTGTTAAAATGGCAAGCGACAGGGAGGTTTGGGTCTTTCTTGCGGACAGACCGCAGGTGTTCTGCAAAGCGGTCGCCCAGTTTGCGTTTGGTCTCTCCAATGTAGAGGAGACCGCATTGGGAGCAACGAATGCAGTAGACTAAGTTAGGGGAAATGCAAGTGAAATGCTGCTTCACTTGAAAGGAGTGTTTGGGCCCTTGGACGGTGAGGAGAGAGGAATGAAGGGGCAGGTGTTGCATCTTCTGCGTGGGCATGGGGAGGTGCCATAGGTGGGGGTTGAGGAGTAGGGGGTGATGGAGGAGTGGACCAGGGTGTCCCGGAGGGAACGATCCCTACGGAATGCCGCCAGGGGGGGGGCGAAGGGAAGATGTGTTTGGTGGTGGCATCATGCTGGAGTTGGCGGAAATGGCGGAGGATGATCCTTTGAATGCGGAGGCTGGTGGGGTGATAAGTGAGGACAAGGGGGACCCTATCATGGTTCTGGGAGGGAGGAGAAGACGTGAGGGCGGATGCGCGGGAGATGGGCCGGACACGGTTGAGGGCCCTGTCAACGACCGTGGGTGGAAAACCTCAGTTAAAGAAGAAGGAGGACATGTCAGAGGAACTGTTTTTGAAGGTAGCGTCATCAGAACAGATGCGACGGAGGCGAAGGAACTGAGAGAATGGGATGGAGTCCTTACAGGAAGCGGGGTGTGAGGAGCTGTAGTCAAGGTAGCTGTGGGAGTCGGTAGGCTTGTAATGGATATTGGTGGACAGTCTATCATCAGAAATTGAGACAGAGAGGTCAAGGAAGGGAAGAGAAGTGTCAGAGATGGATTATGTGAAAATGATGGAAGGGTGGAGATTGGAAGCAAAATTAATAAATTTTTCCAGGTCCCGACGAGAGCATGAAGCAGCACCGAAGTAATCATCGATGTACAGGAGAAAGAGTTGTGGGAGGGGGCCGGAGTAGGACTGGAACAAGGAATGTTCCACATACCCCATAAAGAGACAGGCATAGCTAGGGCCCATGCAGGTACCCATAGCCACACCTTTTATTTGGAGGAAGCCTGTCTCTTTATGGGGTATGTGGAACATTCCTTGTTCCAGTCCTACTCCGGCCTCCTCCCACAACTCTTTCTCCGGTACATCGATGATTACTTTGGTGCTGCTTTATGCTCTCGTCGGGACCTGGAAAAATTTATTAATTTTGCTTCCAATCTCCACCCTTCCATCTTTTTCACATGGTCCATCTCTGACACTTCTCTTCCCTTCCTTGACCTCTCTGTCTCAATTTCTGATGATGGACTGTCCACCAATATCCATTACAAGCCTACCGACTCCCACAGCTACCTCGACTACAGCTCCTCACACCCCGCTTCCTGTATGGACTCCATCCCATTCTCTCAGTTCCTTCGCCTCCGACGCATCTGTTCTGATGACGCTACCTTCAAAAACAGTTCCTCGGACATGTCCTCCTTCTTCTTTAACCGAGGTTTTCCACCCACGGTCTTTGACAGGGCCCTCAACCATGTCCGGCCCATCTCCCGCGCATCCACCCTCACGCCTTCTCCTCCCTCCCAGAAACATGATAGGGTCCCCCTTGTCCTCACTTATCACCCCACCAGCCTCCGCATTCAAAGGATCATCCTCCGCCATTTCCGCCAACTCCAGCATGATGCCACCACCAAACACATCTTCCCTTCGCCCCCCCCGGCGGCATTCCGTAGGGATCGTTCCCTCCGGGACACCCTGGTCCACTCCTCCATCACCCCCTACTCCTCAACCCCCACCTATGGCACCTCCCCATGCCCACGCAGAAGATGCAACACCTGCCCCTTCATTCCTCTCTCCTCACCGTCCAAGGGCCCAAACACTCCTTTCAAGTGAAGCAGCATTTCACTTGCATTTCCCCTAACTTAGTCTACTGCATTCGTTGCTCCCAATGCGGTCTCCTCTACATTGGAGAGACCAAACGCAAACTGGGCGACCGCTTTGCAGAACACCTGCGGTCTGTCCGCAAGAAAGACCCAAACCTCCCTGTCGCTTGCCATTTTAACACTCCACCCTGTTCTCTTGCCCACATGTCTGTCCTTGGCTTGCTGCATTGTTCCAGTGAAGCCCAACACAAACTGGAGGAACAGCACTTCATCTTCCGATTAGGCACTTTACAGCCTTCTGGGCTGAATATTGAATTCAACAACTTTAGATCTTAAACTCCCTCCCCCCATCCCCACCCTGTTTCTTCCCCCTCCCTTTTGTTTTTTTCAATAATTTATATAGATTTTTCTTGTCCCACCTATTTCCATTATTTTTAAATCTACAACTAATACCTTGTTAGTCTTTCCACCCCACCCCCACTAGAGCTGTACCTTGAGTGTCCTGCCATCCATTCTTAATTAGCACATTCTCTTAGAAAATATCACCACCTTCAACACCTCTTGGATCCTTTTGTCTGTGACATCCTTTGATTCTCTGCTCCTATCACTGCTTGCTTATCCCTACAACCACCCCACCCTCAACTTCTCTCCCCCCACCCCACCCCCCACCTTAAACCAGCTTATATTTCACCCCTCTCCTAACTACACTCAGTTCTGTTGAAGGGTCATTGGACTCGAAACGTCAACTCTTCTCTTCTCCACCGATGCTGCCAGACTTGCTGAGTTTTTCCAGGTAATTCTGTTTTTGTTTTTGTCCTCCCACTAGTTGTTCAAGATATGGATGAGGGGCTTGCAAAGCACATATTGCAACTCTTTAGGTGGTTGCCATCTGGAAAGAACAATAGCAGATGAAATTTAATGCAGACAAGGCTGAGGTATTGCACACCAGAAGGAAAGGTACGTGACATTGTACTACTTAACAACCAAGCATGAAGCTGAAGGAAACTTAAGAATCTTAATAGACTTGGCACTAAACATGGACAGAGTAGCAATCTGCAATATCATTCAAATGTTTGACTGCATGCTAATCTACTTGCTTCTGAGCTTTAACTACAGCCTGGTAATTACCAGGTGCATTTCTCCACCACCTTCTAAATAAGCTTCTGAATCTTATGGTGACAACAACAAGAACTTATATTTATCTCACACTTTCAACGTAATGGGGAGTCCCACGGCACTTCACAGGAGCATCATAAAACAAAGTATAACACTAAGCCACGTAGGAGATATGAAGTCAGATTAACAAAAGCTTGGTCAAAAAGATAGGTTTTAAGTACTGTCTTAAAGGAGGCAAGCCAAGTGGAGGCGCAGGGAGAGTATTCCAGAGCTTGGGAGCTGGGCAACTGAAGGCACGGCCACTAATGGTGGAATAATTTAAATTGGGGATGCACAAGAACCCGGAATTAGAAGAATGCAGATATCTCAGAATTGTTGTGGGCTGATGGCAATTATAGAGATAGGGAGTAGTGAGGCCATGGAGGGTTTCAAATACTTGGATGAGAATTACGAAGCCAAGAAGTTGTTTGACTGCAAGCACAATGGTGATAGGAGAGAGAAACTTGGTGCGAATTAAGACACGGGCAGCAGAGTTTTGGATACTCTCAAGTTCACTTCGAAGTATACATGCACAAACTGGCAGGGCAGGTTGAGAAAGCAGTTAAAAAGGCATATGGGATCTAGGCTTAATAAATATAAGCGTAGAGTACAAAAGTAAAGGAGTTATGATTGAATTTTTACAAAAAAA
Source organism: Cetorhinus maximus (assembly GCF_964194155.1). NCBI lineage: Eukaryota > Metazoa > Chordata > Chondrichthyes > Lamniformes > Cetorhinidae > Cetorhinus > Cetorhinus maximus. The sequence continues at coordinate 173,315,573 of NC_135883.1, forward strand.
ACTCATTCAGTCTCAACTGAAGTAAAGTGTCCAGTTCTGGGCACCTCGCTTTAGGAAGGATGCCATGGGTGTAAAAAAGGTTTACAAGAATGGGCCCAGGGATGAGAGACTTCAGTTACGTGGATAGATTGGAGAAACTCTGTACTGATTAGAGAAGGTTTAGAGGAGATTTGATGGAGGCGTTCAAAATCATGAGGGGTCTGGACAGAGCAGATGAAGAGAAACTGTTTCCATTTGGCAAAGGACCAAGAACTCGAGGATAGATTTAAAGTGACTGGCAAAAAAACCAAAAGTGACATGAGGAAAACCTTTTTTATGCAGTGAATGGTTACAGTCTGGAATGCACTGCCAAAGGGTGAGGTGGTTGAGGCAGATTCCATTGTGACTTTCAAAATGGAAAGAAATTGCAGGACAATGAGGAAAGCATCGAATAGTGGGACTTTAGCTCTTGCACAGAGCTGGTACAGGCACAGTGGGCTGAATGGCCTCTTTCTGTAGTTCTGCATACACTGACGATACCCAGCTTTACCTCACCACCATCTTTCTCGAACCCTCCACTATATATAAATTATCAGACTGCTACTCTGATATCTAGTACTGAATAAGCAGAAATTTCTCCAATTCAGTATTGGAAAGGCAAAAGCCATTGTCTTTGGTCCTTCCATAAACTCCATTCTCTAGTTACCAACCCTATCCCCTCATTGGCAACTACCTGAAATTGTGAACCTTGGTGTCATAGTCTGTCGCTCATCTTGAGATCAATTAAGTATCCACACCAGTGCTAATACCGCTTATTTCCATATCTGCAATATCACCAACTCCACCTCTACTGCTGAAACCCTCATTGATACCTTTGTTACCTTTAGGCTTAACAATGTAAGAACATAAGAAATACGTGTAGGCCACACAGCCCCTTGAGCCTGCTCCATCATTCACGAAGATCATAGCTAATCTTTGACCTCAATTCCACTTTCCCACTAGATTCCCTTATCCCTTAATTTCCTGAAAGCCCAAACATCTATCTAAGCCTTAAATACACTCATGGACTGAACATCCACAGCCCTCTGGGGTACAGAATTCCAAAGATTCACAACTCTGAGTGAAAGAATTCCTCCTCACCTCAGCTGTAAATAAGCAGCCCCTTATCCTCAGACTATGCCCTTGTGTTCTAGACTCTCCACCCAGGGGAAACAACCTCTCTGCTTTGACCCTATCAAGACCCCTCAGAAGCTTGTAGTTTCAATGGGATCACTTCTCGTTCTGAAACCCAGTGACTATAGACCCAATCTATTGTCATAGAACAAGCCTCTTATCCAAGGAGCCTGTTGTACCACTTGCAAGGCAGATATATCTTTCCTTTGATAAGAAGGCCAAAGCTGTGTACAGTACTCCAGGTATGGTCTCACCAAAGCCTTGTATAATTATCCAAAAATTCTGTATTCTTGTACTCCAATCCCCTTGCAATAAAGACCAATATGCCATTTGTCTTCCTAATTGTTTGCTGTATTCTGCATGTTAACTTTTTGTGCTTGGAGACCCGAATCTATCTGAAACATCAATATTTAAAAGTTTCTCAACATCTAAAAATGTTCTGATTTTCTGGTCTTCCTACCAAACCTAACATTTCCCTATCTTATACTTGAACATTCCAACACACTCCACCCAGCCTCCCACGTTCTACCTTCCATAAAGTTTGAAGTCATCCAAAACTCTTTTGCCTGTGTTCTAACTTGCACCAAGTTGCATTCACCATTGTCCCTGTGCTCACTGAACTGCATTGACTCCCAGTTAAGCAAAGCATCAGTTTTAAAATTCACATTGTTTCTTTTCAAAAACCTCCATGGCCTCATGTCTCCCAATCCCTGTAATCTCCTCAAGCCCTGCAATCTTTCCAGATATCTGCACTCATCTAATTCTGGCCTCTGGATTTTAATTGCTCCATTGGTGGGCATTCCTTCAGCTACTTGGACCCTAATCTTTGGAATTCCACCCCTAAACCTTGTCTACCTTTCTTTGCTCCTTTAGGACTCTTCTTAAAACCTACCTATTTGACCAAGATTCTCGTCATCTTCCCTAATTTTTTTGTATTCGTTCATGGGTTGTGAGCATCACTGGCAGGGCCAGCATTTATTGCCCATCCATAATAGCCCTTGAAAAGGCAGTGGTGAGCTGCCATCTTGACCCACTGCAGTCCATGTGGGATAGGTATGCCCAGAGTGTTGTTGCATCATGGTTAGGGTGTGGCTGGATCTGAAGCACAAGTCTTCAGCACTACAGCTGGGATTTTGCCAGGGCCCTTAACCTTTGCTATACCCAGTGTGCTTAACCATAAATCGAATTAGCTGAAGGCTTATGACGATGGCGACCTCATGAGGAGGCTGAGGTGGATCATCCATTCAGTACTTCTAGTTGGCTGCAAACGTGATAGTTTTGTCTTCTGCACTGACATCCTGGGCTCTGCCTTTTTTGAGGATGGGTATGTTCATTGAGTCTCCTGATAGTTATTTAATTGTCCACTGCCATTCACAACTAGGTGTGGCAGGACTGCAAAGCTTCGATCTGTTGTGGGATCATTTAGCTCTGTCTATAGCACATTGCTTGCACAGTTTAGCTTCACCTGGTTAAGACTGATGTTTAGGTATGCCTGGTGATGCTCCTAGCAAACTGCCTTACAGTTCTTATGAATCAGGGTTAATCCCTTGAATGATGGTAATGGTAGAGTAAGGGATATGCCAGCCTGTGAGATTACAGATTATGGTGGAGTGCAATTCTGCTGCTGCTGATGGTCCACAGCACCTCATGGATGTCCAGGTTTGATCTGCTAGATCTATTTTGAATTTATCCCTATGTGAACGATGGAAGTGACACAAAACACAGTGGAGGGTGAAGAGGGGAATTTGTTTCCACAAGGACTGTACAGTGGCCACTCCTACCATCATTGTCATGGATAGATGCATCTGTAACAATAGAGGCAGAAACCTTGCAATGTTTACCCCCCTCAAACACTTAGAAAATATTGTGCAATTCCCTTAAATGCCCCATTAACCCTTTAATGCTCCAGTGAATATAGTTCCTGTTTTCTCATGTCACATCAGGATATTCAAGGAAATCTCCAGATTCACTCTACTGACATAAAATCAGTTCAGTCCTCAAAGCTGTGAGGATTTCAATTCCTAATCACTGCAGTCAAATAGGAATAATCACCAGAGGTAAAATGTAACTCACTGATAGTGATGTAAAAAAGCTCTGCTCTCACTTACCAAGTAAATCAGATTATATCAGAATCAAATAACAATTAATGACCTGGAATCGTAGTCAACTTTGAAAAAGGACATTGAGAATAAATCCAAATCTTGGAGTCGCTGTTCTTACAAGATCATGAAGTGCAGATGGAAGTGATCATTTGGCCATCTACCTCACCCTTCCACAGAAAGCTACAGATCCAACCTAACTGTTTCCTGAATGATTCCAGACCTTTTGCCTCCATTATCCTCTAAGACAAACCATTCTAGCTATTAAAACTATAATGTGAATAAGTGCCTGATGTCAATCCTCAACTTGCCTTTTCCTGATTACACCTATCTCACCATGAAGGAATCTGCAGTATAGATGTTGAAAAAGGCCGAGCACCAAACTCGTGGCAAACCATTATAACAGATATTTATCAAAGATATCTACGCCATCGAAGCTGCCTGTTTGGCCTATCATGTCTTGCTGTTATTCAGCATCTGTGTACGGCTACTCTTGTGTCATGAAGAGATATTAATGTCTATAATGTTATTGGCAATTATTTTTAACTTGGACTTGTGGTAGGGTCGGTGCCTATGTGTGTCTGTGTGTGGCTTAATTGGATTAAAACCAGCTAGTCTGCGTGCTTTGATGGACAGTAGTTTGAAATGTTAATTAAATAAACGTAAGGATATAAGGTAAAGAGTACATTTGCATTTGTTGAATAAACCATTCAAAAGAATGGGTAAAATCTTGCACCTAGCTGGGAGACACCAACACCAATGTGTTTATATTACTAATAAAATTGGTGCAATGAAAGGATTATTGTTAGGAGAGGTAAAATTTAAAAAGCCTAATAATACAATGGAAAATTTACATTCAAAGGGAAAGCTAGGAATTAACTGAAAGGATAAAAGCAAAACACTGTGGATGCTGGAAATCTGAAACAAAAACAAAAATAGCTGGAAAAACTCAGCAGGTCTGACAGCATCTGCAGAGAGGAATACAATTAACATTTTGAGTCCGTATGACTTCATCAGAACTAAGAAATATAGATATGAGGTGAAATATAAGGTGGTTGAGGGGGGTGGGATAGGTAGAGCTGGATAGAGGGCCAGTGATAGGTGGGGGCAAAGAAGAGATTGCCAAAGATGTCATAGACAAAAGGACAAAGGGGTATTGATGGTGGTGATATTAGCTAAGGAATGTGCTAATGATGACATTAAGGGTAGAAAGCAGGATGAGCAAGTGACAGACAGCCCTGGTGGGGTGGGGGGAATGGATCGAAATAGGCTAAAAGGTAGAGATAAAACAATGCATGGAAATACATTTTAAAATAATGGAAATAGGTGGGAAGAGAAAAATATATTTTTTTTTAAATTATAAATTGTTGGAAAAGGGGAGATCAGAAAGGGGGTGGGGATGGAGGAGAGAGTTCACGATCTGAAGTTGTTGAACTCCATGTTAAGTCCGGAAGGCTGTAAAGTGCCTAGTTGGAAGATGAGGTGCTGTGCCTCCAGTTTGCGTTGAGCTTCACTGGAACATTGCAGCAGGCCAAGGACGGACATGTGGGCATGAGAGCAGGGTGGTGTGTTGAAATGGCAATCAAGAGGGAGGTCTGGGTCATGCTTGCGGACAGACCAAAGATGTTCCGCAAAGCGGTCACCCAGTCTGCGTTTGGTCTCTTCAGTGTAGAGGAGACCACATTGGGAGCAGCGAATGCAGAAGACTAAATTGAGGAAAGGGCTAGTGAAATGCTGCTTCACTTGAAAGGAGTGTTTGGGCCCTTGGACGGTGAGGAGGGGGGAAGTAAAGGGGCAGGTGTTGCACCTTCTGCGGTTGCATGGAAAGGTGCCGTGGGAGGGGGTTGAGGTGTAGGGGGTGATGGAGGAATGGACCAGGGTGTCCCGGAGGGAACGATCCCTGCGGAATGCTGCTGGGGGAGGGGTGGGGTGTGATGAAGGGAAGATGTGTTTGGTGGTGGCATCATGCTGGAGTTGGCGGAAATGGCGGAGGATGATCCTTTGAATGCGGAGGCTGGTGGGGTGATAAGTGAGGACAAGAGGGACCCTATCATGGTTCTGGGAGGGAAAGGAAGGTGTGAGGGCGGATGTGCGGGAGATGGGCCGGACACAGTTGAGGGCCCTGTCAATGACCATGGGTGGAAAACCTCGGTTAAGGAAGAAGGAAGACATGTCAGAGGAACTGTTTTTGAAAGTGGCATCATCAGAACAGATGCGACGGAAGCGAAGGAACTGAGAGAATAGGATGGAGTCCTTACAGGAAGTGGAGTGAGAGGAGCTGTGGTTGAGGTAGCTGTAGGGGTCGGTAGGTTTGTAATGAATATCGGTGGACAGTCTATCACCAGAAATTGAGACAGAGAGGTCAAGGAAGGGAAGTGTAGTGATAGACCATGTGAAAATGATGGAAGGGTGGAAATTGGAAGCAAAATTAATAACATTTTCCAGGTCCAGACGAGGGCATGAAGTGGCACCGAAGCAGTCATCGATGTACTTGAGAAAGAGTTGTGGGATGGGGCCTGAGTAGGACTGGAACAAGGAATGTTCCACATACTCCATAAAGAGACGGGCATAACTGGGGCCCATGCGGGTACCCATAGCCACACCTTTTATTTGGAGGAAGTGAGAGGAGTTAAAGGAGAAATTGTTCAGTGTGAGAACAAGTTCAGCCAGACGGAGGAGAGTAGTGGTGGATGGGGATCGTTCGGGCCTCTGTTCGAGGAAGAAGCGGAGAGCCCTCATACCATCCCGATCGGGGATGAACTGAAAGGTTTTGTGTGAATAGGGCAGAGGCATGTAAGATCTAACCAGCCTGTAATCCCTACAACAGTGTCTGTAAAGGAACTAAATTGCAAGGGACTTCATTTTGAAGTTGTAATTTGTAAATGTGCTTTGCTTGGTGTCTGTTTAAAGTCTAGGGGCTATCATTGCCTTGGTGAAGATTTACCTGGGAGTGATTAATTTGGGGATTTGTTTAAAAGTTATTCTGGTAGTAATTTGTAAACATGTATGTGTTTAATTTGTTGTTAAATTATTAAATGTTTAATTTAGTTTTATATTAAAATCCTTGAGGCTTGGTGGTTTTATTCCTGAATTCAGAGCTACATCTCAAACATACCAGTTGGAAGTGTAGGTTATGACAGTTGTTCAAGTTTTCCCTCTGGGATTTAAGCAACTCAGCCTTTACCAACTGCTGTGTCAGGATACTTGTCACCAAATTGGACACAAGCTGATAGTTGCTCATTTAGGTATTAATAATTGTCATTATGGAGACATGGCTGCAGGGTGACCAGGGCTGGAACTGAATGTTCCACGGTATTCAACATTTAGAATGGATGTGGGATAGCACTGTTAATAAAAGATGAGATCAGTACGTTATTGAGAGAGTATCTTAGATTGGAAGATCAAGATGTAAAATCAGGTTGGGTGGAGTTAACATCAAGAGGTGGCAAACATTGGTAGGAGTTGTTTATAGGCCCCAAACAGTGGTGGTAATATAATGCACCATATAAATCAGGAAGCTGGAGGTGCATATAACAAGGGTAAAATTGTAATCATGTAGTCATTTGGTCGTACGGAACTTGAGTATTGCTCAAAAACGACACATTATCGAAGCTTTTTGTCTTGCGTTCACTGGGACAAATCGGAAGAATACCAAATGTAAAGGGAATAACAAATGTGAGAAATGGATGATTGTTTTTCAATATTTTTGTGGAATATTGTGTTCTGTGGAAAAGTGTGTGTGTATGATTTAATTAAGTTGGGTAGAGGTTAATAGGAGACAAGTTGCCTGGGGAGGTTTAAAACGTGAAAATGATAGAGGTATTGGATTTGAGGTACAAGTAAATAGGATAGATCTAACATTTAATTTTTAGATAAGTTGAGAATTGGTTTGAATGTCAAAGGGGAGTCAGAGATAACATGAAACATGTTTGCATCTTGCAGAAGTTCCATTGGTAAATAGAAGGGGGATATATTTTATTGACCTGAAAACAAAGACAAAATAGGGACATGAAAGGTTTTATATTTTGGAAGGATTTGAGTTTCAAAGAGGTGTGAGAGCAATTGCACCTAAGATGAAGGGGGAAAAAGGGTATTTTAGAGTTGCTGTTTGATTTGCTGAGTCAGCAGCTAGAGCTGTTTGAGCTGTTGTGTTGGGAGCTGTCAGCTCTGGGCTGGGAGAGGATGCTGTTTGAACCAGCCATCCAGTCAAGCCAGAAAAGTCTTGGGCTGCAACAAACAGTTTTATTCTGAAAGTTGGATTCCACAGCAGATTGGAAGAGAGATGAGAGGTTGTATGGCATGCCTCTATTAAAGCTACAATAGTTTGCCTCGGGCAATATTACTGGATTTTTACAGTGAAATATCTGTGAGGGAGCGTTGCCTGTAAGGTATTTATTTGTGGGTCTGACCAAGTGGCGAGTCTTTTTGGTGGCATTGTGTTGTAAGACTAAGTTTACTTGTGTAACTGTAATCTTGTGTGCTTAAGTTTTCTTTTGCCAATAAAACTTTTAATTTTTAAAATCCCCAAAGTGTTACTGGACCTCCAACTACTGAGATCAGTACGTTGTCTTCTCGTTTTCAGAATACAAAAAAAGGTATGGCTCATAAGCCAAGTTTCCCTCTGGGATTTGGTTCGCGCAGCAACGAGCACCAACTGTGGTCATAACAAATTTGAGGGCCTTTTGCAGCATTATTAAAATTACTTGACTGGGTTGGAGGTTGTGAATCCAAGGGAAATGAGTACATGAAGAGCATTGAACTCAGGAGTTTTGTCGGAGAAGAAATCAGTTAACGTTTCGAGCCTTCATGGCCCTTCGGCAGAACTGGAGCATAGTTAGAAGAAAGGAGAAATATAAATTGGTTTAAGGTGGGTGGGGGGGAGGGAAGAGACACATTGAGGGTGTGGTGTGGTGAGGTGATTGTGGAGATGAGCAGATAATCAAAAGATGTCACAGACAAAAGGGTCAAAGAGGTGTTGAAGGTGGTGGTCTTTGTCTGAGAAAAGTGCTAATTAAGAATGGAAGACAGGATATTCAAAGTACAGCTCTAGTGGGGGTGGGGTGGAAAGACTAGAGGTTTTAGTTTTAGATTTAAAAATAATGGAAATAGGTGGGGAAAGAAGAATCTATATAAATTATTGAAAAAAAAGCGGGGGAGGGGGGGGAAAGAAACGGGGTGGGGATGGGGGGAGGGGGAGTTTAAGATCTAAAGTTGTTGAATTCAATATTCAGCCCGGAGGGCTGTAAAGTGCCTAGTCGGAAGATGAGGTGCTGTTCCTCCAGTTTGCGTTGGGCTTCACTGGAACAATGCAGCAAGCCAAGGACAGACATGTTGGCAAGAGAACAGGGTGGAGTGTTAAAATGGCAAGCGACAGGGAGGTTTGGGTCTTTCTTGCGGACAGACCGCAGGTGTTCCGCAAAACGGTCGCCCAGTTTGCGTTTGGTCTCTCCAATGTAGAGGAGACCGCATTGGGAGCAACGAATGCAGTAGACTAAGTTAGGGGAAATGCAAGTGAAATGCTGCTTCACTTGAAAGGAGTGTTTGGGCCCTTGGACGGTGAGGAGAGAGGAAGTGAAGGGGCAGGTGTTGCATCTTCTGCGTGGGCATGGGGAGGTGCCATAAGTGGGGGTTGAGGAGTAGGGGGTGATGGAGGAGTGGACCAGGGTGTCCCGGAGGGAACGATCTCTGTCTCAATTTCTGATGATAGACTGTCCACCAATATCCATTACAAGCCTACCGACTCCCACAGCTACCTCGACTACAGCTCCTCACACCCCGCTTCCTGTAAAGACTCCATCCCATTCTCTCAGTTCCTTCGCCTCCGTCGCATCTGTTCTGATGACGCTACCTTCAAAAACAGCTCCTCTGACATGTCCTCCTCCTTCCTTAACCGAGGTTTTCCATCCACGGTCGTTGACAGGGCCCTCAACCGTGTCCGGCCCATATCCCGCGCATCCTCCCTCACGCCTTCTCCTCCTTCCCAGAAACATGATAGGGTCCCCCTTGTCCTCACTTATCACCCCACCAGCCTCCGCATTCAAAGGATCATCCTCCGCCATTTCCGCCAACTCCAGCATGATGCCACCACCAAACACATCTTCCCTTCACCCCCCTTGATGGCATTCCGTAGGGATCGTTCCCTCCGGGACACCCTGGTCCACTCCTCCATCACCCTCTACTCCTCAACCCCCACTTATGGCACCTCCCCATGCCCACGCAGAAGATGCAACACCTGCCTCTTCACTTCCTCTCTCCTCACCGTCCAAGGGCCCAAACACTCCTTTCAAGTGAAGCAGCATTTCACTTGCATTTCCCCTAACTTAGTCTACTGCATTCGTTGCTCCCAATGCGGTCTCCTCTACATTGGAGAGACCAAACGCAAACTGGGCGACCGTTTTGCGGAACACCTGCGGTCTGTCCGCAAGAAAGACCCAAACCTCCCTGTCGCTTGCCATTTTAACACTCCACCCTGTTCTCTTGCCAACATGTCTGTCCTTGGCTTGCTGCATTGTTCCAGTGAAGCCCAACGCAAACTGGAGGAACAGCACCTCATCTTCCGACTAGGCACTTTACAGCCCTCCGGGCTGAATATTGAATTCAACAACTTTAGATCTTAAACTCCCCCTCCCCCCATCCCCACCCCGTTTCTTTCCCCCCCCTCCCCCGCTTTTTTTTCAATAATTTATATAGATTCTTCTTTCCCCACCTATTTCCATTATTTTTAAATCTAAAACTAAAACCTCTAGTCTATCCACCCCACCCCCACTAGAGCTGTACTTTGAATATCCTGTCTTCCATTCTTAATTAGCACTTTTCTCAGACAAAGACCACCACCTTCAACACCTCTTTGACCCTTTTGTCTGTGACATCTTTTGATTATCTGCTCATCTCCACAATCACCACACCACACCCTCAATGTGTCTCTTCCCCCACCCCCCCCACCCACCTTAAACCAATTTATATTTCTCCTTTCTTCTAACTATGCTCCAGTTCTGCCGAAGGGCCATGAAGGCTCAAAACGTTAACTGATTTCTTCTCCGCCGATGCTGCCAGACTTGCTGAGTTTTTCCAGGTAATTCTGTTTTTGTTTTGGATTTCCAGCATCCGCAGTAGCTTTTAGCTTTTTGTTTTTATCAGGAGTTTTGTGTTGAGTTTTAAAATGGTTAGCCTGCAAAATGGCTTTGGCAATTGCTACAACTTTGTTGGGAGTGGAAAATGTAACTGTGGAGTATTTGAAATCTCTGACTAAAATTCAGTTGAAAGAATTAGCAAATGAAGTGCAGGTAGAGACAGAAGTGGAATTTCATAAGGCTGATATGGTTCAAGTGCTTACCCAGCATTTAAAGTTGGAGGAAGGGATACCTAAAACTATTGTGTCACAGCTGGAGATAGTAAGACTTTAGTTGCAAATGAAGCAGCTTGATACAGAAAGAGTTAGAGAAAGGCAAAAGCTTGAATTGAAAGAAAGGAGAAAGAGAAATGACAAAACTGGAAAAAGAATAAGACATATTAAAAGAAAGAGAAATATGAAAGCTTCATTGGGAAAGGGAAGAGCAGGAAAAGAGAAAGAAAAGGTTACAAGAGATAGAAATGCAAAAGTTTGAACTTGAACTTCAAAGACAGAAGTTAGCAATTGAGAAAAGAGAAAGGCAAAAGAATAAAGAGCTTCAGAGAGAAAAAGAAGCCAGACAAATGAACTGCCTAAAGTAAAACAGAATAAAGAAAGAAAGGAGAGATGATGATTCAGATGGTGACTGTTGATTCCTTTGACAAATTTGATTTAACTAAAAATCTTTGGTTAGTGCCTAAATTTAAGGGTGGAGTTGAAAGGTATTTTACCTCATTTGATAAGATAGCTATGAAATTGAATTGGCCAAGAGATGTTTGGGCTATCATGTTACAAAGTGTTTCTTCAGGTACAGCAATCTTATGAGAGGAACAGCCTGCAAATTAAGAGATAGTAAAGAAGGCAATATTGAATGGTTATGATAAAAACAAAAAGCTAAAAGCTACTGCGGATGCTGGAAATCCAAAACAAAAACAGAATTACCTGGAAAAACTCAGCAGGTCTGGCAACATCGGCGGAGAAGAAATCAGTTAACGTTTCGAGCCTTCATGGCCCTTCGGCAGAACTGAAGCATAGTTAGAAGAAGGGAGAAATATAAATTGGTTTAAGGTGGGTGGTGGGGGGGAGCGGGAGAGACACATTGAGGGTGTGGTGATTGTGGAGATGAGCAGATAATCAAAAGATGTCACAGACAAAAGGGTCAAAGAGGTGTCCAAGGTGGTGACATTTGTCTGAGAAAAGTGCTAATTAAGAATGGAAGACAGGATATTCAAAGTACAGCTCTAGTGGGGGTGGGGTGGAAAGACTAACAAGGTTTTAGTTTAGATTTAAAAATAATGGAAATAGGTGGGGAAAGAAGAATCTATATAAATTATTGAAAAAAAAAAGGGGGGGGGGGAGAAGAAACGGGGTGGGGATGGGGGGAGGGGGAGTTTAAGATCTAAAGTTGTTGAATTCAATATTCAGCCCAGAAGGCTGTAAAGTGCCTAGTCGGAAGATGAGGTGCTGTTCCTCCAGTTTGCGTTGGGCTTCACTGGAACAATGCAGCAAGCCAAGGACAGACATGTTGGCAAGAGAACAGGGTGGAGTGTTAAAATGGCAAGCGTCGCATTCTGAGATCCACACTCAGTGCCATGCGTCGCCATATGAACACACTCGACCTCTCCCTCCAGCAGCACCACCGTACCCTTTTTCAAAACTGCGCATGCCCCCAGTTTCATTTTATTCTTCGCCTCATCCGTCGCCTCAACAAGAAACTTTTTCTCTTTCTCTCAAGTGCTAAGGAACGCACGCTCCAACAACTCATCGACTCCAACACCCATCTGGGACCCTCAACCCCTGCTTGTCCCTCCGTCCTCACCCCATCTTCCAATCCCAGCCCCAGCCGCGTATTCACTATACCCCCTGACCTTTCCCTCTCCGATGCTGAACGTTCAGTGCTCAGCAAAGGACTTAGTTTCATACCCTTACGCCCTCATCTCAATGAATTTCGGGCTCGGCATGATGCTGAACTCTTCTTCCGCCGTCTTTGTCTCCGTGCTCACTTCTTTGGGCAGGAGTCCTCTCCCCGCTCAACGGATCCTTTCACCCACCTCCAATATTCTCCCTCCACTTGGACCCCTCCCTCTGGATTCTTACCTTCTCTTGATCTTTTCATTGAGAACTGTCGGCGTGACATTAGCCGTCTCAATTTCTCTGCTCCTCTCACCCATTCTAATCTGTCTCTCTCTGAACTCACTGCACTCCGTTCTCTCAGGTCCAACCCCAACATTGTCATCAAACCCGCTGACAAGGGTGGTACTGTTGTTGTCTGTCGCATTGACCTCTACCTCGCGGAGGCTGAGCGTCAACTCGCAGACATTTCCTCCTACCTCTCCCTGGACCATGACCCCACCACAGAACATCAAGCCATTGTTTCCAGGACTGTCACTGACCTCATCTCCTCTGGAGATCTTCCTCCCACAGCTTCCAACTTGATAGTCGCCCAACCTCGGACGGCCCGCTTCTACCTCCTACCCAAAATCCACAAACAGAACTGTCCTGGCAGACCGATCGTGTCAGCCTGTTCCTGCCCCACGGAACTCATTTCTCGTTATCTTGACTCCCTTCTCTCTCCCCTTGTCCAATCCCTTCCCACCTACATCCGTGATTCCTCTGACACCTTACGTCACATCAACAATTTCCAGTTCCCTGGCCCCAACCGCTTCCTCTTCACCATGGATGTCCAATCCCTCTACACCTCCATCCCCCACCAGGATGGTCTGAGGGCCCTTAGCTTCTTCCTTGAACAGAGGCCCCAACAATCCCCATCCACCACTACTCTCCTCCGTCTGGCTGAACTTGTTCTCACACTGAACAATTTCTCCTTTAACTCCTCTCACTTCCTCCAAATAAAAGGTGTGGCTATGGGTACCCGCATGGGCCCCAGCTATGCCTGTCTCTTTATGGGGTATGTGGAACATTCCTTGTTCCAGTCCTACTTGGCCCCCTCCCACAACTCTTTCTCCGGTACATCGATGATTACTTCGGTGCTGCTTCATGCTCTCGTCGGGACCTGGAAAAATTTATTAATTTTGCTTCCAATCTCCACCCCTCCATCATCTTCACATGGTCCATCTCTGACACTTCTCTTCTCTTCCTTGACCTCCCCTTCTCAATTTCTGATGATAGACTGTCCACCAATATCCATTACAAGCCTACCGACTCCCACAGCTACCTCGACTACAGCTCCTCACACCCCGCTTCCTGTAAAGACTCCATCCCATTCTCTCAGTTCCTTCGCCTCCGTCGCATCTGTTCTGATGACGCTACCTTCAAAAACAGCTCCTCTGACATGTCCTCCTTCTTCCTTAACCGAGGTTTTCCATCCACGGTGGTTGACAGGGCCCTCAACCGTGTCCGGCCCATATCCTGCGCATCCTCCCTCACGCCTTCTCCTCCTTCCCAGAAACATGATAGGGTCCGCCTTGTTCTCACTTATCACTCCACCAGCCTCCGCATTCAAAGGATCATCCTCCGCCATTTCCGCCAACTCCAGCATGATGCCACCACCAAACACATCTTCCCTTCACCCCCCCTGACGGCATTCCGTAGGGATCGTTCCCTCCGGGACACCCTGGTCCACTCCTCCATCACCCTCTACTCCTCAACCCCCACTTATGGCACCTCCCCATGCCCACGCAGAAGATGCAACACCTGCCCCTTCACTTCCTCTCTCCTCACCGTCCAAGGGCCCAAACACTCCTTTCAAGTGAAGCAGCATTTCACTTGCATTTCCCCTAACTTAGTCTACTGCATTCGTTGCTCCCAATGCGGTCTCCTCTACATTGGAGAGACCAAACGCAAACTGGGCGACCGTTTTGCGGAACACCTGCGGTCTGTCCGCAAGAAAGACCCAAACCTCCCTGTCGCTTGCCATTTTAACACTCCACCCTGTTCTCTTGCCCACATGTCTGTCCTTGGCTTGCTGCATTGTTCCAGTGAAGCCCAACGCAAACTGGAGGAACAGCACCTCATCTTCCGACTAGGCACTTTACAGTCCTCCGGGCTGAATATTGAATTCAACAACTTTAGATCTTAAACTCCCCCTCCCCCCATCCCCACCCCATTTCTTCCCCCCCCCGCCTTTTTTTTTCAATAATTTATATAGATTCTTCTTTCCCCACCTATTTCCATTATTTTTAAATCTAAACTAAAACCTTGTTAGTCTTTCCACCCCACCCCCACTAGAGCTGTACTTTGAATATCCTGTCTTCCATTCTTAATTAGCACTTTTCTCAGATAAATGTCACCACCTTGGACACCTCTTTGACCCTTTTGTCTGTGACATCTTTTGATTATCTGCTCATCTCCACAATCACCACACCCTCAATGTGTCTCCCCCCACCCCCCCACCCACCTTAAACCAATTTATATTTCTCCCTTCTTCTAACTATGCTTCAGTTCTGCCGAAGGGCCATGAAGGCTCGAAACGTTAACTGATTTCTTCTCCGCCGATGCTGCCAGACCTGCTGAGTTTTTCCAGGTAATTCTGTTTTTGTTTTGAATTATTATGAGCTTGTTCCTGAAGCTTATCAGTTGAAGTTTAGAACTTTAAGCAAAAGACCCCATCAGACACTTGTAGAGTTTGCAAGAGAAAAAGAAATTATCTGAGATTAGTGGTTCAGGTCATCAAAATTAGACAAGACTTTTGAAAATATAAGAGAGGTTATGATTATGGAAGAATTTAGAAATAGCGTTCCAGTAGTCTATTGCATTTCATTGCATTTGACGTGGTCTACTTGGACTTCAGCAAGGCTTTTGATAAATTCCTGCATGGGAGACTGATAACGAAGATAAGAGCCCATGGGGTCCAAGGCAATTTGGCAAATTGGATCCAGAATTGGCTGAGTGGCAGGAAGCAGAGGGTGATGGTCGAGGGCTGTTTTTGTGACTGGATGCCTGTGTCCAGTGGGGTTCCACAGGGATCGGTGTTGGGTCCCTTGCTGTTTGTGGTATATATAAATGATTTAGACTTGAATGTAGGAGGGTTGATCAGTAAGTTCGCGGATGATATGAAAATTGGTGGGGTGGTAAATAGTGAGGAGGATAGCCTTAGATTACAAGAGGATATAGACGGGCTGGTCAATGGCAAATGGAATTTAATCTGGATAAGTGTGAGGTGATGCACTTGGGCAGGACAAACAAGGCACAGGAATACACGATGAACGGTAGAACCCTGGGAAGTACGGAGGATCAGAGGGACCTTGGTGTGCATGTCCACCGGTCCCTTAAGGTAGCAGGACAGGTAGATAAGGTGGTTAAGAAGGCATATGGGATACTTGCCTTTATTAGCCGAGGCATAGAATATAAGAGCAGTGAACTGTATAAAATGCTGGTTAGGCCACAGCTAGAGTATTGTGTGCAGCTCTGGAATCCGCATTATAGGAAGGATGTAATTGCACTAGAGAGAGTGCAGAGGAGATTTACCAGGATGTTGCCTGGGCTGGAGAGTTTTAGTTATGAGGAGAGATTGGATAGACGGGTTATTTTCCCTGGAGCA
Organism: Cetorhinus maximus; assembly: GCF_964194155.1. Taxonomy (NCBI): domain Eukaryota; kingdom Metazoa; phylum Chordata; class Chondrichthyes; order Lamniformes; family Cetorhinidae; genus Cetorhinus; species Cetorhinus maximus. The sequence continues at coordinate 173,331,432 of NC_135883.1, forward strand.
GAGGAGATTGAGGGGGGACATGATTGAGGTGTATAAAATTATGAGGGGCATAGATAGACAGGAAGGAACTTTTCCCCTTGGTGGAGGGATCAATAACCAGGGGCCATAGATTTAAGGTAAGGGGCAGGAGGTTTAGAGGGGATGTGAGGAAGAATTCTTTCACCCAGAGGGTGGTGGGAATCTGGAACTCACTGCCTGAAAGGGTGGTAGAGGCAAAAACCCTCATAACATTTGAGAAGTATTTGGATGTGCACTTATGCACTTATGGGCCTAGTGCTGGAAAATGGGATTAGAGTAGTTAGGTACTTGTTTGACCGGCGCAGACTCTATGGACTGAAAGGCCTTTTTCTGTGCTGTAGACCTCTATGACCCTATGAGTAAACATTAAGACATATTTAGATGAAAGACAAAGCAAAAAGTTCAGGGAAACTACTGTTTTAGCCGATGCATATGATATTTCACACAAACAGTCGTGTGTAGGAAAAGGCTCATATGGAAATCAGTAAGGAAGTTGGAGATTTAGAAAACCTAGTTATGGTAAAATGTTAGTAATTAGGATCAAGCTGAAGGACACCAATCTATTAAAAGTGGAAAGTAGAGTTGAAAGAAGGAAACCGATATACTTCTGCTCCCACGCCTTATGATCTTATACAGATTTTTAATCGGTAAGGGAATCAAGGGTTATGGGGAAAAGGCAGGAAAGTGGAGTTGAGGATTATCATATCAGCCATGATCTCATTGAATGGTGGAGCAGACTCGATGGGCCAAATTGCCTACTTCTGCTCCTACGCCTTATGGTCTTATGTATTACCATTGTAATAAGGCTTAGACATGCGAGAACAAGCTGTTGGAGGTTAAACGGGAAACTGGTCGCAGTAGTAGGAACTCAGAAGAGTTCTGTAAGTAAGAGCACTGTGCATCCTGAGTTCCCGAGGCAAGATAAACCAGTGGTTTTTGTACAGGTGGAACAGGCAGAATCATTGGGAATGTGTTCACAATTTAGCCAAGGGAGTTCTGAAGGGCAGTTTGCAGATATGTTTAAAGATTTTATATGCAAAGGGAAAATATATTCCTGTGTACGGGGGTGAGCAGGAAAGGATGTCAAAATTTTAAGGGATACTGGGGCTAGCCAGTCCTTAATGTTATGTAATAGTGCGATCTGTTGTCCAGAAGGATTATTGCAGGACAAAATATTGATTAAGGGAACTCATGGCGAAGTCAAACCTTTGGAATTGTGTAAGATAAATTTTAAGTGATTTGAAAACAGGAGAGGTGATTGTTGGGGTTGAATTTATTCTTGGAATGAGATAGTTGGATCGCAGAGATTGCCTATGCCTACTGTAGTAGTGCAGCCTGTTGAAACACAATCAACAAAGGTTTTACAGAAAGAGCATCCTGGGTTCTTTCCAGATTGTGTGGTAAAGAGATCACAAACGCACAAGTTTGAAGAGGAAGAATATAAAGGACAGGGAAGGATGTTGAAATTCAGTTGGCTGGATCAATCTTGAAAAAGATTACTCAGGAGGAGAAGATTAATGAGGTTAAGGTGTTTAGTTCATTGAAGTTACTGGAGTTGCAGAAGAAGGATTCAGACTTGAAGCAGTTGTATCAGACAGCTTATTCTGAAACAGAAGCAGAATACATTCCAGTGTGTTATTACATTAAGAGCAATGTGTTCATGAGGAAATGGAGACCGCCTCATATTCCGGCAGAGAGTGCATCAAGTAGTGATACCATCTGGGTACCAGAATGCAATTTTGAGAGTGGCTCATGAAATTCCAATGGCTGGACATTCGGTAATTAGGAAAACTCAAGCTAAGATATAAAAATATTTCTATTGGCCTGGACTACATTGGCCTATCACATATGTCAGGTGATAGGAAAACCTCAAACAGTGATTAAGCCTGCACCTTTAATTCCAATTGCAGCATTTGAGGAATCTTTTAACAGGGTACTAATTGATTGTGTAAGACCCCTCCCAAAGATTAAAAGTAGGAATCAGTACTCATTGACAATCATGGATATGTTGACACGATTTCCAGAAGCAATATTTTTAAGGAAAATTACAGAAAAGGTGATTGTAGAGGAGTTAACTAAATTCTTTACAAGGTATGGATTACCAAAAGAAATACAGTTGGATTAGGGTTCCAGCTGTTTAAAAAAAGTAATGAACAGCCAAGGACTAAAGCAATTTATGTCGTCAGCCTATCACCCTGAATCACAAGATGCATTAGAAAGGTGACCTTCCTGAGGTGGCCTCAGATTTCAAAGGCTATGATTAGAGCATATTGTCAAGATTATCCACATGATTGGGATCGAGGGATTCCATTCTTCTTGTTTGTTAGTAGGGACACCCTAATGAGCCAACAGAGTTCAGTCCTCTTGAGTTAATTTATGGTCATGAAGTAAGGGGAACAATCAAACTGATTCAGGAAGAATTAGTCAACCAAAATTCTGAAGCAACTCCCCTAGATTATGTGGCGAAGTTTAGAGAGAGATTAAGTGAGGCGTGTGAGCTAGCTGAGAAACAATTAAAATTATCTCAACAAGTGATGAAGGCAAATGCGAACAAAAGGGCAAAGGCTGATAGTTTTGTGGCTGGGGGAAACAAGTGTTAGTATTGTTGCCAGTGTCAGATGAACTGTTGAAGGCAAGGTTTAGTGGACCTTACTAGATTGAAAAGAGACCGATTGAGGTAAACTACGTAGGAAAAATCCCAGATAGAAGGAAGAACCAGCGAGTGTGCCATTTAAATATGCTCAAAAAATACTTCGACAGAATAAACAGGTGATGGTACTCGTAGTTGTAAGTAAGGGGGGTAGAAATTAAGGATTCTGAAACTGATGGACTTCTGATTAAATTGAACAATGAGGAGGTATTTAAGAATCTAGCTGTAATGTTAGATTACCTTCCAGAAAAGTGCCAGAGTGATTTAAAGAGCTACTGCAGATACACAAAGCAATTTGTGGAAATAAACTGGTGAAAACATCTAACTATACATGATATTGATATAGGGAATTCAGATTCAATAAGACAGCACCCATATAGATTAAATCCAACAAAATTAGCTCAAGTGCGAAAAAGAAATTTGAATTTATGCTTCAAAGTGACATTATAGAGCCCAGCCACAGTAATTGGAATTCACCCATTGTAATGGTGCCGAAACCAGATGGATCACAAAGACGATGTATCGATTACTGAAAAGTGAATGCAGTAATAAAAGCAGATTCATGTCGTATTCAACGATCGGAGGATTGTCAACATTTATCATAAAGATTGACTTGCGAGGATATTGGCAAGTACCCTTATCGGAAAGGGCAAAAGAGATATCAGCTTTTGTGATGCCAGATGGCCTATATCAATGCAAAGTAATGCCCTTTGGTATGAAAAACACACCAGCAACATTTGAGACTAACAAATAAAGTGACTGAGGGACTGAGAAGTTGTGCTGTTTATACTGATGACTTAATAGTATTCAGTCAAATGTGGGAGGAACATTTACAACATTTAAAGGAACTGTTTGATCGACTGCAGGGAGCCAATTTGGCTAAAAGTGAATTTGCAAAAGCACAAGTTACATATTTAGACCACACTGTTGGACATGGTCAAGTGGCCCCATGAGATGTAAAAGTAAAAGCTATTGTGGAATTCCAAGTGCCTACAACAAAATGGGAAGTTTTGAGATTTCTAGGCATGAGTGGATTTTATTGGAAATTCGTGCCAAATTTCAGCAGTGTAGTTGCTCCACTTCTGGATTGTTCAAAAGAACAGGAGATTCCAATGGATACAAGAGTGTCAGAATGTATTTGACAGCTTGAAAGCTGTACTAACAACTGCACCTGTTCTGTCAGCACCTGATTACATAAAGCAATTTAAGCTGGCTATTGTTGCCAGTGACCTGGATGTTGATGATGTGTTGCTGCAAGAAGATGAACTAGGAATTGAGAATCCGGTAGGTATTTCTCACGCAAGTTGAATGTACACCAAAAGAAATATTCAACTATAGAGAAAGAGACTTTAAGTTTGGTGTTAGGTTTGCAGCATTTCGAAGTATATGTTGCAAACAATTCTTCAGAGACCAATCCTTTGAAGTTTAGGGAAAAGTTTCGGGACAGAAATGCCAGACTGTTTTGGTGGAGTTTATTGTTGCAACCGTTCAATTTACAAATTATACATGTGGCTGGACGAGAAACTTTGATGCAGATGCGTTGTCAAGAATTTAAAATTCAAATTAACTTGTATATTCACAAATGGAGAATGGACTGGAATGAACTCTATTTTCACAAAAGACTTGTATAGATTTTCACGGTTAATGCATGTACCCTATAGTGTAATAGTTCTGTTTGCATAGTTAAATGTATTAAGGAATAAGAAATCGGTTGAAAAATGAAACAATCCTTTTGGAATTATGATGATTCATTTTTGCTAAAGAGGGAGGTGTGAGAAATGGATTTTTAAAAACATATTTGGGGAATATTGTGCTGTTCTGTGGAAAAGTGTGTGTGTGTACGCGTGATTTAATTATGCTCGGCAGAGATTAATTGGAGACAAGTTGTCTGGGGAGGTTTAAAGCATGAAAAAGATAGAGGTGTTAGGTTTGAGGTACAAGTAAATAGGTTAGATCTAATATTTTCATTTTTGGATAAGTTGAGAGTTTGTTTGAATATCAAAGGGGAGTCAGAGATGCCATGAAACATGTTTGCATCTTGTAGGACTTCCATAAGTAAATAGAAGGGGGGATATTATCTTTTATTGAAACCAAAGACAAAAGAGAGACATGGAAGATTTTATATTTTGGAAGGATTTAAGTTTCAAAGTGCTGTGAGAACAATGGAACATGAGATGAAGGGGGACAAAAAGGTATTTTAGAGTTGCTGTTTGATTTGTTGAGATAGCAGCTAGAGCTGTTGTGTTGGGAGCTGTTAGCTCTGGGCTGGGAGAGGATGCTGTTTGAACCAGCCATCCAGTCAAGCCAGAAAAGTCTTGGGCTGCAACAAACAGTATTATTCTGAAGTTTGGATTCCACAGCAGATTGGAAGAGAGATGAGAGTTCATGCAGTATGCCTCTATTAAAGCAACTGCGGTTTTCCTTGGTTAATATTACTGGATTTTTGCAGTGAAATATCTGTAAGCGAGTGTTGCCTGGAAGCGTTTACTTGTGGATTTGTGGAGTCTTTTTGGGGGGGCATGTGTTATAAGATTAAGTTTACCTGTGTAACTAATCTTGTGTGCTTAAGTTTTCTTTTACTCTTGTTAATAAAACTTTTACTTTTAACTTCTAAAATCCCAAAAGTGTTACTGGACCTCCTGCTGAGATCAGTATGTTGTTTTCTCTTTTTCAGAATATTAAAAAAAAGGATATGCCCCACAATCTCAGTTTCGTTCTGGGATTTGGTTTGCACAGCAATTAACACCAGCTGTGGTCATAACATAATTTATACTTGTTAAGAAGAAAGTGTTGATTGGTTGCAAGTGGTCTCCGATAGAGGCATTGCTGTGGACAATGCACCTAGCTTCTACCGCAAGTATACCTTCACTGGCCAATACACGTGTTGGGATTCCTACAGTTCCACACGCTATAACTCTTTCGAGTTATCAACAGTCACAGATTGTAACTCTTTCGAGTACATTCACAGTTCTTGGTTTCCGGGAGTGGGACATGAACCCACAACCTTCTGATTCAAAGGCGAGGGTGCTATGAACTGAGCCACAGCTGACACCTAAGATTGGCCTTATCGGCAACCTAGTAAATAGGGCCTGAGCCATTTGCTCACTGTGCGAGCTTGATGCGGAAATATGGTGCATCAAAAGCTATTCTGCGAGATTATGGCTACGCTGATCAGATTATAGCTTGCTGTGTTTCATGCAAACTCATGAATGGGCCTAAGGCAGCTACTTTCGGTCCTAAGAAGTGGCCAGCCTACCTCAGATTACCCTGGAAGTGTAAGGTATCTCAAAAATTTGAGGAACAGGTGAAGCTGGCTGTTTTGCATTGCTATTATGCAGTAGTAATACGAGTGGTTGTTCTCCACTAACAGGATGCTGCTGTCAAGCCAAAAAGACCTCCTTCCAGCACACAAATGAGTAACGTGGTATATGAATTTCAGTGCCAGTGTGCTGCTAGGTATGTAGGCCACATGTCCCTTAGACTAACAGATCGTATCAAATAGCATGTCCCTTTGGCTGTTTGCAACAGAACAGGCAACGTACCAACCAAACCCAACAGCCCGTGCTTGCCAAACTGAAAACACAGTGTCCAACATTTGGTGTGATTCCGCGATTGGACAACATTTGCCAAACAATCCTGAGTGTGCTAAGAATTGTGCTGGCAACAAAAACAAGATTATCAGCTGGCCTCGCAGTGTGGCGCATTTACGCATGCTAGAAGCTATATATATTAATACATGGGCCCTGTTTTTTAGCAGATAGAAAATTGTGTACACACCTTGCGCCTGTTTCAACTAAACAACATAGGTGACAGCCATTGTCTGGTTCATTCCCCTTGACCAATCATAGTCAACCTGCTTGGTTTGAATTTAACCAAAGCTTGGTGGTTAACTGTCAGTCATCAGCTAACTGGTGCATTCTCCATGGCAGTGCCTCTACCAATCAGAGCCCACTTTCCAACCAAGCAGCACTCTCTTCTTTTGGGGTATAAATTGTTATTCTTTGTTATTCCCTTTACATTTTGTATTCTCACGAATTGTCCTGATGAGTGTAAGATGATAAGCTTTGACAACATGTCTTTTTTCAGCAATGCTCTCAGAAATTATGGAGGGCTTCAATCTATATATAGACTGGGTAAATCTAATTAGCAATAACGCTGTGGAGGACGAATTCCTTGAATGTATACGAGATGGTTTTCTTGAACAGTATGTTGAGAAACCAACTAGAGGTATGGACTTTTAGATCTAGTATTGTGCAATGATAAAGGGCTAATTAATTATCTAATTGTAAAGGAGCCTCTAGGGAAGAGTGACCATGTTATGATAGAATTTTATAATAAAATTGAAAATGATGTAGTTTTGGATTGAAATAGGGTCTTAAATTTAAACAAAGAAAACTGCGAAGGTATGAGGGACAAATTAGCTGTGGCAGATTGGGAAACTAGACTAAAAAGTCTGACAGTAAACTGGCAATGGCTAGCATTTAAATAATTAATACATGATTTACAATAAATTTAGATTCCTTTGAGGCACAAAAACCCAACCATGGCTAACATGATAAGTTAAAGATTGTATTATATCAAAGGAAAAGGCTTATAAAGTTGCCAAAAAAAAGTAGTAATCCTGAGGATTGGGAGAATTTTAAATTTCAGCAAAGGAGGACCAAGAAATTTGTAAAGAAAGAGAATATTGAATATGAAAATAAACTAGCGCGAAACATAAAAACAGACTGTAAAAGCTTCTAGAGATATGTAAAAAAGAAGAGATTAGCAAAGGCAAATATGGACCCACTACAGGCAGAGACAGGAGACTTTCTAATGGGGAATAAGGAAATGGCAGAGATACTAAACTTTGTGTCTGTCTTCGTGGAGGAAGATACAAAAAAAAACCTCCCAGGAATACTAGAGAACCAAGGGACTCCCAAAACGAAAACATTGTTACCAGACCGATTAACAATTGTGTTTTGGGACTCTTGAAAAGCCAGTTGGTTCTGGGCAGCGGGTGGTTGACCCAGGCTGGTTGAAAACCAGTTGATCCCTGGTTAGCATGCAGCTGCTTCTGGCAGATTGGAGGCCGGTTAATTCTGGCTAGCAGGCAGTTGTCCTCAGCTGGTTGAAAACCGGTTGATCCTGGCCAGTGGGTGCTCGTCCTCCATCGAGGAGGACGAAAGGCTGTTAGCACTGATTGCCACAGCTCATCGGCTGCTCGTGGTTATGCGAAATAGGAACATAGAAACAAGAGAAGGCCATTCAGCCCGTCGAGCCTGCTCCTCCATTCAGTACGATCATGGCTGATTGAACACTTCAATGCCTTTTACCTACGCTACCCCCATAACCCTTTATGTTATTGTTAATCAGAAATCTATCAATCTCTACCTTAAACATACTCAATGACTGAGCTTCTATGGCCCTTCGTTGTAGAGAATTCCAAAGATTCACAACCCTCTGAGTAAAGAAATTTCTTCTCACCTCGGTCCTAAGTGGTTTCCTCCTTATTTTGAAAGTATGCCCCCTGGTTCTAGACTCCCCAGCCAGGGGAAACATCTTACCTGCATCTACCCTGTCTATTCCTTTAAGTATTTTGTAGGTTTCAATGAGATCACCTCTCGTTCTTCGCAATGAGAGGTTGGAGGCAGTAATCCTAGTTTGGCTCCCAGTTGAGCCTGATGTGTTATAATATTAATGTTAGTGACCCCACTACATGGTGAAATTTTGTGCTTCGCCACTGTCAGGAAGATATAATAATTCTCATAATGTTATTGGAATTAATTGTAAAATAAGAGTAATAATGGGATGTGTCTATGTGTCTACATGTGTTTGAGACTTAGTTGAATTAGAGGCAGCTAGTCTGCATGCTTTTGATACAAGAAGATAAGTTAGGTCTGAAATGTTAATTAGGTAAATATGGCGAAGTTTAGAAACATAGGTGTCAAGGGAACATTTGCATTTTTAAATAAACAGACTAGATTGTTTTCAAAAGAGGGAGTGAAATCTGTCACCTAGCCAGGTGAAGTTTAGAAAGAGTGCGTTTATTTTTCCCAAAGATTACTGGTAAAACTTATTGCTATGAGAGCTTTTTATTATCAGAAAGATAAAGTCTAAAGACATAGTGAAACAATGGGAATTTGCATTCAAGGAGGAAAATATGTATAAAGGAGTGAAGGCTGTGTGTAAGGGTAGGCAGTCTAAGATTCAATGTGTGAAAATCCTTTAGCATCAATGCCTCAAACTGCTGCTTTCAAAGGACTGAAGTTAAGAAAACTCAGTTTGAATTCGACTTGTTCAGGGTATCATGTTTCTTTGTGTGGGTCTTTTAAAAATGTGACTTACTGTTGCCTGAACGAAAGTGTAACTGGGAATCAGATTAACTAGTGGATTTAAAAATTATTGCAGCAGTAATTTGTAGATATATGTATGTGCTTACAAGCTTTTCTTTTATTAATAAATATTTAATTTAGTTTTATAAAAAAAACTTCAAGACTCGGTGGTTTTGTTATTGCTGAATTCAAAGCCCGTATCTTGAAACATACAAATTGAAAATTAGTTGTGACAGTTGTTTCAAGTTTCCCTCAGGGATTTGAACAGCTCAGCATTTACCATCTGCTGTCTCAGAACAGCCACCTCATAGCTGTGTGTGATTGTGAAAATCCAGTGAAGACACTGGCTAAGCTAGGTTTTCAATCTTATTGGGGAAAATTGAATTACGTCAACATAACTGCTACATAAGTGTATGAATTCCTAATCTCCCAGAAGACCACCCCAAATGAAGTAGGCCTTAAGTACACAGGAATGATGTGCAGAATTGTAACTAAACTGTTGATCAAGAAACTGAAAGAGTCAGTAGCTGACTCAAACTTTTATTGTAAAAACAGAAATTAAACAATGCAAATCTCAATTGAAATTAACACGTTATTTACAAAATCAAACACAGCTAAAATAAACACTATCTACAAAATGAAAATGTATTAAATATCCATGGAATGTGGCTTCCTGTTCAAATTCTGATTCTTTTTCTGGAATATAGTTATTTATCTTCCTCATTTCCTTCGCTATATCCTCCGCACTTGGGCCCTGGATGCGGAGGCCAGATATGAAGCATGCTGGTGGACAGAGAAGTCGAGGTTTATAACTAAGTAAAGCCTTTATCAGAGCACAGGGGTCATTTAGGCAAGTGAGAGCAACAGTAGATCAAAGACACAGAACAAAGAATATGACAACTGTTCACAGTCAGATATACATTTGAGTGGTTACCTGTAATGCATTCAGTTTTATCGGTGAAAGTGCCAGCTTTTCAATACCACTACTGTTCACGAACTGCAGACATACTCTGCCATGGATTGGCAGAGATCATGAATGAATAAAGCAAAGTTATTAAGTTGATTTATCCTGAAAGTAGAGGCCATAAAGACAACAAGAATGATTTTTATATTCTGGGAAAGGTAACTTCCAAAGAAAATTAAGAACAGTGGGTTTAAAGATGAAAGAGAGAAAATACCTTTAAGGAAAGATTGAAAGCTGAATGGGTCGTGTGGCCATATGATATCTTGAAGAGTGTGCTGTGTGAGGACAGGCCTGGGAAGTAAGCACCCTCTAGCCACCCCAGAGAAGTGTTTGTTCCAGAAAGCAAGGTTTTGTTACAAACTTTGGATTTCCATTGTTGGGTGAGAGGAAGAGAGAAGCCCCTGTAAAACACCTCTCTATAGCAACACTGGGTGCCTTGCAGTAATATTACTGGATTTCTTATAGATTAAGAATCTATAGGGACTGTTGCCTGGAAAGGGGTGTCTAGCTAAGTAGAAATCTTTTTGGAAATGTAACTGTAATCTTGTGTGTTTGCTTTCTTTTGTTAATGTTTTAATATTTAAAATCTCCAAAAGTGGTAGTGGGATCTTTACTTCTGACTTCAGTACACATATCTTCTCATAATAAAAATACAAACTGCAGATCATTGTGACAGCTTGACCAAGTTTCCCTTTGGAATTTGGTCAGCTTGGCAATTACCACCTGCCATATCAGAATATTGGCCTGACATCAGCAGTAGGAGAAATGCTAAAATCTGTTATAAATGACGTAATAATTGGATACCTTGGAAAATAATGATAGGATTGGGCAGAAGCAACATGAATTTCTGAAAAGGAAATCATGCTTGACAAGCCTGTTAGAGTTTTTTTGAGGATGTTACTAGCAGAAAAAATGAGGGAAACAGTGGATGTGGTGTATTTGGATTTTCAGAAGGCTTTTGATAAGGTCTCACACAGGAGGTTAGTAAGCAAAATTAGAACACATTAAATTAGGGTAATATACTGGGCATGGATTGACAATTGATTGACTGACAGAAAACAGAGTAGGAATAAGCAGGTTATTCTCAGGTTGGCAGGCTGTGACTAGACAGGTACCGCGAGGATTAGTGCTTGGGCCCCAGCTACTATATATACTCAATCTATATCAGTGATTTCAATGTGCAGACCAAATGTAATATTTCCAAGTTTGGTGATGACAAAACCAGGTGGGAATGGGAGTTGTGAAAAGGAAAGAAAGAGGCTTCAAGGGAATTTAGATAGGCTAAGTGAGTGGTCATGAACATGGTCGATGGAATATAATGTGGAAAAATGTGAAGTTACCACTTTGGTAAGAAAAACAGAAACGCAGAGCATTTCTTAAATGGGGAGAGATTGGGAAGTGTTGATGTCCAAAGGGACCAAAAGTGTCCTTGTTCATAAGTCACTGAAAGCCAACATGCAGGTTCAGCAAGCAACTAGGAAGGCAAATGGTATGCTAACTTTTATTTCAAGAGGATTTTTGTTGCAATTGCATCGAGCCTTAGTGAGATCAAACCTGGAGTATTGTGTACAGTTTTGGTCTTGTTACTGAAGGAAGGATATACTTTTCATAGAGAGAGTGCAATGAAGGTTCACCAGACTGATCTTTGGGATATGGCAGGATTGTCCTAGGAGGAGAGACTGAGAAAACTGGGCCTGTGTTCTCTAGAGTTTAGAAGACTGAGAGGTGATCTCATTGAATCATACAAAATTCATACAGGGCTCACCAGCATAGATGCAGGAAGGATGATTCCCCTGATGGGGAGGGGGGAAGGGGGGTTCCAGAACCAAGGGGGACAGCCTCAGAATAAGGGACAAGCCATTTAGGACTAAGATGAGTAGGATTTTCTTCACTCAGAGGGTGGTGAACCTTTGGAATTCTCTATCCCAGAGGGTTGTGGCGACTCAGTCATTAAGCATATTCAAGACAGAGATTTCTGGATATTAAAGAGCTCCCTAAAAACCCTCGAACATTTGAATGAGAGTCTGATGAGTCACATTACAAGATGCGCTGGAGCAACTCACCAAGGCTCCTTTGACAGCACTTTCCAAAGCCGTGACTTTTTTTCTACCACCTCGAAGGACAAGGGCAGCAGATGCATGGGAACACAACTGCGAGTTCCCCTCAAAGCCACACACAGTCCTGACTTGGAACTATATAGCTGTTCCTTCACTGTCGCTGGGTCAAAATCCTGGATCGCCCTTCCTAACAGCACTGTGGGTGCACCTACACCACATGGCCTGCAGTGATTCAAGAAGTTGGCTCACCACCTTCACAAGGGCAGTTTGGGATGGGCAATAAATGTTGGCCCACCCAGAGAAAAAATAATTTTAAAAAAAAAAGCAACTTCTTACGTAGATAGATTAGAGATGTTTGGCGACCATGTGTGCAGGAAATGTGTCCAGCTGCAGCCACTGACTCACCATATTTTGGATCTAGAGCTGTGGGTGGATTCACTATGGAGCATCCGCGATGCTGAGGTTATCGTGGACAGCACGTTTAGTGAGACTGAACAGGCAGAAAGGGGATGGGTGACCAGCAGGCAGAGTAGAGGAAGGCAGGTAGTACATGAGTCCCCTGTGGCCATCCCCCTCTCTAACAGATATACCGTTTTGAATAATGTTGGGGCAGATGACTTCTCAAGGGAAAGCAGCAGGAGCCAAGTCCATGGCACCATGGGTGGCTCTGCTAGACAAGACAGGAGGAAGAAGAGTGACAGGGCTATAGTGATAGGGGATTCATTAATAAGGGGGAACAGACAGGCATTTCTGCAGCTGCAAAAGAGACTCCAGGATTGTATGTTGCCTCCCTGGTGCCAGGGAGAAGGATGTCTTGGAGAAGCTGCAGAGCATTCTGAAGGGAGAGAGTGAACAGCCAGCAGTCATGGTACATATTGGTACCAACGTCATACTTTAAAAAAAAAGGATGAGGTCCTACAAGCTGAATATAGCCTGGGGTGGGGGAGCTGCGTGATGGTGTTTGCTAGTGTGTTCAGGGAGAATTTGAACTAGAATGGCAGAGGGATGGGAACCTGAGGCAGACAGAGGTGGGGGAAACAAGAATAGAAACAAGACAGAAAAGTAAGAAGCAAAATTTGAAGGTAGAAAAAACAAGGACGAAAAACAAACGGGGTCATAGTGCAAAATAAAGCTAAAATGACTAACAAGGTTAAAAAGGCAAGTCTAAAGGCATTGTATCTTAATGCGCGGAGCATTTGCAATGAGGTAGATGGATTAACAGCGCAAATAGATATAAACAGTTATGATATAGTTGCAATTACGAAGACATGGTTGCAGGGTGACCAAGGATGGGAACTAAACATCCAGGGGTATCCAGTATTTAGGAAGGACAGACAAATAGGGAAAGGAAGTGGGGTAGCATTGTTAGTAAAGGAGGAAATCAATGCAATAGTGAGGAAGGATATTGGCTTGGAAAATCATGATGTGGAATCTGTTTGAGATAAGAAACATCAAGAGCAGAAAACATTGGTGGGGGTTATCTATAGGCCCCCAAACAGTAATGGAGATGTAAGGGAAGGCATTAAGCAGAGACGCATGTAATAAGGGTACAACTTTAACCATGGTTGACTTTAATCTACATATAAATTAGACAAACCAAACTAGCAATAATACTGTGGAGGAGGATTTCCTGGAGTGTGTACATGATTTTTTTAGACCAATACGTTGAGGAAGCAACTAGAGAGCAGGCTATCCTAGACAGGGTATTGTGCAATGAGAAAGGATTAGTTAACAATCTTGGATGGTGTTCCTTGGGAAAGAGTGACCATAAAACGATAGAATTGTTCGTTAGGATGGAAAGTGAAGAAGTTGAATCCGAAACTAGGGTCCTGAATTAAATAAGAGGAACGATGAGGGTATGAGGCACGAGTTGGCAATGATGGATTGGGGAACCTCACTAAAAGGGTTGACAGTGGATAAGGCAATGGCTAATATTTAAGGAACATATGCATGAATTACAACAATTATTCATTCCTGTCTGACGCCAAAGTAAAACAAGAAAGGTGGCTCAACCATGGCTTACAAAAGAAATTAGAGATAGTATTAGATCCAAATATTAAGAATATTAAGGTGGATAAGTCCCCAGGGCCAGATGGGATCTATCCCAGAGTACTGAGGGAGGCAAGGGAGGAGATTGCTGGAGCCTTGACAGAAATCTTTGTATCCTCACTGGCTACGGGTGAGGTCCCAGAGGACTGGAGAATGGCCAATGTTGTTCCATTGTTTAAGAAGGGTAGCAGGGATAATCCAGGAAATTACAGGCCAGTTAGCCTTACGTCAGTGGTAAGGAAATTATTGGAGAAGATTCTTCGTGACAGGATTTACTACCATTTGGAAGCAAATGGGCGTATTAGTGAGAGGCAGCATGGTTTTGTGAAGGGGAGGTCGTGTCTCACTAACTTGATCGAGTTTTTTGAGGAAGTGACAAAGATGATCGACGATGGAAGGGCAGTGGATGTTATATACATGGATTTCAGTAAGGCCTTTGACAAGGTCCCTGATGGCAGACTGGTATAGAAGGTAAAGTCACACGGGATCAGAGGTGAGCTGGCAAGATGGATGCAGAATTGGCTTGGTCATAGGAGACAGAGGGTAGCAGTGGAAGGGTGCTTTTCTGAATGAAGAGCTGTGACTCGTGGGGTTCCGAGGGATCAGTGCTGGGACCTTTGCTGTTTGTAGTATACATGAATGATTTGGAGAAAAATGTAACTGGGCTAATTAGTAAGTTTGCAGACGACACTAAGGTTGGAGGAGTTGCAGATAGTAAAGGGGATTGTCAAAGGATACAACGGGATATAGATCGGTTGGAGACTTGGGCGGAGAAATGGCAGATGGCGTTTAATCCGGACAAGTGCGAGGTAATGCATTTTGGAAGGTCTAATACAGGCAGGAATTATACAGTAAATGACAGAACCCTTAAGTGCATTGATGGGCAGAGGGATCTGGGTGTACAGGTCCACAGGTCACTGAAAGTGGCAACGCAAGGTGGTTAAGGTAGTCAGGAAGGCATATGGCATGCTTGCCTTCATGGCAGGGGTATTGAGTATAAAATCTGGGAAGTTATGCTGCAGCTGTATAGAACCTTGGTTAGGCCACACTTGGAGTATTGCGTGCAATTCTGGTCACCGCATTACCAGAGGGATGTAGAGGCATTGGAGAGGGTGCAGAGGAGGTTTACCAGGATGCTGCCTGGTCTGGAGGTTATTAGTTATGAGGAGAGGTTGGAGAAACTCGGATTATTCTCACTAGAGCGACGGAGATTGAGGGGCGACTTGATAGAAGTTTACAAAATTATGAGTGGCATGGACAGAGTAGATAGTCAGAAGCTTTTTCCCAGGGAGGAAGAGTCAATTACTAGGGGACATAGATTTAAGGTGAGAGGAGAAAACTATAGAGGAGATGTGCGGGGCAAGTTTTTTACGCAGAGGGTAGTGAGGGTCTGGAATTCGCTGCCAGAGGAGGTGGTGGAAGCAGGTACGATAGTGGTATTTAAGAGGCAGCTTGACAAATACATGAATAGGATGGGAATAGAGGGATACGAACCCCGGAAGTGCAAAATGTTTTAGATGACGGGCAATATGATCGGCGCAGGCTTGGAGGGCCGAAGGGCCTGTTCCTGTGCTGTACTTTTCTTTGTTCTTTGTTCAAAGAGGAGATATATAAAATTGCCAGAAAAAGCAGCAAGCCTGAGGATTGGGAGCAGTTTAGAATTCAGCAAAAGTGGACGAAAAGATTGATCAAGAAGGGGAAAATGGAGTATAAGAGTGAACTTGCAAGGAACATAAAAACTGACACTAAAAGCTTCTATAAATATGTGAAGAGAAAAAGATTAGCAAAGACAAATGTAGGTCCCTTACAACCAGAAACGGGGGAAATTATAATGGGGAACAAAGAAATGGCAGAAGAATTGAACACATATTTTGGTTCTGTCTTCACAAAAAAAAACACAAATAATTTCCCAGAAATGTTAGGGAACCAAGGATCTAATGAGAGGGATGAATTGAAGAAAATCAGTATTAGTAAAAAAAAAATGGTGCAAGAGAAATTAATGGGGTTAAAGGCTGAAAAATCCCCATGGCCTGATAATCTACACCCCAGAGTACTAAAGGAAGTGGCCCTGGAAATATTGGATGCATTGGTGGTCATCTTCCAAAATGCAATAGACTCTGGTACAGTTCCTACAGATTGGAGGGTAGCAAATGTAACCCTACTATTTAAAAAAGGAGGGAGAGAAAAAGCAGAGAATTATAGACCAGTCAGCCTAACATCAGTAGTGGGGAAAATGCTAGAGTCTATTATAAAAGACATGGCAATAGAGCACTTGGGAAGCATCAACAGGATTAGACAAAGTCAGCACGGGTTTAAAAAGGGAAATCATGCTTAACGAATCTACTGGAGTTTTTTGAGGATGTAACTGGTAGAATAGATAAAGGCGAACGAGTGGATGTGGTGTCTTTGGATCTCAAGAAGGCTTTTGATAAGGTCCCACATAGGAGGCTAGTGGGCAAAATTAAAGCACATGGGATTGGAGGTAATATACTGGCATGGATTGAGAATTGGTTGACAAACCGGAAACAGAGAGGGGGAATAAATGGGTCTTTTTCCAGGCGGCAGGCAGTGACTAGTGGTGTACCGCAGAGATCAGTGCTTGGGCCCCAGTTATTCACGATATATATAAATGACTTGGGTGAAGGAACCAAATGCAACATTTCCAAGTTTGCTGATGACACAAAACTGGACTGGGTTGTGAGGAGGATGCAAGGAGGCTTCAGGGCGATTTAGACAATTTGTGCCTGTGGGCAAACATATGGCAGATGCAGTATAACGTGGATAAATGCGAAGTTATACGCTTTGATGTGAAGAACAGAAAGACAGAGTATTGTTTAAATGCTGTTATATTGGGAAATGTGGATGTACAAAGGGACCTGGGTATCCTTGTACATCAGTCAATAAAAGTAAATAGGCAGGTGCAGCAAGCAATTAGGAAGGCAAATGGTATGTTGGCCTTCATTGCAAGAGAATTTGAGTTCAGAAGTAGGGATGTCTTACTGCAGTTATACAGGGCCCTGGTGAGACCACACCTGGAGTATTGCTTGCAGTTTTGGTCTCCCTACCTAAGGAAAGCTAAACTTGCCATAGAGGGAGTACAGCGGAGGTTCACTAGGCTGAAAGCGGGGATGGCAGAAATGTCGTATGAGGAGAGATTGGTTCGACTGGGCCTGTATTCACTAGAGTTTAGAAGAATGAGAGGGGATCTGATTGAAACTTTTAAAAGTCTAACAGTGCTAGACAGACTGGATGCAGGGAGGATGTTTCCCCTGGTTGGGGAGTCGAGAACCAGGAGCCACAGTCTCAGAATACAGGGCAGACCATTTAAGACTGAGATGAGGAAACATTTCTTCACTCAGAGGGTGGTCAACCTATGGAATTCTCTCCCACAGAAAGCTGAGAGGCTGAATCACTGAGTATATTCAAGAAAGAAATTGATACATTTTTGGATATTAGGGACATCAAGGGGATGGAGAGAAAGCGGGAATACGACGTTGAGATAGAGTATCAGCCATGGTCATATTGAAAGGCGGAGCAGGCTCAAAGGGCCAAATGGCCTCTCCTGCTCCTAGTTCCTATGAGGGAAAACATTTTCACACAGTTTGAGTGGTTAGGATCTGGAATGCACTGCCTGAAAGTATGGTGGAGGTAGATTCAGTTGATGCATTCAAGAAGGAATTGCATTGTTCTCTGAAAAGGTGCAGGGTTATGGGGAGAAGGTGGGGTGTGGCATTAGGTAAATTGCTCCTACTGTTAGCAGGCACAGACATGATGGGCTGAATGTGCTCCAGTGCTCAAACAATTCTGTGATTCTGGAACTATGGCTTAATGTTGACAGTGGGTACAAGGACCTGGTCAGTGTAGTTTCCTCCTTCTCTGAAGCCTGCCTGCTCATTTGGGAGACAGCTTCTAAAACCTGCTTTGTCTAGTTAAGGATGAACAGTTCGATCATGTTGGAGATCATAGACAGAAGGGTGATGGGGCATTAGTTAGCTTTTGGGATTTTTTGCTGCTTTTCGTAATTTTAGGATGGCAGGGACTTCCAGATGGCACCAGACTTCTGGGATTATCCCAGTGTCAAAGATGATGGAGGTGAATTTAGCAAGGCACATTTGGGCTATAGTTCTTGAGATACTTGGATCCAAGGCAATTTGGCAAAATGGATCCAGAATTGGCTGAGTGGCAGGAAGCATAGGGTGATGATCGAGAGTGTTTTTGTGACTGGATGACTGTGTCCATTGGGGTTCCACAGGGATCGGTGTTGGGTCCCTTGCTGATTGTAGTATATATAAATGATTTAGACTTGAATGTAGGAGGGTTGATCAGTTAGTTCGTGGATGACACGAAAATTGGTGGGGTGGCAAATAGTGAGGAGGCTGGCCTTAGATTGCAGGAGGATAGAACAGGCTGGTCAGATGGGCTGATCAGTGATAAATGGAATTTAATCCGGACAAGTGTGAGGTAATGCACTTGGGCAGGACCAAAAGGCACGGAAATACACGATGAATGGTAGGACCCTGGGAAGTACCGAGGATCAGAGGGACCTTGGTGTGCATGTCCACCGGTCCCTTAAGGTAGCAAGACAGGTAGATAAGGTGGTTAAGAAGGTATATAGCATACTTGCCTTTATTAGCCGAGGCAAGAGCAAGGAGATTATGCTGGAACTGTATAAAACGCTGGTTAGGCCACAGCCAGAGTATTGTGTGCAGTTCTGGAATCCGCATTACAGGAAGGATGTGATTGCACTAGAGAGTGTGCAGAGGAGATTTACCAGGATGTTGCCTGGGCTGGAGAGTTTTAGTTATGAGAAGAGATTGGATAGACTGGGGTTATTTTCCCTGGAACAGAGGAGATTATGGGGGGATATGATTGAGGTGTATAAAATTATGAGGGGCATAGATAGGGTAGACAGGAAGGAACTTTTCCCCTTGGTGGAGGGATCAGTAACCAGGGGGCAAAGATTTAAGGTAAGGGGCAGGGGGTTTAGAGGGGATGTGAGGAAGAATTCTTTCACCCAGAGGGTGGTGGGAATCTGGAACTCACTGCCTGAAAGGGTGGTAGAGGCAGAAACCCTCATAACATTTAAGAAATATTTAAATGTGCACTTGTGATACCATGGCACACAAGGCTATGGGCCTAGTGCTGGAAAATGGGATTAGAGTAGTTCGGTACTTGTATAACCGGTGCAGACTCGATGGGCCGAAGGGCCTTTTTCTGTGCTGTCAACCTCTATGACTAAGACTGTCAAAAAGTTGCTGTTTGGAACACCTTTTTGCATAGAGATTGAGCTGCTTTTCATTCTGCATTTGTTTTTCGTGGAAGTCATTGTCTTTGCGCTGGTTAGGAGGCAGGCTGCAGGGCATCTGCACTGACCTTTAATGTCTTTTTGTTGTGGGGCAGTGAAACGGCCCAAGCCAACAAAGCAAGTTTCAGGGTTTCCTTTGAAAAATTCAGATTTTTATTGTTTTCTCACCATTGTGCAAATATGCCTTCATCAAAAGAAATCCATGTTGCTGTACCAAAAATGTACACTGTACATATATTTAATCTCCTTATTTAAGAAAGGACATAATTACATTCGAAGCATTTTAGAGAAGGTTCATTCGACTGATCCCAGGAATGAGTGGGTTGTCATATGAGGAAAGGTTAGACAGGTTGAGACTGTGTCCATTGCAGTTTAGAATAATGAGGCAATTTTATTGAAACATATAAGATCCTGAGTGGATTTGACAGGTTGGATGCTGAAATGATATTTCCCCTGTGGGAGAAACTAGAACTAGGGGACACTGTTTAAAAATAAGGGGTCTCCCATTTAAGATGGTGATGAGAAGAAATTTTTTTCTCAGAGCCTCGAGTCTTTGGAACTCTCTTCCCTGGAATGCAGTGGAGGTAGGGTCATTGAATATTTTCTAAGGCAGAAGTAGACTCTTGACTAACAAAGGAGTCAAAGGGCATAGGGGCAAGAAAGGAAAGTGGATTTGAGGCCACAATCAGATCAGCCATGATCTTATTGAATGGCGGAGCAGGCTCAAGGGGCCAAATGACCTACTCCTCCTAATTTGTATGTTCGTACAATCTCTCACTCCCCTAGAACCAGAATGGCACAAATTCTTTTGTTTAGCTGCCTGGGTACTTCTGACAGCCCCACTTTCAGCAGTCACGCCAACTGTTTGTACTATAGTTATCTGAGACCAGTATTCTCTGGTGAAGGTGGGCTGTCTTACAAAAATCCCATTTTAGTTTTGGGCCCAAGGCAACTATTTGCTCCTCAGTCCCGATGTGTATAGTACAGAGTCAGTTTTATGAGTGAGTAAAGTTCTTAACTTAAAGATACAGCTATGATCGTTATTTTTCTTTAGTCTGTTTTCACAAAAAACATACAAACTCAAAAGTAATTTTGTATCGGGTTTTGACCTGATCATTTTTGTTTTCTAATCACAGGTATTGGCCCAACAAACGATGGTATCCAAGGACCACCGCTCCCTCCACCCGCACCCCCTCTTCCCCCTGGACCATCACAGCAACCAGCATCAGGTCCACCGTTGCCACCAGGTCCACCACCTGCACCTCCACTGCCAGTGTCAGGACCCCCTCCTCCACCTGGACCACCACCTCTCCTTCCAGGGCAAGCCTTACCTCCTGTTCCACCTCCCCCTCCTGCCCCACCTCTTCCCTCCTCAGGTTTTTCATCATCCATGACTGAAGATGATCGACCGCTGACTGGATTGGCAGCTGCGTTGGCTGGAGCTAAACTCAGAAAAGTGGGCCGTGTAAGTGCAAGTCATGTCGGGTTAATTCTGCAACTTAAATCTATTAACTGGTATAGGCAGCAATACATGAGCAAAATACTGCAGATACTAGAAATCTGAAATAAAAACAGAAAATGCTAGAAATACTCAGCATATCGGACAGCATGGAGAGAAACAGAGTTAACATTTCAGATGTGATGACCATTCATCAGAATTAATCTATCGTAATCTTCTCTGTGTGCTGGTCAGCAAATGAGCATCTCAGCATTCAAAAAAATGTAAAGGTCTAAGTTAAACTTTGAGCAACACTTCAAGGTGTCAGCCTTGGCTTACTTGTAGCACTCTCACCTCCATGTCAGAAGGTCTCGGGTTCAAGTCCCATACCTAGATTTGAGCAAATAGTCCAGGCTAACACTGCAGTCCGGTACTGAAGGAGTGTTGCACTGTCAGACAGCTGAGACGGGAAACTGAGGCCCCATCTGAACACTTGGAATGTAAAGGAACCCACAACACCTTTTGAATGTGAATAGGGGAGTTCTTCCCAGTGTCTTTGCCAATACTAATGACTAAAACTCTTAATTATTTTTTAAAATTATGTTAGTTATCTGGTCATGTATAGCACTGCTGTTTGTGAGCTCCTTGCTATAGGCACACTGGGTGTCATCCTTCCTACATTACAGCAGTGGCTAGACTTCAAAAAGTACTTCATTGGATGTAAAGCATATTGGTGTACCCTGATGTCATAATAGGTGCTATATAAATGGAAATCCCTTTTATTTGTTGGAGACTTTGTCTTAATGGAGAATTCATGTGAATTC
Source organism: Cetorhinus maximus (assembly GCF_964194155.1). Classification (NCBI taxonomy): domain Eukaryota; kingdom Metazoa; phylum Chordata; class Chondrichthyes; order Lamniformes; family Cetorhinidae; genus Cetorhinus; species Cetorhinus maximus. Next base: position 173,353,051 of record NC_135883.1, read on the forward strand.
TTTGCTGACACTCACTCTCCAGGTTCAGAATCAAAGGTGGGCACTTGTGTCACGTACTGGAAAGCTGCTGGCCTCTAAAATCTTCATTCAGTGGCTTTGTTGACAGAGGGAAGACTTGACAGCTTGGTTTTTTGGCAGTTGGAGCAAATAGTGTAAGAGAAGGCTGCTGACATCTTGGCTCACAATAGATATTGTTACCATCTCTGTAAAAACTGTTCTCTATTTAAAGAGAAATGCAAACTTCCAGTTATTAGCTGAAAGGACACATGACAACTTTTCACATTTTAAAACTTTTGCTGTATCAAATGACTAAACAAAAAGAACACTATTGACTAAACAGTATTTTCTTTCTGTGTGCAACTTATAATTTAAGTTAGTAAACAGAATGTGCCCCTTTCTACTTTTAATGACAAATGAAAACCCCAAGTTTAGTACGTTACCCACACTCTTAATTAGATATGCAATTCCCCGGGAACCAATCTGAAGTAATTTGCAGCTCTCAGAAGTTTACTTCTGTTCATTTCCTTTTCCAATACCACCTTCCACTCTGAGAGTTTTCCTGTGGATTCTCCCTCTAGCTCCAGCTAGGCGAATCCTCCAGCCTTGTTTTAACTCCTCACAAACTTGGTCTTTAAACTGAGCATTTTCTCTGCTTAAGGTGCAGGCCTGGCTAACATGAATCTTTTGCCCTCCTCAGCTAAGACCCAAAACAGCCCCTTCTCCCTAGCAACAAGAAACACATTAGCCTTGTATCCAAGTAGAAATGTTAATCAGCTATCTCTGATCACCCCTGCTTTTCACCTTAGGAAAAAAAAGGACAGGTTCCAGCACATTTGTTTACAACCTGATACCAGTAACACTTTTCTGGGTCTTAGGAGACTTTGGGTCTTCTCATTTGTGGACTTAGAAACAGCTGTCATTGTCCCCAGGTATAAATATTTGGCACCTCCCTTTCAATAAAGCAATCTGAGTCTTCCATCTGATCTTCAACAATTAGACGCCCAATTTAATATAAGATAGATGCCAGCATAATTTACATGACCCCTTTCATTTAACCTACCTTTAAAGATACGGTCCCAAACTATGATTTTAAAAACTGAAAGATCTAGTCCTAAAACACAATGGCCTTTTAAAGCTCACAATTGTAACAATATGGCTCTGCTTCCTGATTTTATGTAAATGGCCACTGTGATTTTTTTTCGTTCTACAGACTGATGAAGCTTCAAGTTCTGCAATGGGCAGCATTAGTTCAGTCCCCACTTCTTCTAAATCTGAGTCTTCACGGGGTAATGGAGCCCCGATTTCTATAGGAGGTACTGGTCTGATGGAAGAAATGAGTGCCCTGCTGGCCAGGAGGTGAGTTTTGACAACTAGTTGGGGTGACTAATGATAAATATAAAAGGCCTGAGAGTCAGAAAAGACATCTAGTAGATCAGGTTCATTCAGTCATTCAGGACTGGGTTTGCCTATATTTTTTCTTATTCATTGTACCTGACCTTTATCCCTTTACCTGTTCAATCAAGAATTGATTCACTTTCTTTTAGTGCATCAGTCGAGTCATTGTGCCCTGAATTCACTGCCAATTCATTTCAGGCATCAAATCAATTCTACCCAAAATCCAAAATTGTGGTAAAATTGGTGAGTATTAGAAATGCATGGGCTAAACCAGGACAACCAGCATGAGGCATGTGACCCTACGACAAATTTTGAGGAAGTGCCTAATTGAGCTAAACGGGTTGCAGACGATGTTGTCTACATGGATTTTGAAGTTGTTTGTTAAAGTGCCTTGTGAAGCTTGTTACTGAAAATTCAGACCTGTGATTTAAAAGGAGCTGTAGCAGCATGGATAAAAACAAAATGTTGGGGTAATGGTTTTTGGAGCTATTGTACTGAGTTTAATACTGGCTCCACTTTTGCTATTTAAATATAGATGATTTGTGACCACAGTTGGTCACAAATTTGCTTACAGTATGTTATGACATGGCAGATGATGTGTGCCAGGCGGACCAAATCCACAAGGGAAACTTGGTCACGTTATCACAACGGTTTTGTAATTTTATTTTATTTATTACGAGATGTGTGCACTGAATTCAGAAGTAATGAGTCCACTATGATCTTTAGAGATTTTAAAAATTAAATTGAAATATTTATTAAAATAAAAAATTTCAAGCACATACGTAAGACTATAATTACTTAGTACTCTAGCAAATCCTAAAATTCCCAATTAACTTGACTCCCCATATAAACCCCTTTTAAGGCCACAGTCCAAAATCGATTTTAGATTTAAAAAAAACAGGTCAGCAAGTTAACACAGTACCCACTTGACAGTGGAACCCCAAATGGCTTTCTCCAACTCTAGTTACTGGACACACAGACTTATGCACAAATGGCTGGAGGCTTCTTCGAGGCTATTTCACACACACCTGTTAGATCTTACATAGCCTCCCCAACATAGCCTTTCATTCTCCGTTACATATGTTTCTCCCTCCTTAATATGTAAATTCCATTGTTCCATATGTCTTTGGAATTGTACCTTTCACATCATATAAAAACTTTCATGTTGCTAATATTGTCAGTAAACTTTGGGAAAAATAAACACGCTCCTTATCTGGCTAGTTGTAAACAGACTAATCAAAAAATGAAAATTTCCTTTACACCTTACATGCTAAGAGAGCATCTATGTTTACTCATTAGCATTTCATGTACACTTCTACATCTAGCTTCTTCTGATAATTTCAAGCTTGCAGACTACCTGACTGCAAATGTAATTAAATCTCACAGAACCATCTACACTCATACCCATAAACCTACTTTACAGCAAAACAGAAAAATACTATGAAAATTATTATACTTTCATAACACAGCAAGAGAGAGAAAAATTCTCATCCTTGTTTTAAAATTCCTCCATGGCCTTGCTGCTCCCTATCTGCAATCTCCTGCAACCCTCCTAGATATCTGCACACTTTCTTTTATTCATTCACGGGATGTGGACTTCGCCAGCTGGGCCAGCATTTATTGCCCATCCCTAGTTTCTCTTGAGAAGGTGGTGGTGAGCTGCCTTCTTGAACCGCTGCAGTCCATGCGGTGTAGGTACACCCATACTGCTGTTAGGCAGGGAGTTCCAGGATTTTGACCCAGCGACAGTGAAGGAATGGCGATATATTTCCAAGTCAGGATGGTGAGTGACTTGGAGGGGATTCCCATCCATCTGCTGCCCTTATTCCTCTAGATGGTAGTGGTCGTGGGTTTGGAAAGTGCTGTCGAAGGAACCTTGGTGAATTTCTGCAGTACATCTTGTAGATGGTATACACTGCTGCTACTGTGCGTCGGTGGTGGAGGGAGTGAATCTTTGTGGATGTGTTGCCAATCAAGCGGGCTGCTTTGTCCTGGACAGTGTCCAGCTTCTTGAATGTTGTGGGAGCTGCACTCATCCAGGCAAGTGAGAAGTATTCCATCACACTCCTGACTTGTGCTTTGTAGATGGTGGACAGACTTTGGAGAGTCAGAGGTGAGTTACCTGTCGCAGGATTCCTAGCCTCTGGCCTGCTCTTGTAGCCATAGTATTTATATGGCTAGTCCAGTTCAGTTTCTGGTCAATGGTAACCTCAGGATGTTGATAGTAGGGCATTCAGTGATGGTAATGCCATTGAACATCAAGGGGCAATGGTTGGATTCTCTCTTGTTGTAGATGGTCATTGCCTGACACTTGTGCAGCATGAATGTTACTTGCCACTTGTCAGCCCAAACCTGGATATTGTCCAGGTCTTGCTGCATTTGGACATGGACTGCTTCAGTTTCTGAGGAGTCACGAATGGTGCTGAACATGGTGCAATCATCAGCGAACATCAATGGCCTTACTTCTGGTTGTCTGGAACTCCCCCCTGTATTTTTTTTTAATCGTTGAAAGACAATTGATGTTATCATTATCTAATCAATCAGGATCAAGCGCAACTAACATGATGGGATGTTGAGTTTAATCAGAGTTTAAGATGGAATATAACGAGTTTTAGAAGTGAGAAATCAGGTTTAGCTGTGAACGTTTGAAATACCAAACAACACTCTCCATAAGTAAAAATCTCCATTCGTCATGGATGGGTAATCCTGTCTGCAGTTTAGAAGATAAATAATGCATACAAATCATTGCTTCAGTAATTTAGAACTAAATCTTTGATCAGGACTTTTTAGCAGGCCTGGTACACATTTCATGGGAATTGCTAGACAATAAAAAACCAAAGTCCAGTGAATTTGCAATGGTAATTGAGTTGCTAACTAATCATAACATTCATAATATCATAAGATATAGGTGCAGGAATAGGCCATTCAGCCCCATGAGCCTGCTCTGCCATGCAATGAAATCATGGATGATCTGACTGTGGCCTTAACTCCAGTCTCCTGCTAGTCCCCCATAACCCTTGACTTCCCTTGTCTCTCAATAATCTGTCTAAATCAACCTTGAATATATTCATTGAGGGAAGAGAATTCCAAACACTGATGACCCTTTGAGAGAAGAAATTTTTCTTTATCTCCATCTTAGATCGTAGACCCCATGAGAAATTTCTGTCAATATGGACAATGAATTGTGCCCTCATTTTTTTTCTGACTTCAGCTTCCGATGCAGCCAAAGCCAGAAGAAGAGAATTTCAGCCTGGAAAATCTCTGCCAGTAACAAGGCTGGGAGCAGGACCCCAGGTAGCTGCCTTACGCAAGCCTGGACCTGGCTGCTGTCACTCATCTACTTACTGCTTGGGGGTGCCACAACGTTTTGGTCGGGGGGGGGGGTTGGCGGATGGAGTGGAGCCCAAAACTCTGCGGGGTTCAGCAAATGCAGGCGGGAATGGAGTAGTGCCCAAGACTCTGTGGGGTTTGGCAGGCCCAGGGGGAGGAGGCAGCAGTGGAGCCTGAGACTCCGCCGGGTTTGGCAGGTGGGGAAGGAAGGGTTTTAGGAATAAGGGGTGGGATTTTCCCTGAATTGCACTAAGTGTACTCGTGGGCATAAAAATCGGTGTTTTTCCTGCCAGCCTCAATGGCGGGTTTTCACGCCGTATTGTCAGCTTCCCATCTCATTAATTAGGTGAGCATGGGAAACACCAAACACACTGTCTTGCTTGTAGGCGGCCTCTGATTCACCCACTACAGCATGACCTCATCTCTTCCTTACTCGGGGCACCATATTTAAACTACAGCCACATGCATTGTTCTCAATGTCTACAGCCCAGGACTGCTTCAATCAAGACATGGACCCAAAAGCCAAGAAGTTGGCAGCACCAAAGTTCAGTGATGCCTCACTGGAACGCCTTTTGGACACCGTGGGTGCCCTTCGCCATGTCCTCTACCCCAGCTCTGGCCACAGGAGGGCCACCGACCTTACCACAAAGGCTCGGGAGGCAGTGGTAGCGGTGGTCAATGCTGCACAGGAGAGGTCAGCCACCCAGTGTGGAAAGAGGATGAATTTCTCTTTCGTGCCACCAGGGTAAGTCAAATCATCTCATCACACTCAACTCAAACACCCATCAGGCATTCACAGGGATCTTACTTACTGTCAGTTGAATGAACATCACCACTCTCTCTCTCACACACATGCTTTCATCTCCTCTCGTCATCCCACCCAGGGCACCACTCACCACCCACACATGCCAGGCATCATTCTCATCTGCCCTGGCATGTGTCTTGCTCACATTCTCCCCATCTGACTTTATGCGGGAGAAGATCGTGCACAATCACGGGTATAGGTCCCAGACCGTGGCTAGAATACTGGAACTCAAGGTCCTAACGGAGTTCGAGAACAGAGCCAACGAGCTGGCTGGAGTGGACGTGGACTGTGCCTGCAGCAACGGTGAGGTTGACGGCAAACACCTACATGAGTATCCAACTCCAGATCATCCATCAGTCCACACTACTCTTGAGTGCAATCTCCTGTTCTCTACTCGGCTGCCATGCACTAATTATCTCTACTTTCTTTCATAGGCACCTCTGCCAAGCACCCGACACCCTCAGCCAGCCAGGCCCTCAGTTCCAGCCCCAAAGATATTTCGGATGAGGAGCCAGAACACAGCAGCCTCGAAGACCTAAGACCCATCACAGCACCCATCCGCACCCTCCAGTAGCACAGAGACTCATAATTCGGTGGGACCTAGTGTCATGGCCCTAGCTGATGTTACTACTGGATAAGCCAGATCCCAGGGTGGAACCCAGCTTGAGAGACCCTAACTATTATTTTTTTAGAAATGTGCAGAACGGCTACCAAACAGGGTCACAGGAGTCAGCTGATGAACTTATAACACAAGAATAAAACATTTATTAAATAAGAAAAGATGAACTATATTACAATACTCCTTCCCCCATGCATACTGATTCGTAAGGATGACACAAGTTACAAATTCTGTCTTATACTCTAATGTTTCCAGTAAGTACACAGTCCATGTAAACCATTTGGTGACCTGTGGTCAGGCACTGCTCTCTCAAACCAAGTGACTAATGCCACCCCAAACAGATGTTATGGATCTCTCCTCAACTACCCCTCCTCAACTACCCCTCCTCTTTCCTCACCCCCACCCCAAAAGATGATTCTCTCACAGTGAGCCAACCGGTCTCACTGAACTCCGTCTTTCTCCCAAGGGTTTTCAATCTCCACTCTTGAAGACCCTGCTTTGGAGTCTTCTCCCAAGTGACGCTTTCTCTTCGATGCCTTCCACAAGGGTCCTCCTCCAGGGTTTCGAACGCTCCTTCCGATGTTCCTCTCCCCAGGATAGCTTCCTTCCATGCACTCTCATATACTTAGCCATGCCAACAGAACACCATTGCTTCACATGCCCATGCTCCTTGGATGTTAAGGCTTCTCGCATGCCTATTTTGCTTTAAATCTGCATCCTGCAGCTTTCTCCCTTTAAGCTTGGAGCCTTCCTCTCTGCCTCTTGCTTTCACTTACACTGAACAGGGTCTTGTTCCAGATTCCTGTCCTTGTCCTTTGACTTAAATGGCTTCTTGGGACTTTTCTCTTTTTCCTTTAAAACCTGCTTCTTGCCGTTCCTTCTCCCAGTAGACTGCTGACAATTTGGTATCTCCCTTGAGATCCAGACTCACTTGACATTCACTGTTACTTTAGAGTTACTCATCTAAGATTCATAGACTTATTTCCCTCAGGAATCTGCTAGTATGTCCAGCTATCGAGAGACTTAAACTGCTTCCTCCACTTTAGAGCATAATCACCAACTGCTTTCAGTTTCTCTGTGTCTGTGAGTCCCTCTCTCTGGACCCATGTTGCTAGGCAGCAGCACAGTTTTTTCTACCTTGTGTTTGTTTTAATTCCCCTTCAAGAGTTATAAGACTTCATTAAAATGCAAGCACCTTTTCACACAGAATCACAATGCAGAAGAGGCCCTTCAACCCATCGAGTCTGCACCAACATGTGAGAAACACCTGACCTACCTACCTAATCCCATTTACCAGCACTTGGCCCATCACCTTGAATCTTATCACTTGCCAAGCGCTCATCCAGGTACTTTTTAAAGGATGTGAGGCAGCCCGCCTCCACCACCCTCCCAGGCAGTGCATTCCAGACTGTCACCACCCTCTGGGTAAAAACATTTTTCCTCACATCCCCCCTAAACCTCCTGCCCCTCACCTTGAACTTATGTCCCCTCATGACTGACCCTTCAACTAAGGGGAACAGCTGCACCCTGTCCATGCCCCTCATAATCTTGTACACCTCGATCAGGTCGCCCCTCAGTCTTCTCTGCTCCAACGAAAACAACCCAAGTCTATCCAACCTCTCTTCACAACTTAAATGTTTCATTCCAGGCAACATCCTGGTGACTCTCCTATGCACCCCCTCCAGTGCAATCACATCATTCCTATAATGTGGCGACCAGAACTGCACATAGTACTCCAGCTGTGGCCTCACCAAGGTTCTATACAACTCCAACATGACCTCCCTACTTTTGTAATCTGTGCCTCGATTGATAAAGGCAAGTGTCCCATATGCCTTTTTCACCACCCCACAAACGTGTCCCCTCTGCCTTCAGAGATCTATGGACGCACACGCCAAGGTCCCTTTGTTCCTCAGAACTTCCTAGTGTCATGCCGTTCATTGAATACTTCCTTGTCTAATTACTCCTTCCAAAGTGTATCACCTCACACTTTTCAGGGTTAAATTCCATCTGCCACTTATCTGCCCATTTGACCATCCCGTCTATACCTTCCTGTAGCCCAAGACACTCAACCTCACTGTTAACCACCCAGCCAATTTTTGTGTCATCCGCAAACTTACTGATCCTACCCCCCACATAGTCATTTATGTCGTTTACATAAATGACAAATAATAGGGGACCGAGCACAGATCCCTGTGGTACACCACGGACACTGGCTTCCAGTCACTAAAGCATCCTTCTGTCACCACCCTCTGTCTCCTACAACTAAGCCAATTTTGAATCCACCTAATCAAATTACCCTGTATCCCATGTGCATTTGCCTCCTTTATAAGTCTCCTATGTGGGACCTTGTCAAAGGCTTTGCTGAAATCCATATAAACTACATCAACTGCACGACCCTCATCTACACAGCTGGTCACCTCCTCAAAAAATTCAATCAAATTTGTTAGGCATGACCTCCCTCTGACAAAGCCATGCTGACTATCCCTGATCAAACCTTGCCTCTCCAAGTGGAGATAGATACTCTCCTTCAGAACTTTCTCCAATAGTTTCCCTGCCACTGACGTGGTAAAATGAATCTAAAACTCAAACTCCCCACTTTCTTAATAGCCCAATGCAGAAACACAAATCAAACTTAAACTTAAGCTAAAACTCATTCCTAATACACACAGATACAAATATAACTTATTTAAAACTATGTCTAGTTCCTAACACTAGATCTAGAGCAAGCTCACGGTCACAATCTGGTGAGCACAGCGCACAATCTGGTCTACAGCAGGTGGAGGCAGGGACACCCCAGGGGCCGCTCGCACTTAGGGGCTGCTGGAGGCCACAATTCATCTTAGTCCATGTCAGATGACGAGCCTCGGGCCTCGGGACTCGGTCCTAAATCAGTTGCTGGAGCTGCAAAGATAAGCACAGGAATATCAGGAAGGGATGTCAGCTGAATTCCTCAGATTCCAATGGACGATGGAAGAGTCCATCTGCCTCCAGTCTGAGTTGATCGCGCCGTCATGCCAACGCACTGAGGTCAACACTGGTAAGTTGGCTGCCGCTATGGAGTCCTCGGGCCAGGACATCAATCTTGCACTGCTGCCGGAGCGCATTTGATTGGTGCAGGCATTGATGGTGTCGATCAATGTCAATGTGAGAGGAGTGAGGGGAACCTTGATCTCGCTCCAGCTGCCCCTTCCGCTCGAGGAGACAGCCAGTGGCCCTCAGGCACCCGCAGAGAGGAGGACCAGCAGCTGGGCCCCGGGGCCATCCACTCAGGTGACTGTAGGAGCTTTTTTATTCATTCACGGGATGTGGGCTTTGCTGACTGGGCCAGCATTTATTATCCATCCCTAGCTGTCCTGGAGAAGGTGGTGGTGAGCTACCTTCTTGAAACACTGCAGTCCATGTGGTGTTGGTGCACCCACAGTGCTGTTAGGAAAGGAGTTCCAGGACCAGGTGGTCATGTTCCCATCTATCTGCTGCCCTTGTCCTTCTAGATGGTAGTGGTCATGGGTTTGGAAGGTGCTGTCCAAGGAGCCTTGGTGAATTCCTGCAGTGCATCTTGTAGAAGGTACACACTGCTGCTACTGTGCGTTGGTGGTGGAGAGAGTGAATGTTTGTGGATGTGGTGCCAATCAAGCAGACTGCTTTGTCCTGGACAGTGTCAAGCTTCTTGTGTGTTGTTGGAGCTGCACTTATCCAGGCAAGTGGGGAGTATTCCATCACACTCGTGACTTGTGCCTTGTAGGCTGTGGACAGGCTTTGAAGAGTCAGGAGGTGAGTTACTCGTCGCAGGATTCCTAGCCTCCAGAAGAGGTCTCACCAGTGCTCTGTACAACTGAAGCATAACCTTCCTACTTTTATAATCAATTCCCCTCACGATAAATGATAACGTTGCATTAGCTTCCTAATTACTTGCTGTACCTGCATACTACCCTTTTGTGATTCATGCCCTAGGACTCTCAGAGCTCTGCAATCTCTCACCATTTAGATAATATGCTTTTTTATTCTTCCAAAATGGACAATTTCACATTTGCTCACATTATATTCCATTTGCCAGATCTTTTCTCACTCACTTAACCTGCCTATGTCCCTTTATAGCCCCCTTAGGTCCTCTTCACAATTTACTTTCCTACCTATCTTTATTTCATAAGCAAATTTAGCAACCATTCCGTCAATCCCCTCATCCAAGCCATTTATGTAAATTGTATAAAGTTGAGGCCACAGCACTGATCTCTGTGGCCACTGATACCATTTGTCACATCCTGCCAACCAGAAAAGGACCTATTTATGCCAACTCTCTGCTTCCTGTTAGTTAGTCAATCTTTTACCTATGCCAATATGTTACCCCCAACACCATGAGCTTTTATTTTTCTCAATAACCTTTGATGTGGCACTTTATCAAATGCCTTCTGGAAATCTAAGTACAGTGTGTCCCCCGGTTCTCCTTTATTCACAGCACATGTGACTACTTCAAAGAACTCCAATAAATTGGTTCAACATGATTTCCCTTTCACAAAACCATGTTGACTCTGCTTGATTGCCTTGAATTTTTCCAAGTGCCCTGCTGTAACATCTTCAATGATAGCTTCTAACATTTTCCCTGTGACAGATGTTAGGCCAACTGGCCTATAGTTTCCTGCTTTCTGTCTCCCCTTTTGAATAAAGGAATTACGTTTACTATTTTCCATTACATTTACTATTTTCCAATCTAATGGTACCTTCCCCGAATCTATGGAATTTTGGAAAATTAATCTATCCCACTAGCCACTTCTTTCAAGACCTTAGGGTGACATCCATCCAGACCTGGGGATTTGTCAGCCTGCAGCCCCAACTATTTGCTGAATACCGCTTCCCGCATTGTTCCAGTGAAGCCCAACGCAAACTGGAGGAACAGCACCTCATCTTCCGACTAGGCACTTTACAGCCTTCTGGGCTGAATATTGAATTCAACAACTTTAAATCTTAAACCCCCCTCCCCCCATCCCCACCCCGTTTCTTTTCCCCCCCCACCCGCCTTTTTTTTCAATAATTTATATAGATTCTTCTTTCCCCACCTATTTCCATTATTTTTAAATCTAAAACTAAAACCTTTAGTCTTTCCACCCCACCCCCACTAGAGCTGTACTTTGAATATCCTGTCTTGCATTCTTAATTAGCACTTTTCTCAGACAAAGACCACCACCTTCAACACCTCTTTGACCCTTTTGTCTGTGACATCTTTTGATTATCTGCTCACACCACACCCTCAATGTGTCTCTTCCCCCCCACCCACCTTAAACCAATTTATATTTCTCCCTTGTTGAAACTATGCTTCAGTTCTGCTGAAGGGCCATGAGGGCTCAAAACGTTGACTGATTTCTTCTCCGCCGATGCTGCCAGACTTGCTGAGTTTTTCCAGGTAATTCTGTTTTTATTTTGTTTTGGATTTCCAGCATCCGCAGTAGCTTTTAGCTTTTTGTTTTTATTATTGAAGCAAAATACCTGTTTAATTCATCTGTCATCTCCCTACTTTCCGTTATCAGTTCCACAGACGCACTTTCTACAGGACCAACACTCACTTTAACTCTTCTTATTTAAATATCTATAGAAACTCTTGCTATCCGTCGTTATATTACAAGCTAGCTTTCTCTTATACTCTAATTTTCCTTCCTTATTAATCTTTTTGTCATTCTTTGCTGTTCTTTATATTCTTTCTAATCTTCTGACCTGCCACCCATCTTTGCAAAATTGTATGCTTTTTCTTCAAGTTTGATACTGTCTTTTAACTTTATTAGTTAACCACGGATGGTGGGCACTCCCCTTGGAATTTTTCTTTCCAAAACAGGTAGGGGCCCTCCAGCGGGTGCCAGCCAAAGTCATCACAGACGACAGGGCACAGCAGTCAGCAGGCTGCCTCTACCTCTACTGCTCCACCTCCACTGTGGATGTTGGGTTGCACCCAGACGTAGCAGTAAGATTAGGGAATCAAGAAAATAATAGGAGCACAACGGTGGCCTGGGTGTTCACAACATGTTTGTAATGTTCACCACTAAATAGAGTCGCACCCGTTGCACATTTCTTGTGTATGCCTCCTTGTTATGATGAGCTGTGTTGCAGTAACTCAGGTACACACCTTGGTCCATATCACCACAGTCTGTGACACTTTTGCATGTCATTCTTGACATCAGTGATGTCTCGACCTTAATGTTAAGTGTGCATGTGGAACGAATCTCGTTCACATGTCTTGCAGAGTCATGACAAGTTTATTCTTGACTGTGAGGCAGAGGTGTTCTTCTATCTCGTCTGCATTCTTGAAAGGTGAAAGTACAGTGTACAAAGAGAGATGCATTCACACATGGAGGAGAGTCATATATTGTGCAATTCCAGGTGCTCCCTGTCTCTTAGCAGGGTTTTCATGCTATGAGCCCATACTCAGAGCTCGTGTGCGCTGCTGCCAGCCAACTGCGTTTTCAACTTTGAGTGGACATCTGCTAAGCTCACCAGTAAGTGAGGCACCTTGTCACCTCAAGGTGACGAAGCTTGGCCCCTCTCAGCCATATTATTGTCCTGGTACTTGAACGTCCAACCTTGTACGTCTGTCACCCTGTAGTTGTGTGTCTTGCGGGTCAAGGCTCTCGTAACAAACTAGGGATGCAGCGCTGTGCGTTCCCTCACCTAAGCACTCGCAGAGGCCACAGATGCTAATTCCAAATGGTCATTTCTAGCAGGCAATAAAGGTTTTGAGCAGGAAGCACACATGGTTGCTTTAGACAAAGTAGAGTCCATGGTTCCATTGCTTCTGATGAATCTCCTTAAGGGGCATACATCTACGAGACCACTAAGGATCAACTGACAGCTCCTGGCGCTTGTAGGGTGTTACTGTGATGCTGGAATGACGCCTGAAGAGGCAGCACCTTCTGACGTCTGATGCCAGGACGCCCTCCTCCAGTAAGCACCTCATCTCAGCAAGGACACATACTGCTAAGGGTCTACACATTGCACACACACTGCAAAGTCCTCCTTGCTAACATCTGGGAGCTTGTGCCAAAACTGGTAGAGCTGGTTCACAGACTAGTCAAGCAACAGCCTGATATAGACATACTCTCAGGATCATATGTTAGAGATAACGTCCCAGACACCACCACCACCGTCCCTGGGTATGTCCTGTCCCACTGGCAGGACAGACCTTGCAGCGGTGGTGGCACAATGGTATAAAGGAGGGAGGGAGCTGCCCTGGGAGTCCTCAACATTGACTCTTGACCCCATGAAGTCTCATGGCACCAGATCAAACATGGGCAAGGAAACCTCCTGCTGATTACCACGTACTGTTCCCCCCTCAGCTGAGGAATCAGTACTCCTCCATGTTGAACGCCACTTGGAGGAAACACTGAGGGTGGCAAGGGCACAGATGTGCTCTGGTTGGGGGACTTCAATGCCCATCACCAAGAGTGGCACAGTAGCACCACCACAGATTGAGCTGGCCAAGTCCTAAAGGACATAACTGCTAGACTGGGTCTACGGTAGGTGATGAGGAACCAACAAGAGGGAAAAACATACTTGACCTCATCCTCACCAACCTGCCTGCCGCAGATGCAACTGGCCATGACAGTATTGGTAGGAGTGACCACATCACAATCTCGTCTTCATATTGAGGATACCCTCCATCATGATGTGTGGCACTACCACTGTGCTAAATGGGATAGATTTCAAACAGATCTAGCAACACAAACCTGGCAACCATGATGCGCTGCGGCCATCATCAGCAGTAGAATTGTATTCAACCACAATCCATGACCTCATGGCCGAGCATATCCCCCCAACTCTACCATTACCACCAAGCCAGAGGATCAACCCTGGTTCAATGAAGAGTGCAAGAGGCTGTGCCAGGAGCAACACCAGGCATACCTAAAGATGAAGCTACAACACAGGAATACTTGCATGCCAAACAACATAAGCAGCATACAATAGACAGAGCCAAGTGATTCCACAACCAACGGATCAGATCTAGGCTCTGCAGTCCTGCTACATCCAGTCGTAAATGGTGGTGGACAATTAAACAACTCACTGGAGGAGGAGGAGGAGGAGGAGGCTCCACAAATATCCCCATCCTCAATGATGGGGGAACCCAGAACATCAGTGCAAAAGATAAGGCTGAAGCATTTGCAACAGTCTTCAGCTAGACATGCCAAGTGGATGATCCATTTCGGCCTTCTCCAGAGGTCCCTCACAGATGCCGGTCTTCAGCCAATTCGATTCACTGCATGATATCAAGAAACGGCTGAAGGCACTGTACACGGCAAAGGCTATGAGGCCTGACAATATTCCGGCAATAATATTGAGGATTTGTGCTCCAGAACTTGCCGCGCTCCCAGCCAGGCTGTTCCATACAGCTACAGCACTGGCATCTACCCGGTATTGTGGAAAATTGCCCAGGTATGTCCCGTCCACAAAAAACGGGACAAATCCATTCCGGCCAATTCCTGCCCATCAATCTGTTCATTATCATCAGTAAAGTGATGGAGGGGTCATCAACAGTGCTATCAAGTGGTACATGTTTCGCAATAACCTGCTTACTGACACTCAGTTTGAGTTGCATGAGGGTGGCTCAGCTTCTGACCTCATTACAGCCTTGGTGCAAACATAGACAAAAGAGCTGAACTCCCAAGGTGAGGTGAGAGTGACTGCCCTTGACATCAAGATGGCATTTGACTGAGTATGGCATCAGGGAGCCCTAGCAAAACTGGAGACAATGGGAATCAGACGGGAAGCTCTCTGCTGGTTGGAGTCATACCTAGCATAAAGGATGATGGTTGTGGTTGTTGGAGATCCATCACCTCAGTTCTCAGACATCACTGCAGGAGTCCCTCAGGGTAGTGTCCTAGGCCTAATCATCTTCAACTGCTTCATCAATGACCTAAGGTCAGAAGTGGGGATGTTCACTGATCATTGCACAATGTTCAGCACCATTCACGACTCTCAAATACTGAAGCAGTCCATGTCCAAATGCTGCAAGGCCTGGACAATATCCAGGCTTGGGCTGACCAGTGGCAAGTAACTTTCGTGCCATACAAGTGCCAGGCCATGACCATCACCAACAAGAGAGAATCTAACCATCTCCCCTTGATATTCGGTGGCATTACCATCGCTGAATCCCCCCACTAAAAACATCCTGGGGGGTTACCATTGACCAGAAACTGAACTGGACTAGCCATATAAATACTGTGGCTACAAGAGCAGGTCAGAGGCTAGGAATCCTGCGGCAAGTAACTCCCCTCCTGACTCCCCAAAACCTGTCCTCCATCTACAAGGCTCAAGTCAGGAGTGTGATGGAATACTCTCCACTTACCTGACTGAGTGCAGCTCCAGCAACACTCAAGAAGCTTGACACCATCCAGGTCATAGCCTGCTCGATTGGCACGCCATGCACAACATTCACGCCACCACTGATGCACAGTGGCAGCAGTGTATACCATCTGTCAAATGCACTGCAGGAATTCACCAGGCTCCTTAGACAGCACCTTTCAAACCCGCAACTGCTACCATCTACATGGACAAGGGCAGCAGACACTCGCCATCCTGACTTGGAACTATATCGCCATTCCTTCACTGTTGCTGGGTCAAGATCCTAGAACTCCCTCGTGAACAGCACTGTGGGTGTACTCTCAGTACATGGATTGCTGCGGTTCAAGAAGGCAGCTCACCACCGCTTCTCAAGGGCAATTAGGGCTGTGCAATAAATGCTGGCCTAGCCAGTGAAGCCCACATCCCATGAATGAATTTTAAAAATCCAGCTTTTTCCCAAGAACTAAAGTTAGGCCAGGTGGTTCTGTTTTCTCTCTCCCTCCTTCCTTGAAAAGTGATGTTACATTTACCAACTTCCAAACAGGGGCCAACCCGAAATCTAATGAATTTTTAGAAAATCATAGTTGGCGCAACCATTATCTCTGCACCCATTTGTTTTAGAACCCTAGGGTGTGAGCCATCAGGCCCCAAAGACTTGTTGGATTTTAGTACCTTAAGTCTCTCCAATACTTTTTCTCTGCTGATATTAATTACCTTAACAGCGACAATCCTGATTGCATAGTTCCTTTTCAACTGAGCAACCAACAACACCCTAGTTTATGGTCTGGTCACCTCTGATAAAAATATTCAGTTCTTTAGCATGCCTGAGCTATTCACAATGCTTTCATGTTTCTGACCCTTTTCACTCGCCTGTATATTGCCTCCCGAAGAGCTCCAGGAGTTCTCTTACTGCCAAACCGAAAACTGACGTTTTTGTGGAGAGTTCTGCTTGCAGAACACCAGGAGTTCTGTGATTGTGTCCTGCTGCAGCACAAAAAGCTAAAATACAACACCCCTAAATTAGTTTTTATTAGCCATATTTTATCCCCACTCAGCTAGAGTCTAACTTCTTAAAATGTCACAGACAGGAAATCCAATTGTATCCCCTTTCCAGAATTCTCTTTCGTTTCACTTTGGTTTAAAATAATATCCCCACAATTACAAGCTTTTTGCAAAGTTCAGAATTTGCCACATATTCAAGACTGAGAGCGCTAGATTTTTGAGCACTCAGGGATTCAAGGATATGAGGATAGGGCAGCATGGTAGAATATGTAAAAATTCAACGATGAACTTTTTGAATAGTGGAGCAGGCTCAAAGGAGCGTATGTTTTTCTCCTCTTATTTCTTGAATTCTTAACTGCTGCCTAGATGAGGTCGGCAAATTCGCACAAGCTAATGCTTAAACAGAGACCTCCTCTGTACGAATGAGTACCTCAATATCCTTAGTATCAGCTTGGCTCAGTGGGCAGGACGCTAGTGGAGCTCCATGCCAAACTTGAGCACACAATCTAGGCTGTCATGTCTCTGCAGTCAGGATTGCTGCCTTATCAATGGTGCCACCTGACAGATGAATCATTTCAAGTGTGTCCTTGTTTAGAATGACATAAGATACTATAAGGCACTATTGAAAGAAAATCAGGGAATTTTCCCCAGAGTTGTGACCAGTTTTCTTCCCTCAATTGGACTCTCTCTCTTGCTCTCATCTGCTCAGATGGCTCCTTGTTCTGCACATCTCATTTCACACTCTCACTGTTTTTCTTTGTGTGTGTAGAATTTGGATGATGGAGTTATTTCTTTCTTTCCCTCAGGAGAAGGATTGCTGAAAAGGGTTCAGTTCCTGAGCCAGAGCCAAAAGAGGAGAAAAATGTAAGTAGAGGCCTATGCTGCTGGATTCAGGTTTCCAACCATTCACTTTATTGTAACATATAATTCTCCCTCCCTCCTCTCTTTCCCCCAGTATGTTCAGATAGAAGCCATGATTATCAAATATGCAACTGCCTTACCCCAGGCCTGTGTTAGTAGCCTCTGACTCAGTTGAATCAATGGCAATCAGCTGATTATAACTGCTTTGTAAGAAACTACCCCAACCAAAGGTTGTAAGTTAGAGTTTGTCACTCCACAGTTCTGTGTATCCTCTCTAACCTGTACATATCATTCACAATTCAGACTGTTTAAACACTTTCTATTTCCATTGTCATTGTATACCCTGCTAAATTGAATCTGCTTAATAACAATGTAATCATTATGAATGATTTACCTTTGAATGATTTGCTTTCATCAGGAAGAATCTGAATCTTCTAGTATGAAGGGCCCAACTGCATCAAACACATCAGGTAGGTGTGAAGAACACATTTATTGACCGTCAGTCCAGGAGGGTAGTTTTTTTTTTGTTTTCCGAGGTTTCATGATAGTAGTATGCTTCCATTGAATAATTGCTCAATTACTGAGACCATTGTTTTAAATTCCAACAAATTCTCTGCAAAGTCAATGAATGAGTTCTAAGTTACTGGTTCTGCAAATCAGATATACCATAAGAGAGCACTTGACCTCATATGCACTCCATCCGAAAAGTACTTCCACCTCCAAAATATTGCCCGTTTCCATCCTGTATCAGTTCATCTGCTGTTGAAGATGAATTTCACAGTCACCGACTGAAAGAACTGAAAGACAGGATTTCACATTTTAAGACTTGTGCTGTAACAAGCTAACTAAAATCAACATAGATCAAACATTACTTAGCAGGCAACTAATACACTAAAGAAAAGGTAGTTTCACGTTGACTAACGCAACCAAAATATACCTTAAGAAATACTTACGCCACGTGCACGCTTCTGGCAGATATGTAATATTACAGGAGCCGTCCCACAGTAACTCCCAACACACAAGCAGGATCACTGCTTCCAGCCATGCCAGGTCAAAACTTCCAGTGTCGTTCAACATTCATTCCACTCTTTGTTCAAGTTTTCTGAATCCGATTATTTGCAGCAAGGCATGCCTCAGTGACTTCCTGGTGCTTGAATCTCCAAAAACCCTGCCTGTTCCCTTTCTTCTGAATAGAAACTGAGCTCCCACCATCATCCTGCTTGGTTGTTAACACAAAAACAGTCCACCTGCTTCCCCACAGCTGTAGCTTTTCTCCATGTCTCAAACAGCTGCTGTCCTTTTTTCTGTGGGATACTTTGATGAGGTGTTAAAACTGACACCCAGCACGTCAGTGGGTTTCTGTTTGAGTTCCTTGCCCATGGCAGCTGGATGACATGGGCATGCTTCTGAGCTGATTAATGTCCTTAAAGGAAGGAAATCTGCCATCCTTACGTGGCCTGGCCTACATGTGACTCCAGACCCATAGCAATGTGTTGATGCTTAAATGCCCTCTGAACATGGGCAATTAGGGATGGGCAATAAGTGCTGGCCTAGCCAGCGACACCCACGTCCCATGAATGAATTTTTTTTTAAATTCTTTTTTTTTAATTTCACGGGATGTGGGCATTGCTGGCTAGGCCAGCATCTGATGCCTGTCCCTAGTTGCCCTTGAGAAGGTGATGGTGAGCCACTTTCCTGAACCGCTGCAGTTGTTGTGGTGCAGGTATATCTACAGTACTGTTAGGAAGAAAGTTCCAGGATTTTGATCCAGCGACAGTGAAGGAATGGCAGTGTAGTTCCAAATCAGGATGGTGTGTTGCTTGGAGGGGAACTTTTCAGGTAGTGGTGGCGTTTCCATGCATTTGCTACCCTTGTCCTTCAAGGTGGTACAGGTTGTGGGTTTGAAAAGTTCTGTTGGAGGAGCCTTGGTCAGTTGCTGCAGTGTCTTTCAGATAGTACACACTGCTGTCATGCGTTCCAAAGCCTACCATTTGCTGCGAAAACAATTTTTCCCTCATGTCGCTGTGACTACTTTTGTTAATCGCCTTAGTTCTCAACTCTTCTACTAATGGAAATAGTTTCTCTCATTAACTCCATCTCGACACCCAATGATTTTGAACACTTCAGTCAAATTTTCTCTCAATGTTCTCTTCTATAAGCTGACAATCCCAGCTTCTCCAATATGTCCACATAACTGAGGTCCCTCATCCATGGAGCCATTCTTCTAAATATTTTCTCCACCCTCTCTCAAGCCTTCACATCCATCCCAATGTGCAGTGCCCAGAATTAAACACTGTACCCCAGCTGAGACCGTATCAGATAACTTCCTTTCTTTTGTACTCTATGCCTCTATTTATAAAGCCTAGTATCTCAGCTGCCTTTTTAAGCACTTTGTCAGCTTGCCCTGCAACCCTCACTGATTTGTGCACATATACCACCAGGTCTTTCTGTTCCTGCACCCCCTTTAGAAACATGTCTTTTATTTTATATTGCATATCCTGTTATGATATGACAGGTGGTAATTGCCGGGTTGACCAAATCCCAGGGGGAAACTTGGCCAAGCTATCACAACGATTTGCATTTGTATTTTATTACGAGAAGGCATATGTGCTAAAGTCAGAAGTAAAGATTCCACTACCACTGGAAATTTTAAATATTAAATTAAAACATTTATTAACAAAAAAAGAAAACTTAAATACACAAGATTATAGTTACACATTCAATTTAGTCTTGTAACATTTCCCAAAAGATTTCCACTTAGCTAGACTTGCAAATAAACACCATGTTACTGACAACAGTCCCTATAGATTCTTAAGCTAGAAAACATCCAGTAATATTACTGCAAGGCATCCACTGTTGCCATAGGGGAGGTATGGCACAAGCTTCTTTCTTCCTTGACAATGGAAATCCAAGGCTTGTAATAAAACCTTGCTTTCTGGAACAAGCAAGCTTTTCTGTGGTGGCTAGAGGCTGCTTTTCACAGTCTGTCTTCACACAGCCCACTCTTCAAGATCTCACATGGCCACTCACTTCATACAGCTTTCAATCTTTCCATAAATATATTTTCTCCCCTTTTATCTTTTTAAACCGATTGTTCTTAACCTTCTTTTGAAACTTACCTTTTCCAGAATCATAAAATCTTTCATGTTGTCATTATGGCCAGCAGTTTTGAGAAAAATAAACTTAATAACTTTGCTTTATTTATGATCTTCACCAGTTGTAAAACTTCCTTTGTCTCTTTGAAATTCATCAGCTAAAAATCCACTCCTCATTTACCTCCTAATGCAAATTCCTATTCAGAAAGTACCTACTGGGATCCCATCCTGTCCATCTCTGCTTCAAAATGCCTGCTTTTACACCTAATCCCTTTGATGATTTAAACCTTGCCTGACTGTCTTCAGTTTAATTAAATTAGTGTCTCTGTCTCTAAAAGTTTTTCTGTCTCTAAAAGTTTTTCTGTCTCTAAAATATCTGTAAAAGTTTTTCGAATAAACTGACTGGCCTGCAATTGCTGGGTTTATCCTTGCACCTTTTTTGAATAGGGGGATGACATTTGCAATTCTCCAGTTCTTCGGCACCACCCCTGTATTTCAGGAGAATTGAAAGAGTATGACTAGTGCCTCTGCAATTTCCACCCTTCTCTCTGGATCCTAGGATGCATTCCATTTGGTCCTGGTGATTGATAAACTTCAAATGTAGCCAGCCTTAGACATAGACATAGAAAATAGGAGCAGGAGCGTGTCACTCGGGCCTTCTACCCTTCACCGCCATTCAATATGATCATGGCTCATCCTCTATCTTAAAGCCATACTCCCGCTCTCTCCCCATACCCCTTGATGCCTTTAGAGTCCAGAAACCTATTCCCTTCTTAAATATATTCAGTGACTTGGCCTTCGCGGCCGACTGTGGTTTTTCTTTTATTCACTCATGGGATGTGGGCTTTGCTGGTTGGGCTAGCATTTATTTCCCATGCCTAGTTGCCCTTGAGAAGGCGGTGGTGAGCTGTTTTCTTGAATTGCTGCAGTCCATGTGGTGGAGGTACACCCACAGTGCTGTTAGGGAGGGTGTTCCAGGATTTTGACCCAGTGACAGTGAAAGAACGGCGATATATTTCCAAGTCAGGATGGTGAGTGACTTGGAGGGGAACTTCCAGGTGGTGGTGTTCCCATCTATCTGCAGCCCTTGTCCTTCTACATGGTAGTGATCGTGGGTTTGGAAGGTGCTGTCTAAGGAGCCTTGGTGAATTCCTGTAGTGCATCTTGTAGATGGTACACACTGCTGCTACTGTGCCAGTCAAGCGGACTGCTTTGTCCTGGATGGTGTCGAGCTTGAGTTATTGTGGGAGCTGCATTTATCCAGGCAGAAGGGGAGTATTCAATCACTCTCCTGGCTTGTGCCTTGTAGATAGCGGACAGGCTTTGGGGAGTCAGGAGGTGGGTTACTCGTCACAGGATTTCTAGCCTCTGACCTGCTCTTGTAGCCACAGTATTTATATGACTAGTCCAGTTCGGTTTCTGGTCAATGGTAACCCCCCCCGGGATGTTGATAGTGGGGGATTCAGTGATGGTAATGCCATGGAATGTCAAGGGGCGATGGTTAGATTCTCTCTTGTTGGAGATGGTCATTGCCCGGCACTTGTGTGGCTTGAATGTTACTTGCCACTTGTCAGCCCAAGCCTGGATATTGTCCCGTCTGGCTGCATTTGGACATAAGAACAAACGAAATAGGAACAAGAGTAGACCATTCGGCCCCTCCACCATTCAATAGGACCATGGCAGATCTTGTGTTTCGATTCCCACATTCCCATCTAACCCTGATAACCTTTGATTCCCTCACCTAACAAGAATCTATCTACCTCTGCCTTAAAAATATTCAATGACCCCCCACCTCCATCACCTTCTGAAGCAGAGAATTCCAAAGTCGCACAACCCTCAGAGAAAAAAATTCTCCTCATCTCTGTCCTAAAATGGCGACCCCTAGTGCTGGACACACCCACAAGAGGAAACATCCTTTTGACGCCTACCTTTTCAAGGCCGTACACGATCTTGTATATTTCAATCAAATCACCCCTCACTCTTCTAAATCCCAGTGGAATCAAGTCCAGTCTGTCCAATCTTTCCTCATAAGACAGCCCACTCATTCCAGGTATCAATCTAGTAAATCTCCTTTGAACCGCCTCCAATGCATTTACATCTTTCCTTAAATAAGGAGACCAAAACTGCACACAGTATTCAAGGTATGGTCTCACCAATGCCCTGTTGGACAGCTTCATTATCTGAGAAGTTGCAAATGGTGCTGAACATTGTGCAATCATCAGTGAACATCCCCACTTATGATGAAAGGAAAGTCATTGATGAAGTTGCTGAAGATGGTTAGGCCGAGGACATTACCCTGAGGAACTCCTGCAGTAATGTCCTGAATCTGAGAGACAGACCTCCATTAACCACAATCATCTTCCTTTGTGCTGGGCATGCCTCCAACCAGTGGAGTTTTCCCCCTGATTCCCATTAACTCCAGTTTTGCTCGGGCTTCTTGGTGCCACACTCGGTCAAATGCGGCCTTGATGTCAAGGGCAGTCACTCTCACCTCGGGAGTTCAGCTTTTTTGTCCATATTTGAACCAAGGCTGTATTGAGGTCAGGAGCTGAGTTGCCCTGGCAGAACCCAAACTGGGTGTCAGTGAGCAGGTTATTGCTAAGCAAGTACCACTTGATAGCACAATTGATGACCCCTTCCATTACTTTACTGATGATCGAGAATAGAATGATGGGGCAGTAATTGGATATGTCCTGATTTTTTTGTGTACAGAACATACCTGGGCAGTTTTCCACATAGCTGGGTAGATGCCAGTGTTGCAGCTCCAATGAAATAGCTTGGTTAGGGGTGCAGCAGGCAAGTTCTGGAGCACAAGTCTTCAGTACTATTGCCAGAATATTGTCAGCGCCCATAGCCTTTGCAGTATCCAGTACCTTCAGCCATTTCTTGATATCATGTGGATAATTTAATTGGCTGAAGATTGTCATCTGTGATGCTGTGGACCCCTGGAGGAGGCCGCGATGGATCATCCACTCAGCATTTCTGGCTGAAGATTGGAGCAAATGCTTCAGCCTTATCTTTTGCACTGATTGATGAGCTCCTCCATCATTGAGGATGGGGATATTTGTGGAGCCTCCTCCTCGAGTGAGTTGTTTAATTGTTCACCACCATTCATGGCTGGATATGGTAGGACTGCAGAGCTTAGATCTGATCCATTGGTTGTGGGATTGCTTAGCCCTGTCTATCACTTGCTGCTTATGCTGTTTGGCACGCAAGTAGCCCTGTGTTATAGCTTTGGCAGGTTGACATTTTTGGGTATGCCTGGTGCTGCTCCTGGCATGCCCCCCTGCACTCTTCATTAAACCAGGATTGATGGTAATGGTAGAGTGGAGGATACCAGGCCATGAGGTTACAGATTGTATTCGAGTACAATTCTACTGCTTCTGATGGCCCACACAGCCTCCTGGATGTCCAGTCTTGAGTTGCTAGATCTGTTTGAAATCTATCCAATTAGCACGGTGATAGTGCCACACAATACGATGGAAGGTATCTTCAATGTAAAGGCAGGACTTTGTCCCCACAAAGACTGTGTGGTAGTCATTCCTACCGATACTGTCATGGACATATGCATCTGCGGCAGGCAGATTGGTGAGGATGAGCTTTTTCCCTCTTGTTGGTTACCTCACTACCTGCCACCAACCCAGTCTATCAGCTATGACCTTTAGGACTTGACCAGCTCGGTCAGTAATGGTCCTACCGAGCCACTCTTGGTGATGGATATTAAAGTCCCCCACCCAGACTACATTCTGCGCCCTTGCCACCCTCAAGGTGGTATTCAACATGGAGGAATACTGATTCATCAGCTGAGGGAGGGTAGTACGTGGTAATCAGCAGGAGCTTTCCTGTTGACCTCATGTTTGACGTGATGCCATGAGACTTAATGGGGTCCGGAGCCGATGTTGAGGACTTGCAGGGCAACTCCCTCACGATTGTATATTGCTGTGCTCTGCTGGGTGCGTCCTGCTGGTGGAACAGAACATACCCAGGGATGAGGATGGTAGTGTCTGGGATGATATCTGTAAGATATGATTCCGTGAGGATGACTATGTCCGGCTGTTACTTGACTAGTCTGTGAGACAGCTCTCCCAATTTTCGCACTAGCCCCCACATGTTAGTAAGGAGGGTAGACAGGGTTGAGTTTGCTGTTGTCTTTTCCGGTGCCTAGGTCGATGTCCAGTTTCATTCCTTTTTTGAAACTCTGTGGAGGTTTAATACAACTGAGTGGCTTGCTGAGGGCATTTAAGAGTCAACTGCTGGAGTCTGGAGGGTCTGGAGTCACATGTAGACCAGACCAGGTAAGGACAGCAGATTTCCTTTCCTAAAGGACATTAGTGAACCAGATGGGTTCTTAGAACAATTGACACTGGTTTCATTGTCATCATTAGACTTTTAATTCCAGATTTTTATTGAATTCAAATTCCACCATCTGCTGTCGTCGGATTCGAACCGAGGCTCCCAGAGCATTCCCCTGGGTCTCTGGATTACTAGTCCAGCGACAATACCACTACCCCATTGCCTCCCCGATAGGGAATTCCACAGGTTCACCACTCTCTGAATGAAGAAGTTTCTCCTCATCGCAATCCTAAATGGCATATCTCGTATCCCAAGATTGTAACCCCTTGTTCTAGATCCCCCGGCAAGAGGAAACATCATTGCTGCGTCCAGTCTGTCCATCCCTGTCAGAATTTTATATTTTTCATGAGATCCCCTCTTATTCTTCTAAACTCCAGTGAACACAGGCCTAGTCAGCCCAATCTCTCCTCATACGACAATCCTGCCATCCCAGGAATCGGTCTCGTGAGCCTTCGCTGTACTCCCTATATTGCAAGTATATCCTTTCTTAGGTAAGGAGACCAAAACTGCAATCAGTACTCCAGGTGTGGTCTCTCAAAGGCCCTGTATCGCTGCAGTAAGACATCCTTGCTTCTGTACTCGAGAAGTCCTCTCGCAATGGAGGCCAACATACCATTTGTCGCCTTAACTGCTTGCTGCATCTGCATGCTTGCTTTGTGATTGTTGTACAAGGACACCCAGGTCCTTTTTTACATCAACATTTCCCAAGCTGTCACCATTTAAATAATACTCTGCCATTCTGTTTTTCCCACCAAAGTGAATAACTTCACACTTATCCACATTATACTGCATCTGCCATGTATTTGCCCACTCACTCAATGTGTCTTAATTGCCTTGAAGCCTCTTGACACCCTATTCACCTCTCACATCTCCACCAAGTTTCATGTCAGTTCCCTCATCCAAATCATTAATATATTGTGAATAGCTGGGACCCGAGCACTGATCCTGTGGTACCCCACTAGTCACCACCTGCCATTCTGAAAAAGACCCATTTATTCCTACCCTTTGTTTCTTGTCTGCTAACTAATTTTCAATGCATGCCAATATATTATCCCCAATACCATGTGTTTTAATTTTACACACTGACCTCTCACGTGGGGCTTTATCAAAAGCTTTCTGAAAATCCAAATACACTACCTCCACTGGTTCTCCCTGATTTATTCTGCTAGTTACACCCTCAAAAAAAATCTAGTCGGTTTGTCAGACATGATTTCCCTTTCATAAATCCATGTTGACTTTGTCGAATCCCGTTGATATTTTCTAAGTGTCCTGTTATCACATCCTTTAGAAAAGACTGGCATTTTCCCTGCTACCGATGTAAGGCTAACGGGTCTATAACTGCCTGTTTTCTACCTCCCTACTTTTTTAATTAGTGGGGTTACAATTGCCACCCTCCAATCTGCCGGGACTGTTCGAGAATCTATAGAATTTTGGAAGATGACAACCAACACTGTTACGATGGCCGTCACCTTTAGTACCCTGGGATGTAGATTATTAGGCTCTGGGGTTTTATCGGCTTTCAGTCCCACTAATTTCTCCAGCATTATTGCTGTAGTAATACTAATTTCCTTCAATTCCTCCTGACTCGACCTTCAGTTCCCTAGCATTTCTGGGAAGTTATTTGTGCCTTTCTCCGTGAAGACATAACTAAAGTAGTTGTTTAATTGCTTTGCTATTTCCTTGTTCTCTATTATAAATTCTCCTGTTTTGGACTGAAAGGGACCTACATTTGTCTTCACTAATCTTTTTCTTTTTACATACCTCTTTATCAATTTTTAGCCCGTCCAGTGTCTCAATTACCGCCTCTTTCACTGACTTTGACAGCCCATTTGTTGGTAAAGATAGATGCAACGAGCTCATTTAGTATCTCAGCCATGCCCTCTGCCTCCTTGTGTGTAAATCCCCTTTTTGGTCCCAAAGTGTCCTCCTTTACTTCAGTGACAGCCATTCGCTGACTCATTCCTCAGAGCAATGTCTTGACCAATCAAGGTCAAGCTGCCCGGTTTAAATTTCAAATAATGCTTGGCAGTTAACTGTCAGTCACCATTAATGGTGCATTCTACATGGCAACTCGACTTGCCAACCAATCAGCACTCTGTCCACATGCAGTATAAATTTTCGCATTATATTGGTATTCTTGCGAGTGTCCTAATGAGAACAAGACGAAATGTTTAGACATGTCTCTTTTTTCAGCAATACTCGAATTCTGTACTACCAAATGACTATTCTGTATAAGTTTCCCAATTGACATTTGAGCCACTTGGCCCACCTCATTCCCCAGAGCTAGATTCAGCAATGACTCCTTCAGTGAGCTGGAAACATACAACTGCTTTAGTTTCACAGATAAAAGTGGCATGGCATTGGAGGGTAGCTGGAGCCTATGAAACAACAGCTCAGCACAAGTCAGTGCTTTCTTTGTGCATGAGCCCAGATAATGACAGTTACTTAACTTTGGAGGACATCACAAGCAAATCTGTTCCTCCCATTCAGCTTCAGATGAGAGGAGGAAATTTGAGTATGAGGGAAGAAGAAACCCCTCAAAGGTAACTTTTGCACAACACACACATTCTCCATACTTAACAATTCTGCTCCAGTTGTTACAGGTGAAATTACAGCTACTCAATAAAAACAGTTCCTAATCAATTGCACAGAATCACAAACTTAACAGAGGCAGTGTTTTCTTGCTGCTTTGAGATAGTAGAGTCTTGTATTATTGCCACCTTGGGGAAAAAAAGATTCATTCAAATGCTTGCTTCCACTTCCTTTCTTTCTCTCTTTTTGAGTTTTTTTAGACATTATTTTGTGTGTGCTCGTACTGTCTTGTACCTAGTCGTTGTTCCATAGGCTCTAGCTAGCCTCCAATGCCATGCCATTGGTTTTAATGTTCAAAAGTTCCCTAGATTCTGGAAAGATCCCATCAACTTGGAAAATAGCGAATGTGACTCTTCTATTCAAGAAAGGAGGGAGACAGAAAGCAGGAAACTCCAGGCCAGTTAGCTTAACATTTGTCCTGGGAAAATGCTGCAATCTATTATTGAAGTTTTGATGGAGTACTTAAAAAATGGAATCAACATAATTTTGTGAAAGGGAAATCATGTTTGACTAAATTATTGGAGTTCTTTGAGGAAGTGACAAGCACGTGGATAAAGGGGAACCTGTGAATATGCTGTACTTAGATTTCCAGAAGGCATTTGACAAGGTGCCACAACAAAGGTTATTATGCAAAATGAGAGTTCATGGTCTAGGGGGTAACATTTTGGCAGGGATAGAGGATTGGTTAGCTAATAGGAAACAGCGAGTAGGCAAAATGAGTAATTTTCAGGTTAATAAGAGGGATCAGTACTGGGGCTCAACTATTTACAATTTATCTCAAAGACTTGGACAAAGGGACTAAATGTATGGTTGCTAAATATGGTAGGATAGGTAGGAAAGTAAGTTGTGAAGACGACATAAAGGAGCCTGCAAAGAAATATAGATAAGTTAAATAAGCAGGCAAAAATTTGGTAGATGGAGTATAATGTGGAAAAATGTGAACTTGTCCACTTTAGCAGGAAGAATAGAAAAGCATCATATTATTTAAATGGAGAGAGATTGCAGAACTCTTAGATGTAGAGGGACCTGGGTGTCCTGGTACATGAATCAGAAAAAGTTAGTATGCAGGTGCAGCAAGTGATTAGGAAGGTGAATGGAATGTTGTTGTTTATTGCAAGGCGAATGGCATATAAAAGTAGGGATACTTTGCTACAGTTGTACAGCGCGTTGGTGAGACCACTTCTGGAGCACTGTGTACAGTTTTGGTCTCCTTATTTAAGAAAGGATATAAATGCATTAGAAGTAGTTCAGTGAAGGTTCATGCGATTGATACCTGGGATGGGGAGAAAAGGTTGAACAGGCCGGGCCTGTATCCATTGGAGTTTAGTAGAAGGCGATCTTATTGAAACATGTAAAATCCTGAGGGGATTTCACAGGGTGGATGCTGAAAGGATGTCTCCCCTTATGGAAGAGACTAGTACTTGGGGACACAGCTTAAAAATAAAGGATTTCCCATTTAAGACGGAGATGAGGAGAAATTTTTTTCTGAGGCTGAGTGTCTTTGGAATGCTCTTCCTCAGAAAGCGGTGGAGGCAGGTCATTGAATATTTTTGAGGCCAAGATAGGTAGATTCTTGACTAACAAGGGTGTCAAAGGTTACTGATGGTTGGCGGGAATGTGGAGTTGAGGCCACAATCAGATCAGCCATGATCTTATTGAAAGATAGAGCAGGCTTGAGGGGCCAATTGCCCCACTCCTCCTAATGTATATGTAACATATGTATACATGTACAAGGAACGCAGAAAGTTAGCATGCAAGTACAGCAAGCAATTAGGAAAGCAAATGACATGTTGGCCTTCATTGCAAATGGATTGGAGTACAGGAATAAAGAAGCCCTGCTACAATTGTCGGCGAGACCACATCTGGAGTGCCGTGTGCAGTTTTAGCCTCCTCATTTAAAAAAGGATACACTTGCATTGGTGGCAGTTCGGCAAAGGTTCACTAAATTGGCCCTGGGATGAGTAAATTGGGTTTATATTCTCTGGAGTTTGAAAGAATGAGAGGTGATCTCTTGAAACAGACAAGATTCTGAAGTGGCTTGCTGGGGTAGACGCTGATGGATTATTTCTGCTGGTTGGGGAATCTAAAACATGGGAGCACAGTCTCAGAATAAGGGGCCAATCATTTAGGACTGAGATGAGGAGAAATTACTTCACTCAAAGGGTTGTGGATATTTGGAATTCTCAACCCTGCGGGATTGTGGATGCTCCATCGTTGAATACATTTAAGGCTGGGATAGACAGCTTTTTGGTTTCTCAGGGATTGAGGGATATGGGGAAGAGGTGGAAAGTGGTGTTGAAACCCAAGATCAGCCATGATCGTATTGAATGGTGGAAAAGGCTCGACCGGCCATGTAGTCTACTCCTGCTCCTATTTCTTGTGTTCTAATTATTTAGTACATTTGGTGCTTATTGTAGATTATTCTTTAATTTCTCATGGAAGGGTTAAAGTATTTTAAGGATAAAACTAAAAGTGGTCATAGAGACTTAAATCAGCTTTACAAAGTCCATTTTCTTTTCTGCAGAATCAGACCTCAGATTTTCCTCAAACATTGTTGCATCAAGCCAGTTTATGAACTAAAACCTTTCACAACACACAAGTCAATTATCACAGTAGCTAGAGAGATTTAAATTCAATTAATAAATCTGGAATAAATTTCTAGTCTTATTAATAACGGTCATGAAGTCTCATGGTATCAGGTCAAACACAAGGAAGTCTCCTGCTGATTACCACTACCTGAACGTACCATGTTCCTGAAAGAGTAATGCAGTAAGTTATCAGCAAGACTCCAAACTGACAGTGTCATGGATGTATCTGATACATAAATGAGGATGTACTCACTTTCTTTACCTCTGCAGAGAGTATTGATTTAACACATTTTTCACCAGAACTTCACCAATTTTCAGCTCAGCAACACTTGTCCTCTCATATACACAACACAACAACAACCTGATATTTTATTGCATGCTCAGGTTAGGAGCATATGACTTAAGAGCAGGAATAGGCCTTTCGGCCCTTTGAGCCTGCTCTGCCCTTCTGTAAGATCATGGCTGACCTGGTTGTGGTCACAACTCCACCTTTCTGCCTGCCTCCCATAATCCTTGACTCCCTTGTCTATCAAAAATCTATCTAACTCAGCTTTGAATAAATTCAATGACCCAGCCTCCACTGTTTTCTGGGGAGAGAATTGCACAGACTTCCAGGTACTTCATAACCAATAGATTACTTTGAAGTGCACGTGCTATTATGTAAGGAAATACAGGAGGCAATGTACCCACCGAAACTGGTCTTTTCTCCAGTTGTAGTGGACTGTTTGCAGTATGAGCTGGCCTTTCATTTGCTCCAGCAGCAATTGAATACACATTGGCTGCTTGAATGGCAGAAGAGCAATGAATTTTAGGTTGTTTGTGAACCTGAGAGGCTTTGGAAAGGAGTGACCATCTCTGTAACTTTATTCTAGAGAGCAGATCCTGGTATATTAATTGTAAGAATGTGGCTGAACAGAATTAAAAGCATGCAAAGTAATAATATGGAAGCCTATAATAAAATGGAGAGTTACAGGCTGTCATGGAATGGAGGATAAAAGCAAAAAACTGCGGATGCTGGAAATCCAAAACAAAAACAAAATACCTTGAAAAACTCAGCAGGTCTGACAGCATCTGCGTAGAGGAATACAGTTAACGTTTCGAGTCCGCATGACTCTTCAACAGAACAGTTCTGTTGAAGAGTCATGCGGACTCGAAACGTTAACTGTGTTCCTCTCCGCAGATGCTGTCAGACCTGCTGAGTTTTTCCAGGTATTTTTGTTTTTGTTATGGAATGGAGGATCTTGGATTGCTATCATCTGAACCTCCTACTTAGATTCCAGCTGTAAGATTCCAGCTGTAAGTCACTCCTGCATATCCACGATTCAGCATCTGAATCTTTCTTCCTTCTTGATTAGATTGCCCCCTCTCCAAGCCCCAGAAAGGTATCTTTTCTCATTTGTGGAACACATGTTGGAAATTGCTTTGATTAACAAAGTCATTTTTAATAAATAAATATGGAAATACTTATTTTCAGAGACGACTAGAAAGCCTTGGGAAAGATCAAGCACTGTAAATGGCAACAAATCCCCAGTAATATCCAGGTAAGATCAAACAGCTTTAAAGCAATATACGATGCAGGTAGGCAGTCTGGTGCCATAATATGATGGTGTATTAATTATGAACATGTTTTGCATTCTGTAGGAGGATATGAATGTGTCCTCAGATGATAAGTATCTGGTGGGAGACAGGTTGCCAGGGAGAAAGGTACATGGAGGTAGAATAAATTCCAGAAAAGCCTTCTTGGTTGATGAGTGACCTGAGAGTTGCTCCTCAGTTTGTTGTAGGATGCTTGTAGGGAAGGAGCAATAAATTAAAAAAATAAATAAAAATAGTTTGTTCCACTGTAAACAACACTTAGAAATTTTACATTATTGTCCTTTTGTACCCAGCTGACCAAAGCATGTATTCAAATACTTTTAGAAGAGTTCAGGTGATACTATTTGCCTGCTTTTTTATAATGTCAGCTTGGCTCAGTGGTGGCATTGCCTTCTTTGAATCAGAGATTGTGGGTTCAAGTCCTACCGCAGGACTGATCACATAATCTCTAGCTGACTTTTTGGTGCAGCTCTGAGAGAGTACGCATCAACCCAGAATCCTGCAGAGTATGGCCGCCTCCAAGCAGCATGGCAGGAAGAGATACATTTAGTTAGATTACATCCTTTTCTCTTGGCTGTGCATTCGTATTTTCTTTTCCATTTTTAGTGGTGATTATAGACATCCTACAGAGGAACTTCTCTGCTCTTCAAATGTTAATATTTATCTTTTACATCCATCTGATAAGGCAGGGAGTTAAAAGGTTATCCTTTCATTTTCTAACTCTTTAATTTTGGATTTCGTGGCTAGGACCCTCTTTCTGCACCCCAAGGTGACGATACTGACCAGGGATTTGGGTTTATAGTCTCTGCCTTCTGCAGAATCTGAGCGACATTGACAGAAAAAGGAACTTAGAAACAAATTTCTGATTTTCAGTTTACTTGCCTGGTTTCTTGAACAGAAAGAAAAAGAAAATCTTGCATTTATACAACTCAGGATGTCCCAAATTGCTTTTCAGCAAATACAGTACTTTTGAGGTCTAGTAGTCACTGTTGTAGTCTAGGGAACATGTAAGCCAATTTGCACACAACAAGCCCCCACAAACAACTTTATGCTAAGGACCAGGTGACCTGCTTTGAGTGATGTCGATTAAGAGATAAATATTAGCTCGGAAACTGGAAAGAACTTCCCTGCTCCTCTTCAAAATACTGCCATGGGATCTTTTAAGTCCACCTGAAATGGTAGATGGGGCCTCGATTTAACATTTCATCTGGAAAATGTGACGAAGCTGAGTATTGTTCAATCCGTTTTGAATCACCAACACACCAGCCTTACACCGCCTTGGTTTCATGTTTCCTAATATTTATTTGGTATCAATAATAGTGGTTGTTACAATCTTCAAAATAATTGTTTGTGTTAAGTCCACACTATTTTCTGTAGATAATATAATACATGAATACTGTTGCAAGGAAAAGATGTGCACGGATTAAAAATTCAGATCCTTCAGTATGGAGGAAGTATCTTGTGGCAAATACTCTGTTAACCAGAGGTTTTCTGATGATGCGAAACTATTAGATCCTACCCCAGAATCAGCAGGATATATTCTTATATCACATTTTTGTTTTATTCATTCATGGGATGTGGGCTTTGCTGGCTGGGTCAGCATCTATTGCTCATCTCTAGTTGCCCTTGAGAAGGTGGTGGTGCGCTGCCTCCTTGAACCACTGCAGTCCACCTGGTGTAGGGACACCAACAGCTCTGTTTGGAAGGGAGTTCCAGGATTTTGACCCAGAGACAGTGAAGGAACGGTGATATATTTCCAAGTCAGGATGGTGAGTGAGTTGGAGGGGAACTTCCGAGTGGTGGTGTTCCCAACTTTCTGCTGCCCTTGTCCTTCTAGATGGTAGTGGTCATGAGTTTGGTTGATGCTGTCTAAGGAGCCTTTGTTAATTCCTGCAATATATCTTGTAGATGATACACACTGCAGCTACTGTACATCGGTGGTGGAACGAATGAATGTTTGTGGATGTGATGCCAATCAAGTGGAATACTTTGTCCTGGATAATGTCAAGCTTCTTGAGTGTTGTGGGAGCTGCACACATCCAGGCATGTGGGGAGTATTCCATCACACTCCTGACTAGTGCCTTTTAGATGGTGGACAGGTTTGGGGAGTGAGGAGATGAGTTACTCGTCGCAGGATTCCTAACCTCTGACCTGCTCTTGTAGCCACAGTATTTATATGGCTAGTCCAGTTCAGTTCCTGGTAAATGGTAAGCCCCCAGGATATTGATAGTGGGGGATTCAATGGTGGTGATGCCACTGAATTTCAAGGGGTGATGGTTGGATTCTGTCTTGTCGGAGATGGTCATTGCGTGACACTTGTGTGGCGCGAATGTTATCATCAGCGAACATCCCCACTTCTGACCTTATAATAAAAGGAAGGTCATTGATGCAGCAGCCAAAGGACACTGCCCTGAGGAACTCATGCAGTAATGTCCTGGAGCTGAGATGACTGACCTCCAACAACCACAACCATCTTCCTTTGTGCTAGGTATGACTCTAACCAATGGAGTGTTTTCACCCTGATTCCCATTGACTCCAGTTTTGCTCGGGCTCCTTGATGCCACACTCAGTCAAATGCTGCCTTGATGTCAAGGACAGTCACTCTCGCCTCACCTCGAGAGTTCAGCTCTTTTGTCAATGTTTGAATGAAGGCTGTGATGAGGTCATAAGCTGAGTGACCCTGGTGGAACCCAAACTGGGTGTTAGTGAGCAGGTTATTGCTAAGCAAGTGCTGCTTGATTGCATTGTTGATGACCCCTTCCATTACTTTACTGATGATGGAGAGTAGACGATGATGATGGGACGGTAATTGGCCGGGTTGGATTTGTCCTGCTTTTTGTATACAGGACATATCTGGGCAATTTTCCACATAGCCAGGTAGATGCCAGTGTTGTAACATCTGGTGTAGTACTGGAACAGCTTGGCTAGGGGCGGGGCAAGTTCTGGAGCACAAGTCTTCAGTCCAATTGCTGAATGTTGTCAGGGCCCATAGCTTTTGCAGCATCCAATGCCTTCAGCTGTTTCTTGATATCATGTGGAGTGAATCGAATTGGCTGATGATTGGCATCTGTGATGCTGGGGACCTCCGGAGGAAGCCAAGATGGATCATCCACTCGGCACTTCTAGCTGAAGATTGTAGTAAATGCTTCAGCCTTATCTTTTGCACTGATGTGCTGGGCTCTCCCATCACTGAGGATGGGTATATTTGTGAAGCCACCTCCTCCAGTGAGTTGCTTAATTGTCCACCACCATTGATGGCTGGATGTGGTAGGACTGCAGAGCTTAGATCTGACCCTATATTTGTGGGATCGCTTAACTCTGCTAACCTGCCCTCAAAATCCAGCTCAGTGCTCATAACAGTGACCTTCATGTTTGGAAAATACCTATGAAGGATTATACTTATGTTTAAACTATCTGAATTCTTAAATAAATAGTCAGTAACTGCCTCCTAATTGCCACTGCTCTTAGTATAACTGCACAGCTATGTAACTGGGAAATAGGCTTGGATTTAGAAGCTTTGGCACAGGTGCTCAGTATTGTTCCATGGATGTGTATTGGCAGCAACATGTCACCGCAGCCTGTAAAATGTCAGGTGATCTTCTGTCCCAGTAGTGCTGTATTTTGGGCTGAATATCAGAAGTAAGCTATTTTATGAGCATTTGAATTTTTGTATTTACCTTTTGATGTTTTATGTACAAAAACAAAAACTTTTGAAATGCAGACATGAAACCAGTACTCTATAAGTAAAATATAAAGGTGGAGATTTTAGTTTCTGCATTCACGATGCTTGCAACTCTTCATGGGGCTAAGAGCGCCCAGCCCTCAATTATTGGTGGTGTAACTTTGAGAGGCGACGATATTTGGGTTGATGCTGATTCCTTTGCTACACCCACAACATTGAGAATTTTTTTTCAAGCTTCCTTTTCTTTCTCATAGACGAGATTCTCCGTGGAGAAATCAACTGATCTCTGACAACAAGCTCTATGACACACTAAACAGGTACCAGCTGGCCTGTTGAGTCTGTTTTCAAAAATAATTTTAAAAATCAGTATGCATAACTAGAAATGACCAGTGAGGGTCAGAGCCCACAGTGCATGGGATTATGGGATGTGTGTATTAATCTGCATGCTAAGTGTGATATTTATTTGGGTGGGGGGGTCCAAGAATTTCCTTTTTTCTGCCCTAGTTTTCTATTTCCTCTTGTGAACAATGGTTTCCTTCATGCCTTATGATGGGCATACAGGTGAGCACAAATACTTACACTGTTAAGGTTTCCCACTACAGGTTTTTCTCCCTAAACTTAAGTTTTTTGTGACTTGAGTATCCCAAATAGCAGATTAAACTTTTAAGACTTCAATTTATGTCTTTAAAAATTCCCATATTGCTCAAGATGAAAAAGTTATAACCTATGTAAATGAACAGTCACAGGAAGCATTGTTAACATATGACGAGAGGCCTTTGAGTTGCACAAGAGAGAGAATTTTGGGCAGCTCACTCTTCCATCGGCAACTAACTTTCAGGTTCAACTCAGATTTTCCAACACTTACTTCCCCAACTCCTTCCCAAAACATGTGAAATAAGATTCACTTAGCGATTGAGTATCAGTATTAATTGTTGCAGGTACAGGTGCCCTGTACAGTGAGGATGTAGCTGCAATCTGAAATCCACATGTCATTGATAAATGCTTTTCTTGGACCTCTGCATGTGTGTCAAAATTTTCAAAGTTTATATGGAATTATTGGTGCAGCAATATTAATTCTATCTCGGTTGCCTTAATCCTGTTTCACTCAGAGTGCCCAAAAACAGCAGCAATTCCTGTGTGGAACCAATGTTTGTTTGCAATGCTATCTTGTAACCTTCTGTGCTTACTCACCATTGTGGAATCCAGCAACAAAACAGCTGCATTGTATTGCCCTGCCTCAAACTGCAATATAATGAAGTTTGGGCTTTAAAAGCCTTTCAATTGTAGGAAGAAAGGAAGAATGAAGGCGAGGAGTTCCACAGTTTTGAAGTACTGTAAAAGAATTAAAAGATTGTTAAAGTGTACAGGTCCCCAAACAGTACCCACACAGTAGGACAGGATATGAAGGAAGAAATAATGGAAGTTTGACACAAATGTACGACGATAATCATGGGGAATTTTCATCTACATATAGGTTGGGAAAATCAGATGGGCAAAGGTAGCCTAGATGAGGAGTTCAAAGAATGTTTTGGGGACAGTTTCTTGGAACAACATG
Organism: Cetorhinus maximus; assembly: GCF_964194155.1. Classification (NCBI taxonomy): domain Eukaryota; kingdom Metazoa; phylum Chordata; class Chondrichthyes; order Lamniformes; family Cetorhinidae; genus Cetorhinus; species Cetorhinus maximus. Next base: position 173,389,842 of record NC_135883.1, read on the forward strand.
TTCTGGAGCCAACCAGAGAGCAGGCTATAGTAGACATACAAACATATGAATTAGGAGCAGGGGTAGGTCACTTGGCCCCTTCAAGCCTGCTCCGCCATTCAATGAGGTCATGGCCAACCTGATTTTAACCTCGTATTCTTGCCTACCCCGATAACCTTTCACCTCCTTGCTTATCAAGAATCTATCTACCTCTGCTTTAAAGATATTTAAGGACTCTACCACAACCACCTTTTGAGGAAGAGAATTCCGAAGTCTCACAGCACTCAGAAAAAAAATCCTCAGTGGGTGACCCCTTATTTTGAAAGTGACCCTGAGTTCTAGATTCTCCCACAAGAGGAAATATCCTTTCCACATTCATCCTATCAAGTCCTTTCAGGATCTTATATGTTTCAATGAAGTCACCTCTACTCTTCTAAACTCCCGGGGATACAAGCCTAGCCTGTCCAACCTTTCCTCATAAGATAACAAGGCCATTCCAGGTATTAATCTAGTAAACCTTCTCTGAACTGCTTCTAATGCATTTACATCTTTCCTTAAATAAGGAGACTAATACTGTACACAGTACTCCAGATGTGGTCTCACCAATGCCCTGTATAATTGATGCATAACCTCCCTACTCTTGTATTCAATTCCCCTTGCAATAAATGATAACATATATTAGCTTTGCCAATTACTTGCTGAACTTGCATACTAACCTTTTGCGATTCATGCAAACCTGGGTCCCTCTGCATCTCTGAGCTCTGCAATCTCTCACCATTTAGATAATGTGCCTCTTTATTTTTATTTGTCCTGCCAAAATGGACAACTTCATATTTCTTACATTATACTCCATTGGCCAAATCTTTGCCCACTCAACTAACCTATCTGTATCCTTTTGTAGCCTCCTTACATCGTCTTCACAACTTACTTTCCTACCTACTTTGTGTCATCAGCAAATTTAGCAACCATACTATCGGTCCCCTTATCCAATTCATTTATATAAATTGTAAAGAGTTAAGGTCCCAGCACTGATCCCTGTGGCACACCACTCGTCACATTCTGCCAGCCTCAAGTCTTTTATGCCTACTCTGTTTCCTGTTAGCTAGGCAATCTTCTATCCATGCCAATATGTTAACCTCCTACACTATGAGCATTTATTTTCTGCATTAACCTTTGATAAGGCACCTTATCAAATGCCATCTGAAAATTCATGTATTGCACATTCCTTTATCCACAGCACCTGTTACTACTTCAAAGAACTCCAATAAATGATTTCCTTTTCACAAAGCCATGTTGATTCTGTCTGATTATGTTGAATTTATCTAAGTGTCCTGTTATAACGTCTTTAATAATAGCTTCTAACATCTCTGTGACAGATGTTAAGCTCATTGGCCTAAAGTTTCTTGCTTTCTGTCTATCTCCCTTTTTGGATAAAGGAGTTATGTTAACTATTTTCCAATCTAATGGAACCTTCTCTGAATCTAGTGAATTTTGGAAAATTAAAACCAACGCATCAACTATCTCACTTCTTTTAAGATCCTAGGATGAAGTCCAACAGGACCCGGGGACTTGTCAACCCGCAGCCCAACAATTTGCTCAGTACCACTTCCCTGATAATTGTAACTTTCGTGAGTTCCTTTGTCCCTTCCAATTCCTGATTTACAGCTGTTTCTGGGATGTTACTTGTATCCTCTATAATGACGACCGATGCAAAGTCCCTATTAAATTCATCTGCCATCTCCTCATTTTCCATTATTAATTTCCAGACTTACTTTCAATAGGGCCAACACTCACTTTAAGACTTTTAAAAATATCCATAGAAACTCTTACTGTCTGTCTTTGTATTTCTAGATATCTCTCTACTACTTTAATTTTTCCCTCCTTATTAACCTTTTAGTCATTCTTTGCTGTTTACTATATTCTTTCCCATCTTCTGACCTGCTATCTGTCTTTGCACAATTGTATGCTTTTTCTTTAAGTTTGATATTAACTAACTTTTTTAGTTAACCACAGATGGTGGATCCTCCCCTTGGAATTTTTCCCCCTTGTTGGAATGTGTCTATTCTGTATATTGTGAAATATCTCCTTAAATGTCTGCTATTGGATCTCTGTTGACCTATCCCTTAACCTAAATTGCCAGTACACTTTTGCTAGCTCTGCTTTCATGCCCTTGTAATTGCCCTTATTTAAGTTTACTGTACTTGGATTTCCAGAAGGCGCTTGATAAGGTGCCATATCAAAAGTTATTACAGAAAATAAAAGCGCATGGTGTAAGGGGTAACATATTAGCATGGATAGAAGATTAGCAGAAAGCAGAGAGTATGCATAAATGGGTCTTTTTTGGATTGGTTGGATGTGACGAGTGGAGTTGCACAGGAGTCCATGCTGGGGCCTCAACTTTTTATGATTTACATCAATGACTTAGATGAGGGGAGTGAAGACATGGTAGCTAAATTTTCAAATTACATAAAGATTGGTAGGAAAGTATGTTGCGAAGAGGACATGAGGAGGTTGCAGGTTGCATAGATAGGTTGAGTGTGCGCAAAGATCTGACAAATGGAGTTTAATGTGGGAAAATGTGAAGGTGTTCGCTTTGGCAGGAAGAACAAAAAAACAGAGTATTACTTAAATGGAGAACAGCTGCATAATTCTGAGGTGCAGAAGGATCTAGGTGTTCTAGTACATGAGTCATGAAATGTTAGTATGCAGGTACAGCAAGTAATTAAAAGGCTAATGGAATGCTACCCTTTATTACAAGAGGGATTGAACATAAAAGTAAGGATTTATGAGTCATAGAGATAAATAGCACAGAAACAGGCCCTTCAGCCCATCATGTCCATGCCAGCCACCTATCTATTCTAATCCCATTTTCCAGCACTTGGCCCGTAGCCCTGTATGCTATGGCGTTTCAAGTGCTCATCTAAACACTTCTTAAATGTTGTGAGGGTTCCTGCCTCTACCACCCCCTCAGGCAGTGTGTTCCAGATTCCAACCACCCTCTGGGTGAAAAAATGTTTCCTCAGCCTCCTGCCCCTGACCTTAAATCAATGCCCCCTGGTAATTGACACCTCCACTAAGGGGAAAAGTTTCTTCCTATCTACCATATCTATGCCCCTCACAATTTTGTATATCTCTATCAGGTCCCCTTCAGCCTTCTCTGCTCTCAGGGAAACAACCCTAGCCTATACAGTCTCTCTTCATAGCTGAAACACTCCAGCCCAGGCATCATCCTGGTGAATCTCCTCTGCACCCTCTCCAGTGCAATCACATTCTTCCTATAGTGTGGAGACCAGAACTGCACACAGTACTCCAGCTTGTGGCCGAACTAGCGTTTTATACAGCTCCAAAATAACCACCTGCCCTTCTATTCTATGCCTCAGCTAATAAAAGCAAGTATCCCATATGCCTTCTTAACCACCTGTGCTGCTGCCTTCGGGGATCTATGGACATGTATTCCAATGTCCCTCTGATCCTCTGTGCTTCCTAGGGTCCTACCATTCATTGTGCATTCCTTTGACGTGTTAGTCCTCCCAAAATGCATCACCTCACACTTCTCAGGATTAAATTCCATTTGCCACTGCTCTGCCCATCTTACCAGCCCATCTATATCATCCTGTAGTCTAAGGCTTTCCTCCTATTTACGACAGCACCAATTTTCATGTCATCTGTGAACTTACTGATCATACCTCCTATATTCACGCCTAAATCATTAATGTACACCGCAAACAGCAAGGGTCCCAGCACCAATCCCTGCAGTACTGCACCCGTCACAGGCTTCCAATTGCAAAAACAACCTTCAACCATCACCCTCTGCTTCCTGCCACTAAGCCAATTTAGGATCCAATTTGCCAAATTGCCCTGGATCCCATGGGCTCTTAACTTCTTGACCATTCTCCCATGTGGGACCTTGTCAAAAGCCTTCCTGAAGTCCATGTAGACAACATTAACTGCATTACCCTCATCTACACAATGCTTCACCTCCTCGAATAATTCAATCAAATTTGTTAGACATGATCTTCCCCCTGACAAAGCCATGCTGACTATTCCAGATTAATCCCTGCCTCTCCAAGTGGAGATTAATCCTGTCCCTGAGAATTTTTTCCAATAGTTTCCCTACCACTGATGTTAGACTCACTGGCTTGTAATTACCTGGTTTATCCCTACTACTCTTCTTGAATAATGGTACCACATTTGCTGTCCTCCTGACCTCTGGCACCTCTCCTGTGGCCAGAGGGAATTTGAAAATTAGTGTCAGAGTCCCTGCAATCTCCTCCCTTGCCTCACATAGCAGCCTGGAAAACATCTCATTTGGACCTGGGGATTTATCCACTTTTAATCCCACTAAAACCGCTAATGCCTCCTCCCTGTCAATGCTAATTTGTTCAAGTATATTACAGTCTCCCTCCCTAATTTCTACACGTACATCGTCCTTCTCCATAGTGAACACAGATGAAAAGTAATCATTTAAAACCTCACCTACATCCTCCGGCTCCATGCACAGATTGCTACTTTGGTCCCTAATAGGCCATACTCTTTCCCTGGTCACCCTCTTGCCCTTAATATATTTATAAAATGCCTTGAGATTTTCCTTTATCTTGCCCGCCAGTGTTTTTTCATGCCGTTTCTTTGCTCTCCTAATTACTTCTTTAAGTACCCCCTACACTTTCTATACTCCTCTAGTGCTTCCGCCGTTTTCATCCTTTGTATCTGCCGTAAGCCACCTTTTTTTTCCTTATCCAATCCTCTATATCCCTTGACATCCAGGGCTCCCTGAACTTGTTGGTCCTACCTTCACATGTTGACCCTGAACTCCCACTATTTCCTTTTTGAATGACTCCCACTGGTCTGATGTAGACTTTCCTACAAGTAGCTGCTCCCAGTCCACTTGGGCCAGATCCTATCTTATCATATTGAAATCGGCCTTCCCCAATTCAGGACCTTTATTTCTAGTCTATCTTTGTCCTTTTCCATAACTACCTTAAATCTTACAGAGTTATGGTCACTGTCCCCAAGATGCTCCCCCACTGACACTTCTACCACTTGCCCGGCTTCATCCCCTAAGATTGAGCTCCCTTGCCATACTTTTTGTTTGTTTTTAATTAAAAGACTGTTTCCTTAGATTTAAGCCCCGCTCTGCTCACTGAAGTCTCGCTCTTTACAGTCCCGCACTGCTCACTGAAGTCTCGCTCTTTACAGTCCCTCACTGCTCACTGAAGTCTCGCTCTTTACAGCCCCGCTCTGCTCACTGAAGTCTCGCTCTTTACAGCCCCGCACTGCTCACTGAAGTCTCGCTCTTTACAGCCCCGCTCTGCTTACTGAAGTCTCGCTCTTTACAGCCCCGCTCTGCTCACTGAAGTCTCGCTCCTTACAGCCCCGCTCTACTCACTGAAGTCTCGCTCTTTACAGCCCCGCTCTGCTCACTGAAGTCTCGCTCTTTACAGTCCCGTTCTGCTCACTGAAGTCTTGTTTTTTACAGCCAAAAGTTAAGCTTCAGTTATACAGGGCATTGTTAGGCTGCACCTCAAATGCTGTGTACAGTTTTGGCTTCCTTATTTAAGGAAGGATGTAAATGCATTGGAGGTGGTTCAGCGAGGTTTTACTAGATTGATATCTGGAATGAGTGGGGTTTTTATTTATTATTCATTCACAGGATGTGGGCTTCACTGCCTGGGCCAGCATTTATTGCCCATCCCTAGTTGCCCTTGATGAGCTGCCTTCTTGAACTGCTGCAGTCCATGTGGTGTCGGTACACCTAGTGCTGTTACGAAAAGCGTTCCAGGATTTTGACCCAGCGACAGTGAAGGATCGGCGATATGCTCGGTCAAATGCTGCCTAGATGTCAAGTCAGGATACTGAGTGACTTGGAGGGGAACTTCCAGGTGGTGGTGTTCCCATCTATCTGCAGCCCTTATCCTTCTAGATGATGGTGGTCATGGATTTGGAAGGTGCTGTCTAAGGAGCCTTGGTGAATTCCTGCAGTGCATCTTGTAGATGGTATACACTGCTGCTACTGTGTGTCGGTGGTGGAGGGAGTGAATGTTTGTGGATGTGGTGCCAATCTAGTAGGCTACTTTATCCTGGATGGTGTCAAGCTTCTTGAGTGTTGTGGGAGCTGCACTCATCCAGGCAAAGTGGGGAGTATTCCATCACACTCCTGACTTGTGCCTTGTAGATGGTGGACAGCCTTTGGGGAGTCAGGTGGTGAGTTACTTGTCACAGGATTCCTAGTCTCTGACCCGTTAGATTCTCTCTTGTTGGAGATAGTCATTGCCCAGCACTTGTGTGGCGTGAATGTTACTTCTGCTTGTCAGCCCAAGCCTGGACTGCTTCAGTATCTGAGGAGTCGCGAATAGTACTGAACATTGTGTAATCATCAGCGAACATACCCACTTCTGACCTTACGATGGAGGGAAGGTCATTGATGAAGCAGCAGAAGATAGTTGGGCTGAGAATACTACCCTGAGGAACTCCTGCAGTGATGTCCTGGAGCTTAGATGGCTTATCGCCACCAACCACAACCATCTTCCTTTGTGCTAGGTATGACTCCAACCAGCGGAGAGTTTTCCCCGATTCCCATTGACACCAGTTTTGCTAGGGCTCCTTGATGCCATATTCGGTCAAATGCTGCCTTGGTGTCAGGGGCAGTGACTCACACCTCAACTCGGGAGTTCAGCTCTTTTGTCCATGTTTGAACCAAGGCTGTAATGAAGTCAGGAGCTGAGTGGCCCTGGCGGAACCCAAACTGGGCATCAGTGAGCAGATTATTGCTAGGCAAATGCTGCTTGATAGCACTGTTGATTACTCCTTCCATTACTTTACTGATGATCAAGAGTAGACTGATGGGACAGTAATTGGCCATGTTGGATTTGTCCTGCATTTTGTGTACAGGACATACCTGGGCAATTTTCCACATAGCTGGGTTGATGCCAATGTTGTAGCTGTACAGGAACAGCTTGGCTAGCAGCGCAGCAAGTTTTGGAGTACAAGCCTTCGTACTATTGCCGGAATATGTCAGGGCCCATAGCCTTTGCAGTATCCAGTGCCTTCAGCCGTTTCTTGATATCATGTGGAGTGAGTCGAATTGGCAGGAGACTGTCATCTGTGATGCTGGCGACCTCCAGAGGAGGCCGAGATGGATCATCCACTCGCCACTTCTAGCTTAAGATTGTAGTAATTGCTTCAGCCTTATCTTTTGCACTGATGATGCATTGTGGATGGGGATATCTGTGGAGCCGCCACCTCCCAGTGAGTTGTTTAATTGTCCACCACCATTTACAACTGGATGTTGCAGTACTGCAGAGCTTAGGTCTGATCTGTTGGGTGTGGGATTGCTTAGCTCTGTCTATCGCTTCCTGCTTATGCTGTTTGGCACGCAAGTAGTCCTGTGTTATAGTTTCACCAGGTTGACACCTCATTTTTAGGTATGCCTGGTGCTGCTCCTGGCATGCCCTCCTGCACTTTTCATTGAACCTGGGCTGATCTCCCTCGCTTGATGGTAATGGTAGAGTGGGGGATATGCAGGGCCATGAGCTTACAGATTGTGTTCGAGTATAATTCTGCTGCTGCTGATGGCCCACAGCACCTCGTGGATGCCCAGTCTTCAGTTGCTAGATCTATTCAAAGTCTGTCACATTTAGTACGGTGGCAGCACCACACAACACGATGGAGGGTATCCTCAATATGAAGGTGGGACTTCGTCTCCACAGGGACTGTGTGGTGGTCACTCCTACCAATACTGACATGAACAGATGCACCTTGGTGAGGATGAGGTCAAGTATGTTTTTCCCTCTTGTTGGTTCCCTCACCATCTGCTGCAAACCCAACCTAGCAGCTGTGTCCTTTAGGACTTGGCCAGCTCAGCCAGTAGTGGTGCTACCGCGCCACTCTTGGTGATGGACATTGAAATCCACCCCCCCCGCCCCCACAAAGTAAATTATGCACACTTTCCACCCTCAGTGCTTTCTTCCACATGGTGGAGCACTGATTCAGCAGCTGACGGGGCGCGTACATGGTAATCAGCAGGAGGTTTCCTTGCCCATGTTTGACGTGATGCCGTGAGACTTCATGGGCCTGGAGTCAATGTGAGGACTCCCAGGGCAACTCCCTCTCGACTGTATACCACTGTGCAGCCATCTCTGCTGGGTCTCTCCTGCCGGTGGTACAGGACATAGCCAGGGACGCAGATGGTGGTGTCTGGGTCATTATCTGTAATGATACATTATGAGTACGTGAAGATGACTATGTCAGGCTGTTGCTTGACTAGTCTGTGAGACAGCTCTCCCAATTTTGGCACTAGCCGCCACATGTTAGTAAGAAGGACTTTGCAGGGTCGACAGGGCTGAGTTTGCCATTATCTTTTCCGGTTCCTAGGTCGATGTCCAGTTTCATTTCTTCTTTGAGACCTTGTAGAGGTTTGATAAAACTGAGTGGCTTGCTCGGCCATTTCAGAGGGCATTTAAGAGTCAACCACATTGCTGAGTGTCTGGTGTCACATGTAGGCCAGACCAGGTAAGGACAGCAGATTTCCTTCCCCAACGGACGTTAGTGAATCAGATGGTACTTTGCAACAATCGACAATGATTTCATGGAAATCATTAGACTTCTAATTCCAGATTTTTATTGAATTCAAATTCCACCATCTGCCAGGATACGAATCCAGGTTGTCTTGTGAGGAAAGGTTGGACAGACTTGGTTTGTTTCCACTGGAATTTAGATGAGTGAGGGGTGGTTTGTTTGATGTGTACAAGATCCTGATCGGCCTTGCCAAGGTGGAGGTGGAAAGGATGTTTCCTCTTGTTGATAAGCCCAGAACTAGGGGGCATTGTCTTATAGTTAGGGGTCGGCCTTTTAGGACAGAGATGAGGAAAAACTTTTTCTCTGAGGGCTGTGCAACTTTGGAGCTCTGTGCCTCAGATGGCGGTGGAGGCAGGGTCATTTCTCTGAGGGTTATGCAACTTTGGAATTCTCTGCCTCAGAAGGTGGTGGATGTGGGGTCATTGAATATTTTTAAGGCAGAGGTAGATAGATTCTTGATAGGCAAGGGAATCAAAGGTTATTGGAGCTAGATGGGAATGTGGAATTCAAAACACAAGAAGGTCGGCCATGATCTTATTGACTGGCAGAGCAGGCTCAAGGGGCTGAACGGTCTACTCCTGTTCCTATTTTTTATTTATTCATCTGCGGGATGTGGGCTTCACTGGCTGGGCCAGCATTTCTTGCCCATCCCTAGTTGCCCTTGAGGAGATGATGGTAAGCTGCCTTCTTGAACTGCTGCAGTCCATGTAGTATAGGTACACCCGCAGTGCTGTTTGGGAGGGAGTGCCGGGATTTTGACCCAGTGACAATGAAGGAATGGTGATATATTTCCAAGTCAGGGTGGTGAGTGACTTGGAGGGGAACTTCCAGGTGGTGGTGTTCTCATCTATCTGCTGCCATTATCCTTCTAGGTGGTAGTGGTCGTGGGCTTGGAAACTCTTTCGAGTTATCAACAGTCACAGATTGCAACTCTTTCGAGTACAATCACAGTTCTTGGTTTCCGGGAGTGGGACATGAACCCACAACCCTCTGATTCAAAGGCAAGGGTGCTATGAACTGAGTCACAGCTGACACCTCCCAGTCACAGATTGCAACTCTTTTGAGTACATTCACAGTTCTTGGTTTCCAGGAGTGGGACATGAACCCACAACCCTCTGATTCAAAGGCGAGGGTGCTATGAACTGAGCCACAGCTGACACCTCCAAGGTGCTCTTGAAGGAGCCTTGGTGAATTCGTTTAGTGCATCTTGTAACTCTTTTCGAGTCAAAACAATTAACTAAATTAACAATAACAAGGGATAAATCAAGCACAGCCCCTAATTCAGGTCAGCTGTAAAACCAAGGACAAAGTTTAAAGGAAACTTGCAAACATTAAACCAAAATGTGATTAAAGGTGCATCTTGTAGATGGTACACACTGTTAATATGGCAATCATCTTGTCAAAACCAATTGCTAGTTAAACAAATGATGGGTGTTAATTATCCCAACTGAATAGAATAAAAAGGTGCAGGTGGAACATTTTGTGTGGAAGCTACTAGGAAGTTAGTAGCACTGATGACTTGTCTTGGAAATCAACCAGCTTTAACCAAGAGACCAGCCTGGATTAATTCTTCCACCACAACCTCTTATTGTGAGTAACACACATTGCTGCTACTGTGCATCGCTGGTGGAGGGAGTGAATGTTTGTGGATGTGGTGCTAATCAAGTGGGTTGCTTTGTCCTGGATGGTGTCAAGCTTCTTAAGTGTTGTGGGTGTTGCACTCACCCAGGCAGGTGCGGCACGAATGTTACTTGCCACATGTCAGCCCAAGCCTGGTCTTGCTGCATTTGGACATGGACTGCTTCAATATCTGAGGAGTCATGATTGGTGCTGAACATTGTGCAATCATCAACGAACAACCCCACTTCTGACCTTATGATGGAAGGAAGGTCATTGGTGAAGCAGCTGAAGATGGTTGGGCTGAAGGCACTACCCTGAGGAACTCCTGCAGTGATGTCATGGAGCTGAGATGACTGACCTCCAACAACCACAACCATCTTCCTTTGTGTTAGGTATGACTCCAACCAGTCGCTTTCCCGCTGTTGCCCATTGACTCCAGTTTTGCTAGGGCTCCTTGATGCCACACTCGGTCAAATGCTGTCTTGATGTCAAGGGCAGTCACTCTCAACTCACCTCGGGGAGTTTTGCTGCTTTGTCCATGTTTGAACCAAGGCTGTAATGAGGTCAGAAGCTGAGTGGCCCTGGCAGAAACCAAACTGGGCGTCGGTTATTGCTAAGCAAGTGCTCCTTAATAGCACTGTTGATGACCCCTTCCATTACTAATGATCGAGAATAGACTGATGGGGCGTTAATTGGCCGGGTTGGATTTGTCCTTTTTTTTGTGTACAGGACATACCTGGGCAATTTTCCACACAGCCAGGTAGATGCCAGTGTTGCCGCTTTACTGGAACAGCTTGGCCAGGGGTCCAGCAGGTTCTGGAGCACAAGTCTTCGGTACTATTGCTGGAATGTTGTCAGGGCCCATAGCTTTTGCAGTATCCAGTGCCTTCAGCTGTTTTTTGATATCACGTAGAGTGAATTGAATTGGCTGAAGACTGGCATCTATGGATGAATCATCCACTTGGCACATCTGGCTGAAGAATGTAGCAAATGCATCAGCCTTATCTTTTGCACTGATGTGCTGGGCTCCTCCATCATTGAGGATGGAGATATTTGTGGAGCCTCCTCCTCCAGTGAGTTGTTTAATTGTCCACCACCATTTACAACTGAATGTGGCAAGACTGCAGAGCTTAAATTTGATCTGTTGGTTGTGGGATTGCCACACAACATGATGGAGGGTATCCTCAATGTGAAGGCAGGACTTCACCTCCACAACGACTGTGCGGTGGTCACTCCTACCAGTACTGTCATGGACAGATGCCCCTGCGGCAGGCAGGTTGGTGAGGATGAAGCCAAGTATGTTTTTCCCTCTTATTGGCTCCCTCACCACTTGCCACAGTCCCAGACCAGTAACTATGTCATTTAGGACTTGGCCAGCTCAGTCAGTAGTGGTGCTATCGAGCCATTGAAGTCCCCATCCAGAGTACATTCTGTGCCTTGTCACACTCAGTGCTTCTTTCAAGTGGTGTTCAACATGGAGTACTGATTCATCACCTGAGGGAGGGTGGTACTTGGTAATCAGCAGAAGGCTTCCTTGCCCATGTTTGACCTGATGTCTTAAGACTTCATAGAGTCCGGAGTCAATGTTGAGGACTCCCAGGGCAACTCTGTCCCTACTGCATATGACTGTGCCACCACCTCCGCTGTGCCTATCTACTGGTGGGACAGGGAAGGTGATGGTAGTGCCTGGGACATTATCTGTAAGGTATGATTCCGTGAGGATGACTCATCTGTGAGACAGTTCTCCCAATTCTGGCACTAGCCCACAGATGTTAGTGAGGAGGACTTTTCAGGATTGACAGGGCTGTGACTGCCGTTGTCGTTTCTGGTACCTAGGTCAATGCCGGATGGTCCATCCAGTTTCATTCCTTTTTTGTGACTTTGTAGTGGTTTGTTACAACTGAGTGGCTTTCTAGGCCATTTCAGAGGGCATTTAAGAGTCAACCACATTGCTCTTGGTCTGGAGTCATGTGTAGGCCAGTCCAGGTAATGGCACCAGATGGTTGTTACAGTGGTTTCATGTTCATCACTAGACTTTTAATTCCAGATTTTTATTGAATTCAAATTCCCCCATCTCCCATGGCAGGATTCAAACCCGGGTCCCCAGAGCATTACCCTGGGTCTCTGGGTTACTTGTCCAGCGACAATACGACTACGCCATCGCCTCCTTTATGAACATATTCTATGAATTCGTTATCTATGCTACCTTTGCCCATCAGTTTGTTCCAATCTATATGTAGATTAAAATCCCGCATGATAAGTGCCGTAACTTTCTGAGAAGTTCCTACTATTTCTTTTTTGATACCCTGTCCTATTATGTGATTACTGTTAGGCTGCCTGTAAACCACTCCCACAAGCGATTTCTTGCCTTTATTATTCCTCATCTCTACCCAAACTTCTTCTCTACCCTGGTTTCCTGCACTTAGGCTATCCTCTCTATTGTGTTAATGTTGTCTTTGATTAACGCAGCCATCATCCAATTTTTCCTATCCTTCCTTAAAGTCACATACCCTTCAATGTTCAGGTCTCAACCTATCCCATCCTGTAGCCATATCTCTTGAATGGCTATTAGATCATACTTATTTGCACTATTAGTTCATCTGTTTTGTTTTGCATGCATTCAGATACAGAGTCTTTAGTTTTGTCCTTTTATCTTTTTTGTAATCTCTAACCTTATCTATTGGTTTTTTCTTAGACTTGCACTCACTATCCCTCCCTGTCATGGTCTGTTATCATTTCCCAAATTCATACCTTCTCTCTTCTCTTTAATTTACCACATCCTCCCACATTTGACCCCTATCCTCCACAATTTAGCTTAAAACCCCTTCTACTTCCCTAATTATGGGATTCGCAAGAACACTCGCCCCAGCATGGTTCAGGTGTAGACCATCCCAACGGTACAGCCCCTACATTTCCCAGTTCTGATGCCAGTGCCCACGAATCGGAACTTACTTTTCCCACACCAATCTTTGAGCCACACATTCATCCCTTATTCTTATCTCCTATCAATTCAGGTAATAGTCCAGAGATGATTACCTTTGAGATTCTGCTTCTTAATTTGGTACCTAGCTCCTCATATGTATGACCATGCAGGAGTCTGTGATGCATTGGTTTTAATTTTCCAAAAATCCCTAGGTTTGGAGAAGGTTCCATTAGATTGGAAAATATCAAATGTAACTCCTTTATTCAGAAAGGGAGAAAGAAAGCAGGAAATTACAGGTCAGTTATTTTAACATTTGTCATGTGAAAAATGTTGGGAGCTATTATTAAAGACATGATTGCAGAGCACTTAGATAAATTCAAGGTAATCAGGCAGAGTTAACATGGTTTTGTGAAAGGGAAATCATGTTTAACCAATTTATTGGACTCCTTTGAAGAAGTAACATGTGCTGTGGATAAAGTGGAACTGGTGGTTGTACTGGACTTAGATTTCCAGAAGGCATTTGATAAGGTGTCACATCAAAGTTTATTGCGGAAGATGAATGCTCATGGTATGGGAGTAACACATTTGCATTGATAGAAGATTGACTAGCTAACAGGAAACAGAAGGCATAAATGGGTCATTTTCTGGTTGGCAAGAATGGCATGTGACAGAGAACAGTGCTGGGGCCTCAACTTTTTACAATTTATACAAATGACTTGGATGAAGGGACCGGCAGTACGGTTGCTAAATTTGCTGATGATACAAAGGTAGTTAGGAAAGTAAGATGTGAAGAGGACATAAGGGGGCTACAAAGAGATATAGATAGGTTAGGTGAGTGGGCAAAGATCTGGAAAATGGAGTGTAATGTGGCAAAATGTGAAATTGTCCATTTTGGCAGGAAGAATATAAATGAAGCATATTATCTAAACGATGAGAGATTGCAGAGCTCTGAGATGCAAAGGGATCTGGGTGTCCTAGTGCATGAACCACAAAAGGCTAGTATGCAGCTACAGCAAGTAATTAGGAAAGCTAAGAATGTTATAATTTATTGTGAAGGGAATTAAAAACAAAAGTAGGGAGGTAATGCTTCAGTTATACAAGGCATCGGTGAGGCCACATTTGGAGTACTGTGTACAGTATTGGCCTGCTTATTTAAGGAAGGATGTAAATGCATTGAAAGCAGTTTAGAGAAAGTTTACTAGACTAGTACCTGGAATGGAAGGGCTGTCTTATGAGGAAAGGTTGGACAGGCTAGGCTTGTGTCCACTGGAGTTTAGAGGATTAAGATGCGACTTGATTGAAACCTTTAAGATCATATGGGGTCTTGACAGATTGGATGTGGAAAGGATGTTTCCTTTTGTGGGAGAGTTTAGAACTAGGAGTCACTGTTTAAAAATAAGGGTTTGCCCATTTAAGACAGAGATGATGAGAATTTTTTTTTCTGAGAGTAGAGTGTCTTCGCAACCCTCTTCTTTAAAAGACAGTGGAAGCAGAGTTTTTAATATTTTTAAGCCAGAGCCAGATTGATTCTTGATAAGGTGGTGAAAGTTTATCAGGGGCAGGTGGGAATCTGGAGTTAAGGTTACAATCAAATCAGCCCTGATCTTATTGAATGTGGAGCAGGCTCGAGGGGCCGAATGGCCTGCTGCTGCTCCTAATTTGTACGTTCGTATGAGAATTTGATTAGTTGACCATGTAATGAGTTTGTATTTGAACACACAGGAATACATTGAGAAGGAAGATCACAAAACAAAAAGAAATCAAAGCTTGGAGAAGCAATACTTTATAAAATAAATAAGTTAAAAAGTTTGGGTCTGGCAGAGTATTTGGAGACTTGACTTGAGAGAAAGATCGTCACCCTTTTAAAATTCTGCTTCAGAGTGTTCATAGAACCTTCACAGATGTCGGGTGCTGTTCAAATTTCTACTCAATTTGGGATTATTAGAGTTAGAATATGAAGGGCAGACGTGATATAATAGGTTTGTCTTGTTTGAAGACTTCCTTAGCAATGAAGATATGGGAGTTTACAAGATTGATAAAGATAGGCCAGTATCAATAAGTAAAAAGCAAAGATGGGACTCAGTAAATTGAGGAAGTGGGAATTGTTGATTTGACTTGATACATGTATTTGGCCCATTAAAGACAGATGGAGATGAGTTAATAATGGATAATAAGGAAATAAAAGAAACTTACATTTATATAGCACATTTCACAACCACCAGATGTCTCAAAGCGCTTTACAATCAATGAAGAACTTGTTGAAATGTGGTCACTGTTGCAATGTGGGAAATGCAGCAACAAACTGCCACAAACAGCAATGAGATAATGACCAGATTATTTGATTTCTTTTTGTGTAATGTTAATTGAGAGATAAATATTGGCCGGGACACTGGGGATAACTCCCCTGCTCTTCTTTGAATAGTACCATGGGATCTTTCACATCCACCCAAGCAGGCAGAAGGGGGCTCAGTTTAACGTCTCAACCAAAAGGCGACACTTCCAACAGTGCTGTGCTCCCTCAGTACTGCACTAAAGTGTCAGTCTTGAATTTTGTGCTCAAGCTCTGGAGTGGAACTTAAACCCGAACCTTCTAATTCAGAAGCAAGTGTGCTACCACCTGAGCCACAGCTGACACACAAATGGAAGTACGAAAGCAAAATACTGTGGATGCCGGAAATCTGAAATTGAAACAAAAAATGTTGGAAATACTCAGCAGGAAATGTTAACTCTGTTTCTATCCACAGATATTGCCTGACCTGTTGAGTATTTCCAGCCTTTTTTATTTTTATTACACGAATGGAAGTACCTTTATCTGTTTCCACAGTGGAGGAAGAGGACAAATTACTCACAATACAGGAAAACCTAAAAACAGAGGAATTTAGTCAGTTTAATAGAAATGGTAATAAGGAAAATTATGGGGTTTAGGATAAATAAACCCCTAGGATTTGATTTTGGTGAGGAAATTTAAGATGCATCGGCCCTAATTTTCCAGAGTACTCTAGGTTCAGGAATTGTGCCCGTGTAATCTATCTGGGCTTACAGAATGACCTGGTAAGGCACTGCACAAGAGATCCTTTTTTTTAAAAAAATGGAAATGCACAGACTGAGAAGTAACTTTGTGATATGGGTCACTAATTGTTGGGAGGTAAGAGACAATAGGGATAAAGGAAATATTCTCTCATTCACGGGATATCTCAAATGGTGTTCCCCTGGGATCTGTACTGGAGCCTCGCATTTTAACCATAGGTATTAATGACTTGGGTAATGGAATAGAGAGTTGTCTATCCAAGATTTTAAATGATACTAAGTTAGAAGGTCCAATAAGTTGTGTACATTGGAACAGATAGTTACAAAGCGATGTAGACAGATTAAGTGGGCAAAACTACTGCAGGTTAGTTCAATGTTGGGAAGTGAGAGAGGCCAACCATTTCAGATCTAAAAAAAGACAAATTGGAATATTGTCTCAATTAAATCAATGTATTTAAAATGATGAAGAAATCTACTAGAGTATGTACTAGGAAACTATTTGCTCTGGTGGGGGATTGCAGAACGAGAAGACATAATAAAATTACAGCTAGGCAGTTCAGGAGTAAAATTAGGAATCATTTTTTCAAAGTGCACATCTGGAACTCTTCCTCAAAAGGCTGGGGGTCAACTGAAATTTTGAAAATGATAAACTTTTTTAGGTAAGGGCATCATATAATAATGGAGCAAAGGTGGGTAAATGAAGCTGAGGTACAGATGAACATGATCTAATTGAATGGTGGAATAGGTTTGAGGGGTTGAACGACCAACTCCTGTTCCTATGCCTCCACTGCCATACTTGTTATTTATGCGGGAACTACTATCGGAGCAGTCCTAATTTGCCTTTCGCTTATTTAAATTTCTGCCTCTTTTATCTTTATGACATAGCATGGATTTACTGTTTATTATCTTCTATACTTTTAGGTTTATCTAGATAACAGGGCATAGGCTTATCGTAATTTGTTGTTATTGAGTTGCTTTGGTACAATTGTAATGGACATAAAGCTTTCTATAAATCCATTCATTCGTTCTGTATAAAACCCCCTCAGTAATCTCCTTTCAGGAGATTTTCTCCAATCCTCAATGCCAGGATCAGCCTTCAAACTCCATGACTGGAATAGCTCTTGTGTGTGTGTTTGTGACCAAAACTGAATAAATTATTCCAGATTTGTTCTGACCACAGGTTCAGCTTACATTTCATTTACTATACTTTCTGTTTGTGATTGGGAAAATTGAGTGCCACCTATCTAATTAATAAAATGCTTCTACCTGCAAATAATCTGGTGGACTTCTGGAACATTTCCAGATTCCTGCAGCCCTTAGAATTGTGAGCCCCTCTAAAAACGTAGACTTAGTGCAAAAATAGCAGAGAAGTGACATGCAGTCATCTTGATGGCATGCACTATGAATCAGAGGTGACGCTTGGGACGTACTTCCCAACTGCAGTTAATGTGATCGGTATACAAAACCTATTGCTGAAGAGATAAAGGGTTTGTATTTGCAAACAGCCAGTAAAACATTGAAATATACAATACTAGCATAGGGCTTAGAGTGTGACACAGCCAGCACTGTCAATATGAGAACCAAAATGACTTGATTTATATAATCTAGCATAAATACTGGCATTTCAAGGTTTCTGACCGAGCCCAAGGATAATGCAATTTTGTCCTTGGATATTGTTACTGGAGCTCACAAGTGGAGGCTTTGCTGTTGTTCCATTTTTAATGTAAAAATTTTCCTATTTTAACAAGAAACTTGTAGATGATTTGTTACATTCACAATATAAATTTAAAATGGCATCTGATGGCCAAGGTAAATGAAAGATGCAGCAGTGAAGCTCTGACACCTTAATACTTTTTAACCACTAATCCCTTAATTAGTTGATTGTAATGAGGTCACAAGCAAAGCATCTTGGGTTTCCCTCAGCCATACTCCAGTGTAACTCTTTTTTCTTCTTTTCAGAAGCAAATCCACATCAAGTGGTCCACCCAACGCCAATGGTGTGCAGACAGAAATCCTGGATTACGACAGATTGAAACAGGTATGTTGGATGGTTTTTCTTTTCCCAAATAAGAACATAACAGAAGAACTAGGAGCACAAGTAGGAAATTCAGCCCCTTGAGCCTGCCCCGCCATTCATTACGATCATGGCTGATCTCATTTTGGCCTCAACTCCAATTTCCCGCCTTCTCCCCATAACCTTTCAACCCATTACTAATTAAAAATCTGTCTATCTCCTCCTTAAATTTATCCAGCGTCCCGGCGTCCACTGCACTCTGAGGTAGTGAATTCCACAGATTCATAACCCTTTGAGAAAAGTAATTCCTCCTCATCTCTGATTTAAATCTACTACCGCTTAGCCTAGAACGATGGCCTCTCATTCTAGAATGCCCCACAAGGGGAAACATCTGCTCCATATCTACTTTGTCTATCCCCTAAGCATCTTATAAACCTCAATTAGATCTCCTCTCATCCTTCTAGACTCTAGCGAGTATAAGCCTAAACTGCTCAATCTCTCCTCATAAGACAAGCCCTGCATCTCTGGAATCAATCTAGCGAACCTCCCCTGAACCGCCTCCAATGCAACTACATCCTTCCTCAAGTAAGGGGACCAAAACTGTGCACAGTACTCCAGGTGCGGTCTCACCAATGCCTTGTACCGTTGCAACAACATTTCCCTATATTTATACTCTATTCCTTTAGCAATAAATGCCAAAATTCCATTTGCCTTCCTTATTACCTGCTGTACCTGCATACTAGCTTTCAGCGATTCATGCACGAGGACACCCAGATCACTCTGCACTGAAGCATTGTGAAGTTTCTCTCCAGTTAAATAATATTTTTATTCTTCCGACCAAAATGGATAACCTCACACTTATCCACGTTAAACTCCATCTGCCAAATTTTGGCCCATTCACCTAACCTGTCCATATCCATTTGTAAATTTCTTATTTCTTCCTTGCAACTTACTTTCCCACCTATTTTGGTGTCATAGAACCATAAAACACTACAGCACAGAAAATCTGCAAATTTAGCTATAGTACCTTCTACCCCTGAATCCAAGTCATTAACATAGGTTGTAAATAGTTGGGGCCCAAGGAGAAAAGAGAAATGTAGTTGTAATCGGGGATAGTATAGTTAGGGGAATAGACACTGTTCTCTGTAGCCAGGATCGAGAGTCCCGAAGGCTGTGTTGCCTACCTGGTGCCAGGGTTAAGAATATCTCATCTGGGCTGCAGAGGAACTTGGAGTTGGAGGGGAAAGATCCAGTTGTTGTGGTCCACGTAGGTACCAACGATATAGGTAGAGGAAGGAAAGAGGTTCTGCTGAGGGAATACGAGCAGCTCGGGGCTGCTAGAGTCCCTTGCTCTCCTCATTGAATTAGTTATTCCTCTGGCTTAATGGCTTTTAAAAAATTCTTTTGCGGGATGTGGGCGTCACTGGCTGGGCCAGCATTTATTGCCCATCCCTAACTGCCTTTGAGAAGGTGATGGTGAGCTGCCACCTTGAACCTCTGCAGTCCATGTGGTGTTGGTACACCCACAGTGCTGTTAGGAAGGGAGTTTCATGATTTTGACCCAATGACAGTGTAGGAATGGTAATATATTTCCAAGTCAGGATGCTATGTGTCTTGGAGGGGAACTTGCAAGTAGTGGTGTTCCCATGCATCTGCTGTTCAGTCCTCCTGGGTGGTAGAGGTCACAGATTTGAAAGGTGCTGTCGAAGAAGCCTTTGTGAGTTGCTGCAGAACATCTCGTAGAAGGTGGCTAGGCATTGAAGAGTCAGGAAGTGAGCTACTCTCCACCGAATTCCCAGCCTCTGACCTGCTCTTGTAGCCACAATATTTATATAGCTAGTCTAGCTCTGTTTCTGGTCAATGGTAACCTCCGTGTTGATAGTGGGGGATTCAGCGATGGTAATGCCATTGAATATCATGGGGAGATGGTCAGTCGGATTCTCTCTTGTTGGAGATGGTCATTGCCTGGCACTTGTGTGGCACAAATGTTACTTTCCACTCATCAGCCCAAGCCTGAATGTTGACCAGGTCTTGTCGCATATCGGCTCGCATTGGTTCAGTATCTGAGGAGTCATGAATGGCACTGAACATTGTGTGAACATCCCCACTTCTGACCTTATCATGGGGGGAATATCATTGATGAAGCAGCTGAAGATGGTTGGGCCTAGGTCATTACCTTGAGAAACTCTTGCAGTGATGTCCTAGGACGGAGATGTTTGACCTCCAACAATCACAACCATCTTCCTTTGTGCTAGGTATGACTCCACCAGTGGAGAGTTTCCCATTGACTCCAGTTTTGCTAGGGTACCTTAATGCCACCCTGGGTCAAATGCTGCCTTGATGTCTAGGGCAGCCATTCTCACCTCAACTCTTGAGTTCAGCTCTCATTCAGGTTTGGATTAAAGCTGTAATGAGGTCAGGAGCTGAGTGGCCCTGGTGGAACCCAAACTGAGCTTCAGTAAGCAGGTTATTGCTGGGTAAGTGCTGATTGATAGCATCGTCAACAACACTTTTTCCATCACTGCTGATGATCGAGAGTAGGCTAATGGGGTGGTAATTACTGGGTTGTCCTGTTTTTTGAGGACAGGAGATACCTGGGCAGTTTTCCACATTGCTGGGTATATGTTAGTGTTGTAGCTGTACTGGAACAGGTTGGCTAAGGGCGCAATTAGTTCTGGAGCACAAGTCTTCAGTACTATTGCTGGAATGCCATCAAAGCGCATAGCCTTTGCAATATCCAGTGCCTTCAGCTGTTCCTTGATATCACGTGGAGTGAATTGAAGTGTCTGAAGACTGGCATCTGTGTAGCTGGGGACTTCAGGAGGAGGCTGAGATGGCTCATTCACTCGCACTTCTGGCTGAAAATTGCTGCGAATGCTTCAACTTTGTCTTTTGCACTAGTGTGCTGGGCTCCCCCATCATTGAAGATGGAGGTTTTTATGGAGCCCGCTCCTGTAAGTTGCTTAGTTGTCCACCACCATTTACGACTGGATGTGGCAGGACTGCAGAGCTTAGATCTGATCTGTTGGTTGTGGGATTGCTTAGCTCTGTCTGTCGCATGCTGATTTTGCTGTTTGGCATGCAAATAATGGCAGAGTGAGGGATATGCCAGGCTATTAAATTACAAATTGTGGTTGAATACAACTCGGCTGCCTCACGAATGCTCAGTGTTGAGCTGTTAGGTCTGTTCTGAGCCTGTCTCATTTAGGAGGGTGGTAGTGCCACACAATACAATGAAGATACGTAGAAACATGAAGACAGGACTTCGTTTCCACAAGGTCTGTGCGGTGCCACTCCTACCATCATGAGCAGATGCATCCAGATGAGGGGATTCCCTCTTTCTGGTTCTCTCACTACCTGCTACAGGTACAGGCCCAAAAGGGAAGTTGTCCCTCGGTCAACTTGGTTAGTAGTTGTGCTACTGAGCTGCTCTAGGTAATGGTTATTAAGCTTCCCACCCAGAATACTTCGTGTGCCCTTGTTAACCTTTTTCCCCAGTGGTGTTCAACATGGAGGAGTGCTGATTCATCAGCTGAGATGGGTAGTAACCAGCAGGAGGTTGGTTATCTTGTCCATTTTTAACAATGCCATGAGACTTCCTGGGGTCTGGAGTCAATGTTGAGGACTGCCAGGGCCACTCCCTCCCAACTGTATAGCACTGCTGTCATCTCTGATGGGTCAGTCCTGCCGGTGGAATAGGACATATGGTGGTGTCTGAGACACAATCTGTGAGATATGATTGCATGAGTATGATTGTGTCAGGCTATTGTTTGACTAATTTTGGCACTTCCTTAGATGTTAGCAAGGAGAACTTTACAGGGTCAACTAAACAGGGTCTGTTTTTTGTCATTTCCGATGCCTAGGTCAATGCTTAGTGGCCTGGCTTTCCTGCAGCGGTTTTGATACAACTGAGTGGTTTGCTAGGCTGTTTCAGAGGGCAGTTAAGAGCCAACCACATTGCTTGAGTATATGTAATAATTGGAATGGAATTTCTGAGTACAGTGCTACATTGACCTGGTTTGAGTAGATGAACTCCTAGAAATTCACAGAGGGATGTTGTCATTTGGCCCATCATGTCGGTGCTAGCTAGAAAAAAGCTGTCCAGCCTAATTCCACTTTGCAGTTCTTGGCCTGTAACATTGTAGGTTATGCCACTTCAAATGCATATTCAATTGCTTTTTAAATGCAATGAGGGCTTCTACCTCTCACCCTTTCAGGCAGTGAGTTACAGACCCCCATCACACTCTGGGTGAAAAAAGTTCTCCTCAGTTCACTAATTCTTCTACCAATTAACTTAAATCTGATTTTTGACCTCACTGCTAATGGAAACAGGTGATTTCTATCCATTATCTAGAACCTTCATAATATTATGCTCCTCAATTATGTCTCCACTCAACCTTTTTCATTCCAAAGAAAACAACCCCAGCCTGTCCAATCTTTCCTCAAAGCTAAAATGCTCCAGTCCTAGCAACATTCTCATAAATCTCCTCTAACCTCTCCCATGCAATTGCGTATTTCTGTGATGCAGTAACAGAATACTCTAGCTGACTATTTCATACAGTTCCAGTCTAACCTCCCCGCTCTTCTGTTCTATGCCGTGGCTAATAAAGGAAAGTATCCTGTATGCCTTCTTAATTATCTTATCTCCATATCCTGCCACCTTCAAAAATCTGTGGAATGCACTCCAAGGTTCTTCTGCTCCTCTACACTTCAGTATCTTGCCATTTGTATTGTATTCCGTGCCTTGTTAGCCCTCCCCAAATACATTCACACTTCTCCAGATTGAATTCCATTTGCCACTTCTCTGCCCACATTATCAATCCATTAATGTTCTATGCTTCGCTATTAAGCACATGGCCAATTTTTGTATCATCTGCAAACTTTTTAATCATGTACCAACATTTAAGTCTAAATCATTGATATATATATATAGCACAAGAGATCAGGAAGTTAGTATTAAATCTGTAGAACACTGTAGAACATATAAAACACTGGAAACAGCCTTCCATTCACAAAAACACTCCTTCCTTCCTGCCACTGTGTCAATTTTGGATTTTTCTGACCAGCCTGCCACATGAGGACTTGTCAAAAACACTGCTAAAATTTATTAAGCATACTACCCTCATTGACCATCCTTGTTACCACCTCAAAAAATTCAATCAAGTTAGTCTGATGCTACCTTCCCTTAACAAATCCTTGCTGTCTTTCCTTAATTAAGCCGTACTTTTGTAAAGGTTGATTAATACAGTTCCCAGAATTTTATATATTAATTTGCCCACAATTGAGGTTAGGCTGACTCGCCTATAACTACTCAATCGACCCTGTTCTCCTTTTTAAAACAATGGCATAACATTAACAGTCCTGTGGCATGCCCCCTGTAGCCAGAGAGTGTTGGAAATAATTGTCAGAGCCTCTACTATCATCTCCCTTGCTTCTCTTAAAAGACTTGGATACATTTCATCCAGGCCTAGTAATTTATCCACTTAACAATGATACTAAACTCAGAATATTTTCTCCCTAACTATGTTTATCCCATAAATGCTTAAATACTTAAATGCACGTAATATTCGGAACAAAATAAATGAATTAATGGCACAAATTGAGATTATTGGGTATGATTTTATAACCATTACGGAGACATGGTTACAAGGAGATCAAAGCTGGGAACTAAATGTTCAGGGGTATGTGACTTTTCTAAAGGACAGGCAGGAAGGAAAGGGCGGCAGGGTGGTTTTGTTGGTACGAGGTGGAATAAATACGATAGCAAGAAATGATCTTGGATCGAAAGATGTGGAATCCATATGATGAACAATGGCAGATGTTTAAGAAAATAGTTCATGACTCAACAAAGATATATCCCAGTGAGGAAGAAGGATTGTAGGAACGGGATAAACCAACCATGGTTAACCAAGGAAGTTAAGGATAGTATCAAAGTGAAAGAAAAAACATGCAATGTGGCAAAGATTAGTGGTAAGCCAAAGGATTGGGAAAGGTTTAAAAACCAACAGAAGACGACCAAAAAAATAATAGAGGGAGAAAATGAACTTTGAGGGTAAACTTACAAGTAATATAAAAACGGACAGTAAGAGCTTATTTAAATATATAACAAGGAAGAGAGGCCAAGCCAATATAGGCCCCTTAGAGAATGAGGCTGGGGAAATAATAATGGGAACCAGGAAATGGCAGAAGAATTGAATAAGTACTTTGCATCAGTCATCATGGTAGAAGACACCAATAGCATAGCAAAAATACTAAATAATCATGGGGCAAAAGTGGGGGAGGAAATAAATACAATAACCATCACTAGAGAAAAAGTACTAGGGAAACTAATGGGGCTAAAGGCCGATAAGTCACCTGGACCTGATGTGTTGCATCTTAGGATATTAAAGGAAGTGGCTACAGAGATAGTGGATGCAGTGGTAGTAATCTTCACGAGTCCTTAGACTCTGGAAAAGTCCCAGAGGATTGGAAAACTGCCAATATAACTCCCTTATTCAAAAAGGGAGGGAGACAAATAGGCCAGTTAGCTTAACATCTGTCATTGGGAAAATGTAATAGCAGAGCATTAGGAAATGCATAATCTAATCACGCAGAGTCAACATGGCTTCATGAAGGGGAAATCATGCCTGACAAATCTTTTAGAATTCTTTGAGGAGGTAACAAGCAGGATAGATATTTTTTTGATTCTTTCACAGGATGTGGGCTTCGTTGGCTAGGCCAGCCTTTATTGCCCATCCCTAATTGTCTTTGTGAAGGTAGCGGTGAGCTGCCTTCTTGAACCGCTGCAGTTCATTTGGTGTAGGCACACCCATAGTGCTGTTAGGAAGGGAGTTCCAGCCTAACAGCACTGTGAGTTCAAGAAGGCAGTTCACCATCACCTTCTCGAGGGCAATAAAGGACCAGTAATCCAGAGACCCAGGGTAATGCTCTGGGGACCCGGGTTCGAATCTCGCCACCGCAGATGGTGGAATTTGAATTCAATAAAAATCTGGAATTAAAAGTCTAACAATGACCATTGTCGATTGTTGTAAAAACCCAACTGGTTCACTAATGTCCTTTAGGGAAGGAAATCTGCTGTCCTTACCTGGCCTGGCCTACATGTGACTCCAGACCCACAGCAATGTGGTTGACTCTTAAATGCCCTCTGAAGTGGCATAGCAAGCCACTCACTTGTAACAAAAAAGAAATGAAACCAGACAGACCACCTGGCATTGACCTAGGCACCGGAAACGACAACAGCAATCTTAGCCCTGTCGACCCTGCAAAGTCGTCCTTACTAACATCTGGGGGCTAGTGCCAAAATTGGGAGAGCTGTTTTACAGACTAGTCAGGTGACAGCCTGACATAGTCATCCTCACGGAATCATACCTTACAGATAATGTCCCAGACACCACCATCACCATCCCTGGGTATTTCCTGCCCCACCGGCAGTTCAGGCCTAGCAGAGGTGGCACAGTGGTATACAGTCAGGCGGGAGTTGCCCTGGGAGTCCTCAACATCGACTATGGACCCCATGAAGTCGCATGGCATTACGTCAAACATGGGCAAGGAAACCTCCTGCTGATTATCATGTACTGCCCTCCCTCAGCTGATGAATCAGTGCTCCTCCATGTTGAACATCACTTGGAGGAAGCACTGAGGGTGGCAAGGGCACAGAATGTACTCTGGGTGGGGGACTTCAATGTCCATCACCAAGAGTGGCTCAGTAGCACTGCTGCTGACTGAGCTGGCCGAGTCCTAAATGACATAGCTGCTAGACTGGGTCTGCGGCAGGTGGTGAGGGAACCAACAAGAAGGAAAAACATACTTGACCTCATCCTCACCAATCTGCCTGTTGCAGATACATCTTTCCATAGCAGTATCAGTAGCAGTGACCACCGCACAGTCATCATGGAGACGAAGTCCCACCTTCACATTGAGGATACCCTCCATTGTGTTGTGTGGCACTACTACCATGCTAAATGGGATGGATTTCGAACAGATCTAGCAGCTCAAAACTGGGCATCCATCAGGTGATGGGGGCCATCAGTAGCAGCGGTATTGTACTCGAACACAATCTGTAACCACATGGCCTGGCATATCCAACACTCTGCCATTACCATCAAGCCAGGGGATCAACCCTGGCTCAATGAAGAGTGAGGGAGAGCATGCCAGGAGCAGCACTAGGCATACCTAAAAATGAGGTGTCAACCTGGTGAAGCTATAACACAGGACAACTTGCGTGCCAAACAGCATACACAGCAGGTGATAGACAGAGCTAAGCGATCCCACAACCAACAGATCAGAACTAAGCTCTGCAGTCCTGTCACATCCAGTTGTGAATGGTGGTGGACAATTAAACAACTCACTGGAGGAGGAGGTTCCACAAATATCCCATTCCTCAATGATGGCGGAACCCAGCACAGCAGTGCAGAACATAAGGCATTCGCAACAATCTTCAGCCAGAAGTGCCGAGTGGATGATCCATCTCAGCCTGCTCTGGATGTCCCCAGCATCACAGATGCCAGTCTTTAGCCAATTGGATTCACTCCACGTGATATCAAGAAACAACCTAAGGCATTGGATACTTCAAAGGCTGTGGGCCCTGACAATCTTCCAGCAATGGTACTGAAGAGTTGTGCTCCAGAACGTGCTGCGCCCCTAGCCAAGCTGTTCCAGTACAGCTTGAACACTGGCATCTACCCGGCTATGGGGAAATTGCCCAGGTATGTCCTGCACACAAAAAACAGGACAAATCCAACCCGGCCAAATACAGCCCCACCAGTCTGCTCTCGATCATCAGTAAAGTAATGGAAGGGGTCATCAACAATGCTATCAAGCAGCACTTGCTCAGCAATAACTTGCTCACTGATGCCCAGTTTGCGCCAGGGCCACTCAGCTCCTGACCTCATTACAGCCTTAGTTCAAACATGGACAAAAGAGCTGAACTCCCGAGGTGAGGTGAGAGTGACTGCCTTTGACATCACGACAGCATTTGACCGAGTGTGGCATCAAGGAGCCCCAGCAAAACTGGAGTCAATGGGAATCAGAGGGAAAACTCTCCGCTGGTTGGAGCAAAGCACAAAGGAAGACTGTTGTGGTTGTTGAAGGTCAGTCATCACAGCTCCAGGACATCACTGCAGGAGTTCCTCAGGGTAGTGTCCTCGGCCCAACTATCTTCAGCTGCTTCATCAATGACCTTCCTTCCATCGTAAGGTCAGAAGTGGGGATGTTCGCTGATGATTTGCACAAAGTTCAGCACCATTCATGACTCCTCAAATACTGAAGCAGCCCATGTCCAAATGCAGCAAGACCTGGACAATATCCAGACTTGGGCTGACAAGTGGCAAGTAACGTTCGAGCCGCACAAGTGTCAGGCAGTGACCATCTCCAACAATAGAGAATCCAACCATCGCCCCTTGATGTTCAATGGCATTACCATCACTGTATCCCCCACTATCAACATCCTGGGTGTTGCCATTGACTAGAATCTGAACTGAACTAGCCATATAAATACTGTGGCTACAAGAGCAGGTCAGAAGCTAGGAATCGTGCGAGTAACTCACCTCCTGGCTCCCCAAAGCCTGTCCACCATCTACAAGGCACAAGTCGGGAGTGTGATGGAATACTCCCCACTTGCCTGGATGAGTGCAGCTCCCACAACACTTCAAGAAGCTTGACACCATCCAGGACAAAGCAGCCCACTTGATTGGCACCACATCCACAAACATTTAGTCCCTCCACCACTGACACACAATAGCAGCAGTGTGAACCATCTACAAGATGCATTGCAGGAATTCAACAAGGCTCCTTAGACAGCAACTTCCAAATCCACGACCACTACCATCTAGAAGGACAAGGGCTGCAGATAGGTGGAAACACAACCACCTGGAGGTTGCCCTCCAGGTAACTCACCCTCCTGACTTAGAAATTTATCACCGTTCCTTCACTGTCATTGAGTCAAAACCCTGGAACTCCCCTCCTAACAGCACTGTGGGTGTACCTACACCACATGCACTGCAGAGGTTCAAGAAGGTAGCTCACCACCACCTTCTCAAGGGCAATTAGGGATGGGTAATAAATGTTGGCCCAGCCAGCGAAGCCCACATCCCATGAATGAATAAAAAAAATATAAGGCTGCTTAATAAGATAAGAGCCCATGGTGTTGGGGTAGTATATTAGCATGGATCGAGGAATGACTATTAGAAGACAGAGTTGGGATAGGGGGCGCATTTTCAGGACGGCAACCTGTAACCAGGGGAGTGCAACAAGGATCAGTGCTGGGGCCACAATTATTTGGATGAGGGAAGTGAATGTACTATCGCCAAGTTTGCGGATGACACAAAAATAGGTGGGAAAGCAAGTGGTAAGGGTGACATGAGTCTACGGAGGGATATGGACAGGTTAAGTGAGTGGGCAGAAATGTGGCAGATGGAATATAATGTTGGAAAATGTAAGGTTATGCACTTTGGCAGGAAGAATAGAGGAGTTGAATATTATTTAAATGGAGAAAGACTGAAGAAAGCTGCATCTGATGTAAGTATGTTTAAATGCATTGAGAATTAGTTAACAGACAGGAAACAGAGTAGGAATGAACGGGTCTTTTTCAGAGTGGCAGGTGGTGACTAGTGGGGTACCACAGGATCAGTGCTTGGGTACCAGCTATTCACAATGTATATCAATGATTTGGATGAGGGAACCGACATGAATCTTGGTGGAAATGTGAGAGGTGAATATGGTATTAAGAGGTTTCAAGGCAATTAAGACCGGTTGAGTGAGTGGGCAAATACATGGCCGATGCAGTATAATGTGGATAGATGCGAAGTTATTCACTTCGGTAGGAAAAACAGAATGGCAGAGTATTATTTAAACGGTGATAGATTGGGAAATGTTGATGTATAAAGGGACCTGGGTGTCCTTGTACACCAATCACTGAAAGCAAGCATGCAGGTGCAGCAAGCAGTTAAGGTGACAAATGGTATGTTGGTCTCTATTGTGAGAGGACATGAGTACAGGAGCCAGGATGTCTTACTGCAGCTGTACAGGGCCTTGGTGAGACCAACCTGGGGTACTGCTTGCAGTTTTGATCTCCTTACCTAAGAAAGGATATACTTGCCATAGAGGACATAGTGCAGCGAAGGCTCACCAGACCAATTCCTGGGATGGTAGGATTGTCGTATGAGGAGAGATTGGGCTGACTAGGCCTGTGTTCACTGGAGTTTAGAAAAATGAGAGGGGAGCTCATTGAAACACATAAAAGTTCTGACAGGGATGGACAGACTGGATGCAGAGATGATGTTTCCTCTGGCTGGGGATCTAGAACAAGGGGTGTCACAGTCTCTGCTTACGGGGTAGGCCATTTAGGACTGCGTTAAGGAGAAACTTCTTCACTCAGAGTGATAAACCTGTGGAATTAGGGATGGGCAATAAATGCTGGCCTAGCCAGCGATGCTCACATCCCATGAATGAATAAAAAAAATGCACACAGAAATTTGGGGGTCCTTGTGCATGAATCCCAAAAAGCTAGCATACAAGTTCAGCAGGTATAGGTAAGGCAAATGGGATGGTATATAAAAATAAGGAAGTCTTGCTAAAACTATACAAGGCACTAGTTAGACCACACCTAGAATACTGTGAACAGTTTTGGTCCCCTTATGTAAGGAAAGTTTTTTTTTAATATTTGGGCATCACTGGCTCGGCCAGCATTTATTGCCCATCGCCAATTGCCCTTGTTCAGAGGGCATTTAAGAGTCAACCACATTGCTGTGGGTCTGGAGTCACATGTTGGCCAGACCAGGTAAGGATGGCAGGTTTACTTCCTTAAAGGACATTAGTGAACCAGACGGGTTTTTATGACAATCAACAATGGTTTCATCGTCATCATTAGACTATTTTTATTGAATTCAAATTCCACCATCTGCCATAGTGGGATTCGAACCCAGGTCCCCAGAACGTTAACCCCTGGGTTTCTAGATTACCAGTCTAGTGACAATACCACTATGCCACTGCCTCCCCCATGATATACTGGCATTGGAGCAGTCCAGAGAAGGACTAGGTTGATCCTGGGGTTGGAGGAATTTTCTTATGAGGAAAGGTTGACTTGGTTGGGCCTGTACTCGTTGGAGTTTAGAAGAATGAAGGCGACCTTATTGAAACATGTAAGATTCTTAGGGGGGTGGACAGGATAGATGCTGAGAGGTTATTTCCCCTTGTGGGAGAGTCTCGGACCAGAGGGCACAATCACAGAGTAAGGGGGTGCACACTTAAAACAGAGATGAGGAGGAATTTCTTCATGGGTAGTGAATCTGGAATTGTTTACCGTAGAGGCCTGAGTTACGTATATTCAAGGCTGAGATAGACAGATTTTTAATCGGTACGGGAATCAAGGGTTCTGGAGAAAAGGCAGAAAAGTGGAGTTGAGGATTATCAGATCAGCCATGATTTCATTGAATGGCAGAGCAGACTCAATGGGCCGAATGGCCTACTGCTCCTATGTCTTGTGGTCTTATGATCTAACTAGTATTTCACACTTCTCCTTAATTACAATGCCTGATTCATCCCCCTCTTTTATGAAGACAGATGCAAAGTATTCATTATGAACCATGTCCACACAGGTTACCTTCTTGCTCTCTAATAAGCCCAACTCTTTCCTTAGTTATCCTCTTGCCCTTTATGCATAGATAAAATATCTTTGTGTTTTCCCTTATTTGACTTGCCAGTATTTCTTTGAAATATTCTCTTTGCTTTCCTAATTTCCTTTTTCGGAAAATAGGAGCAGGGGTAAGCCATTCAGCCCAATGAGCCTGCTCCAACATCCAATATGATCATGGCTGATCATCCCCTCCAATGCCTTTTGCCCATACTCTCCCCATATCCCTTATGTCTTTGGTATTTAGAAATCTGTCACTCTCTGCTTTAAACATATTAAATGACTGAGCTTCCACAGCCCTCTGGGGTAGAGAATTCCAAAGATTCACCACCCTCTGATAAACTTTACCTCAACAAGGTCCCAAGTGGCCAAGTATTCTCCCTTACTTTGAAGACTCCCCAACCAAGGGAAACAGCTTACCTGCATATCTACCCTGTCTATCCCTTCAAGTATTTTGTAGGTTCCAGTGAGATTACCTCTAATGCTCCGAAACTAGAGAACACAGGCCCAGTTTCCCTAATCTCTCATCATAGAACAGTTCCGCCATCCCAGGAACAAGCCTGGTGAACCTTCGTTGCACTCCCTCTATAGCAGCAATATTCTTCCTAAGGTAAGGGGACCAAAACTGCACACCATACTCCAGCCTGAATAGGGTTCTCTACAATTGAAGCAAGGCCTTTTTTATTCATTCACGGAATGTAGGCTTCGCTGGCTAGGCCAGCATTTATTGCCCATCCCTAGTTCCCCTTGAGATGGTGGTGGTGAGCTGCCTTCTTGAACCGCTGCAGTCCATGTGGTGTAGTTACACCCACGGTGCTGTTAGGGATGGAATTGCAGGATTTTGACCCAGCAACAGTGAAGGAACGGTGATGTATTTCCAAGTCAGTAGTGGTGAGTGACTTGGAGGGGAACTTTCAGGTGGTGGTGTTCCCATCTACCTGCTGCCCTTGTCCTTCTAGATGGTTGTGGTCATGGGTTTGGAAGGGTTTGGACTACTCCTGTACTCAAATCCTCTTGCGATAAAGGCTAACATACCATTAGCCTTCCTAATTGCTTGTTACACCTGCATGTTTGCCTTCAGTGACTTATTGACGAGGACATCCAGGTCTCTGTACATCGACACACTCCCTATTTATGAAATATCCTGCACATCTGTTCCTCCTACCAAAGTGGGTAACTTTACATTTTCCCCTTTATATCCCAACTGCCATGTTCTTGCTCACTCACTAAGTCTGTCCAAATCCCCTTGAAGTTGCTTTGCGTCTTCCTCACAAGACACATTCCCACCAGCTTTGTGTCATCTGCGAACTTGGAAATTTTACATTTGGTTCCCACATCCAAATCTTTGATATATATTGTGAATAGCTGGGTCCCAAGTACTGATCCTTGCAATATCCCACTAGTCACAGCCTGCCAACGCAAGAATGACCCATTTATTCCTGCTCTGTTTTCTGCCTGTTAACCAATCCTTAATCCATGCTACTATATTACTTCCTATCCCGTGTGCTTTAATGTTAATCGAAAGCCTTCTGAAAATCTAAGTACATTACATCCACTGACTCCCATCTATCAATTCTGTTAGTAACATCCTCAAAAAAACTTCCAACAGGTTTGTCGAACATGATTTGCCATTTATAAATCCATGTTGACTATGCCCAATCAGATCATTATTATCCAAGTGTTGATTTATCACATCTTTTATAATAGATTTTAGCACTTTCCCTACTACTGAAGTAAGGCTAACAGGTCTGTAGTTCCCTATTTTATCTCTCCCTCCCTTCTTAAAAGTAGGGTGACATTTGCAACCTTCCAATCTGCAGGAGCTGTTCCAGGATCTATAGAATTTT
Source organism: Cetorhinus maximus (assembly GCF_964194155.1). Lineage (NCBI taxonomy): Eukaryota > Metazoa > Chordata > Chondrichthyes > Lamniformes > Cetorhinidae > Cetorhinus > Cetorhinus maximus. Next base: position 173,422,454 of record NC_135883.1, read on the forward strand.
GGAAGATGATCACCAATGTATCCACTGTCTCCATAGCTACCTCTGGGATGCAGAATATCAGGCCCCAGGGACTTAACGACCTTCAGTCCCATTAATTTCTCCAATACAGCTATCTTACCCATATTAATTTCCTTTAGTTCCTCATTCTCCCTAGTCCGTTGGATCTCTAATTCAGTGAGATTTCTTGTATCTTCCTCAGTGAAGACAGACGCAAAGTAATCATTTAGCTTCTCTGCCATTTCTCTATTCCCCATTATAAATTCTCCTGATTCTTCCTGTATTGGGCCCACATTTGTCTCAGCCAAATGTTTCTTTTTACATACCTGGAGAAGCCTTTTCTTTTAATCTTATACAGTTCTTAACTTCCTTTGTTAGCCACGGTTGACTCACTTTTCCTTTTGGGTTTTTGTGCCTTGAGGAATATATAGTTGCTGTAAACTGTAATAATTCTTTAAACACTATCCATTGCCTCTGTACCGTCATACCTTTTGATGTATTGTCCCAATCCACCTCAGCCAATTTGCCCTCATACCTTCAAAATTTCCTTTATTCAAATTTAACAAACACCCTGGCTTCAGATTGAACTACCTCACTTTCAAACATAACGTAAAGTTCTATCATATTATGGTCACTCACCCCTAAAAGTTCTTATACAACAAGATCATTATTAGAAACAAAAAGCTAAAAGCTACTGCGGATGCTGGAAATCCAAAACAAAAACAGAATTACCTGGAAAAACTCAGCAGGTCTGGCAGCATCGGTGGAGAAGAAATCAGTTGACGTTTCGAGTCCTCACGACCCTTCGGCAGAACCGAAGTATAGTTAGGAGAGAGGTGAAATATTATAATATCATTATTAGCCTTTTCTCATTACATAATACGAAATCTAAAATAGCCTGTTCTCTAGTCGGTTCCTCAATATACTGCTCTAGAAAAACATCCCTAACATACTCAAACTCGTCCTGCATAGCATTAGTGCTCACTAGATTTACCCAGTGTTTATGCAGATTTAAGTCACCCATGATCACTGTATCACCCATGCTACATGCTTCTCTAATCTCCTTAATAATACCATGCCCCACACGACCACTACTATTTGGTGGCCTATAAACAACCATATATCAATGTTTGCTGCCCCTTGCTGTTTCTTTTTAATTTCACCCCTGTACTTTCTATGTTTGTGTAGGCTTTCTTCAGTTTTGAGCTCAAGTATTTGACATAAGCTTCCCTTTCTTGCCTTTTCCTGCCCTGTGTGCTCCTTAACTTCCAAGGAATTCTAGGTTTGAGAGTCCCACCCTGTGAAAATTCAGATGTTCCATCAACCTCCTCCTTGAATGCCCCACACTGATATGCCACTAATTGACTTTCAAAACCACATTTACTGAAGCACATCTCAGCTTTCTCTTTTACTCTGGGACTATCGTTGTTCTTTTCCACAATAACATTAAATCTAACTGAATTACGATCACTGCCAAAAAAAGTGCTCTTCAATAATTCTGCTTCCACCTGCCAGCTTCGTTCCCTAAAACTAAGTCCAGAACGCCCATTCTCTTGCTGGGTATGCTGAGTGCTGGCAACAAAGTTCTCCTGAACGCAGTTTAAGAATTCTGCACCCTCAATACATTCTTCACTGATGCTATCAAGAAGCAGCTGTGCACAGTGGATGGAACAAAGGCTATGGGCCCTGACAGCATTTCAGCTAAAGTGCCGGATACTTGTGCTACAGTATTAATCATGTCTCTAGCCAAACTGTTACAGTACAGTTAGAACACTGACTATACAACAAAGTGGAAAATTACCCAGGTAGGTCCTGTCCACCAAGAGCCAGACAAATTCAGTCCAGCCAATTACTGCCCCATCAATTTATTCTCAATTATCAGCAAAATATCGTTGACAGTGCTATTAGGCGGCACTTATTCAGCAACAATCTGCTCACCAATGTTCAATTTGGGTTCTGCTAGGAAAACACAGTTCCAGACCTAAACATGGACAAAAGAGCTGAATCCCATAGTTGAGGTGATAGTGACTGCCCTTGATATCAACCAATTGTGGCATCAAGGAGCTATAATGAAATTGAATTTGATGGGAATCGGAGGAAACTCTCCACTGGTTGGAGTCACACCTAGCACAAAAGGTGATTGGCCTCCAACAAGCACAATCAGTTTTGCCCCAGAACATCGTGGCAGGAGTTCCTCAGGGTAGTGTCCTAGGTCTAACCGTCTGCAGCTGCTTCATGAATGACCTTCCCTCCATCATAGAAGTGGGAGTGTTGGTTATTGATTGCACAGTCCTCAGTACCATACACAACTGTTCAGATACTTAAGCAGTCCCAGGCAATGACCATCTCTAAGATCCAACCATTTCCCCTTGACATTGAGTGACATTACCATCGCTGAATCCGCTACCATAAACATCCTGGGGGGTTATCATTAATCAGAAGCTTAACTGGAATAACCACGTAAATACTGTGGCTACAAGAGCAGTTCAGAGGCTGAGACTTCTGCATCAAGTGATTCATCTCCTGACTCCCCAAAGCCTGACTACCATCCTGAAATTAATGTTGCTGTTTCTGTGTGGTCAGTCATACTTGCAAAACCTCTCAGAATTTTTTGGGAGGTAATGTGCAGATGTCCTCGCTGGTCAGTCCCATTCCTCGCAACATCCCATGGCCAGCCGGTTGTGACTGGCGCCAGGGGCTTGCTCGTAATAAACTCTTGAGGCCCAACTGAGATCAATGTCTCATGAAGCTAATGTTACTGAGGCATTAGAGAGTGTGCAGAAAAGATTGATGGGAATGGTTTGAGGGATGAAAACTTGTTACGTATATAGATTGGAGAAGTTGGAACTGTTTTCCTTGGAGAAGGTTGAGAGGAGATTGGATAGAGGTATTAAAAATCATGAGGGCTCTGGACAGAGTAGATAGGGAGAAAATGTTCCCATTGGTGGAAGGATCGAGAATGAGAGGGCACAAATATAAGGTAATTGGCAAAAGAAGCAATAACGACATGAGGAAAAATTTCATGCAGCGAGGGTTAGGACCTGGAATGCACTGCCTGAGTTTGTGGTGGTGACAAGTTCAACTGAGACATTCAAAAGAGAATTAGATTATTATCTGAAAAGGAAGAATGTGCAGGGATACGGGGAGAAGGCAGGGGAATGGCACTAGGTAAATTGATCCCATGGAGAGCCAGCACAGACGTAACGGGCTGAGGCCTCCTGCATTGAAACGATTCTGTGATACAAGTCACAAGTCAGGTGTACAATAGAAGACTCTCCACTTTCCTGGATGAGTGCAGTTGCAGCAACACTCAAGAAGCTCGACACCATCCAGGACAAAGCAGCCCACTTAATTGGAAACCCATCCACCAGCTTCAACATTCACTCCCTCCACCACCAGCACACAGTGACAGCAGTGTGTACCACCTACAAGATGCACTGCAGCAACTTGCCAAGCCTCCTCCGACAGAACCTCCTAAACCTGTGACCTATACTACCTTGGAGAATGAGGGTAGCAGGCACATGGGATGACTGTTACCTGCAAGTTTCCCCCCAAGACCACACCATCCTGACTTGGTACGATATTGCCATTCCTTCACTGTCACTGGAACTCCTTCCCAAACAGCACTATGAATGTACTTACACCACATGGACTGCAGCAGTTAAAGAACAACAACACCTCAAGGGCAATAAGGGATGGGCAACAAACGTTGGCCTAGCATTGACACTCATCCTATGAATAAATCACAGAATTGTTAAGCATAGAAGGAAGCTATTTAGCCTGTTGTGCCTGTTAATGTTGAAATTGTGCTGCAAGAGAATGCATACTTTAAGTTGGTAATAAAGCACAGCTGTCCCCAATTGGAGAAGGATAAGGGAATCATTGCAAGAGTATATAAACCAGTTCGTTCTGGATGTCCGGGAGGAACTAGGGGAGTTTGTGACTTTACCTAGTTGTCTTGGAAATAACCTTGTTTTAAGGTACAGGCTAGCTTCAGACTCATTATTCCTCAATATACAATTATTGGAAATAAGTGTTTGCGCTTGCTTTCTCTGGAAGGCATTTACCAAGTGCCACTCCACCACCACCTCCCTGTAGCCCTGCATATTCTTCCTTTTCAGGTAACAATCCAATTCCTTCTTGAATGCCTCAATTGAATCTACCTCCACCACACTCTCAGGCACTGCACTCCAGATCCTAACTACTCGCTGCGTGAAAAAGTTTTTCCTCATGTCTCCATTGCTTCTTTTGCCAATTACCTTATATCTGTGCTCTCTCATTCTCGATCCTTCCTTCCACCAATGGGAACAGCTTTTTCCTATCAACTCTGTCCAGACCCCTCATGATTTGAATACCTCTATCAAATCTCCTCTCAACCTTCTCTTCAAGGAAAGTAGTCCCAACCTCTCCAATCTATTGAGGTAACTGAAGTTCCTCACCCCTGGAACCATTATTGTGACTCTTTTCTGCACCCTCTCTAATACCTTCGCATCCTTCCTATAGTGTGGGGCCCAGAACTTGATGCAATACTCCACTGAGACCAAACCAGTGTCCTATACAAGTTTAACATAATTTCCTTGCTTTTATACTATATACCCCAATTAATAAAGCTTCGGATGCTTTATTAACCACTCTCTCAACCTGCCCTACCACCTTCAATGATTTATGCGTATATGCACTCAGGTCCCTCTGCTCTTGCACCCCTTTAGATTTGTACCCTTCATTTTATATTATATCTCCACATTCTTCCTACCAAAATGTCACTTCACACTTCTCTGTTAGATTTCATCTGCCACTTGTCCGCCCATGCCACTAATCTGTTTATATCCTTTTCAAGTTCTACACTATCTTCACGGTTCACAACGCTTCCAAGTTTTGTATCATCTGCAAATTTTGAAATTATGCCCTGTGCACCAAGGTCTACGTCATAATATATCTGGGAGAACAAGGGACCCAACACCGACTTCTGGGGACTTGCACTCCAAATCTTCCTCCAGTCCGGAAAAATAAATAAAATACAGCTTCCTGGCGTCACTGTAGGTGTTTTTTTAAACTCTTTCCCTGACATTGGTGCCTCCTTAACTCCAGGCTCTGCTATCCAATTGAGATCTACTTCGAGGACTTGCTACTGGTATCTCTCTTGATGCGTTGTTGTGCCACGCTGAGCTCTCTAAGCTCCATGCCCTCTAGCCTCCAGTTGTGCAATTCTTTGTTAGAAACTTCCCTCTGAAGGACTGAGATACAATCTACTCCCCCCCCATGGCATTACCATCGCTTCTGAATTTCTGTGTGTTCAACGCTCAGCTCATGCTCTGACTCTGAAGCGCTCTCACTCAGTTGGTCTCTCACATTGTTTCCTGTCAAGTTCGCTCTTGCTGTCATAGGATTGTTGAGTACGGTACCAGCTCGATTGAGGGCTTTGCATGCAAATATGTTGCTCTTATTTTCCCTTGATTTTTCCTTTCTCTCATTGGTGGCATTTTTTCTTTTAAAACAGGATATCTTGGAAGAAATGAGGAAAGAACTTCAGAAACTAAAAGAGGAGCTTATCAATGGTGAGTGTAGACAGATTACAGTTTATAAACTGACTAGTCAATCACTGATTTGCTTCACAATATTGTTAGTCACTACATCAATAAGTAATTGAATGCGGCCATTAACAGTGAGAGCGCGAGAGGAGCAGCATTGCCATTAACAGCGAGTGTGAGAAGCAGCGTGGCCTTTAACAGTGAGAGCGAGAGAAGCAGCGGGGTCATTAACAGTGAGACCTAGAGGAGAGCAGGGCCATTAACAGTGAAAGAGCGAGAGGAGGGCAGGGCCATTAACAGTGAGAGAGCTAGAGGAGGGCAGGGCCATTAACAGTGAGAGAGCGAGAGGAGGGCAGGGCCATTAACAGTGAAAGAGCGAGAGGAGGGCAGGGCCATTAACAGTGAGAGAGCTAGAGGAGGGCAGGGCCATTAACAGTGAGAGAGCGAGAGGAGGGCAGGGCCATTAACAGTGAGAGAGCGAGAGGAGGGCAGGGCCATTAACAGTGAGAGAGCGAGAGGAGGGCAGGGCCATTAACAGTGAGAGAGCGAGAGGAGGGCAGGGCCATTAACAGTGAGAGAGCGAGAGGAGGGCAGGGCCATTAACAGTGAGAGCGCGAGAGGAGGGCAGGGCCATTAACAGTGAAAGAGCGAGAGGAGGGCAGGGCCATTAACAGTGAGAGCGCGAGAGGAGGGCAGGGCCATTAACAGTGAGAGCGCGAGAGGAGGGCAGGGCCATTAACAGTGAGAGCGCGAGAGGAGGGCAGGGCCATTAACAGTGAGAGAGCGAGAGGAGGGCAGGGCCATTAACAGTGAGAGAGCGAGAGAAAGGCAGGGCCATTAACAGTGAGAGAGCGAGAGGAGGGCAGGGCCATTAACAGTGAGAGAGCGAGAGGAGGGCAGGGCCATTAACAGTGAGAGAGCGAGAGGAGGGCAGGGCCATTAACAGTGAGAGAGCGAGAGGAGGGCAGGGCCATTAACAGTGAGAGAGCGAGAGGAGGGCAGGGCCATTAACAGTGAGAGAGCGAGAGGAGGGCAGGGCCATTAACAGTGAGAGAGCGAGAGGAGGGCAGGGCCATTAACAGTGAGAGAGCGAGAGGAGGGCAGGGCCATTAACAGTGAGAGAGCGAGAGGAGGGCAGGGCCATTAACAGTGAGAGAGCGAGAGGAGGGCAGGGCCATTAACAGTGAGAGAGCGAGAGGAGGGCAGGGCCATTAACAGTGAGAGAGCGAGAGGAGGGCAGGGCCATTAACAGTGAGAGAGCGAGAGGAGGGCAGGGCCATTAACAGTGAGAGAGCGAGAGGAGGGCAGGGCCATTAACAGTGAGAGAGCGAGAGGAGGGCAGGGCCATTATCAGTGAGAGAGCGAGAGGAGGGCAGGGCCATTAACAGTGAGAGAGCGAGAGGAGGGCAGGGCCATTAACAGTGAGAGAGCGAGAGGAGGGCAGGGCCATTAACAGTGAGAGAGCGAGAGGAGGGCAGGGCCATTAACAGTGAGAGAGCGAGAGGAGGGCAGGGCCATTAACAGTGAGAGAGCGAGAGAAGCAGCGGGGTCCATTAACAGTGAGAGAGCTAGAGGAGAGCAGGGCCATTAACAGCGAAAGAGCGAGAGAAGCAGCGGGGGCCATTAACAGCGAGAGAGCAAGAGAAGCAGCGGGGGCCATTAACAGCGAGAGAGCTAGAGGAGAGCAAAGCCATTAACAGTGAGAGAGCGAGAGAAGCAGCGGGGGCCATTAACAGTGAGAGAAGAGTGAGAGACCATTAAAGAGCACAGAGAGAGAGGCGAGAGATCATTAAAGAGTGTGGAGGGCAGCTGATTGGTGAGTAGTATTGGTGAGTATTTCTAATCTTTAAAGTAAAAGTAAAGTCTTTAGTTTGTGTTTAGGTCTCTAGTCTATTTTTTTTCTTTTCTCTTTTTGTTAAAAACAGCTTGTTAAGTACATGATCAATACTGCTGTATAAAAAAAATTACAATAAAGTGTAAAGAGCAGGGATACTAGAGTAATTAATTAAATAAAATAGGATAGCAATGGCAGGACGAGTGATGTGTTGCTGCTGCAGCATGTGGGAACTGCTGGACACCAAGGTGATCCAGAGTGAACACATCTGTAGTATGTTTTTGCAGCTCGAGGAACTTCGGATCCAAGTTAAGGAACTAGAGTCCGAGCTGCAGACATTGTGCCACATCAGAGAGGGGGAAAGATACCTGGACACTTTGCTCCAGGAGGAGGTCACACCCCTCAGATTAGGCCATTCAAATTTTGTCTGTGATCAGGGACAGTAGGGTGGAACTGCAGGTGAAGCAGGCATGGGGGCCCAGGGGATAGCATTCGAGGAGCCTCGGCCCCTGCAATTGTCCAACAGTTACGAGGTTCTTGCAAGCTGTGTGGACGAGAGCGGGGACTGCAGGGAGGATGTGCGAACTGACCATGGTACATGGAGCCATTCAAGTGGGGGGAGGAAATAGGAATGTGGAAGTGGTAGGACACCGTATAATTAGGGGGATAGATACAGTTCTCTGCAACCATGAGCGTGAGTCCCGAAGGCTGTGTTGCCTGCTCGGTGCCAGGGTTAAGGACATCTCCTCAGGGCTGGAGAGGAACTTGGAATGGGAGGGGAGGGATCCAGTTGTCGTCGTCTACGTTGGTACTAATGACATTGATAAGACTAGAAAGAAGGTTCTGCTGAAAGGATTTGAACATTTAGGAGCTAAATTGAAAAGCAGAACCTCCAAGGTAATAACCTCAGGATTACTACCTGAGCCACAGGCAAACTGGCATAGTGTAAATAAAGTCAAGGAGTTGAATGCCTGGCTCAAAGATTGATGTGGGAGGAATGGGTTTCAGTTCATGGGGCACTGGCACCAGTACTGGTGTAGAAAGGAGCAGTTCCGGTGGGTTCACTTGAACCATGCTGGGACCAGTGTCCTGGCGAATCGAAAGCTAGGGCTGCAAAGAGGGCTTTAAACTAAATAGTGGGGAGAGTTCTGGAGAGGGGATACATAGGCTAACAAAGGAAAATGACATGGCAGCATTGCAGGGCAACTATTTAGGTATTGATACCCAGGGTGTGACAGGTGGGCACAGAGTGTACAAACATAAAAAAAACAGCAGCAAATAGGGTCAAAGGGGGAAAAAATGGTAAATAAGCAAAATTAATGGCTCTTTACTTAAATGCACGTAGTATTCAGAACAAAATAAATGAATTAATGGCACAAATAGAGGTTAGTGGGTATGATCTTATAGCCATTACGGAGACATGGTTACAAGGAGATCAAAGCTGGGAACTAAATATTGAGGGGTATGTGACTTTTAGAAAGGACAGGCAGGAAGGAAAGGGTGGTGGGGTAGCTTTGTTAGTATGAGATGGAATAAGTACGATAGCAAGAAATGATCTTGGATCAGAAGATGTAGAATCCATATGGGTGGAGGTAAGAAATAACAAGGGGAAGACGACACTGGTGGGAGTAGTCTATAGGCCCCTTAACAGCTATACTGTAGGACAGGGAATAAATCAGGAGATAATGAGGGCATGTAAAAAAGGCAATACATTAATCATGGGTGACCTTAATTTTCATGTAGATTGGGAAAATCAAATTGGTAGAGATAGCCATGAGCAAGAATTCAGAGTGTATTCGGGACAGTTTCCTAGAACAACATGTTGTGGATCCAACCAGGGATCAGGCTATTTTGGATCTGGTAATATGTAATGAGGCAAGTTTAATAAATGATCTCAGAGTAAAAGATCCCCTAGGAAACAGTGACCATACCATGGTAGAATTTAGCATTCAGTTTGAAAGTGAGAAACTTGGGTCGGAAACAACTGTGTTAAACTTAAATGAGGGTAATTACAAAGGAATGAGGGCAGAGTTGGCTGGAGTGGACTAGGAAAGGAGTTTAGCAGAAAAGATGGTTCATGAACAATGGCAGACAAGAAAATAGTTCATGACTCCCAACGAAGATATATCCCAGTAAGAAAGAAGGATTCTAGGAAGGGGATAAAACAACCATGGTTAACCAAGGAAGTTAAGGATAGTATCAAATTGAAGGAAAAAACAATGTGACAACGATTAGTGGTAAGCCAGAGGATTGGAAAAGCTTTAAAAACCAACAAAAGGTGACCAAAAAAATAATAGAGGGACAAAATAAACTTTGAGGGTAAACTAGCAAGTGATATAAAAACAGACAGTAAGAGTTTCTTTAAATATTTGAACAGGAAGAGAGGCCAAAGTGAACATAGGCCCCTTAGAGAACGAGGCTGGGGAGATAATAATGGGGAACCAGGAAATGGCAGATGAGTTGAATAAATACTTTGCATCAGTCTTCATGGTAGAAGACACCAACAGTAATCCAAAAATACTAAATAATCAAGGGGCAAAAGGTGGGGTGAAAATAAATACAATAATTATCACTAGAGAATAAGTACTAGGGAAACTAATGAGGCTAAAAGCCGATAAGCCCCCTGACCTAATGGGTTGTATCCTAGGATATTAAAGGAAGTAGCTACACAAATAGTGGATGCACTGGTAGTAATCTTCCAAGAATCCTTAGATTCTGGAAAAGTCCCAGAGGATTGGAAAACTGCCAATTTAAAGCCCTTATTCAAAAAGGGAGAGAGACAAAAAAACAGGTAACTATAGGCCAGTTAGCTTAACATCCGTTGTTGGGAAAATGTAGGAGTCTATTATAAAGGATGCGGTAGCAGAGCATTTACAAATACATAATCCAATCAAGCAGAGTCAGCATGGCTTGATGAAGGGGAAATCATGCCTGACAAATTTATTAAATTCTTTGAGGATGTAACAAGCAGGATAGATAAAAGGGAACCAGTAGATGTAATATATTTTGATTTCCAAAAAGCGTTCAATAAGGTACTGCACATAAGGCTACTTAATAAGATAAGAGCCCATGGTGTTGGGGCTAGTATTTTGGCCTGGATAGAGGCTTGGCAACTAATAGAAGACAGAGTGTTAGGATAAAGGGGGCATTTTTAGGATGGCCACCTGTAACTAGTGGAGTGCCATAGGGATCAGTGCTGGAGCCACAATTATTTACAATATATATTAATGACTTGGATGAGGAAAGTGAATGTACTATCGCCAAGTTTGCGGATGACACAAAATAGGTGGAAGGGCAAGTGGTGAGGATGACACAAGGAGTCTACAGAGGGATATAGACAGGTTAAGTGAGTGGGCAAAAACTTGGCAGATGGAATATAATGTGGGAAAATGTGAGATTATGCATTTTGGCAGGAAGAATAGAGGAGCTGAATATTATTTAAATGGAGAAAGACTGAAGAAAGCTGCAGCACAGAGGGATTTGGGAGTCCTCGGGCATGAATACCAAAAAGCTAGCATACAAGGTCAGGCAATGGGGAAGGCAAATGGTATGTTGGCCTTTATTTCAAAAGGAATGGAGTATAAAAATAGGGAAGTCTTGCTAAAACTATACAAGACACTAGTTAGACCACACCTGGTCTACTGTGAACAGTTTTGGTCCCCTTACCTAAGGAAAGATATACTGGCTTTGGTGACAGTCCAGAGAAGGTTCACTAGTTTGATCCCGGGTATGGAGGGATTTTGTTACGAGGAGTGGTTGAGTAGGTTGGGCCTGTACTCATTGGAGTTTAGAAGAATGAACCTTATTGAAATATGTAAGATTCTCAAGGGGCTTGACAGGGTAGATGCTGAGAGGTTGTTTCCCCTTGTGGGAGAAACATAATTTCCCCTTGTGGGAGAGCGCATAATCTCAGAGTAAGGGGTCGCCCATTTAAGGCAGTGATGAGGAGGAATTTCTTCACTGAGGGTAGTGAATCTGTGGCATTCTTTACCACAGAGGGCTGTAGAGGCTGGGTCATTAAGTATATTTAAGGCTGGGATGGACAGATTTTTAATTAGTAAGGGAATCAAGGGTTATGGGGAAAAGGCAGTAAAATGGAGTTGAGGATTATCAGATCAGTCATGATCTCATTGAATAGCGGAGCAGACTTGATGGGCCAAATGGCCTACTACTGCTCCTATGTCTTATAGTCTAATGATAAATCACCAACCTTCTTCCAGGCTTTTAAACCAAGGTAAGCAAAGCAGACATGGCCTGCAAGGAGCCAAAGGGATTCGAGAAAGTGATGCAGGTTAACATTATGATTAGTAGGCCAGCAAGATTTCTAGATAATAAAAATGAAGTTAGAAGATTGCACAGTTATGACTGGCCAATAAGATTACACAAAAGGAATATTTTTTAAATTTAGCCAGCCAGTCTGATAAACTCTGCACCCAGAATTATCCAGCATGAGGCCCAAATTTGTTCTATTAGCTTTTGGCTAAGCGATCCTCCAAATTCTCTTCAAAAACTCAGGACTGTGGACTTCTCAGCCCAAACTTAACTTGGTGAATGCCGTGAAGCCTAAATGATGGTTTGCACTCTAAGGGTTACTGTAAATTGTGTTATGACGTGGCAGATGATATTTGTTAGGTGGACCAAACCAGTGAGGGAAGCTTGGTCGTGCTATCACAATGGTTTTCCAATTTGTATTTATTGCAAGGTGTGTGCACTGAATTCAGAAGTAATAAGTCCAATAATACCTATAGGGATTTTTTGAGAGTTAAATTAAAATATTTATTAACAAAATAAAAGATGTCAAGCACATACTTAAGATTACAGCTACAACTATGATAACTCCTAAAATTTCTAATTAACGTGACCTCCAGTTACACTCCCTTTAAGGCAACTGTCCAAAATAGATTTTAGATATAAATCAAACTCAGCAAGTTAACACAATACACTGGACAGTGGAATTCCAAATGGGTCTTCCCCAACTTCCGTTTAGTTAGGCAGCAGACTTATGCAGAAATGCTGGAGGCTTCAATAAGGCTATTTTGCACACCTGTTAAATCTTACATGGCCTTCTCCCACAAGACCGTTCATTCTCCTTTATATCTGTTTTTCTCTTATTATGTAAATTCTATTGTTCCATATGTCTTTGAAACTGTATTTACCTCATAATTTAAAAACTTTCATGCTACCAATATTCACAGAATCACAGTGCAAAAGAGGCCCTTCGGCCCATTGAGTCTGTACCGACACGTGAGAAACACCTGACCTACCTACATAATCCCATTTATCAGCACTTGGTCCATAGCCTTGAATGTTATGACGTGCCAAGTGCTCATCCAGGTACTTTTTAAAGGATGTGAGGCAACCCGCCTCCACCACCCTCCCAGGCAGTGCATTCCAGACTGTCACCACCCTCTGGGTAAAAAGGTTTTTCCTCACAGTCCTCCTAAAACTCCTGCCCCTCACCTTGAACTTATGTCCCCTTGTGACCGACCCTTCAACTAAGGGGAATAGCTGCTCCCTATCCACCCTGTCCATGCCCCTTATAATCTTGTACACCTCGATCAGGTTGCCCCTCAGTCTTCTCAGCTCCAACGAAAACAACCCAAGTCTATCCAACTTCTCTTCATAACTTAAATGTTTCATCCCAGGCAACATCCTAGTGAATCTCCTCTGCATTCCCTCCAGTGCAATCACATCCTTCCTATAATGTGGCGACCAGAACTGCACACACTACTCCAGCTGTGGCCTCACCAAGGTTCTATACAACTCCAACATGACCTCCCTACTTTTGTAATCTATGCCTCGATTGATAAAGGCAAGTGTCCCAAATGCCTTTTTCACCACCCCACTAACATGCCCCTTTGCCTTCAGATGTCTATGGACACACACGCCAAGGTCCCTTTGTTCCTCAGAACTTCCTAGTGTCATGCTGTGCATTGAATACTTCCTTGCCATTGCCAGTAATCTTTGGGAAAAATAAACATATTCCTTTGCCTTGTTTATCTGGCGAGTTGTGAACAGACTAAAACCCCTTTGAAATCCAAATATCCCTTCATTTATCTAAAAATGCAAATTTCCTTCACACCTTACATGCTAAGCCAGCATCCATGTTTACTCATTAGCATGTCAAACACCTAGCTTCTTTTGATGATTTAAACTTGTAGTCTACTTGACTCCAAATATAATTAAGTCACACATAAACAGACCCAACTATACTTACCCCCATAAACTGACTTAACTATAAACTAGAAAAATATTATGAAAATTATTATACTTTCCTGACAATTGTCTAACCCCAAGCTAGACAAATTTTCCAGTTTCTTTCTCCCCTTATGAAACCCAAGTCTGCAAACTGACTGACTATTGCCACAAGGCTAACTACCTTTCACTGTGATGACCACTGTAGATTTCTTCCTCTAGCTTCAAACTAGGCAGATTTTCCCCTCAAGAAACCCAAACTGAGCTGGAGTCCCACCCGCATTCTGTGCTGTGAACAATAAGGTTAGGAATTTTTCTGCTTAAAGTACAGACCTGTCTAACAATCATCGTCTGTTGGCGCCCACAATCCAGTGAGATGCAGTCCACACCAAAGCAAAATTGCAGCAGCCTGCTTTCGAGCAAGCACCCAGATAAGTTAAACAAAAGAACCTTCTACCCCCACAGCCCAACTCTGACAGTGTTGCATACTTTGGGATTTCCTCAAACAGAAACTTAAATTAGTTTTTTCAGAGTTCAGCCAAACTCTTTGATTCTGTAACCCATATGAATAATTTATATTGCTAATGGAGTTTATGACCCTCTCTCCAGAATTTCTGACCCTATCAAGGAACTCCCTTGTGTTTACATAGAGGTCTACAGCACAGAAAAAGACCCTTTGGTCCATTGAGTCTGCACCTGTCAAACAAGTACTTAACTATTCTAATCCCATTTTCCAGCACTGGGCCCATAGCCTTGTATGCCATGGCATCGCAAGTACACATCCAAATACTTCTTAAATGTTATGAGGGTTTCTGCCTCTACCACCCTTTCAGGCAGTGAGTTCCAGATTCCCACCACCCTCCTGGTGAAAAAATTCCTCCTCACATCCCCTCTAAACCTCCTGCCCCTTATCTTAAATCTATGGCCCCTGGTTATTGATCCCTCCACCAAGGGGAAAAATTCCTTCCTGTCTACCTCAACTATGCCCCTCATAATTTTATACACCTCAATCATGTCCCCCTTCAATCTTCTCTGCTCCAGGGAAAATAATCCCAGTCTATCCAATCTCTCTTCATAACTAAAACTCTCCAGCCCAGGCAACACCCTGGTAAATCTCCTCTGCACTCTCTCTAGTGTAATCACATCCTTCCTATAATGCGAATTCCAGAGCTGCATGCAATACTCTAGCTGTGGCCTAACCAGGGTTTTATACAGTTCCAGCGTAACCTCCCTACTGTTATACTCTGTGCCTCGGCTAATAAAAGCAAGTATCCCATATGCCTTCTTAACCACCTTATCTACCTGTCTTGCTACCTTAAGGGACCAGTGGACATGCACACCAAGGTCCCTCTGATCTTCAGTACTTCCTAGAGTCCTACCATTCATCACATATTCCCGTGCCTTGTTTGTCCTGCCCAAGTGCATCACCTCACACTTATCCGGATTAAATTCCATTTATCACTGATCAGCCCATCTGACCAGCCTGTTCTATCCTCCTGCAATCTAAGGCCAGCCTTTTCACTGTTTACCACCCCACCAATTTTCGTATCATCCACGAACTTACTGATCAACCCTTCCACATTCAAGTCTAAATCATTTATATATACCACAATCAGCAAGGGACCCAACACCGATTCCTGTGGAACCCCACTGGACACAGCCATCCAGTCACAAAAACACCCCTAGATCATCACCCTTTGCTTCCTGCAACTCAGCCAATTCTGGATCCAATTTGCCAAATTGCCTTGGATCCCATAGACTCTTACTTCGTTATCAGTCTTCATGCGGGACCTTATCAAAAGCCTTGCTGAAGTCCAAGTAGACTACATCAAATGCATTGCCCTCATCTACATACCTGGTCACCTCTTCGAAAAATCGAATCAAATTGATCAGACCTGACCTCCCCTTAACAAAACCATGCTGACTGTCTTTGATTAATCCCTGCCTCTCAAGTGTTGATTAATTCTGTCCCTCAGAATTGCTTCCAATAGTTTCCCCACCATTGAGGTTAGACTGACTGACCTGTAGTTCCCTGGTTTATCCCTTCCTCCCTTCTTGAATAACGGTACCACATTGGCTGTCCTCCAGTCCTCTGGCACCTCTCCTGTGGCCAGAGGGGTATTGAAAATTATTGCCAGTGCCCCTGCTATCCCCTTCCTTGCCTCACTCAACCGCCTGGGATACATTTCATCCAGGCCTGGAAGTTTATCTACTTTTAAGCCTGCCAGACCACTTAGAACCTCCTCCCTTTCTATGCTAATTTCTTTACTTATATCACAGTCCTTCTGCCTGATTTCTATACCCGCGTCGTCCCTCTCACTTGTGAACACTGGCACAAAGTATTCAGTTAGAACCCTACCTGCGTCTTCTGGCTCCACACACAAATTACCACTCAGGTCCTTAATGGGCCCTACTCTTTTCCTAGTTATCCTCTTACTCTTAATGTACTTGTAAAATAACTTTAGATTTTCCTTTATTTTATCTGCCAATGTTTTTTCATGCCCCCTTTTTGCTCTCCTAATTTCCTTTTTAAGTTCCCCCCTACACATTCTATACTCCTCTAGGGCTTCTGCTGTTTTGAGCCCTTAGTATCTGCCATAAGCCTCCCTTTTTCTCTTTATCCAATCCTGTATATCCCTCGACATCCAGGGTTCCCTGGATTTGATGGTCCCACCCTTTGTCTTTACTGGAATATGTTGGCCCTGTCCTCTCCCTACTTCAGTGGTCTTCACCACTGAAGAGGTAGACATAGTGCGAACAGCCACAATGACTAGGAAGGTCACTGGAACTGATGGCATCTATCCCAAGTTTCTCAAAATGTGGCTTGCTAAATTCACCTCCATCATCTTTGACACTGGGATAATCCCAGAAGTCTGGTGCAATCAGGAAGTCCCTGCCATCCTAAAATTACAAAAACCTGCAAAAAATCCCAAAAGCTAACTAACGCCCCATCACCCTTCTGTCTATGATCTCCAACATGATCGAACTGTTCATCCTTAACTAGACAAAGCAGGTTTTAGAAGCTGTCTCCCAAATGAGCAGGCAGTCTTCAGAGAAGGAGGAAACTACACTGACCAAGTCTGCCTTCTTCAACTGCTGCAGTTCCTGTGGTACTGAGCTGTTAGAGAGGGAGTTCCAGGATTGTGACCCAGCATCAGTGTCAGCAAGGTATAATAATTTCCATAATGTTATTGTAACTTATTGTAAAATAGAGTAATAGTGGGATATGTGTGTGTGTGTGAGAGAGAGGGACTTAATTGAAATAGAGGCAGCTAGTCTGGGTGCTTTGATATAAGTAGAGAAGTTAGGTTTGAAATGTTAAATAGGTAAACATGGAAAGTTTTAGAATGTGAAGTGTAAAGGTAACATTTGCATTTATAAACAAACTATGGTGGCTTGAATTCAAAGGAGGGGATGTAATGTATACCTCTCCAGCAAAAGTACTAAGAAATAGTGTGTTTATTTATTTTTACCAAAGATTACTGGTGGAATTGGTATAATGATAGATTTTTTATTAGTCGAGAGGTAACGTTCAAAAGACCTAGTGAAACAGTGGGAATTTGCATTCAAAGAGGAAAATATGTATATCTGTTTATAAAGAGCTATTTTGAGATCTAACAAGCATGAAAAACCTTCAGCATCTATGCCTCACGCTGCTGTCTTCAAAGGACTGAAGTTAAGAAAACTCATTTTGAATTGGACTTGTGCAGGGTATCATGTTTCTTTGCCTGGTTCTTTTAAAATCTGTGTCTTACTGTTGCCTTAATGAAACATAACTGGGATTTGGATTGATTAGGGGATTTAGAAGTTATCGTAGTAGTAATTTGCAGATCTATGTATGTATTTAAAATAATTTCACTTATTAATAAATGTTTAAATCTAATTTTGTAAATACCTATAAGACTTGGTGGTCTTATTACTACTGAATTCAAGGCACACATACAAACTGCAAAACAAGTTGTGGCAGTTGTTTCAAGTTTCCCTTTGGGATTTGAACAACCCAGCATTCACCAACGGCTGTATCATGACAACGGTGAAGGAACAGCGATATATTTCCAAGTCAGGATAGTGAGTGGCTTGGAAGGGAACTTGCAGGTAGAGGTGTTCCCATTATCTGCTGCCCATGTCTTTCTAGATGGTAGCGATTCTGGGTTTGGAAGGTACAGCTTAAGGAGCCTTGGTGAGTTTCTACAGTGCATCTTGTCAATGGTACACACTACTGCCACGGTGCGTCAGAGGTGGAGGGAGTGAATGTTTGTGAAAGGGTTGCCAATCAAGCGGGCTGCTTTGTCCTGGATGGTGTCAAGCTTCTTGAGTGTTGCTGGAGCTGCACTCATCCAGACAAGTGGAGAGTATTCCATCACACTCCTGGCTTGTACCTTGTAGATGGTGGACAGGCCTTGGGGGGTCAGGAGGTGAGTTACTCACCGCAGGATTCCTAGCCTCTGACCTGATCATGTAGCTACAGTATTTATATGGCTAGTCCAGCTCAGTTTCTGGTCAATGGTAACCCCCCCCAGGATGTTGATAGCGGGGGATTCAGTGATGGTAATGCCATTGAATTTCAAGGGGCGATGGTTAGATTCTCTCTTGTTGGAGATGGTCATTGCCTGGCACTTGTCTGGCGCAAATGTTGTCCAGGCCTTGCTGCATTTGGACATGGACTGCTTCAGTATCTGAGGAGTCACAAATGGTGTTGAACTTTATGCAATCATCAGTGAACATTCCCATTTCTGACCTTATGGAAGGAAGGTCATTGATTAAGCAGCTGAAGATTGGGCCGAGGACACTACCTTGAGGAACTCCTGCAGTGATGTCCTGGAGCTGAGATGACTGACCTCCAACAACCACAACCATCTTCCTTTGTGCTGGGTATGGCTCCAACCAGTGGAGAGTTTTCCCCCTGATTCCCATTGACTCCAGTTGTGCTCGGGCTCCTTGATGCCACACTCGGTCAAATGTGGCCTTGATGTCAAGGGCAGTCACACTCACCTCACCTCAGGAGTTCAGCTCTTTTGCCCATGTTTGAACCAAGTAATGAGGTCAGAAGCTGAGTGACACTGGCGGAACCCAAACTGGGTGTCAGTGAGCAGATTAATGCTAGTGCTGTTGATGACCATTTCCACTAATTTACTGATGATCAAGAGTAGACTGCTGGGTTGGTAATTGGCCAGGTTGGATATGTCCTGTTTTTTATGTACAGTTCATAACCTGGGCGATTTTCCACATAGCCAGGTAGATGCCAATGTTGTAACTGTATTGGAACAGCTTGGCTAGGGGGCATGGCACGTTCTGGAGCACAAGTCTTCAGTACCATTGCTGGAATATTGTCAAGGCCCACAGCCTTTGCAGTATCCAGTGCCTTCAGCCATTTATTGATATCACGTGGAGTGAATCGAATTGGCTGAAAACTGGCATCTGTGATGCTGGGGACCTCCGGAGGAGGCCGAGGTGGATCATCCACTCGGCACTTCTGGCTGAAGATTGTTGCAAATGCTTCAGCCTTATCTTTTGCACTGATGTGCTGGGCTCCCCTATCATTGAGGATGGAGATATTTGTGGAGCCGCCTCCTCCAGTGAGTTGTTTAATTGTCAACCACCATTGACGACTGGATGTGGCAGGACTCTAGATCTTAGATCTGATCTGTTGGTTGTCCTGAGTTGTAGCTTCACCAGGTTTTTTTTAATTCATTCATGGATATGGGCATTGCTGGCTCGGCCAGCACTTATTGCCCTTGCTCAGATGGGCATTTAAGAGTCAACCACATTGCTGTGGGTCTGGAGTCACATGTAGGCCAGACTGGGTAAGGACAGCAGATTTCTTTTCCTAAAGGGCATTAGTGAATCAGATGGGTTTTTACAACTATCGACAATGGTTTCATGGTCATCATCAGACTTTTAATTCCAGATTTTTTTTTTAATGAATTCAAATTTCACCATCTGCCGTGGTGAGATTTGAACCCAGTTCCCCAGAGCATTACCCTGGGTCTCTGGAATACCAGTCCAGTGACAATACCACTCTGCCACTGCCTCCCCAAACACCTCATTTTGACACCTCATGTTTAGGTATGCCTGGTGCTGCTCCTGCCATTGCCCTCCTGCACTCTTCATTGAACCAGGCTTCATCCCCTGGCTTGATGGTAATAGTAGAGTGAGGGATATGCCAGGCTATGAGGTTACAGATTGTGTTTGAGTACAATTCTGCTGCTGCCAATGGCGCACAGGCCACATGGATGCCCGGTCTTGAGTTGCCAGATCTGTTCGAAATCCATTCCATTTAGCATGGGTCTCTGTCTCGACAAGGACTGGGGCATTACGTGGTATTCAGCAGGAGGCCTCCTTGCCCATGTTTGAGCTGATGCCATGAGACTTCGTGGGTCCAGAGTCAATGTTGAGAACTCCCAGGGTTACTCCCTCCTGACAGTATACCACTGTGTCGCCACCTCTGCTGGGTCTGTCCTGCTGATGGGACAAGACATACCCAGGGATGGTGATAGTGCTGTCTGGGACACTATCTGTAAAGTGTGATTTCTTGAGTATGACTATGTCAGGCTGTTGCTTGGCTAAATAAAATCAAAAATGCTGGAAAAAATTAGCAGGTCTAGCAGCATCTGTGGAGAGAGAGACGGAGTTAATGTTTCAGCCCATAAGACTCTTCAGAGCTAAAGAGAAGTAGAAATGTGATGGGTTTTATACTGTTTTAAGAGTGGGTGGAGCAAGATAGGAGGTCAGGGATAGTTGAGGACTAAGGAGAGATTGACAAAAATGCCATGGACACAAGACAAAGGGAGTGTTGACGGTAGTGGTAAGGGCTAAAGAAGGTGCTGATAAAGGCATAAAGGTAAGAGCAGAATGTGTGAATAGCAGAACAAGGGTCAGCGGTCTATGAAAGCACAGCATAGAAACCAGTGAAAGATGGCCCTGTGTGGGTTGGGGGGGTGTGGAATTGAGGAATAATGGATTTTTAAAAATGAATAAATAAATCAAATAAAAAATTGGATTAAAAAAGGGGTAAAGATGGAGGAGAGAGTACATGGTCTGAAGTTGTTGAACTCAGTGTTAAGTCCAGAAGGCTGTAAGGCGCCTAATCAGAAGATGAGCTGCTGTTCCTCCAGTTTGCGTTGAGCTTCACTGGAACAATGCAGCAGGCCAAGGATGGACATGTGGGCATGAGAGCAGGATGGTGTGTTGAAATGGCAAGTGACAGGAAGGTCTGAGTCATGCTTGCAGACTGAGCAAAGGTGTTCTGCAAAGCGGTCACTTGGTCTGCGTTTGGTCTCTCCAATTAGAGGAGACCACATTGGGAGCAGCGAATGCAGTAGACCAAATTGAAGGAGATGCAAGTGAAGCACTGCTTCACTTGAAAGGAGTGTTTGAGGCCTTGGATAGTGAGGAGGGAAGAGGTAAAGGGGCAGGTGTTACACCTTCTGAGATTGCATGGGAAGGGGGTGAGGAGTTGTTTATGATGGGGGAGTGGACCATGGTGTCCCGGAGGGAATGGTCCCTATGGAATGCTGACAGGGGGGAATGAGGGGAGGATATGTTTGGTGGTGGTGTCATGCTGGAGTTGGTGGAAATGACGGAGAATGATCCTTTGAATGCGGAGGCTGGGAGGGTGAAAAGTGAGAGCAAAGGGGGCCCTAACAAGGGAGGGGAAGGGAGGGAGGGCAGAAGTGTGGAAAATGGTTCGGACACGGTTGAGGCCTCTCTCAGCCGCAGTGGGAGGGGAACCTCGGTTAAAGAGAAAGGAAGATATGTCAGAAGCACCTTTGGAAGGTAGCATCATCGGAACAGATGCGACAGAGGTGGAGGAACTAAGGGAATGGGATGGAGCCCTTACAGGGAGCAATATGAGGAGCTGTAGTCGAGGTAGCTGTGGGAATCAAGCTTGTAATGAATATTGGTAGACTGATTACTGTGGGGGTTGAGCAGAGGGGCTTGACTGTGTCTTCTGTCACTGGGGAATCTGAAACCTACATGAGTACATAAAATACTAACTTTTTTATGAAGTACTATATAACACTGATTTTCATGTTAATATGATGTATTGTTATATGATAATCTATAATACGAGCTTTAATAATTATATACTGAATGTTACTATGCTGCTTTGTTGCTGTTTTCTTCTTTTCAGTCATCCAGGGTCACTTTAATTTTCAAGTATTAAAATAGGGCCACATTGGAAAATAGTTTAAGCACTGCTCTAAAACAAGAACTACTTAATATTTATATAGCATCTTTCATGTAGTTTAATGTCCCAAGGTGCAACAAGTAAACAGCTTCAAGAAAGAAAATCTTATTGGGATGAAAATCAAACAACATAAAAATGAAATTTCAGTTTTGGGCTGAAATGGATTAGATTGTATTAAAGCATTTCCCTCTTTTCCACAGCAATCAGACAGGAACTGAGCAAATCCAACAATGCGTAGATAACGTGGTGAATGGAATTGACCCTTTTATTAACAAGTGATGACTAATGACAGTGAGAGGGAGATGAGAAAATGACAAGACACCCAGCAAAGAACGGGAGGACAGAAGGGAGGAAGGAGCACTCTCCCATGCGCTGCATTTGGAGATTTTGCAGGCAGCCTCATCACACCGTCGTGCTTTTCTTTTTTTTTTCCCCCCTCACTGCTTGCCGCTTTTTCTGACTCTGTTCTTGGAGGAAGAGAGTCTTCTTACTGTAATATTATGCAAAGATTCTTACAAGTCTGTCGAAATCGAATCACAGTGTGCTGAAAAGTCACGTAAATTGAAAGAAAAAATTTGCACAACAATTGTGTTTCTTTTGGTTTTTCCTCTAGGAGGTGGGTTATAATTTGAGCACAAATCTTGGAGACAGCTAACTATAGAGCGGTTGTGCTGCACTTCCCAGGAGTGTGGCCCTGACTCAATGCAATGATGCAGTTTATACATATAGGAAGATGCATTGATTATAAGAGCCTGGCAGAATGGTATGTGCTCTATAGTAAGGGTGTCCTGGAATTATCTGTTATTTTTCTAATATTCAAAGCAATGGCAGTTCACAGGGTTTAAGGATACAGAGATGCCTTCCTTAGTTTATTATTGTGATAATGCTTTACCAAATCAAAGATTTGTCTGTCAATCCAATCAATAATGTAAGTTAATCAGTGCAGTGTCTGTAATTGTTTTTCCCCTGATTTTGCGCATGATGAGATGTAATTCTTTATATCAAAATCAGCTGTAAACTGATATTTTATTCCATTTTACCTGAGCAATAGTCAGTCATGTTAATTTGCCATCCAGTTGCCTTTTTAAATGTAGGAAGCAGGGCGAGGTTGGGGCTGAGTAGTCACATCTGTATATTCTTTTAAACATGGTACAGCTCTACACAAATTTAGATTTTCCTTTCAGTTTTCATTAAGTATTTGTAATTAGTGGAAAAGAAACACTTTCTGAATGTCTTTTGTTCATTTACTTATGTTTGACCAAATGGATGTGACCCAAAGCAGAGGTGCAAGGGTGTCATTAACAGAGATCCCTTCATTTCTATCCTTTGGGTGGTGTCCTGAACCTTGACCCCCTTAGTAGCTGCAAATTCAAACAGCATCATTCTCACATTGTCAGTTGCAGCTAAGGTGGGGTATTTCGTCAGCAGTTTAGAAACCATGTGAAGCACATGAGTTTGATAGCAGACACCCAAGATCCCAAATGCTCCATCATTTAAGTTGCTCAGCTGCCTTTGACTTGCCATTTAGTTTTCTGGAGCCAAAATCCTGGACTGGGGGAAGTTAAAAGTTCAACTGACTTTCTACAGGCATGGGCTGGGGTGAGCGGGTGTGACAGGGAGGGTGTTACAAATCAACTGGCCTCTGCCCTAGTAAAGCCAGTGAGTGGGGATGAATCACAAGTCTTCCGCCAAATCCCCCAACTCCCATGCAGTTGTTTCTGGGCTACCAGAAGAGTTCTGTTCCACACATCTTTGTAGAGCCAGTGGAAGCCATGCTTGTTGATGGTGAGCATTGGTTTCTTACTTGGCCTTGCAAAGACCCCAAACAATTGAAAAACAAATTGATCCCAAAAGGGGTTGATTATTTCAATAGTTTGGCTTTTTAGTCTGATATGGACCTCCAGCCTTCCCGGTTAGAGTGGCAGGGTGCCATTCTGATATCCTGACACTTCTTTGAGATGGGAGCCTTTACAGGCACAGGCCACGAGCATCAACTATTTAAATTGTATTAGTTTGTGCTATTTGGGATGGCACCAACCCCAGAGCATAGTGGCAGCTGGCAGTGGAGCAGTGATCTGAAATTTCAGGTCCTTTACATTTAGTAACTTTTTGAAACTGGTCATTTTTCCACTGTAGATAGCCATGAGCACTTGGGCTGGCTCCCAGCATCAACTGTCTCTAGTAATCTCCCATCATTTATATGCCATGTGGCCATGTTTCCACAACTGGATTCTAATTGTTAAATGATGGGCTTACTGTTTCACAAGCAGAATTGCTTCAGGCATGTGCATAGACATCCAAATAAAATTCATTTTCCTTACCCAGTGTGGAAATCATGAACAGGGTGCTTAAATATTATTTTATGTCCTCCAATGAAACTGCTGCTTTTTGGCCTAACCCGAACTGAAATCCAGTGTCAGCTACAATTTTGAGCCAGAAGCTTTTTGGTTAAAATTGTCAATGTGCTTTACAATTTTTAGTTCAAAAAGGTGATTGTCAATTTCTAAAACAAAATTGCATAAACATCAATAGAAAAGCTTATCAAGTGTTTGGTTCATATCTTGTCCTCAAGGTCCACTTAATGACCCTGTTGATCATTGATGTATAGATAATCACCAGTGTAGCTCCCAGTCCTAGTCAGCTGTTGAATTGTGGGAGTGCGGTTATATCTCTGTTGTCTAGGTAATGCTGAACTCATGGGATCCGATGAAAATTCTACAAAATTAAACTTGGATAAACAATAATTAAAAGGCTACCATGGAGAAGATGATTTGATTACTCTGTTACTGTTTGTAGGGTGATCATTAACCACTTATTTACAAAGTGATCGTGGAGGTTTTTTTAACTGTGATCTTCAGATGGATAAAAGCTACCGTCAGAACAAAACCAAGCACCCTTTTTTTAGATTAAGCATCATTTAATTTTTTTATGGGGTGAGATTTTTTCCTTTGAGATGTTCATTGTGTCTTCCCTTGTTTCATCCCCAAATACTCAAACAGATTACAAGGAGACTCAGAAGAATGTCATGGTGGTGTTGGGGGTGGGGTCATCTTCCTTGAATAATTTCCTCTGTGCCCTAACTACAAAAGAGGTGCTTGACATCTGCATGTTGTCTACCCACAACTGGGACCAGTAACTCCATGTAGAGGAGGACCTTGACCATAATCATATGCCCTACCACTGTGAGAACTGGCACAGAGGAGTTTCCATGCGCAACATCAGCTAATGTTTAGAGTGTGAATCAACTCCTCACCAAATGATGTGCAAAACTTATTCAACTGGTTAAAAATATCTTGGAAGACTCAATGGTCATTCCATACCCCTGAGTTATCTAGTTTTCCCAACTTGTGGAAAGAATGCTGCAGTCTGAAGCTCCCATTCAATATTCCATAGGAGCAGGAATCAAGGCACTGGCACATGACCACTTTAAGTCTCAACCATCTCAAATGTATTTTCAAGTCAGTAGTTCAGCTGAAAAACTTAAAGTTCCTATGAGGTGGCAAGATTAGGGTCGGGATTTTCTGACCCCATTGTGGTGGGATCTGCCACAGGAGATTCGGCAGCCCAGCCAGAAGTCCATTGACTTTTGACAGAACTGGATGACCCTGGTGGTGGGCAGGGCCAGAAAATCTCACCCTAGGGATCAGTTTGTTAAGGAATTGTGCATGCAGCTGTACATTCAGTGAGGAGAAGGATCATTGTACCCGAAACACCAGACCTATCTGTAGAAAATCTTTTTCAAAAATAGTTCTACTTCATATTTTGGTGGAGTTTATTTTTTAAAAAAACACAATGCTGGGTGGCTGAAATAATTTGCGAGGTAGTTGGTTTTTCTTCCACCTCTGTCTCCTCCCATATCTTAGTGTCAACATTGTCAGCTGATGTCAACTAGGCATCTGTCAAGATTGCAGCTAGATCCTGATAGACTTGGAGAAATGTTCTATAAGATCAGGCTTGTCCTGGTCTTGTAGGGTTTTTGATATTAGGATGGTATGTTAAGGTATTCCAAGTGTTATCCAGGCCTTTTTATATTACTAGGTGTAAATGTATTGAATTAACATGCCGCACAGTCTTTAAGAAAAAGGTACTAATTTAAACAGTTTACACTTAATTTACTTGAATCTCCTGTTCATGTATTGGTAGATGAAAATGAACAGTTGGGCAATAGGACAGCCAGAGGCTATTTTCGAGTGATGACCAACCGAAAATTGGCTGCTGGTTGAAGTATTTTTTTCCCCCCATCTTTACGCCTGGGAAATTTGTTTTATCCTTTAACTTGGGATTTTTTGCTCTTTATTTTGATAAACTGCTACTCCTTCAGTAAAAATGTTGATGAAACTTCAACCATCTTCTAAATCTTTTCATGGTGAATAAGGACAATTTTCTATAACCATAGTTTGAATAGCCTTATCAAAATTTGAAGATTTTTACCATTAGACTTCATTTTAGGATTACTTTTCCCCAATTATGCAAATGAAGTATTGCTGAAGAAAAGAGAAATATAAAGATGTAACTTTTGTGCTGGAGGCAGATAGTGGCAAAGTTCTGTACCTGGAAATTATAGGTTGTTTGGCCAAACAAATGTTGGTGTTCATACTTCACTTGAGCAGTGGTCTTAATCCTGTGTGTTCACTCTGGTGGTACATCCCACAGCCTCAACAACAAAAAAGATTTTTGTACTCTGTGCTAAATCCCAAAGGGGGTATAAGACACTCTGGGATCTCAATAAAATGTAACAGTGGCTGCTGTTCAGCATGTGGTATACTTGCTTTCTTTTCCATTTACATGTTTCTTTTAACCATGTCAGTTGTTTCTGCCATTGAAACAAATGGAGGCAGAGTTTTACGAACATGCTTAGTGGGACTGAAACCCCTCTGTAATCAGCAGCTTCAACTTATTGTGCAGTAGATGTAGCTCTGCTGTAATATTAGTATGAAAAAGTTATCTTTTGCAAATGTAGCTTGGAGGCTATATGAGTTGGAATATATGTTCCAGCCAATGTTCAATGTTAGACAAGCTATCTGCCTCCACGCTACCACATTGGGAATTTAATTCTCTTGTGGCACTGTTGGTCAGTGGTGAATTTCATATTTTTCTTTGTCATTATTGGATGAGAGGCTTCTAGAAAGTGCATTTCAGATCTGCCAAAAATCAAAATAACAGTTCTGTGATGAAATATACAACAAACTATTAACTACAGTTTAAAACCAATGTCCGAAAATCAAATGTTTACCTGTACAGAGGTACAAATATTAATGGATAATAATGGATACTACTGAATACCCTGGTAGTTTTGTAACTTCTGTTTTAAAAGTTGAGACTTGTTCAAAATCAGCCTTATTTTATTGTGTCGGAAACTATGTTGGTCCTTGAGCAATGCATGAGTTCAATATTCATGAGTTTCTTGAGGATACTTGCACTTTGTTGGATGCCCTCTACAGGGTTTCCTGAGGGATACCTTCACTGAGATCAGTGTGCTGAGTTTCCTGCAGGCACTCCGTAAATTTGAGACTTTTGGTTTGAGTGACATAAATTGGATCGGGGAATGTTGTGGATTTAATATACTATATTTGCCTCTCTTTAAAAGGTGCATCTTACAGAAGCCTTCAAGAAAGCTGCCACCTACTTAATTTACATAAGTCCAAAATTATTAGTTTTTTAATTGTGCTGGTTTCATGAGGGTTTTTAAAAAAGAAATATGCAAAATGAAACGCAGTGAAAATGTTACAACAAATTTTCAGCAGTATGTACATTTATTTCCATAGAACTGACAGAAATAAGACATCTACATTCAACAGTTGACCAAATATATGTATGTGTGTGTGTGTGTGTTCAAAGAAGGCTACAGTAAAGGATTAAGATAAGCGTGCTTTTTTTCATTGCAAGTCCTGTACATAAAGGAGAAGTGGAGACAATTATTTCTCAATAAAGTGCATTTTAAACGAGCTTCAAATGTCTACTTGGCCCCAGCTTTGTATCATATGATGAATGAGAATTAGCATATCCCACAGTAAATAACAAATTAAGTATTTTAAAAGTTCATAAGCTCAGTCCCTCAATCTGGATTGTATGAGAAAACCGGTGTCTGCTGTGAAAAGGATTTTTCTTCTTTATCTATCTCTTGTAATCAAATGAAATGAATGTCTGTATTAAGAGTAAAGTGCTGGTGCTGGAACCTGGCTTAAGTCCTTATATCATGATAATGTTCAGCAGTTTGTACTAGCAAGTATTGTGTTTTTTAAGTTGCATTTTGCCTTTAGATGTTGTGCAGGTGAATGTCAGTTCTTTTTAAAAAGTACAGGTCACCATAGAGATGAGAATAGCCTTCGACAGATCCCCCTTCTCTCTCTGGTGGTTATTATAGAATCATCAATCAACTGCAACTGAGGCAGTCACAAGCTGTCTCATTACGACCTTCTAGAACAGTACTGCTGATAGCAGACTTCGCAGTGAAAGTTGTTATCCAGGCCTGTCTCCACGACAAAACTAGAGTTCATGGTAGGGAAAAGCCCAATGGGATTGCCCAGCAGGTACATCTATAAAGCAGGGCTATGTCAGGACCCCAGTACATAAATTTCATCTGCAGGCATAAATATGGAAAGTGAATTATTTTGATTCAACTACTTCCTTTTATGCAGTGTAAACAAGGTTTCTGTCTCCGGCATGTCTCCAGATGTTGACTGCTCTTATTCCTCATCTCTAACACAAATGAGATTTGTTTGGGACTATTTTTATTTTTTTTTGGTTGCCAAATTTATTTGCACAGACTTCTATTGGTAACTGTCTTGTCAGAAGAGCTTAAAAATGTTTTTTCCTTTTCTGGTGGAATGAATGAAATTTATCAACAGATTTGTCCAATTCTCATGCTTCTAAATCAATCCTTTTGATTTCCAATTTGTTGCAATTCTATTTCTATCATGTTATGTTACATTTTAAAATTTCTTACATGCAATTTTTTGAGCGAATGGAATAAAAATCAACATTAGATCTTCTTGACCATGTGTTTCTGTTGGTTTGTGTGTAAATATTGTCATTAAATAATACATAAACAGATTTCCAACAGAGTTCATTGTACAATCAAGTATGCAACTTGCACATTATTGTAAAGTTTCTGCTAATTCCTAATGAAAATCTGTGAAGCATGTAAACTTTTTATATAAAAAAAACTTGCAGTATCTTTCACCTCCACAGGATGCCTAGAGCACTTCACAACCCATGAATTTCTTTGGAAGTGCATTTGTTTTGCTAACAATGTGGCACCAAAATTCCAGAAACAGCATTCCAGATTCACAGGGCAGAAGAGGCCCTTCGGCCCATCGAGTCTGCACCGACACATGAGAAACACCTAACCTACCTACCTAATCCCATTTACCAGCACTCGGCCCATAGCCTTGAATGTTATGACGTGCCAAGTGCTCATCCAGGTACTTTTAAAGGATGTGAGGCAGCCCATCTCCACCACCCTCCCAGGCAGCGCATTCCAGACTGTCGCCACCCTCTGGGTAAAAAAGTTTTTCCTCACATCCCCCCTAAACCTCCTGCCCCTCACCTTGAACTTATGTCCCCTCATGACTGACCCTTCAACTAAGGAGAACAGCTGCTCCCTATCCACCCTGTCCATGCCCCTCATAATCTTGTACACTGCGATCAGGTCACCCCTCAGTCTTCTCTGCTCCAATGAAAACAATCCAAGTCTATCCAATCTCTCTTCATAACTTAAATGTTTCATCCCAGGCAACATCCTGGTGAATCTCTTCTGCACCCCCTCCAGTGCAATCACATCCTTCCTATAATGTGGCGACCAGAACTGCACACACTACTCCAGCTGTGGCCTCACCAAGGTTCTATACAAATCCAACACGACTTCCCTACTTTTGTAATCTATGCCTCGATTGATAAAGGCAAGTGTCCCATATGCCTTTTTCACCACCCCACAAACGTGCCCCTCCGCCTTCAGAGATCTATGGACACACACGCTAAGGTCCCTTTGTTCCTCAGAACTTCCTATTGTCATGCCGTTCATTGAATACTTCCTAGTCAAATTACTCCTTCCAAAGTGTATCACCTCTCACTTTTCAGGGTTAAATTCCATCTGCCCATTTGAACATCCTGTCGATATCTTCCTGTAGCCCAAGACATTTAACCTCGCTGTTAACCACCCGGCCAATTTTTGTATCATCCGCAAACTTACTAATCCTACCCCCCACGTAGTCATCTATGTCGTTTACATAAATGACAAATAATAGGGGACTGAGCACACATCCCTGTGGTACGCCACTGGACGCTGGCTTGCAGTCACTAAAGCATCCTTCTGTCATCACCCTCTGCCTCCTACAACTAAGCCAATTTTGAATCCACCTTATCAAATTACCCTATATCCCATGTGCATTTACCTTCTTTATAAGTCTCCCATGTGGGACCTTGTCAAAGGCTATGCTGAAATCCATATAAACTTCATCAGCTGCACTACCCTCATCTACACACCTGGTCACCTCAAAAAATTCAATCCAATTTGTTAGACATGACCTCCCTCTGACAAAGCCATGCTGACTATCCCTGATCAAACCTTGCCTCTCCAAGTGGAGATAGAAACTCTCCTTCAGAACTTTCTCCAATCGTTTCCCTATCACTGGTCTGTAGTTCCCTGGCTTATCTCTACAACCCTTCTTAAATAGCAGAACCACATTAGCTGTTCTCCAGTCCTCTGGCACCTCCCCCTTGGCCAGAGAGGAATTAAAGATTTGGGTCAGAGCCCCTGCTATCTCCTCCCTTGCCTCCCTCAGCAGTCTGGGACACATCATCCAGACCTGGAGATTTGTCCACTTTTAAGCCTGCCAACACCTCCAATACCTTGTCACTCCCTATATCAATTTGCTTAAGAACCTCGCAGTCTCCCCGAGTTCGATACCTTCATCCTCATTCTCTTGGGTGAAGGTGGATGTGAAGTATTCATTCAACACTACCGATGTCCTCTGGCTCCACCCATAGATTGCCCCCTTGGTCCCTTATGGGCCCTACTCTTTCACTGGTGATCCTCTTCCCATTGATATACTTATAGAATATCTTGGGATTTTCCCTACTTTTACCAGCCAGAGCTTTCTCATATCCCCTCTTTGCTCTCCTAATTGCTTTCTTAAGCTCCACCCTGCACTTTCTGTACTCCACTAATGCCTCCGCTGATTTGCTTCCTTTGTACCTGCAATTAGTTGATTTACTTTGGTAGTGTTGGTTCAAGGCTAAATGTTGGCACCATGAAAACTCCCTTCTAATCTTTTTACCAATGACTTTAAATCAATGCCCCCTAGTCACTGACCTCTCCGCTACATAGGCCCCCTTCCTATCCACTCTATCCAGGCCACTCAATTTTTTACGTCTCAATCAAATTTCCCCTCAACCTGTTACAAGGAGAACAACCACAGCCTATCCCATCTTTCCTCATAGCTGCAATTTTCCAGTCCTGGCAACTTCCTCGTAATTCTCCTCTGGGCCCTCTAGTGCAATTACATCTTCCGTTATGAGGTGACCAGAACTGCACACACTACTCAAGTTGTGGTTGCATTAATGTTTTATATAGTTTCAGCAAAACCTCCCTGCTACAAGAGCAGGGAGGTTATGTTGGAACTGTATAAAACACTGGTTAGGCCACAACTGGAGCACTGTGTGCAGTTCTGGTCACCACATTAGAGAGAGGATGTGATTACATTGGAGAGGGTGCAGAGGAGATTTACCAGGATGCTGCCTGGGCTGGAGAGTCTGAGCTATGAGGAGAGATTAGATATGCTGGGGTTGTTTTCCTTGGAGCAACGAAGGTTGAGAGGGGACCTGATAGACGTATAAAAGATTATGAGGGGCGTAGATAGGGTAGATAGTAGAGGGGTCAATCACCAGGGGTCATAGATTTAAGGTAAGAGGTAGAAGGCTAAGAGGGGAGTTGAGAATTTTTTTCACCCAGAGGGTGATGGGAATCTGGAACACTCTGCCTGAAAGGGCAGTTGTGTCAGAGCCAAGTATTTAGATTTTCACTTGTATTGCCATAGCCTCCAAGCTATGGGCCAAGAGCTGGAAAATGGCATTAGTGTAGTCGGATAAAAGCAAAATACTACGGATGCTGGAAACCTGAAACAAAAACAAAAATAGCTGGAAAAACTCAGCAGATCTGATAGCATCTGCGGAGAGGAATACAGCCAATGCCTCGAGTCCGTATGACTTATCAGAACTAAAGAAATATAGAAATGTGGTGAAATATAAGCTGGTTGAGGGGGGTGGGACAGGTAGAGCTGCATAGAGGGCCGGTGATAGGTGGAGGCAATGAAGAGATTGCCAAAAATGTCATAGAGAAAAGGACAAAGGGGTGTTGACGGTGGTGATATTATCTATGGAATGTGCTAATGGTGACATTAAGGGTAGAAATCAGGACAAGCAAGTGCTTTCCAATTCTCTCCTGGTGTTTGACAAAGTGTTTATTAAAACTCGCTTCCACAGCTATATTTCCTTCCTCAGTGACTGTCTCCGGCTCCGACTTACCCCATGTGGATTCCAACTGAAGTTCCATCCCTCATGTTTCGAACCCACCCAGGATTACAGGTATCTCCGGGACATACAATGCTCCTCGGACTGCTGTTCTCATCACATCCTGAGATCCACACTCAGTGCCATGTGCCACCATGTGAACACACTTGACCTCTCCCTCCAGCAGCACCGACGCACCCTATTTCTAAGCTGCCCGTGCCCCCAGTTTCATTTTATTCTTCGTCTCATCCGATGCCTCAACAAGAAACTTTGTCTCTTTCTTTCAGGTGCAAAGGAACGCAAGCTCCAACAACTCATCGACACCAATGCCCATCGAGGACCCTCCACCTCTGCCTGTCCCCATCCCGTCTTCCAATCCCAGCCCCAGCTGTGTATTCACCATACCCCCTGACCTTCCCCTCTCCGACGCTGAACGTTCTCAGAAGGACTCAGTTTCATACCCTTACACCCTCACCTCAATGAATTTCGGGCTCGGCACAATGCTGAACTCTTCTTCCGTCGCCTTCATCTCAGTGCTCACTTCTTTGGGCAGGAGACCTCTCCCCGTTCAACGGATCCTTTTACCTGCCTCCAATATTCTCCCTCCACCTGGACCCCTCCCTCTGGATTCATACCTGCTCTTGATCTTTTCATTGAGAACTGTCGGCGTGACATCAGTCGTCTCAATTTCTCTGCGCCTCTCACCCACTCTAACCTGTCTTTCTCTGAACTTGCTGCACTCCATTCTCTCAGGTCCAACCCTGACTTTGTCATCAAACCTGCTGACAAGGATGGTGCTGTTGTTGTTTGGCACACTGACCTCTACCTCGCAGAGGCTGAGCGTCAACTCTCAGACACTTCCTCCTACCTCTCCCTGGACCATGACCCCACCACTGAACATCAAGCCATTGTTTCCAGGATTGTCACTGACCTCTGGAGATCTTCCCTCCACAGCTTCCAACCTCACAGTCTCCCAACCTCGGACGGCCCGCTTCTACCTCCTACCCAAAGCCCACAAACAGGACTGTCCCGGCAGACCGATCGTGTCAGCCTGTTCCTGCCCCATGGAACTCATTTCTTGCTATCTTGACTCCATTCTCTCTCCCCATGTCCAGTCTCTTCCCACCTACATCCACGATTCCTCTGACACCCTACATCATATCAAAAATTTCCAGTTCCCTGGCCCCAACTGCCTTCTCTTCATCGTGGATGTCCAATCCCTCTACACCTCCATCCCCCACCGGGATGGCCTGAGGGCTCTCCGCTTCTTCCTCGAACAGAGGCCCAAACAATCCCCATCCACCACTACTCTCCTCCGTCTGGCTGAACTTGTTCTCTCACTGAAAAATTTCTCCTTAAACTCGTCTCACTTCCTCCAAATAAAAGGTGTGGCTATGGGTACCCATATGGGCCCCAGTTATGCCTGTCTCTTTATGGGGTATGTGGAACATTCCTTGTTCCAGTCCTACTCCGGCCCCCTCCCACAACTCTTGCTCCAGTATATCGATGATTACTTCGGTGCTGCTTCATGCTCTCGTCTGGACCTGGAAAAATTTGTTAATTTTGCTTCCAATTTCCACCCCTCCATCATTTTCACATGGTCCATCAATGACACTTCCCTCCCCTTCCTTGGCCTCTCTGTCTCAATTTCTGTCCACCAATATTCATTTCAAGCCTACCGACTCCCACAGTTACCTCGACTACAGCTCCTCACACCCTGCTTCCTGTAAGGACTCCATCCAATTCTCAGTTACTTTGCCTCCGTTGCATCTGTTCTGATGATGCCACTTTCCAAAACAGTTCCTCTGACATGTCTTCCTTTTTCCTTAACTGAGGTTTTCCACCCACGGTGGTTGACAGGGCCCTCAACCGTGTCTGGCCCATCTCCCGCACATCTGCCCTCACTCCTTCCTCTCCCTCCCAGAACCATGATAGGATCCCCCTTGACCTCACTTATCACCCCACCAGCCTCCGCATTCAAAGGATCATCAGCATGATGCCACCACCAAACACATATTCTCTTCACCCCCCCAGCAGCATTCCGCAGGGATCGTTCCCTCCAGGACACTCTGGTCCACTCCTCCATCACCCCCTACACCTCAACCCCCTACCATGGCACCTTCTCATGCTACCGCAGAAGGTGCAACACCTGCCCCTTTACTTCCCCTATGCTCACCGTCCAAGGGCCCAAACACTCCTTTCAAGTGAAGCAGCATTTCACTTGCACTTTCCTCAATTTAGTCTTCTGCATTCGCTGCTCCCAATGCGGTTTTCTCTACATTGGAGAGACCAACACACCACCCTGCTCTCAAGCCCACATGTCCGTCCTTGGCCTGCTGCAATGTTCCAGTGAAGCTCAACGCAAACTCGAGCAACAGCACCTCATCATCTGACTAGGCACTTTACAGCCTTCCGGGCTCAACATTGAATTCAACAATTTCAGATCATGAACTCTCTCCTTCATCCCCACCCCCTTTCCGATCACCCTTTTTCCAATAATTTATCATTTTTTAAATATATTTTTCTTTTCCCACCTATTTTAAAATTTATTCTGATCTATCGTTTTATCTCCACCTTTTAGCCCATTTCAATCCCTTCCCCCCCACCCCACCCCCACTAGGGCCATCTGCCACTTGCTTGTCCTGCTTGCTACCCTTAATGCCCCCATTAGCACATTCCTTAGCTAATATCACCACCATCAACAACCCTTTGTCCTTTTGTCTATGACATCTTTGGCAATCTCTTCTTTGCCTCCACCTATCACTGGCCCTCTATCCAGCTCTACCTGTCCCCACCCCCCTCAACCAGCTTATATTTCACCACATTTCTATAATTCTTTAGTTCTGATGAAGCGTCATACGGACTCGAAACGTCAACTGTGTTCCTCTCCGCAGATGCTGTCAGACCTGCTGAGTTTTTCCAGCTATTTTTGTTAGCGGTGTCAGATCCTTGTTGACTGGCATAGACATGATGGGCTGAATGGCCTCTTACTGTGCTGTAAACATGAGTCTCAGTCTATTATATTCTTTGCCTCGACTAATAAAGGATTCCATATGCCTCCTTGACTACCTTATCAACCTGTCCTGCTCTATTCAGGCATCTGTGGACATTCACTCCAAGGTCTCTCATTTCTTATACACCTCTCAGTACCCTCCCATTTATTGTATGATCCTTTGCCTTGTTTGACCTCCCCAAATGCATCACCTCACACTTCTCTGAGCTGAATTCCATTTGCCACTTTTCTGACCACATGACCAGTCCATTGATATCTTCCTGCCCTCCTGCCCAAGCAATCCTCCTTGATATCTACCGATTAAGATTTCTGGATACTAATGATATCAAGGGGATAATGGGAAAATGGAGTAAGAGGTAGATCCGCCATGATTCGTTGGTGAAGCAGACTCAACGGGCCGAATGGCCTACTCCTGCGCCTATTTGTTTCTATAGCAGATGGAGTATAATGTGGGGAAGTGTGAAGTTATTCATTTTGGTCAGAAAAATAGAAAAGCAGAATATTTTTTTCAAAGGCTTGAAATGTGTAAATATTGATGTTCTGGGAGATTTGGATTGTGCTCGCACAAGGAATGTAGAAAGTTAACATGCAGGTACAACGAACAATTAGGAAGGCCAAGGGCATGTTGGTATTTATTGCAAGGCATTGAAGCACAGGAATAAAGAAGTCATGAACCATACAACCACAGAAAGGTTATGGTGCAGAAAGAGGCCATTCAGCCCATCATGTCTGCACCTGCCAAAAAAAAAGAGAAAAAGAAACTAGCAGGAATCACTGGATAAGTCAAAGAGAGGTGAACTGAGAAGATTTTTTCCCTCATTAGACCAAGACACTAAGGACAACAATGGAATTGCCCTGATACTCCAGTTAACACCAGTGAACTTGACAGATCATGAATCAAATCGGGACTTTCTGGTCTTTATGGCTCAGTTACATGATCATTAGTTCTCTAGTTTTAATTAAAATATTATCTTCTCTGTACAGTCTACCCTAGATATGGGGGAAGTGCCAGAGCATTGAAGGGTGGCAAATTTTATTTTTTTACTCATTCACAGGATGTGGGCTTCGCTGGCTGGGCCAGCATTTTATTGCCCATCCCTAGATGCCCTTGAGAAGGTGGGGGTGAGCTGCCTTCTTGGACCGCTGCAGTCTATGTGGTGTAGGTACACCCAGAATGCTGTTAGGAAGGGAGTTCCAGGATTTTGGCCCAGTGACAGTGAAGGAACGGCGATATATTTCCAAGTGAGGATGGTGAGTGACTTGGAGGGGAACTTCCAGGTGGTGGTGTTCCCATCTAACTGCTGCCCTTGTCCTTCTAGATGGTAATGGTCGTGGGTTTGGAAGGTGCTGTCGAATTCCTGCAGTGCATCTTGTAGATGGTACACACTGCTGCTACTGTGCATCGATGGTGGAGGGTGTGAATGTTTGTGGATGTCAATCAAGCGGGCTGCTTTGTCCTGGATGGTGTCAAGCTTCTTGAGTGTTGTGGAGCTGCACTCATTCAATCAAGTGGGAAGTATTCCATCACACTCCTGACTTGTGCCTTGTGGACAGACTTTGAGGAGTCAGGAGGTGAGTTACTTGTCGCATGATTCCTAGCCTCTGACCTGCTCTTGTAGCCACAGTATTTATATGGCTAGTCCAGTTCAGTTTCTGGTCAATGGTAACCCCCCCCAAGATATTGATAGTGGGAGATTCAGTGATGGTAATGCCATTGAACATCAAGGGATGCTGGTTGAATTCTCTCTTGTTGGAGATGGTCATTACCTGATGCTTGTGTGGCAAGAATGTTACTTGCCACTTGTCAGCCCAAGCCTGTATATTGTTCAAGTCTTGCTGCATTTGGACATGGACTGCTTCAGTATCTGAGGAGTCGCGAATGGTGCTGAACATTGTGCCATCATCAGCGAACATCCCCACTTCTGACATTATGATGGAAGGAAGGTCATTGATGAAGCAGCTGAAGATGGTTGGGTCGAGGATCCACCATCCCCTCTAGGACGTTATGTGCTGACCACTGCCTGATGGACTTGTGGTCAAAGATGTTTCTCTGCATAAATTTTTCCATGAGGATCAGGTGGTATGGCATGGTCCAACAACTTGGAGCATTCCGCAGCTGTGTGACCAGACCAATCCTTCGCAACACCAGGGACAGGTAAAACCTCAGCATATAGTGACACTTGGTGTCTTTTTTATTCATGTGACATGGACATCACTGGCTAAGCCAGCATTTATCACCCATCCCTAATTACCCTTACTTTGAGGGCACTTAAGAGTTAACCACATTGCTCTGGCTCTGGGGTGTAGACCAGACCAGGTGAGGACAGCAGATTTCATGGTCATCATTAGACTTTTAATTCCAAATTTTTTATTGAATTCAAATTTCACCATCTGCCATGGTGGGATTTGAACCCTGGTCACTGGATATTACCCTGGGTCTCTGGAAGATGAATCCAGTGACAATAACACTACACCACTGTCTCCCCTGTTGTACTGTGGCTCTAGGCACAGCTTGATGCAGCCACACACAAAGGTGGCCATTAAGATGAAGGTGATTTGGGCACTTTTCCCCCCCCTTTATCTAGAGGTTTGTATGTCATTTCCCTGTGAACACAGTCCTAGAAACTTGCTATCCACGTAACTCTCAACCTCATGGATGCACTGCAGTGACACCAGCAGCTCAAGCTCTGAAACTTGGAACTTGAGTTCCTGCAGCTGATGACACTTTCTACAAGTGCAGTTCAAGAAACCAGAAGTGAGCTGCAGTTCCCAATGGCAGCAGTTGTGCATTCGACAGGACCAAGATTACCTGCCATGCCCGTTTATTCGGTTTTTTTCTTAATTTAGGTCAGTAGTAAAGACTCACCAGGCACTCTCCAACCACCTCCTTCCCTTATGCTGACAGCACTTTGTGTTTTTATTATTTCTCTCTCCCTAATGTTCAGACTGTCTTACATGCCATCTCTCTAATTCAACTTGTACTTTTTATTCAATTTTTAACCTCACTCCAGGATTCCGATGAAATTATATTTCAATTTTTACCTATAAAGGTGCTCTCACAAGTGCTCCTTGTGCTGTGATATAAGTTGCATTTTTTTCCCTAGCTGTCACCCACCTCGTGCTTCTCTTTACCATCCATCACTCCCCTCTCTCTCCTGCAGGTCCACTCTCTGATCCTCCTTTACCATCCATCACTCCCCTCTCTCTCCTGCAGGTCCACTCTCCGATCCTCCTTTACCATCCATCACTCCCCTCTCTCTCCCACAGGTCCACTCTCTGATCCTCCTTTACCATCCATCACTCCCCTCTCTCTCCCGGAGGTCCACTCTCTGATCTTCCTTTACTATCCATCACTCCCCTCACTCTCCCGTAGGTCCACTCTCCGATTCTCCTTTACCATTCATCACTCCCCTCTCTCTCCCGCAGGTCCACTCTCTGATCTTTCTTTACTATCCATCACTCCCCTCACTCTCCCGCAGGTCCACTCTCCGATCCTCCTTTACCATCCATCACTCCCCTCTCTCTCCCATAGGTCCACTCTCCAATCCTCCTTTATCATCCATCACTCCCCTCTCTCTCCCGCAGGTCCACTCTCCGATCCTCCTTTACCATCCATCACTCCTCTCTCCCACAGGTCCACTCTCCGATCCTCCTTTACCATCCATCACTCCCCTCTCTCTCCCGGAGGTCCACTCTCCGATCCTCCTTTATCATCCATCACTCCCCTCTCTCTCCCACAGGTCCACTCTCTGATCTTCCTTTACCATCCATCACTCCCCACTCTCTCCCAGAGGTCCACTCCCTGATCCTCCTTTACCATCCATCACTCCCCTCTCTCTCCTGCAGGTATGCTCTCCATTCTTTCTTTACCATCCATCACTCCTCTCTTCCCCGCAGGTCCACCCTTCGATCATCCTTTACCATCCATCACTCCTCTCTTCCGCAGGTCCAATCTCGGAACTTCCTTTACTATCCATCACTCCTCTCTTCCACAGGTGCACTCTCAGATCCTTCTTTAACTCCTGCTCATCCGTCTCCTGCAGGTCCACTCAATAGTATAAAGCGTTAATAGCGATTATCCTAATAGCTAATCTGCATCATCAGTGATGTCTGATCACATGTCACTGGAACTCAGAGAGAGATGCTTCTGGAAGAAGCCTCATGCTTATCTATCCCTGTACATAATTTTATATAGTTAATAAATGTTTTGAAGTTCCTGGATGCCTTGTTCATAGTGGTCTTTTTTAGACACACACTTGGATCTTTTATTCTACTTCATGGTGTCAGTGATAAACCTACCAATGGGTTGCTTTGTCCTCATTAAAACCCTTTCTTACTAAAACGTTGTTTGTGCTGCTGCCAATGGAATAGAGGAGTGTGCTGACCTACTCATCCCCGACAAAACCGAAATTGAGGGCTATCACATCTAAAGCAGCAAGGGAATGACTGCGGCAAAGAATCCGACAGATAAATACAACAGCATGCCAAGACAGTCAATTAAACATAGAAACATAGAAATTAGGAGCAGGAGTAGGCCATTTGGCCCTTCGAGCCTGCTCCGCCATTCATCATGATCGTGGCTGATCATCTAACTCAATAGCCTGCTCCCACTTTCTCCCATATCCTTTGATCCCTTTCGCCCCAAGAGCTATATCTAACTCCTTCTTGAAAACATACAATGTTTTGGCGTCAACTACTTTCTGTGGTAGCGAATTCCACAGGCTCACCACTCTCTGGGTGAAGAATTTCTCCTCATCTCAGTAGAGCAAAGTAAAAGACAACCCATGGAAAATGTTATACCTCTACCCGATTTCTGTGATTTCGTGGAAGGCCCCAACCAAGCAGCACACTGGTGCAACTGGCATTGTGGATTGTACAGGTACATGACTGCTTTGTGGTTAACAGAGAAGCTTGTTAATGAGTAGGTCAGCACACTCTTCTATTCCATTGGCAGCAACACAAACGATATTTTAGTAAAAAAGGGTTTTAATGAGAACAAAGCAACCCATGAAGAGGTTATTAAGGCTTTCGATTCATATTTCAGTCTCTGGAGGAACATTACTCATGGCTTTAGGGTGAAAGGGGAAAGGTTTAGGGGGAACATTAGGGGGAACATCTTCACTCAGAGAGCGGTGAGAGTGTGGAATGAGCTACCATCTGACGTGGTAAATGCGGGCTCACTTAAGTTTTAAGAATAAATTAGATAGATACATGGATGGGAGAGGTCTGGAGGGTTATGGACTAGGTGCAGGTCAATGGGACTAGCGGAATAATATTTCGGCACAGACTAGAAGGGCCGAATGGCCTGTTTTCTGTGCTGTAGTGTTCTATGGTAGACTGGGCGAGGTTTAACAGTTGCACTCAGGAATCTGTAGAAACATAGAAAATAGGAACAGGAGGAGGTCATTCAGCCCTTTGAGCCTGCTCTGCCATTCAATATGATCACGGCTGATCCGCTATCTCATCACTGTACTTTTGCCCTCCCCATACCCCTTGATGCCTTTAGAGTCCAGAAATCTATTTCCCTCTTAAATATATTCAGTGACTTGGCCTCCACAGCCTTCCGTGGTAGAGAATTCCACAGGTTCACCTTCTGTGTGAAGAGGCTTCTCCTCAGTCCTAAATGGTCTACCCCTTATCTTGAGACTGTGACCCCTTGTTCTCAACCCCCCAGCCAGAGGAAATACCATCCCTGCATCCAGTCTGTCCATCCCTGTCAGAATTTTATATATTTCAATGAGATCTCCTCTCATTCTTCTAAACTCCAATGAATACAGGCCTAGTCAGCCCAATCTCTCCTCATACGACATTCCTGCCACCCCAGGAATCAGTCTGGTGAACCTTCGCTGCACTCACTCTCTGGCAAGTATATCCTTTTTTCAGGTAAGTAGACCAAAACTGCACTCAATACTCCAGGTGTGGTCTCACCAAGGCCCTGTACAGCTGCAGTAAGACATCCTTGCTCCTGTACTCAAGTCCTCTTGCAATGAAGGCCAATATACCACTTGCCTTCTTAACTGCTTGCTGCAGCTGCATGCTTGTTTTCAGTGATTGGCAATTGAGGACACCCAGGTCCCTTTGTACATCAACACTTCCCAATCTATCACCATTTAAATAATACTCTGTCATTCTGTTTTTCCTACTGAAGTGGATAACTTCACACTTATCCACGTTACACTGCATCTGCCATGTATTTGCCCACTCACTCAACCTGTCTAAATCACCTTGAAGCTGCTTAACACCCTCCTCATTGCTCACATTCCCACCAAGTTTCATGTCGTCAGCGAACTTGGAAATATTACATTTGTTCCCTCATCCAAATCATTGATATATATTGTGAATAGAGGGGACCCAAGCACTGATCCCTGCTGTACCCCACTAGTCACTGCCTGCCATTCCGAAAAAGACCTGTTTCCTGTCTGCTAACCAATTCTCAATCTATGCCAATATATTACCCCCTATCCCATGTGCTTTAATTTTACACACTAACCTTTTACATAAGACTTTATCAAAAGCTTTCTGAAAATCCAAATGCACCGCATCCACTGGTTCTGCCTTACCGTTTCTGCTAGTTATATCATCAAAAAACTCCAGTGGGTTTGTCAAACATGATTTCCTTTTCATAAATCCATGTTGATTTTGTCAAAGCAAAATACTGCAGATGCTGGAAATCCAAAACAAAAACAAAAATAGCTGGAAAAACTCAGCAGGTCTGATAGTATCTGCGGAGAGGAACACAGTTAACGTTTTGAGTCCGGATGACTCTTCAACAGAACTAAAGAAATATAGAAATGCGGTGAAATATAAGCTGGTAGAGGGGGGTGAGACAGGTAGAGCTGGATAGAGGGCCAGTGATAGGTGGAGGCAAAGAAGAGATTGCCAAAGATGTCATAGACAAAAGGACAAAGGGGTGTTGACTGTAGTGATATTATCTAAGGAATGTGCTAATGGTGACATTAAGGGTAGAAAGCAAGGCATACAAGTGGCAGATGGCCCTAGTGGGGGTGGGGCGATGGGGGGAAGGGATCAAAATGGGCTAAAAGGTGGAGATAAAACGATAGATTTTAAAATAGGTTGGAAAAGAAAAATATATTTTAAAAATATATAAATTATTGGAAAAGGGGGGATCAGAAAGGGAGTGGGGATGGGGGAGAGAGTTCATGATCTGAAGTTGTTGAACTCAATATTAAGTCCGGAAGGCTGTAAAGTGCCTAGTCGGAAGATGAGGTGCTTTTCCTCCAGTTTGCATTGAGCTTCACTGGAACATTGCAGCAGGCCAAGGATGGACATGTGGGCTTGAGAGCAGGGTGGAGTGTTGAAATGGCAAGCGACAGGGAGGTCTGGGTCATGCTTGCTGACAAACCGAAGGTGTTCCGCAAAGCTGTCACCCAGTCTTGACTTTGTCTAATCCCATTGATATTTTCTAAGTGTCCTGTTATCACATTCTTTATCATAGACTCTAGCATTTTCCCTACTACTAAGATTTGGCTAACTGGTGTGTAATTCACTGCTTTTTTCTCTCCCTCCTTTTTAAATAGTGGGGTTACATTTGCCACCCTCCAATCTGCCGGGACTGTTCCAGAATCTATAGAATTTTGGAAGATGACAACCAACACTGTTTCCATGGCCGTCTCCTTTAGTACCCTGGGGTGTAGATTATCAGGCCCTGGGGTTTTATTGGCTTTCAGTCCCACTAATTTCTCCAGCATTATTGTTGTAGTAATACTAATTTCCTTCAATTCCTCCTGACTCGACCTTCAGTTCCCTAGCATTTCTGGGAAGTTATTTGTGCCTTTCTCCGTGAAGACATAACTAAAGTAGTTGTTTAATTGCTTTGCTATTTCCTTGTTCTCTATTATGAATTCTCCTCTTTCGGACTCACTAATCTTGGAGGCAGTCCAGAAAATGTTCACTAGCTTGATCCCGGGTATGGAGGGATTTTCTTGTGAGGAGAGGTTGAGTCGGTTGGGCCTGTACTCATTGGAGTTTAGAAGAATGAGAGGCAGGCTTATTGAAACATGTAAGAGTCTTAGGGGGCTTGACAGGGTAGATGCTGAGAGGTTGTTTCCCCTTGTGGGAGTGTCTAGGACCAGAGGGCATAATCTCAGAGTAAGGGGTCACCCATTTAAAACAGAGATGAAGGGAATTTTTTCTCTGAGAGGGTACTGAATCTGTGGAATTCTTTACCGCAGAGGGCTGTGGAGGCTGAGTCGTTAAGTATATTCAAGGCTGAGATAGACAGATTTTTAATCAATAAGGGAATCAAGGGTTATGGGGAAAAGGCAGGAAGGCGGAGTTGAGGATTATCAGATCAGCCATGATCTCACTGAATGGCAGAGCAGACTCAACGGACCAAATGGCCTACTTCGGCTCCTATGTCTTATGGTCTTATGGATCCACCACTTTGGAGCATGGTGCCAGGGTGCAAACAGGGTTACAATGCTTACAGGTCGCTGGTCTTACACTTAAATCATAAATGCGAGTTCTCTAACCCTACTATCAACTTCTTAGGCTGTATTGTTCACACTGGTGTCCAAGCAAATTCCCAGAAAACCTCATCCATCAAGAATTTCTCACTGCTCCCTGATGCTACAGAGCTTCAATGTTTCATGGGCATGGTTAATAAGCTGGGTAAGTCCCTGCCCAATCTTGTACACATCAACAAACCGCTACGACAACTCCTGAAGCAGGAATAAGCCTGCTGTTGGGATGAACCCCAACAGAGGACGTTTGACACAATCAAAGACATGCTCATTTCCACAGGCCCATTACTTTCCACACCTACCCACCATAGTTGTGGCTGATGCAGACGTGAGACAGCTTTCGCAG
This sequence comes from Cetorhinus maximus, assembly GCF_964194155.1. Classification (NCBI taxonomy): domain Eukaryota; kingdom Metazoa; phylum Chordata; class Chondrichthyes; order Lamniformes; family Cetorhinidae; genus Cetorhinus; species Cetorhinus maximus. The sequence continues at coordinate 173,466,550 of NC_135883.1, forward strand.
ACTGGTATATTATGCCTCCAGGGCACTGACAGAAACAGAGCAGCAATATGCTGTCATTGAAAAGGAGGCCCAGGCAATCACATGGGCTTGTGAAAAGTTTTACAGTTACATCCTGGCCCTCAAATTCACTATCCAGACCAATCATAAGCCATTAGTCACCCTGCGTAACACCAAAGAATTAGCAAAAATGCCACCCCGAATTCAAAAGTTTTGATTTGTCTCATGAGGTTTGACACCACTGCAGAATACATCCAGGATAAACACCAAACCACAGCTGATACAAAAACAAAAATAGCTGGAAAAACTCAGCAGGTTAGCAGATGATTAGTACTACATCTAAACAGGTTACAGAGTAGGCATGTTATTCCTTAGCATGGTGTTGCTCCTAGGCATGGTGTTCCAACCTCGAGAGAGAGAGAGAAAGAGAGAGAGTTTAACACATGACTGACAGATGTCAGTGGTTCACCTTCATCCAAGTCATATATTAGCTCATCCCATCTGTTAACCCTTTATACTACACCTCCCCCTCATGCACATGGCTCCGCTGTGAGGCAGCTCTTGGAAGTTGGGAGGTCTCCACACAGCAGCTTCAACTTCGCTGAGGCTTCAGAACTTCGCAGACTTTGCCATGGACTGGCACGGATGATTGGCGCAGAACGGGGGAGAGGAAGGCCTAGGTGTGAGTGGGAGAGGAAGGGGGGAGGTGCGGTGAGTTGAAAGGGGAGGGCGAAGGTGTCAGGGGTGTGAGGTTGTGGAGGGGAAGGGGTCAGGGGAGTGAGGGTGGGAGGGGGATAAAGGTGTCGGGGGGTGAGGTTGGGAGGGGGAAGGAAGGAGTATGGGGGGAGGAGGGAGTTAAGGGGGAGGAGGGAGTAAAAGGGAGAATGGTGCAAGTAGGGAGGTAAGTGTAAGGGGGGAGGAAGGTGTAAGGGAGGGAGTTCGGAGGGGGCAAATTGTCCGAGGGAAGGAGGGAGTTCAGAGGGCACAAGGTGTCTGGGGGGAGGAGGGAGTTCGAAGTGGGGATGGTGTCTGTGGGGGTTAAGCGGGTTTGGAAGGTGGAAAGTTCCTGGGGGGGTAGGAGGGAGTTTGGAGTGAGGAAGGTGGCCACGGGGAGGAGGGAGTCGGGAGGGTGGAAGGGTGTATGGGGGGAGGAGAGGAATAAGGGTGGAGGAAGTAGTAAGTGGAGGGGGTGGAATGCCCAGGTGAAAGTGCAAGGGTGGGGTTGTGGAGTCACTGAATGCCTCCTGGAGAGCGAACTGAGGGTGAACATGGTAGGAGGGAATGGTGAGTGTGAGAGAGGGCAGAGGGAGCTGGTAGGGTGGGAGGGTGAGCGTGCGTTGGTACCAGTAGAAAGGTCAGCAAAGGTGGTTGGTGGGGACACAGAGGCAAATACAGACCCTGAGGGTGGGAAGCAGGAGGTTGGGGAGGTCAATGTGGATGGGGGTGGGATTTTCAGGAAGGTACAGAACGTGCACGTTCACCCGGACATCCTGGAATGAGAAGGGTTCAGACTGTAGGATCATGGTGGGGAGCTGGAAGGTGATGCCAGGGCGGTGGGCTGTCATTAGGGAAAGGACATGGGTGACTGAGGGAGGGGAAAGGACAGGGGAACTAATCAAAAACTTAAGAACTATCAAGCTTTGCAAATCGAAAGTGAACCGGCCCTTATGTTGGACAGGGACAGGTGGATGGATGAAGATACAGGTCAGCTCAGATCGACAACTAAAAGCGAACCCCAACAGGCAGCATTAAAAATGTTCACGACAGTGAGGTGAGTTGAGTGTGATGGATAAAAGCTCTGCGTGCATGGGAGAGTGCTTGCACGAGGCTCCAAAAGGCCCTGCCACATACACAGTTCTCCCTCCAGAATCACTCGTGGTCTGGTTACAAGCAGCTGGAATGCTGGTGGGCTGCGGGGTGGGGGCGGTGTTGCAGGTAGGAGGATGCAGGGGGAGGACTCGTGAAGCCTGTAAATGAAGCTGAAAGGCACCGTTACACATTATCCAGTGGAAGTGAATATATTTTCAGATTATAAAGTGACAAAATGTGTTCACCCATGCAACCACTGGTGATCAGAAATTCTTAACTTTTTAAGGCCTACTACTTCTTCTAGGTGCTGCCCTGACATCTGCAGCAGGGGTAGAGACAGCCTATGCAATGGTTGGCCCTTTTGCCTCTGATGACTTTGGCATGTGTCCTATGGAGAGCTGAGGCCCTGAGGGCCCTGGGATGCTTTGGCTGTCCTCCTGTGGGCCAGCTGCTCCCTCTGCAATGACAGAGGATGATGTTGAGAGGGGGATCACAGGCAAAGGGGGCTCAGAGGGAGTGGGCAGACTCTGCGATTCCTGAGTGGATGACCAAGGGGTGTGCAGCTGCTGCTCCTCCTTTTGGTTGCCCGAGGGCCCCGGCCTGACTCCTTTAGGGGAAGGAGCACCTGCCCCGTTTCCCTCTCATATTGCCACTGCAGGAACTCACCTATGGCAACTGCAATGGAGTGCAGGCCTGCATGCATCTCTGCGTTCTGCTGAGCCAGGATCTCCATGGCATCCGCCATCCTTCTCATGGAGACCTCCATGTGCACGCATATGGGCACCACTTCATCTGAGAGCAAGCACTCCTCCATCTCGCATGTCACTCTGTTGCGGGCTTCCAACAGCTCTGCGTGATGTTCCCCGCCCTTCTCCTGACTCTCCATGATGAGTTGGAAGGCCAAATCCAGAGGCTCGTCATCTGACTTGGACCTCACAGATGCCTCTTCCCCAGCAGTCGTCTGAGTGCTGGGGACCTTGGCAGCACCTGTCTCCTCCTGCTGTGGGCATGTGTCCATATGATGACCACCAGGTTGTGAACTTGAGCCTGGTGTAGATCTAGATCCAATTGAGGTGTATCTCTGCTCTGGCAGAGGATGTAGGTAAGCGCTGTGACAGGTCTTCCAGCCTGCTTATTTCCAGCTCTTCAATGGAAGAGGCGTCCTCTTGGCTGGAGGTGAGGACCTGGATGGAGCTGAGGGACATGCTGGCTGAGGGGGTCGGTCACATGGCAGAGCTCCCTGTGAACCAGAGTAGAAATAATTAGTGCATGGCAGCAAAGTCAACAACAGGATAGAGAGCACTCACGGTTGCGTTGAGAAAGGGATGAAGTAGTGCAGGGTCCTCACGTGATTTTCACTGCCGACCTCACCGTCAACGCAGGCACAGTCCATGTTGTCATCAGTCAGCGCGATGGCACACTCCTAATGTTGGCCTCTCCAGCCCCTGTCTGGGGCCTCTCCTTGATGATGTGAGCCAGCTTCTCCTTCATGAAAACAAATGGACAGAGTGTGAACAGGATGCATGCCAATATGTGGAACGTTGGTGTGGTGAGCAGAGCCATGGATGGGATAAGAATGTGAGCTCCAGCGGATATGAGTCTGATGGAGATGTGAGAGTGTATGTGAGAGATAGTGGTGTTGTCCCTTGAGTAGTGAGATCTTATGGATGTGTGATGGGTTTGGGAGTGTGTGTTGAGAGTGATGAAGTGGATGATTTACCCTGGCGAAACGGATGAGAGCATTCGTCCTCTTCCTGCACTGGATGGCTGACCTCCTCTGTGCTCCATTGGTGCTGATGGCCACAGTCACTGCCCCCCAAACCGGATTGGTGATTCTGGTGGATCTCCAGCGGCCAGAACAGGGGTAGAAGAGTTTGTGGTGCCTTCCACTGCACCCAGAAGGTGCCCCAGAGAGGCGTCACTAAATTTGAGGGCTGCCATCATCTTTGCTTTCGGGGCCATCTGTCGCCTGGAGCAGCTCTGGTCTGTAGACACGAAGTAGGCTGCACTCTGGTGTGCTTTAAATATGGCTCCCGGAGCGAGGAAACACTGAAGTCACGGCATGGTGGGCAAATCTGAGCCTGCCTGCCAGTGATCTGGCGTGTTTCACGTGAATGCATTATTCATGAGACAGGACGTACAGGGAAGGGGACGATATGGTATGAAAATCCACCATTGCAGCCAGCAAGTAAAACATCGCTTTTCATGCCCACTGCCACACTTAGTGCAAATGTGGGATGATTCCACCCTATGTCTTTAACTGTTTCCATTACATTTCTGTAACTCAAGCTTTGCAATTACACATTCTACCCAACTCAGCTTCTACTCTTCACTCTCACCAAGTCACAGCCTTGAGGGTTTCAATCTCTCTCAGTATTCTCAGCCCTCAGAGACATGTCTTCAAGACATATGGGTTTTTTTCTGCTTCTGGGAGGACATCATCATCTGCAGAATAGGACAAGAATTTTGCAGCATTGCTGGGAAGCAGAGTGTAGGCTTCAGGTTGACTGAATTTCAAAGACAATGTGGACTTTTCAACAAAGGCTGATCCAAGAGAGAAGACTGAAGAGCATCAACATTTGGACTCTCGGGGAAGAGAAGAACTCAGGACACTGAGGAACTTGTTGCTCCCTCGATGTCCTGTCCCTTCAGAAGAGGTGTGATCTTCAACTGCAAGGAAGACTGTCACAGCCATATCATTCGTTGCTGCATCGTAGACTGGAAAGGCATTGAAGATCTGAGATTTCAATTAAATTAGACGACAAAGGGAAATAAATGACAAAATTCCAGTAAGCCTTTCAGGAAAAGATGAAGAGATGATTTCCCAATGATATCCCAAAGACTGTCTATTCTCTGTAGGCAGTGGTAAGAGAGCCACACTTCTCTGTGTGAGGTTGTTCCACTCTGGGCAATGGAAAGAATTGCTGAGGATCTGGAGACAAGATAGCATCACCTTCTGTAATGAAACAAATTTCCTGTGAACAGTTAACTCAGGGAAAAGATTGTTGTACAGGATTCTGCAGCTTCAGAAGTGCTAAAGATTCTGTCGCAGCTTCTGTGCTGACCTCCAGCTCTGGAGGGAAGAAGACTTTCAGCTGGGACTGAAGTATGGCTGTCAATTGACTTTTGCCCCTGGAAGCTACCAGCTCTTTGGCAATGTGATCCTCCATGGATTCTGAATCTGAAAGACTCTTCATGGAACTAAGATCTGAAAGCTGCTCAGCCACTAGAAACATAGCTGACTCCTCTCAAAAGACAACAGAGACTTCATATGGTGTGTCTATCAATTAGAAAGACAAATCATCCTCTAAGACTTCAACCTCCAACAGGTCACTCAGTGATGCAAGGGCTTCTTCCTCATCACTTTCTTCTGGAAAGGGCCAATTCAGGTCCAGCAGGTCTTTAAGCAAGTGGTCACCATCTCTGCAGTGCCTTGCGTATCCACCACATCTGGCCTAACTTCATGAAGAACTGAGAGAGTCATAACTTCAATCTCTGCCCGCAGTCTAATGGATGGTGTCTCTGTGAAGGAAAGGAACTTACTTTTTCTTCATTCATGGAATGTTGGGGGCGGGGGTCGCTGGTTAAACAAGCATTTATTGCCCATTTTGGGGGGGGGGGGGGTTGTTGGCTAGGTCAGCATTTATTGCCTGGCCCTAATTGCCCTTGAGAAGGTGGTGGTGAGCTGCTTTCTTGAACTGCTGCAGTCCCTGTGAGGTATGTGCACTCACAGTGCTGTTAGGAAGGGAGTTCCAGGATTTTAACCCAGCTACAGTGAAGGAATGGCAATTTATTTCCCAGTCAGGATGGTGAGTGACTTGGAGGGGAACATCCAGGTGGTGGTGTTCCCATCTATCTGCTGCCCTTGTCCGTCTAGATAGTAGTGGTCGTGGGTTTGGAAGATGCTGTCTAAGGAGCCTTGGTAAATTCCTACCGTGCATCTTGTAGATGGTACACACTGCTGGTACTATGTGTTGGTGGAGGAGGGAGTGAATAAACTTCCTCAGCTCCTAAAGGCTGACTTTCCACTGGTTCTATATCAAAGGTTAAAGATTGTTGCATGAGAGACAGTGAGCTGTTCAAATGGTGGGCATCATCTGTTTTTTTCTAGGATTCCAGAAGTATGCCAACATTGTTTCTCATGCCACAACACAAGCATATCAAAATAGCTGCCAATGTGGAATTTCTCACCCTTTTGCCAGGTTTGGTGGGCTTTTGTGTGGGTGGGGCCGCTGACCGCGGGCCTCCCAGTCAACTGAGTCATGTGAAGCCTCGGAGTCGCACCAAGTTATAGCCCGATTAAATTCTCTAAGCTCGGTCTGCCTCGCATACTGGACTGTTTGATCCAAAGCAAGGCCACCTTTGGTCTGCAGAAAGTCGGAGAGTTTTTCATCCGAGACACTCACGACTATGCGATCACGGATTAGCCTGTCCTTGAACACCCTGTGTCCACAAGAATTGGTTATGCGATGTAGGTTGGTTAGAAATAATTCAATCGTTCAGACTTTGGTTGAGACATGCTTAATCTATAACTAAGTTTCACTTTGGGCTAAAATTGGTATCAAAGGCTTTGAGAACAGTCTCAAAATCTGCGATGGACTCCTCCACCTCCAGCCTTAGGAGAAAGTCATCTGCTACTAGACCTACAACATAAAGAAAGGAGCTGACTTGATAGTTCCGCACTTTAGAGTGAAGGCCTGATGCTGCTCGATAGCAAATAAAGTGGTTATCTTTAATTCTCGCAACAGCCCTCACTGTGGGCTGTTGAGACAACCTAACAAATGGGGTAGGGACAAGGATTGCTCACCAGGTACGGTCATCGTTACCTCTCTCCAGTGTGCCTCCTCTTTCCGTCAGTTTGTAAGTACGAGCTGCTTTCGAGTTTTTCTTCAATCTGTTCCTTCAATAACACCAACATATATTTTACCCGCATGGGCCCCAGCTATGCCTGTCTCTTTATGGGGTATGTGGAACATTCCTTGTTCCAGTCCTACTCCGGCCCCCTCCCACAACTCTTTCTCCGGTACATCGATGATTGCTTTGGTGCTGCTTCATGCTCTCATCTGGACCTGGAAAAACTTATTAATTTTGCTTCCAATCTCCACCCCTCCATCATTTTCACATGGTCCATCTCTGACACTTCCCTTCCCTTCCTTGACCTCTCTGTCTCAATTTCTGGTGATATACTGTCCACCAATATCCATTACAAGCCTACCGACTACCACAGCTACCTCGACTACAGCTCCTCACACCCCGCTTCCTGTAAGGACTCCATCCCATTCTCTCAGTTCCTTAGCCTCCGTCGCATCTGTTCTGGTGATGCCACTTTCAAAAACAGTTCCTCTGACATGTCCTCCTTCTTCCTTAACCGAGGTTTTCCACCCATGGTGGTTGACAGGGCCCTCAACCATGTCCGGCCCATCTCCCGTGCATCCGCCCTCACACCTTCTTCTCCCTCCCAGACCCTTGTCCTCACTTATCACCCCACCAGCCTCCGCATTCAAAGGATCATCCTCCGCCATTTCCGCCAACTCCAGCATGATGCCACCACCAAACACATCTTCCCTTCACCCCCCCGGTGGCATTCTGCAGGGATCATTCCCTCCGGGACACCCTGGTCCACTCCTCCATCACCCCCTACTCCTCAACCCCCTCCCACAGCACCTTCCCATGCAACTGCAGAAGGTGCAACACCTGCCCCTTTACTTCCCCTCTCCTCACCGTCCAAGGGCCCAAACACTCCTTTCAAGTGAAGCAGCATTTCACTTGCACATCCCTCAACTTAGTCTACTGCATTCGTTGCTCCCAATGCGGTTTCCTCTACATTGGAGAGACCAAACGCAGACTGGGTGACTGCTTTGCAGAACACCTTCGGTCTGTCCGCAAGCATTACCCAGACCTCCCTGTCGCTTGCCATTTCAACACTCCACCCTGCTCTCATGCCCACAAGTCCGTCCTTGGTTTGCTGCATTGTTCCAGTGAAGCTCAACGCAAACTGGAGGAACAGCACCTCATCTTCCGACTAGGCACTTTACAGCCTTCCGGACTTAATATTGAGTTCAACAACTTCAGATCATGAACTCTCTCCTCCATCCCCACCCGCTTTCCGATTTTCCCCCTCCTTTTTGTTTTTTCCAATAATTTATATAGATTTTTCTTTTCCCACCTACTTCCATTATTTTTAAGTGTATTTCCATCCATTGTTTTATCTCTACCTTTTAGCCTATTTCAATCTCTTCCCCCCACCCCAACCCCACTAGGGCTATCTGTACCTTGCTCGTCCTGCTTTCTACCCTTAATTAGCACATTCCTTTAGATAATATCACCACCTTCAACACCTCTTTGTCCTTTTGTCTGTGACATCTTTTGGTTATCTCCACCTATCACTGGCCCTCTATCCAGCTCTTCTCTTTCCCCCCGCCCCCCAACCAATTTATATTTCACCTCTTTTCTATTTTTACTTAGCTCTGTTGAAGGGTCATTCGGACTCGAAACGTTAACTGTGCTCCTCCCCACAGATGCTGCCAGACCTGCTGAGTTTTTCCAGGTATTTTTGTTTTTGTTTTATATTTTACATTGACTGTCTCCACTGCTGCCACCATGTTCTGAGATGGTCCTTTTGTCCTTGTCTCTAATCTTGATACTGCAGTCATACTCTGTTATTTGCTTAACACTTGTTTGTTAGTACTACATCTAAACAGGTTACAGAGTAGGCATTAAGATAAAAGCAAAAGCTATTTTTACTTAGTTCTGTTGAAGAGTCGTACGGACTCGAAACGTTAACTGTGTTCCTCTCCGCAGATGCTGCCAGACCTGCTGAGTTTTTCCAGGTATTTTTATTTTTGTTTTTGTTACAGAGTAGGCATGTTGCTCCCAGGCATGGTGTTCCAACCTCTCTCTCTCTCTCGAGAGAGAGAGAGGGACAAAGAGAGACAGAGAGGATCTAACACATGACTGACTGATGTCAGTGGTACATCATCACCCATGTCATACATTGGCATATTCCATCTGAGAACCTTTATACTACATCTTGGCAGCAGTTGTTCCCATGCTCAAGGAAATTTTTTGCCATACACGGCATCCCTGATTTGGTTGTCACTGGTCCACAGTTTTCCAATGACTGCTTCAAATGTTTCACTGATACATACAGTTTCATCCACATCACCAGCTCACCCCAGTACTCAGGCCAATGGGGAGGCCAAAAGAGGAGTCGTACTGTTAAATCCTTGTTGAAGATAAATGACATCAACCTCACCTTACTGAGTTACTGGTTTATGCCATTGCAGAACAGTCTGACTCCATTGGAACTCTTAATGAGCAGGAGATTACGCATTCAGCTCACAAGCCTCTCACATACCCTTCAACCACGTCTCAAGGTGACAGAGATAGAAATGGTGCGGGAAAAAGAGGACCATTATCATGCACACCAGACCCTGACGTACAACATCACCACAAAGCAGCACTACCAGCACTCTTGCCAGAGGAGGTTGTCTGGCTCCGAGTCCAGAATGGCCAGATTTTGAGTCAGTCCACCACCCGTGCTCCTATCTTGTGCACATTGACCACAGAGTTCTCAGGCAGAACAGATCTGCACTGGTATCATCCCAGCAGACAGCCTTTACAGGATTGGATTGACTACCTGGACAACTGAGAAGACAATCTAACTAACTTACTAGATGTCTCACAGGCCCCTCCACAAGAAGACTGTGACCTTAGCCCTCTTCGAAAGGAAACTAGAATACGATTCGACAGATTAATCAAACCACCACAGCATCTTTCCTTATGACTCATGGATGGTGACAATGACTTGGAGGGGTGGCTACGTAAGATGTGTAAATATTTAATGGCCAGGATTTTCCCCTCGGCGATTTGGGTGTGGGGCCCGGTCGCCGAGGGGAAAATGACGCGGGATGACGTTGGGAGGAACCCCCGATGTCATCCCGGTCCATTTAAATTTTTAGGAAGGCAGGTGGACAGCGAAATCAGCTGTCCGCCCGCCAACCTGTCAATGGCCAATTGAGGCCATTGACAGGCTGATTAAAGTAATTAAAGACCTGCCCGGCCAACCTTAAGGCTGGCGGGCAGGCCAGGAGCCAGCGGGCTCCGGATTATTCATGAAACTTCATCCACTGGCGGGATGAGGTTTCATGTCCGTTTTGTAAAAAATTAATAAAGTTTATGTGTTCTTTATTAACATGTCCCAATTTGTATGACATTGTCACATGAGGGGGACATATTAATAATTTTTTAATGTTTCTATTTTTAAAGTTTTTTCCACTGTTCAGTATTCTCCCTGAGACAGGACTTTGCCTCAGAGAGAAGTGCGCTCTTTCGCGTGCATGCGCGAAAGAGCGTACTTTGACAGATGGGGATTCCCTCCCCCTTGGAACAAGAAGCGCATAGCACCTCCTGTCAGGGATGCTGCTGGACGGGCCTTAATTGGCCCGCCCACTCAAAATGGTGGCGGGCCCTGTTTCAGTGGCTGGGGTCGGCTGGCCGCCCGCCGCCGAGCCGGTGGGGCCTGCACGCCATCCGAGGGCAAAATTCTGCCCAATGAGTAGAATGAAAGACTTCAGGGTTGATGTAGTATGAAGGGTTAATAGTAATTATGCTAATAGCTAATATATATCATCAGTGATGTCAGATAACATGTCACAAGAACTCAGATAGAGACACTTCTGGAAGGAGCCTCATGCTTATCTATCCCTGTACGCAGTTGTACATATTTCCTCAATGCCTTGCGGTCTATGTTAAACACACTGGGACTGTTTATGATATTTCATACTCCTCCTTTATCTCCTGCTCCTCTCACTCCCACAGATCAATTCTCAGATCCTCTTTTATTTCCTTCTCCTCTTTCTCTCTCTCTCTCCCGCAGGTTCACTTGTAGGATCGGAATCCCCTCCAACTGGGAAATTTATGGAGAATACAACCCAAACCCACGGACATGTTGTGACGTCATGTTTATTACTACACAATTGAGAAACCAAGCTGCAGGCAGCAGTGCAGGGCTGTGCAGCAAGGGGTTAATTCAGACATTAAGACAGTTGCTCATCAAAAGGGTTTGGACATTGACTGATTACTATCATGGAACAATGGTACCAGGGAAATGTCATTATCTTTTATTCATTCATTCATGGGATAGGGGCATTGCTGGATAGGCCAGCATTTATTGCCCATCCCTAATTGCCCTTGAGAAGGTGGTGGTGAGCTGCCTTCATGAACCGCTGCAGTCCATGTGGTGTAGGTAAATACACAGTGCTGTTGGGGAGGGAGTTTCAGATTTTAATCCAGTAACAGTAAAAGAACGGCAATTTATTTCCAAGTCAGGATATTGAGTGGCTTGGAGGGGAACTTCCAGATGGAGGTGTTCCTATATCTTTGCTGCCCTTGTCCTTCTAGATGGTAGTGGTCATGGGTTTGGAAAGTGCTACCTAAGGAGCCCTGGTGAATTCCTTCAGTGCATTTGTGGATCTCTTCCCTTCCTTGACCTCTCTGTCTCAATTTCTGATGATAGACTGTCCACCAATATCCATTACAAGCCTACCGACTCCCACAGCTACCTCGACTACAGCTCCTCACACCCCGCTTCCTGTAAGGACTCCATCCCATTCTCTCAGTTCCTTCGCCTCTGTCGCATCTGTTCTGATGACGCTACCTTCAAAAACAGTTCCTCTGACATGTCCTCCTTCTTCCTTAACCGAGGTTTTCCACCCACGGTCGTTGACAGGGCCCTCAACCGTGTCCGGCCCATCTCCCGCACATCTGCCCTCACGCCTTCTCCTCCTTCCCAGAAACATGATAGGGTCCCCCTTGTCCTCACTTATCACCCCACCAGCCTCCGCATTCAAAGGATCATCCTCCGCCATTTCCGCCAACTCCAGCATGATGCCACCACCAAACACATCTTCCCTTCACCCCCCCTGGTGGCATTCTGTAGGGATCGTTCCCTCCGGGACACCCTGGTCCACTCCTCCATCACCCCCTACTCCTCAACCCCCACCTATGGCACCTCCCCATGCCCACGCAGAAGATGCAACACCTGCCCCTTCACTTCCTCTCTCCTCACCGTCCAAGGGCACAAACACTCCTTTCAAGTGAAGCAGCATTTCACTTGCATTTCCCCTAACTTAGTCTACTGCATTCGTTGCTCCCAATGCGGTCTCCTCTACATTGGAGAGACCAAACACAAACTGGGCGACTGCTTTGCAGAACACCTGCGGTCTGTCCGCAAGAAAGACCCAAACCTCCCTGTCGCTTGCCATTTTAACACTCCACCCTGCTCTCTTGCCCACATGTCTGTCCTTGGCTTGCTGCATTGTTCCAGTGAAGCCCAACGCAAACTGGAGGAACAGCACCTCATCTTTTGACTAAGCACTTTACAGCCTTCCGGGCTGAATATTGAATTCAACAACTTTAGATCTTAAACTCCCTCCCTCCATCCCCACCCCGTTTCTTCCCCCTCCCTTTTGTTTTTTTCAATAATTTATATAGATTTTTCTTTTCCCACCTATTTCCATTATTTTTAAATCTATAACTAATACCTTGTCAGTCTTTCCACCCCACCCCCACTAGAGCTGTACCTTGAGTGTCCTGCTATCCATTCTTAATTAGCACTTTTCTTAGATAATATCACCACCTTCAACACCTCTTTGATCCTTTTGTCTGTGACATCTTTTGATTATCTGCTCCTATCACTGCTTGCTTGTCCCCACAACCACCCCACCCTCAACTTCTCTCCCCCGCCCCCCACCTTAAACCAGCTTATATTTCACCCCTCTCCTAACTATACTCAGTTCTGTTGAAGGGTCATGTGGACTCGAAACGTCGACTCTTTTCTTCTCCACCGATGCTGCCAGACCTGCTGAGTTTTTCCAGGTAATTCTGTTTTTGTTTTGGATTTCCAGCATCCGCAGTAGTTTTTTGTTTTTATATTTGGGTCTTTTGTCTCTTTGATTTCTTTGTGCGTTGTAAACCAGTGTCTAAGTCACTTAAAAGCTGTTTAACGCCTTGTGATCTGTTTCTGTATGTGGTTTTAAATCAGCTAGTTTTTTACTGTGTTTCAAAAGCTGTATTGTTTTTTCAATTGGTGTAAGTGAGAAAGAAGTTATGATAACATGAATATTGAACTATAAAAATAAAGTTTGATTTCTTTGTTCTGAGAATGAAAGAGATATAGGGGGTCCTCTCCCATGTTGTGTGTGGGTGCTGTTAGGTTTAAGTTTTGTCTGAAGTTAGCATGTTGTACTGTGAAAATTCACCTTTTCTTGAGTTCCTACTTACAGCTGTTCCAAAAGGTACCTTGAAGAAAGGAGACCTTGGGAACCCAGGACTGAAGTTATTTTCTTTTGTTTCTTTGTAAAACATGTGCTACATTCATCGGTTTGAGTTGATAAAGTTAAAGGAATATTGTGGACATAGAGTTGGAAACTTCCAGAAAGGAGAGAATGCGTGTGTGACAAAGATTTTGTGAGGGTGAGTATGTTTTAAAATTTATCCTTAAACTGTGATTTTTATTGTAGTAAGTTTTAATACTTTTTACTTAAAGTAAATTTCACAATGGGGATTGTGATCTATCTTAAAAGGGAGTGAATTAAGTAAAATCTTCAAGGTAGGAACCTGGAGTCATGATTACTGGCCAGAATCATAATTCCAGGGTATTTTGATAAACATGTGGGGATTTTAATCCAGATACAAATTCACACATGTGAAAATGAGATAGTTTTAATGTTCAATAGGATAGATTGGAATTTGGGATATTTGAATTGATTATCGCTAATCCAAATTGGATTAGCCTTGGGTTAGAAACTTGTTACAAAGTTTAAAGGTTTGGGAATTTTGTCCCTTAGATAAAGGGAAAATTTTGAGATTGGATACTACTAATTGGAACTTGAATTCAGGCTGCCAAAATTAGGGGGAAAAAAGGAGAGCTTGGAATTTTAAACAATTGGAAAGGTGATTTAAAATACTGCCTGAGAAGAAGTAAAGAAATCTGAGGAAGTGTGAAAAAGATGTGAGAATTCAAAACCTAGAAACAGTTTCTGTTTTTCTTTAAATTAATTTGTGTTGGGTATTACAAAATTTTAAGTTTCTCAGTTGTCAGATATGTTTGGACAAATTAACCCATTTTGCCCCAAGCAAAATGGATCTTTTGGGCAGAATTTTGCCCTCGTCGGGCGGGCTCAGCAGGGGCAAGTGGGAGTGGTAGGGAAGCTGACTGCCACCTGCGATCGGGCTGCGACTGCAATTTCACACAGGTGGGCAAATTATGGCCCGCCCAGCATGAAATGCGCACTGCAGCGCTGCCTGTGTGCCAAGTTTGTGGAGTGGGGGGCAAGGTGGGCGAGCACACAATTTCGTGAGTGTGTGCAATGAAAGCTCCCTGAGGCACAGAGCTGCCTCAGGGAACTGAAGATTTAAAAAATGAAAAATAAAGAATATTAAAATGTTAAAATGTTAAACTCTATCACATGAGGTCCGTAAGGTTGGACGAGCAGCATAAAATTTCATTTAATTGGTATTTTAATGGCCTTAATAGGCCTGTAAATTGTCGGCAGGTGTGCTGCCGACTCCTGTGTGCGCCCGCTGATGAAATATTGCACGGGTGTGTGATGATGTCAGGACGCTTGCCCGACGTCACCATGCGTCATTTTATGCTTGTTCGGGTCCAGCGAGTGGAAAATTCTGGCCTTTGCGTTTTTCTTACAGGTCAACTACAAGTGGAACAAGATCTGCAGTAGCTTTGAGAATTTGAGAATTTATCTGCAGATTTTCAACATTACAACTATAGTCATAGACCAAAGGCTTTGTTTTTTTAAAAAAAAGAAAATTAAGAGGAATTTGGCCTTAACCCATTCAGGCCATTGGCTATTTCCCAGAATCACATAATCACAGAATTTTAACGGCACAGAAGGAGGCCATTTGGCCCATCATGTGTGCACCGGCTCTCCAAATGAGCATTATGACTTAGTGCCATTGCCCTACCTTTTCCCCGTGCCAAAGTGCTTGAGTATAGGAAATCTGATGTAAACTCACTGAACAATGAGTATCAGACTTTTCAAAACCAATCAGTCTGGGCACAAGAAATTGGAATTGATGAACTAATTTTAATTCATATGAGTTGGTATTCTAAACATTCTGAGAAAAAAATACCTGAAATTCAAAGGGGTTCTAGGAAAACAGAAAGGCATTCGTAGGCAGTCTAGGTGGTTTCTTTGGATAAAAAAATAGGGTTTCTTTTGAGGAGGAAGTGATTTAAATATTACAAGAAATCTGTCAGCCCAACAACAAACTGTTATTTGGATTTAGGACAATTTTGAGATGTGAAAAGCACAGAAATTGCAAGACCCCTGAATGAGAAACCACAAGATGGATGCAGATGAAGGGAGAGCTGGAGAATCCTTTTAAGTCCAAGCATGATGTTATTTTAATGATATTGAGTGAAGTGATCTGTAGGTCGGGAGTGTAATACTGAAAGGAGTATCAATCTAAGCTGATATTATTCAGAGATCACATTCAATTTAAATGGGGCGCGGTGATGTCGGGAGTTCCCCCCGACATCACCGCGCGTCATTTTACACGTCGGCGAGCGGGCCCGGACCCCACTCACTGACGTGTAAAATCCTGCCCGCTGAGTTTTTCCAGCATTTTCTGTTTTTGTTTCAGATTTCCAACATCCGCAGTATTTTGTTTTTATCTTTATATATGTAACTTAGTTAGTTAAGGGGGAGGAAATACTGATAGTCACCCATGGTCGGCAGAAGATATGTGACCAAGCAATAATTTCTCATTTAAGGATTAAAAGAGATCTTAAAGGGGGGAGATGTAGGTTCGGAATCCCCTCCAACTGGGAAATTTATGGAGAATACAACCCAAACCCATGGACATGTTGTGACCTCATGTTTATTACCACACATTAGACAAACCAAGCTGCAGGCAGCAGCACAGGGCTGTGCAAAAAGGGGTTAATTCAGACATTTAGTAAAAGGTTTGGACATTGACTGATTTCTATCATGGAACAATGGTATAAGGGAAATGTCATTACTTACCATTGACGAACTCAATTAAGGGACTGATTACCTGATACAATAGCACAAGGAGCAGGCCATTAATATTCAACAAAAATAAAAATAAAAATAGCTGGAAAAACTCAGCAGGTCTGACAGCATCTGCAGAGAGGAATACAATTAACGTTGCGAGTCCATATGACTCTTCATCAGAACCGAGGAAATATAGAAATGTAGTGAAATATAAGCTAGTTGAGGGGGGTGGGACAGATAGAGCTGGATAGAGGGCCAGTGATAGGTGGAGGCAAAGAAGAGATTGCCAAAGATGTCATAGACAAAAGGACAAAGGGGTGTTGACGGTGGTGATATTAGCTAAGAAATGTGCTAATGATCACATTAAGGGTGGAAAGCGGGACGAGCAAGTGACATATAGCCCTAGAGGGGGTGGGGTGGGGAGAAGGGAACAAAATAGGCTTAAAAGGTGGAGATGAAACAATGGAAGAAAATACATTTAAAAATAATGGAAATAGGTGGGAAAAGAAAAATATATTAAAAAATATAAATTATTGGAAAAGTGGGGGGGGATCGGAAAGTGGGTGGGGATGGAGGAGAGAGTTCATGATCTGAAGTTGTTGAACTCAATGCTAAGACTGGCAGGCTGTAAAGTGCCTAGTTAGAAGATGAGGTGCTCTTCCTCCAGTTTGCACTGAGCTTCACTGGAACATTGCAGCAGGCTAAGGACAGACAAGTGGGCATTAGAGCAGGGTGGAGTGTTGAAATGGCAAGCGACAGGGAGGTCTCGGTCATATTTGCGGACAGACCGAAGGTGTTCCGCTTTGCGGTCACCCAATCTGCGTTTGGTCTATATGTCTACTCTCCTCCATCTGGCTGAACTTGTTCTCTCACTGAACAATTTCTCCTTAAACTCGTCTCACTTCCTCCAAATAAAAGGTGTGGCTATGGATACCCGCATGGGCCCCAGTTATGTCTGTCTCTTTATGGGGTATGTGGAACATTCCTTGTTCCAGTCCTAATCAGGCCCCATCCCACAACTCTTTCTCCGGTACATCGATGACTGCTTCGGTGCCGCTTCATGTTCTCATCTGGACCTGGAAAAATTTATTAATTTTGCTTCCAATTTCCACCCCTCCATCATTTCCACATGGTCCATCACTGACACTTCTCTCCCCTTCCTTGACCTCTCTGTCTCAATTTCTGTTGGTAGACTGTCCACCAATATTCATTACTAACCTACCGACTCCCACAGCTACCTCGACTACAGCTCCTCACACCCTGCTTCCTGTAAGGACTCCATCCCATTCTCTCAGTTCCTTCGCCTCCATCGCATCTGTTCTGATGATGCCACTTTCCAAAACAATCGTATCCCTGAGCAACGCGAGGCTGTCAGAGATCTTCCTGCCCGGCACAGCGCAGGTCTGGTCAGGGTGGATCACCCCCCCTTACAACTCTCGGATCCCCCTTTATCTCCTGCTCCTTTCTCTCCCACAGATCCACTCTCGGATCCTCTTTTATTTCCTGCTCCTCTTTCTCACCCACAGGTCCACTTTTGGATCCTCCTTTATCTTCTGCTCCTCTCTCTCCTGCAGATCCACTCTCGGATCCTCCTTTATCTGCCACTGCTTCTCTCAAGTTTCTCTGGCCTGAAAAGTCCAAACTACGGAGTAAATTGTAAATCTAACCTGTATCATAAGTTCCCATGAGACTCAATGAAAGGGCAGGAACTGGTGTCAATTTCTATGTAAATACAGAAGTGGGAGTGTCACAGTCTAGCATTTTGAATGTTTAAAGCACAGGATATTACAGCCCATAGGAAGGAAACACTGAATAGGGAGACTCTAATAACTAGAATCTAATTAGAAAACCGACATGTATATCATTGCTGGGCCAACATTTGAAATGATTACATTACTGTTATTGTTAAACTGTGATAACAATCAGTTATTAAGGTTAGTGTAGAGTTTCTGCTTTGAGTGCAGTGATCCTGGTGCAAATTATGCTCAAAATTGCACCCATTTCGAAGCGTTTTACCTCCCCCAAAGTTTTTGCTCAAACCTATTTGCATATTGCTGAATGCAAAAGCTGCTACGACCGGCGCAATTGAGCAGCATTTGCATTTTCCGCTTTAAAAAATATTTCTTTATATTTTAGAAGAGTAACTTGCTGCAGATTGATTAATACAACTGAAAATGGGGCTATGACAACATATAAGCATTTTAAGTTACAGTGTCAATGCATCATTTGTGAGTAATTTAATTTTAAATGACTGAAAATAACTTAAAATATACAGAAACAGAATTACCTGGAAAAACTCAGCAGGTCTGGCAGCATCGGTGGAGAAGAAGAGTTGACGTTTCGGGTCCACACAACCCTTCAACAGAACTGAAGTATAGTTAGGAGAGGGGTGAAATATAAGCTGCTTGCTTGTCCCTACAACCACCCCACCCTCAACTTCTCTCCCCCCGTCCCCCACCTTAAACCAGCTTATATTTCACCCCTCTCCTAACTATACTTCAGTTCTGTTGAAGGGTCGTGTGGACCCGAAACGTCAACTCTTTTCTTCTCCACCGATGCTGCCAGACCTGCTGAGTTTTTCCAGGTAATTCTGTTTTTGTTTTGGATTTCCAGCATCCGCAGTAGTTTTTTGTTTTTAAAATATACAGAACTATTTTCTAGTTTGATTGGGCACCATAATGAATTTCTTAGTAAATTTTCTTTTAAATCATTTAAAACCTATCACTTACAATAGCTTCTCTTTCTGCTCTTGCACTGTTGCCTCTCGTGTACCCCGACTGACTTCAGCACCCCTGGGCTTGGGAAGGACAAAGCAGCCAGCGTTCCTGTTCCTGATTACTATCAAGAGATCCCTGCTGGAAAGCACATGGATGGGCAGAAACAGACCATGAACTCTCTCCTCCATCCTCTGCATTTAGAAGGCCTGGTGACATTCACTATCTAATCAAGATGCACTTCTAACCAAGCTCCTATGCTGTAGTCACCCACCAAAGTTAATTGCTACCTTTTTTCTTCTCAAATTGATCGATAGTTTACCCTCTGATCCATTTGTCTATTAACTCAGGAGAGTGCAAAGCCCTGCCCCTTTGTCACATCAATGGTCTCCTCCACTGATCATCACTCTTATGCTGATGATTCCAATTCATCAATATGCTTTAGACTGCAAGCTGCAGTGATTTGGTTGAATCAACATCTTGATTTCCTCTACATCCTTTGATAAGGGTATAGAGTCTTGATTCTTTAAATTCTTCAAGGACAAGGTTACATTATATCTCTCGACTGTACCAAACTGCTAAACACTTCTTCCCGCAGTCATTCATCTACCAACATTCATTGAATCACCCTCACCTCAACATTGCTAAAGCATCCTCTTTCTTATTAGGCATGATTTTCCTCTCAACAGTTCTTAATTCTGTATAAAGTCATGTTTATATAATGCTACAATACTGGTCCAAATCCTCAGACTCTTCCAACATTTCTGTCACATTCCTGGACACCATTACATTTTTTAAAATTCAGTCTCTGAATATGGGGGCAGATGGTGAGGTTGATGTTTATTGCCCATCACGAGGGTAGTGGTTGTATTCTCACATTCCAGTTAGGCAGGGAGTTCCAGGATTTTGATCCAATGACAATAAAAGAATGGTGATATGTGATCAAATCAGGATAGTGTGTGACCTAGAGAGAAACTTTGAGATGGTGGTACTCCGTTGCACATATTGCCCTTGTCCTCCTCAGTGGTGAAGGTCCTAGGTTTAGGTGATGCTGTCAAAGAAGACTTCATTCCAAACAATCTAACAAGTACATATTCATCAAGTTAAAAAAACTTGCATTTATATAGAACCTTTCACGACCACCGAATGCCCCAAATCGATTTACAGCCAATGAAGTACTTTTGAAGTGTAGTCACTATTGTATCGTAGGAAGTGCAATAGCTCATTTGTGCACAGTAAGATTCCAAAACAGCAAATTGATAATGAATAGATAATCTGTTTTTTCTTTTGTGATGTTGATTGAGGGATAAATATTGGCCAGGATACCAGGGATAACTCTCCTTCATCATGGTGTCACAGATCTTTTACGTCCACCTCAACATCTCATCTGAAATGTGGCATTCCTTCAGTACTGCATTGAAGTAAGTGTCAACCTAGATTAGTACATTCAAGTCCTGAAGCAAGGCTTGAACCCACAGCCTTGTAATTCAGAAGTGAGAGAGCTACAACTGAGCCATGGTTGGCACACAAGTGGTTACAACTCCTGTGGCACTCATCACTTCAGATACCAAATATCTGTCAATTTCTGTAATCTAGTTTCTATCTTGCTTATTTGCATGCTGAGATTGTGCAGCACAAGTGAAACATCTGTTTCCTGCTTATCTGCAAGTACTTAGTGAAAGTTAGAAATTAAACCAGGAAATGGAGTACAAATGATTTAAGACTTGTAAACTCCTCTTTTTGAACCCTTTACAGTACTAAAGGAAGTATAACGCAAGATACACCAGGAGTGCAAATTGTGAAATCTCTCCTAGTCTCCATCAAAAAACATAGGGTTCCTTAAATATGAATTAGGGAAATGCTCATCAACTGAGAGCTAAATAAGATCCCAGGCTTGGTTCCCAGTCTGATCTCAGCCAGCCAAGTCATACACCATTCTGTCTTGGACATTCTTGGACACAACCTTCTCGAGGGCAATTAGGGATGGGCAGTAAATGCTGGCCTAGCCAGCGATGCCCATATCCCATCATCAAATAAAAAAATATATAGTTATTCATTCATAATTACTGGGTCACAATCCTGGCATTCTCCACCTAAGATCAGTTAGAGCAACATTAGCTTTCTTCTCCAGGCAACTAAGGATTCAACACTTGATATTTTTTTCTTCATTCATGGGGTGTGGGCTCCACTGGCTGGGCCAGCATTTATCTCATCCCTAGTTGCCCTTGAGAAGATGGTGGTGAGCTGCCTTCTTGAATCGCTGCAGTCCATGTGGTGTAGGTACACCCACAGTGCTGTTAGGGAGTTCCAGGATTTTGACCCAGCAATAATGAAGGAATGGTGATATATTTCCAAGCCAGGATGGTGAGTGACTTAGAGGGGAACTTCCAGCCGGTGGTGTTCCCATCTATCTGCTGCCCTTGTCCTTCTAAATAGTAGTGGTTGTGGGTTTGGAAGATGCTGTCGAGGGAGTCTTGGTGAATTCCTGCAGTGCATCTTGTAGATGGTGTACACTGCTGCTGCTGCTGCGCGTCGGTGGTGGAGGGAGTGAATGTTTGTAGATATGGTGCCAATCAAGCGGGCTGCTTTGTCCTGGATGGTGTCCAGCTTCTTCAGTGTTGTGGGAGCTGCATTCATCCAGGCAAGTGGGGAATATTCCATCACACTCCTGAATTGTGCCTTGTAGATGATGGAAAGGCTTTGGGGAGTCAGGAGGTGAGTTACTTGTCGCACAATTCCTAAGCCTCTGACCTGCTCTTGTAGCCACAGTATTTATATGGCTAATCCAGTTCAGTTTCTGGTCAATAGTAACCCTCAGGATGATGATAGTGTGAGATTCAGTGGTGATAATGCCATCGAACATCAAAGGGCGATGCTTAGGTTCTCTCTTGTTGGAGATGGTCATTGCCTGACACTTGTGTGGCGTGAATGTTACTTGCCACTTGTCTGCCCAAGCCTGGATATTGTCCAGGTTCTGCTGCATTTGGGCATGGGCTGCTTCAGTATCTGAGGAGACGTAAATGGTGCTGAACATTGGGCAATAATCGGCGAACATCCCCACTTCTGACCTTATGATGGAAGGAAGGTCATTGATGAAGCCGCTGAAGATGGTTGGGCTGAGGGCATTATCCTGAGGAACTCCTGCAGTGATGTCCTGGAGCTGAGATGACTGACCTCCAACAACCACAACCATCCTCCTTTGTGCTAGGTATGAGTCCAACCAGTGGAATGTTTTCACCCTGATTCCCATTGACTCCAGTTTTGCTAGGGCTCCTCGATGCCACACTCAGTCAAATGCTGCCTTGAAGTCAAGGGCAGTCACTCTCACCTCACCTCGGGAGTTCAGCTCTTTTGTCCATGTTTGAACCAAGGCTGTAATGAGGTCAGGAGCTGAGTGGCCCTGGCGTACCCAAACTGGGCGTCAGTGAGCAGGTTACTGCTAAGCAAGTGCTGCTTGATAGCACTGTCGATGATCAAGAGTTGACTGGTGTGGCGGTAATTGGCCAGGTTGGATTTGTCCTGCTTTTTATGTACAGGACATGTCTGGGCAATTTTCCACATAGCTGGCTAGATGCCAGTGTTGTAGCTGTACTGGAACAACTTTATTTCTGATCCGTTGGTTGTGGGATCACTTAGCTCTGTCTATCACTTGTTGCTTATGCTGTTTTGGCATGCAAGTAGTGCTGTGTTATAGCTTCACCAGGTTGACACCTCATTTTTAGGTATGCCTGGTGCTGCTCCTGTGTTATAGCTTCACCAGGTTGACACCTCATTTTTAGGTATGCCTGGTGCTGCTCCTGTGTTATAGCTTCACCAGGTTGACACCTCATTTTTAGGTATGCCTGGTGCTGCTCCTGTGTTATAGCTTCACCAGGTTGACACCTCATTTTTAGGTATGCCTGGTGCTGCTCCTGTCATGTCCTCCTGCACTCTTCATTGAACCAGGTTTGAACCCCTGGCTAGATGGTAATGGTAGAGTGGGGGATATGCTGGGCCATGAGGCTACATATTGTGTTCGAGTACAATTCTGCTGCTGCTGATGGCCCACAGCACCTCATGGTCTCAAGTTGCTTGACCTGTTTGAAATCTTGCCCATTTAGCACGGTGGTGGTCTGTAGACCCTCATGTTTGTATTGTTGTCCTCCCACTTGATTACAAGATCCTTCTAAGACAGCATTGATGGTGTTGTTCTAGGCCATCTATAAGCCTGGGGAGAAGTACCACCGAATAGACTTGAGTTTAGTGTTGGGTCCAATATCGTGATTCCTGAAAACTCAAGAACATAATTTATTATAGGCTGAGCTACCACATTAGATTTGGTGGTGTACCTCATCATCAATGCCAGCTTTTTGGGGCAGAAAGCTTTCAAGAACAGGAAGTGAGAGACATTTTTCAACATTTCAACTAAATCTCAATTGAAGGCCTTTGGGAAAGGCAGGGAAGGGCAACTAGCTAAGCTGCTCTTGCAGAGATCTGGCAGAGACATAATGGGCTGAATAGCTTCCACCTGCGCTATAATATAATGTTTTATGATGTGGCAGGTGATATGTGCAGGGCAGACCAAATTCACAAGGGAAACTTGGTCTCGCTATCACCACAGTTTTGCAATTTGTGTTACGAGAAGATATCATAGAGATGTTCAAAATCATGAGGGTGCTGGACAGAGTAGATGGGGAGAAGTTCCCACTCGTAAAAGGATCAAGAACGAGAGGGCACAGATTTAAAGTGATTTGCAAAAGAAGCATATGTGATGTGAGAAAAAACTTTTTCACACAACACATGGGTTTGGGTCTGGAATGTACTTCCTGGAGGTAGGTTCAATTGAAGCATTCCAGAGGGCATTAGATGATTATTTGAATAGAAACAATGTGCAAGGGTACGGGAAAAGGCAGGACAATGGCACTAGGTCATAATGCTCATTTAGCAAGGCGGTGCAGACACAATGGGCTGAATGGCGTCCTTCTTTGCCATTAAACCTCTGTGATTCTGTGAAGAATTGCGCACTGAATTCAGAAGTAATGAGTCCAATAACAACTTTAGAAATTTTAAAAATCAAATTAAAACATTTATTAACAAAAGAAAAGAATTCAAACACATACATAAGATTACAGTTACTTGATATTATAACAAATCCCCAAATTCCTAATTAACCTGACTCCCAACCATTCAGCCCCTTTAAGGCAACAGTCCAAAATAGATTTTAAATTTAAACAGGCAATCCAGCAAGGTTGCCACAGCACGCACTCAACAGTGGAATTCCAAAGGCTTTTTAACACAACTTTAGTTACTGGAGCAGCCCTTCTTCTTCAGAGTGGCGAGAGGCTTTTTCAAGGTTGTTTCACCTGGTGCATCTTTCAAGATTTTACACAGCCACCCCCCCATAGCCTTCTATCCTTCTTTATATATGTTTTTCTCTTTCATGTGTAAAATCCCATTGTTTTACATGTCTTTGGAAATTTACTTTTCCCATAATATAAAAATCTTTCATGTCATCATTATGGTCAGCACTTCTGGGAAAGATAAACGTATTGCTTTGCCTCACTTATCTTGTTAGTTGTAAACATTACACCATCCCTTTGAAAATCAAACAAACCCTTCACTAATCTAAAAATGCAAATTTCATTCACACCCTATCTGTGGAACCCTCATCCTAGCTTATCCATATCCATTTCAAAAGTCTGTTTTACACCTAATTCTTTTGATAATTTCAATCTTGTAGTCTAAGCGTCTCAAGTCTAATTAAATCAGTCATAGCTATCCACACTCACATCCATAAACCTACAATAACATTGTGAAAAATATGATGGTTTTGTGACACATGCAATACTTGATATATTTTGTGTGGATTGGTCGATGACTTTTGTCTTTCTGTTGTTCAAGACAAATCCTATTCTCTCATAGGCTCTGGTGAATGTGTCAGCTATCTGTTGTAGTTCTTCTGCAGAGTAAGCATGAACTTGTGTGTCATCAGCTCTATTACAGAAGTGGTAGTTGTCTTGGTTTAGCCTTCAGTTGAAGAGTTTACCATTAGTGTTATTACTATACCTGGGGTAGGGGGAGCCTGTCAGTAGTAGATTGAAGCATTGCTGCAGGAAAGATTAAGAATTGTATTGTTGCAATGATACCCCACCACCCACACCCTGTTTGATGAAAAAAGGAGACAAGCCGAACTGTACCAACTACTGGGGCATAGCATTGCTCTCAACTGTTGACAAAGACCTAGCTAGGTAACTTTTTAATTGCCTCTCGCCAATTGCAGCGTAGGTCCTTTCAGAGTGCCAGTGTGGTTTCTGACGCCCCCCCCCACAACAATGTTTGATGCCTGTTCTGACGGGCAAGCATGGTATGTGGTGAAGCTATGGCATAGTACTGTTATTTGCATAATATCATGATAATCATGACAGATGATGCTTCTGAACCTAGTTGCGCATCCATTTCATTATAGCACCTTCCAAAGGGCAGTTCAATTCACCAAGTTGAAAGTTTTTATGAGATCAAAGAAAGCCATGAATAAAGGGTTGTTCTGTTCTCTGCACTTTTCCTGAAATTGGTGTGCTGTGAAGATCATGTCAGCTGTTCCTCTGGTGGGTCAGAATCCACACTGGGACTCTGAAAGGACCTATACTGCAATTGGCGAGAGGCAATTAAGAAGTCACCTAGCTAGGTCTTTACCAACAGTTGAGAGCAATGCTATGCCCCTGTAGTTGGTAGAGTTCGACTTGTCTCCTTTTTTGAAGATTATGATCATTGTGGCGTCTGTAAGATCACTTGGAATTTCTTAATTCTATCAGAACTTCACGAATAGGGCATGTATCCCAGAGATCAGTATGTTTCCTCACTGTTCCAGTACAGAGATTTTGTCATCGGGTTGACAGCAGTTATTACTTCATCAAATTTTGAATCCTTGTTGCACAGAGAAGAAAGCTAATCACAGAATTTTAGCATCACAGGAGGCCATTCAGCCCATCGTGTCTGCACAGGCTCTCCAAATGAGCATTATGACCTAGTGCCATTGCACTGCCTTTTCCCTGTACCCTTGCACATTGTTTCTATTTAAATAATCTTCTAATGTCCTCATGAATGCCTCGATTGAACCTGCCTCCACCAAACTTCCAGGCAGTGCATCCCAGGCCCGAACAACTCATGTGAAAAAGTTTTTTCTCACATCACACGTGCTACTTTTGCAAATCACTTTAAATCTGTGCCCTCTCGTTCTTTTCCATAGACCATTATCTGAACCTTCAATAACAACCCCTGTGCACTCTATATTGGATATATTGCCATCGGATGATCCTACTGTGCTTTCATGCCAGCATAAAACGGATTTTTGCACCTCACACCGAATTGCTTCCCACCGCCTGCCATGACAGGTGACACCAACGGGACTGGACGATTCCACCGTATGGGCTGAATTTTGCCCTTGACAGGCGGGCGGGCCCAACCAACTTGGCGGCGGGCGGGCAGCCATTCGCCGCCGCCAAAATGGGCCCCACCGCCATTTTAAGTGGGCGGACCAATTAAGGCCCACCCAGCGTGACGCCCGACGGGAAGCACTATGCGCTTCCTGTGCGGAAGGGGGGGGATTCCCCAAATGCGAGAGTGCGCTCTTTTGCGCATGCGCGCAAAAGAGCGCACATCTCCCTGGGGCTAAGTGGTGCCTCAGGGAGATTGCTGAAAGGTTGTTAAAGTTTAAAAATAGAAAAATAAAAAAATCATTAACAGGTCCCCCTCATGTGACAATGTCACACGAGATGGGACATGTTAATAAAGTGCACAAAAACTTTATTAAACTTTTTAAAAACCGACATGAAACCTCATCCTGCCGGTGGATGAGGTTTCATGTTTCTTCAGAAGCCTGCTGGGGCTCCTGGCCTGCCCATCAACCTTAAGGATGGACGGGCAGGGCCTTTAATTGTTTTAACTACCCTGTCAATGGCCTCAATTGGCCTCAACAGGTCGGCGGGCGGACAGCTGATTTCACTGTGCCCCCATCTTCCTGAATATTTAAATGGGGCAGGATGACATCGGGGGTTCTGTCTGATGTCATCCTGCATCGGCGAGCAGGTCCCACCCCCAGCTCGCCAACGGAAAAATTCAGCCCTATGTCTTTACCTCTTTTATTAATTTTCATAAAATTTATTTTGACTTCTGAATAGTGAAATTCAGTCAGCAATTTTTGTATCTTTGGAAACTGGGTGAAAGTGACTTGCAAACAGCAGCTTCTGCGAATGGGTATTTCACCCTGAGAGTCAAAAAACCCAACAACAAAATGGTTTAGGTTTTTATTAGATTTTGCAAAGAAAATGAAATCACCTAAGACACTGTGAAAAGGGATGTTTATCAAAAATATTTTGGGATATGGTGGTATTCTGTAAAGAAGGCTGCATGTCTGTGTGTTGTCATAATTAATTAAACTGGGGCAAGGTTAAGAGAGACAGTTTGTCTGTGGGAGTTGAGAGACAAAAGGGTAAAGGTGCTGGATGCATGTATTTGTAATAAGAGGCTCTGGTGAAGTTGGATTTACAAGTTAAGAGGTTGGGTTTTAAAAAATTGCATTAGGAGATAGGTAGGGACTTAGCTTTTCAGCTGTTAAATTTCAAAGGGGAGCTTAAGGCGCTTTTACAACATACAAAGGTTTCATAAGTAAACAAGGGGAGGATATTTAATTTTATTTGACCCAATAGTGGGGGCAATAGGAAAACATGAAAGATTTTTATATTTTGGAAAATCTGAGTTCAAGGATGTACCAAGGACAATGGAATCTGAGAGGAAAGGGGAAAAGGATATTTAAAGAAAGATGTTGAGCTGAGTTGTGTGGCTGTGTGGGGGAGGTGTCCTGGGACCAACTGTTGAGAGAAGGTGTGAAATCTGAAACAGCCACCCAGTCAAACCAGAAAAGTCTTTGTTTCAGAAACCAGTTTGTTTTCTGAACTTTCTTGGACTTCCACAGCAGAGTGGAAATGTTTAACGAGTTGTGTGGTATACCTTTACTAAGTAACAACAGTTTTGTCTTGGGGTAATATTACTGGATTTTTATAGTTAAAAATCTATAAGGGAGTTGTTGTCAAGCAGTTTGTTTGTGTGTTCCGACCCAGTGGATGTTTTTGGGGATGTTCTGTAAGACTGTTTCAACTGCATAACTTTAATCTTATGTGCTTACATTTTTTTTCTTCCTGTTAATAAATCTTTTAACATTTTAAAATCCTAAAGGTGTCACTGGAGTTCTATGCTTCTGGGATCAGTAGCATTTCCTCCTCGTGTTCAAAATACAAAATTAGTGGTTATGATCAGTAAGGCAGGTTTCCCGCTGGGATCTGGTTTGCTCAACAAATAACATCAGCTGTGGTCATAACAAATCTGGGGACTTGTCCAGGATTTAAAATTCCTTGATTGAATTGGAATTTGTGATTCTAAAGGATACAAGTACAAGGAGAATACTGAACTCAGGAGTTTTGTATTGAGGGATTTTAAAGTGGTTAGATTGCAAAATGGCTTTGGCAATTGCTAAGACTTTTCTGGAAGTGGAAGATGAAACTGTGGAGTAATTGAAATCTTTGACTAAGACTCAGCAAAGAGAGAGTTAGCAGATGAAGTGTAAGTAGAAATAAAAGCAAAATTTCATAAGGCTGGTATGGTTAAAGTACTTACTCAGCATTTAAAACTACAGAAGAAAACACTTGGATCTAGTGTGTCACAGCTAGAGGGAGTAAGGCTTTAGTTACAGATGAAGCAGTTTGATATAGAAAGAGATAAGGAAAGGCAGAAACTTGAATTGGAAGAAAAAGAGAAAGAAAGAGAAATTTAAAAACTTGAAAAAGAAAAGGACAGATGAAAAGAAATAGAAATAAAAAAAGGAAACAGGAAAAAAACAGGAAAAAGGGGAGCAAGAAAAGGAAAAGAAAAGATTGCAAGAAATAAAAATGCGAAAGCTTGAACTTCAACTTCAGAGAGAAATATTAGCAAGCGAGGAAAGGGAGCAGGAAAGAGATAGAGAGCTTCAGGGAAAGAAAGAAGCCAGACCGTATGAATTGTCAAAATGAAGCTTAGCATAAAGGAGGAAAGGAGAGATAGTGATTCCGATGTTGACTTTGATTCCTTTGAGGAACTTGATTTAACTAAAAATCTTCGGTTAGTGTCTAAATTTATGGAGCATGGAGTTGAAAGATATTTCACCTCATTTGAAAAGAAAGCTATGGAATTGAATTGGCCAAGAGATGTTTGGACTATAATGTTGTAAAGTGTTCTCTCAGTTAAAGCTATGAATGTGTATGCTAGCTTATCAGAGGAACAATCTGCAGACTACAAGGTAGCTAAAAGGGCAATATTAAATGCTTATGAGTTTTTCCTTGAAGCTTACCAGTTGAAGTTTAGGATTGTAAGAAAGATAACGAATCAAACATTTGTCAAGCTTGCAAGAGAAAAAGAAACTCTCTGGGATCAATGGTTTAGGTCACTGAAGTTAGACAAGACTTTTGAAAATGTAAGACTCCCTTGCTGGGAGTCAGAGTGGAGTGGACCTGTGGGAGACAGTCGGGAGCTGAGGACTGCCTATAAATACAGACCAGGGATTGCAGAGTGGCCTACTTTGCTGGGAGTCGGAGTGGAGCAGACCTGTGGGGGACAGTCAGGAGCTGAGGAGCGCTGTTTCAGCTGCTGTGAGGCTGCAGTCAGGGAAAAAGGAAAAAAGCAACTGTGACGGCACAGGAAGCTAGTAAGTTGATTGGCCGATATGTGCTCATTCTAAGGAACAGTGTGTGAGAAACCAGCTTAGGACAGGCCAGTTAAGGTAGATCTATAAATAAAACAAACTTTAAAATAATAAACCAAAATTTGAAAACTTTGAAATTAAAATCAAACAATAAAGATAAAAAAGCAATAAAAATAAAGTAATTTAAACAAACATCTAAAGCACATAACTTGTAGTTAAGAAGCATATAACCTTAGTGGTCAGTGGTACTAGCATTCAACACACACAGTAAATTGTAGCATACATAGGAAGAAAGTAATTAAAGTAAATTAACTAAAAAAAGTCAGAATGGTGGGACAGGTGTTATGTTGCAGCTGTGAGATGTGGGAACTTTTGGACGCCAAGGTGATCCATGACAAACACGTCTGCAGGAAGTGTAAGCAGCTTGAGGAATTCCAGATCAGGATATTGGTCTGGAAGCCGAAATGCAGACACTGCACAACATAAAGGAGGAGAAATACCTGGATACTTTGTTCCAGAAGACAGTTACACCTATTAGAAGAGGGTCATCTGTTTTGGTCAGCAGTGAGGGACAGGAGGATGTGACAGTCAGTGAGGCAGGTAATGGGACTGAGCAGACAGTAGGGAAGAAGCCTCAGACTTTGCAATTGTCAACATGTTTTGGGTGCTCACAACCTGTGTGGATGAAAGCGAAGTCTGCAAGGTGGATGAGCTGGCTGGCCATGGCACTTTGGTACAGGAAGTCATTCACACGGGGGGAGCAAAAAGGAATGTAGTGGTAGTAGGGGATAGTATAGTGAGGGGGATTGACACTGTTACCTGCAGCAAAGAGCAAGAGTCCAGGCGGCTATGTTGCCTACACTGTGCCATAGTTTGGTACATCTGCTCAGGGCTGGAGAGGAAATTGCAGTGGCAGGGGAAAGGATCCAGTTATCGTGGTCCATGGAAGTAGCAATGATATAGGTAGAACTACGAAAGAGGTTCTGCAAAGTCAGTATGAGGAGCTAGGTACCAAATTAAGAAGCAGAACCTCAAAGGTAATAATCTCTGGAGTATTACCTGAGCCAAATGCAAATTGGCATAGGGCAAATAAGATTAGAGAGACGAATGCGTGGCTCAAAGGCTGGTGTGGGAGAAATAAATTCTGGTTTGTGGGGCACTGGCATCAGTACTGGGGAAAATGGGGGCTGTACCCTTGGGACAGTTTACACCTGAACCGTGCTGGGACAAGTGTCCTCGCAAATTGCATAACTAGGAAAGTATAGAGGGCTTTAAACAAAACAAGAGGGGTGAGGGATCAAGCTTGGGTAGAGGTAGCAATTCAAGGTGTAGAGTCAAGACAGGAGAGCAAAATAGTAATATGAGAAATGAGGATCAGAGAATAGCAGGAAGGGACAGAGAGGAAAAACCTAAGAATACATCAACAGTCAAGGCCAGATGTTACAAAGGGAACAAAAAGACAAAACTGAAGGCTCTCATTCTGAATGCATGTAGCATTCATAACAAAGTAAATGAATTGATGGCCCACATTGAAGTAATAAATATGATCTGCTAGCAATTACGGAGACGTGGCTGCAAGACGACAAAGATTGGGTCCATAATATTGAAGGGTACATGACATTCAAGAAGAATAGGAAGCTGGGTAAAGGTGGAGGGGTAGCATTGTTAATCAAAGAGGGCATTGGTACAATAGTTAGAGATGACCTTGGTTCAGGACATCAGGATGTAGAATCAGTCTGAGTGGAAATGAGGAATAGTAGGGGGAAGAAGTCATTAGTGGGAGTGGTCTACAGGCCCCCTAACAGTAGCCACAGTGTAGGACAAAGTATTCAAGAGAAACTATCGTGTGCTTGTGACAAAAGGATGGCAATAATCATGGGTGATTTTAATCTACACATAAACTGGGAAAATCAGATTGGCAGTAGTAGCCTGGATGAGCAGTTCTTAAATGCTTTCGAGATAGTTTCTTAAAGCAGCATTGTTCTGGAAGCAACCAGAGAGAAGGTTGAAAACAGAAATACCTGGAAAAACTCAGCAGGTCTGGCAGCATCGGCGGAGAAGAGCAAAGTTGACGTTTCGAGTCCTCATGACCCTTCAACAGGACAGTTCTGTTGAAGGGTCATGAGGCCTCGAAACGTCAACTTTGCTCTTCTCTGCCGATGCTGCCAGACCTGCTGAGTTTTTCCAGGTATTTCTGTTTTAGTTTTGGATTTCCAGCATCCGCAGTTTTTTGTTTTTATCAGAGAGCAGGTTGTATTGTGTGACGTGACAGGATTAATTAATGACCTCAGAGTAAAGGCACCCCTAGGTAGCAGCAGCCACAATATGATTGAATTTTACATCCAGTTTGAAAGGGAGAAGAGCAGGTCTAAGTCTAGTATCTTAAACTTAAATAAGGGCAACTATGTGGGAATGAAAGTTGAGCTAACTGAAGTGAAATGGGAAAGAAGGCTAGAGGATAGAGCATTAGAGAAGCAGTGGCAGACATTTAAGGGAATATTTCAGAGTATTCAGAATAAGTACATTCCTACTATAGAGAAAAATTCTAAGGTGAGGACCCACCATCCGTGGTTAACTAAAGACATTAAGGAAAGCATCAAACTTAAGGAAAAAACGTACAACTCTGCAAAGATGAGTGGCAGGACAGATGATTGGACAGAATATAAAGAACGGCGGAGAATGACTAAAAGGTTAATCAGGAGAAAGAAATTAGAGTCTGAGAGGAAGCTAGCTAGAAATGTAAAAGGGATGGCAAGAGTTTCTATAGGTATTTAAAAGGGAAAAGAGTAAGTAGAGTGAGTGTTGGTCCTCTAGAGAGTGACAGTGGGGAGTTAATAGTAGATAATAAGGAA
The DNA here is from genome assembly GCF_964194155.1 of Cetorhinus maximus. NCBI lineage: Eukaryota > Metazoa > Chordata > Chondrichthyes > Lamniformes > Cetorhinidae > Cetorhinus > Cetorhinus maximus. The sequence goes on from NC_135883.1 coordinate 173,498,669, forward strand.
ATGACGGAAGGAATGAACAAATATTTTGCTACTGTGTTCACTATAGAGGATACAAAAAACATTCCAGTAATAGCTGCAAATCAGGAAGTGAATGGGAGAAAGGAACTTGGTGAAATTGAAATCACTATGGAAATGGTACTGAGCAAATTGATGGAGTTGCAAGCTGGCAAGTCTCTGGGTCCCAATCGACTGCATCCTAGGGTCTTAAAAGAGGTGGCTAATAAGGTAGTTGATGCGCTGGTGTTAATTTTCCAAAATTCTCTAGATTCTGGAAAGGTTTCATCAGGTTGGAAAGTAGCAAATATAACCCCACTATTCAAGAAGGGAGGGAGGCAGAAAACAGGAAACTATAGGCCAGTTAGCTTGACGTCTGACATGGGGAAGTTCTTAGAATCAATCATTAAGGAGGTTATATGTGGGCATTTAGAAGAGCTAAAGGCAATAGGGAAGAGTCAGCATGGTTTTGTGAAAGGAAAATCATGTTTAACCAATTTATGGGAGCTTTTTGAAGGTGTAACACGCGCAGTGGATAAAGGGGAGCCTGTAGACATACTGTACTTAGATTTACAGAAGGCTTTTGATAATGTGCCACATCAAAGATTATTATGGAAAATAAAAGCAAATGGTATTGTGGGTAACATATTAGCATGGATAGAAGATTGTCTGGCTGGCAGAAAGGAGAGAGTATGCATAAATGGGTCTTGTTCTGATTGGCAGGGTGTGACAAGTAGAGTCCCACAGATCTCAACTTTTTATGATTTACATCAACAACTTAGATGAGGGGAGTGAACACATGGTAGCTAAATTTGCAGATGACACAAAGATAGGTAGGAAAGTATGTTGTGAAGAGGACATGAGGAGGTTGCAGATGGATATAGATAGGTTGAATGAACGGGCAAAGATCTAGCAAATGAAGTTTAATGAGGGAAAATGTGAAGTTGTTCAGTTTAGCAGAGAGAGCAAAAAAGCGGAGTATTACTTAAATGGAGAATGCCTGCATAATTCTGAGGTGCAAAGGGATCTAGGTCTTCTGGTACATGAGTCACAAAAAGTTAGTTTGCAGGTACAGCAAGGAAGTAAGAAGGCTAATGGAATGCTAACCTTTATCACGAGAGGGATTGAACATAAAAGTAAGGATGTTATGCTTCAGTTATACAGGGCATTGGTGAGACCGCACCTCAAAAACTGTGTGCAGTTTTGGTCTCCTTATTTAAGGAAGGATGTAAATGCATTGGAGGCAGTTCAAAGAAGGTTTACTAGATTGATACCTGGAATGAGGAAAGATTGGACAGACTGGGCTTGTTTCCACTGGAGTTTAGAAGAGTGAGGGGTGATTTGATTGAAGTATACAAGATCCTGAACGGCCTTGATGAGGTGGAAGGAAAAAGGATGTTTCCTCTTGTGGGTAAGTCCAGAACTAGGGGGCACTGTTTTAAAATTAGGGGTCGCCCTTTTAGGGCAGAGATGAGGAGAAATTTTTTCTCTCAGAGGATTGTGCGACTTTGGAATTCTCTGCCTTAGAAGGTGGTGGAGGTGGGGTCATTGAATATTTTTAAGGCAGTGGTAGATGGATTCTTGTTAGGCAAGGGAATCAAAGGTTATCAGGGTTAGATGGGAATGTCGAAATCGAGACACAAGAAGATCAGCCATGATTTTATTGAATGGCGGAACAGGCTTGAGGGGCCAAATGGTCTACTCCTGTTCCTATATCATATGTTCTTATGATTATGGAAGAATTTAGAAATAGTATTCCAGTAACTATCAAACATATTTAGATGAAAGACAATGGACAAAGATCAGGGAAGCTGCTGTTTTAGTCGATACCTAAGATATTTCACATATGCAGCTGAATGTGGGAAAAGGATCCTATGAGAGTCAGAAAGGAAATTGGAGCTATAGAAAACCTAGTGATGGTAAAAGCTTTAATAACAAGGAGCAAGCTGAAGGACATCAATCTACTAAAGATGAAAAGGTAGAAGACAGATTTGAAGGAAGAAAACTAGTATGTTACCATTATGACAAAGCTGGACATACAAGGTCAAATTGTTGGAATTGAAATGGGAGACCAATTGCAATGATAGGAACTCAGAAGAGTTCTGTGAGTAAAGGAAGGCCCTAATTGCTCTGGAGAGAATACAGAGGAGATTTACAAGAATGTTGCCAGGGCTTGAAAATTGCAGCTATGAGGAGAGATTGGATAGAATAGGATTGCTTTTCTTAGAACAGAGGAGGCTAAGGGGTGATCTAATTGAGGTATACAAAATTATGATGGGCCTAGATAGGGTAGACAGGAAAGACTTGTTTCCCCTGGCTGGGGGATCAATTGCCAGGGGGCATAGATTTAAGGTGATTGGTAGAAGGATTAGAGGGGGCAGAAGGAAAAACCTTTTCATCCACTGGGTGGTGGTTGTTTGGAATTCACTGTCTAAGTCCGTGGTTGAGGACGAAATGCTCAACTCATTTAAAAGGTACCTGGGTCTGCATCTAATGCGCTGTAACCTGCAAGGCTATGGACCAAGTGGTGGAAAGTGGGATTAAAATGAGCAGCTAGTTTCTTTTTTCCCTTTTTGGCCAGCACAGACATGATGGGCTGAATGGCGTCTTTCTGTCTTTCTGCACCATAACTTTTCTAAGGTTCAATGGTTCTATGCTGTGACATCTGAAACCCAAACGCAAGACAAACCAGTAGCATTTGTGCAGGTGAGAAAGGAAGAGCCAAAGTTAGCCGGGGTGGTGGGAATGTGTTCACAACCTACCCAAGGAAGTTCTGAAGGGCAAGTTGCAGAGATGTTTAAAGATTTTATATGTGAAGGGGAAGTATGTCCTTATTTTTCAGGAAAAGCAGGAAAAACTGTTAAGATCTTAAGAGACACAGGTGCCAGTCAATCATCAATGTCATAGGAAACTCTTTTGAGTTACCAACAGTCACAGATTGCAGCTTCTTTCGAGTGCAATCACAGTTCTTGGTTTTTTTCCGGGAGTGGGACATGAACCCACAACCCTCTGATTCAAAGGCGAGGGTGCTATGAACTTAGGATAGTGCCATCTGCTGCCCAGAAGGTTATTACAGGAGAAAGTGTCAGTTAGTGGGATACATGGAGGGTTTAGGCCTATCTCATGATATAAAATAAATTTTAAAAGTGATTTGAAAACAGGAGAGGTAATCGTTAGAGAGGTAATTGCTGGAGTGGTAGAGAAATTGCCCATTTCAGGGGTTCAATTTATTCTGGGAAGTGATATAGCTGGATTGCAAATATTGACTACACCTTCTGTGGTAGAGGAACCTCTGGAGAGACAATCAATAGAAGATTTACAGAAAAAACATCCTGGATTGTTTCCAGACTGTGTGGTGATGAGGTCACACACACACAAACTTAAACACAAAGAGGGAGAATCTAAAAGACAGGGGGAGGATGCTGTACCTCAGTTGGCTGCATAAATCTTCAAAAAGATCACTCAGGGAGAGAAGATTAGAGAGAATGAGGCTGAGCTGTTTAGCTCCTTGAAGTTCGTGGAGTTACAGCAGCAGAATCCAGAATTAAAGCAGTCAAACCAGGCAGTTTATTCGGAAAAAGAGGCACAATGCGGCGAAGAGCAGTGGGAAACCAGGGGATTGGGAAGCCTACAAAGACCAACAGAGGACAACTAAAAAAGAAATAAGGAGGGAGAAGATGAAATATGAGGGTAAACTAGCCAGTAATATAAAAGAAGATTGCAAGAGTTTTTTAGATATATAAAGGGTAAGAGAGAGGCAAAAGTGGACATTGGGCCGCTGGAAAATGACCCTGGAGAAGTAGTAGTGGGGAACAAAGAAATGGCGGAGGAACTGAATAGGTACTTTGCGTCAGTCTTCACGGTGGAAGACACGAGTAACATCCCCAAAGTTCAAGAGAGTCGGGGGGCAGAGGTGAGTATGGTGGCCATTACCAAGGAGAAGGTGCTAGGAAAACTGAAAGGTCTGAAGGCGGATAAATCACCTGGACCAGATGGATTACACCCCAGAGTTCTGAAGGAGATGGCTGAAGAGATAGTGGAGGTGTTAGTGGTGATCTTTCAGGAATCACTGGAGTCAGGGAGGGTCCCAGAGGACTGGAAAATTGCTAATGTAACCCCCCTGTTTAAGAAGGGAGTGTGGCAAAAGACGGGAAATTACAGGCTGATTAGCCTGACCTCGGTCGTTGGTAAGATTTTAGAGTCCTTTATTAAGGATGAGATTTCAGAATACTTGGAAGTGCATGGTAAAATAGGGCAAAGTCAGCATGATTTCATCAAGGGGAGGTCATGCCTGACAAATCTGTTAGAATTCTTTGAGGAGGTAATGAGTAGGTTAGACAAAGGAGAGCCAATGGATGTGATCTACTTGGACTTCCAGAAGGCCTTTGACAAGGTGCCGCACAGGAGGTTGCTCAGTAAGATAACAGCCCATGGTGTTAGAGGCAAGATACTAGCATGGATAGAAGATTGGCTGTCTGGCAGGTGGCAGAGAGTGGGCATAAGGGGGTCCTTCTCAGGATGGCGGCCGGTGACTAGTGGAGTTCCGCAGGGGTCAGTGTTGGGACCACAACTTTTCACTTTATACATTAATGATCTAGATGAAGGAACTGAGGGCATCTGATACAAAGATAGGTGGAGAGACAGGTAGTATTGAGGAGGCGGGGAGGCTGCAGAAGGATTTGGACAGGTTAGGAGAATGGGCAAAGAAGTGGCAGATGGAATACAACGTGGGGAAGTGTGAGGTCATGCACTTTGGTAGGAAGAATAGAGGCATAGACTATTTTCTAAATAGGGAGAGAATTCAGAAATCTGGAGTGCAAAGGGACTTGGGAGTCCTTGTCCAGGATTCTCTTAAGGTTACCTTGCAGGTTGAGTCGGTAGTTAGGAAGGCAAATGCAATGTTGGCATTTATTTCGAGAGGACTAGAATATAAAAGCAGGGATGTGCTGCTGAGGCTTTATAAGGCTCTGGTCAGATCACATTTAGAATATTGTGAGCAATTTTGGGCCCCGTATCTCAGGAAGGATGTTCTGGCCCTGGAGAGGGTCCAGAGGAGGTTCACGAGAACTATCCCAGGAATGAAAGGCTTAACATATGAGGAATGTTTGAGGACTCTGGGTCTATACTCGATGGAGTTTAGAAGGATGAGATTGAAACTTACAGAATACTGAAAGGCCTGGATAGAGTGGGGAAGATGTTTCCATTAGTAGGAGAGACTAGGACCCGAGGGCACAGCCTCAGAGTAAAGGGAAGACCTTTTAGAACAGAGATGAGGAGAAACTTCTTTAGCCAGAGAGTGGTGAATCTATGGAATTCATTGCCACAGAAGGCTGTGGAGGCCAGGTCATTGAGTGTATTTAAAACCGAGATAGATAGGTTCTTGATTAGTAAAGGGGATCAAAGGCTACGGGGAGAAGGCGAGAGAATGGAGTTGAGAAACTTATCAGCCATGATTGAATGGCGGAGCAGACTCGATGGGCTTAATGCCTAATTTCTGCTCCTATGTCTTATGGTCTAATTCCAAAATGCTACTACCTTAAAGATAACATGTTAGTGAGGAAATGGAGACCGCTTCATGTTCTGGCAGATGATAAGTGGGCGATAGTGCACCAAGTAGTGATACCATCTATGTACTAGAATGAAATTTCAAGAGTGGCACATGAAACCCCAATGGCTGAACATTTAGGAATTAGGAAAACTCAAGCTAAGATATAAAATCATTTCTATTGGCCTGGGCTACATTAAGATTTAGTTAAATTCTGTCAAACATGCCTCACATGTCAAGTGATAGGAAATCCTCAAGCAGAAATTAAACCTGCACCTATAATTCCAATTCCAGCACTTGAGGAACCTTTTAACAAAGTCCTGATTGATTGTGTAGGACCCCTCCCTAAGACTACAAATGGAAAGAAGTATTTACTGACAATCATAGATGTGGTCATGAGATTTCCAGAAGCAATACCTTTAAGGAAAATCACAGCAAAGGCGATTGTAGAAGAGTTGACAAAATATGGACTGTCAAAAGAAATACAGTCGGATCAGGGTTCAAATTTCATGTCACAGCTGTTTATAGATGTAATGAACAGGCTAGGGATAAAGCAATTCAGGTCCTCAGCCTATAACCCTGAATCACAAGGTGCTTTAGAAAGGTAGCATCAAACTTTAAAGACTATGATTAGAGCATATAGTCAAGACCACCCACATGATTGGATTGAGGGATTCCATTCCCATTGTTTGCTATTTCGGAGGTCCCGAATGAGTCTACAGGGTTCAGTCCTTTCGAGTTAATTTATGGTCATGAAGTAAGGGGACCAATCAAACTGATTCAGGAGAAATTAGTGAGCCAAAGTTCTGCAACTACTCTCCTGGATTATGTGACAAAATTCAAAAAGAATGATTGAGTAGGGCATGTGAGCTGGTTAGGGAACATTTAAAGATGTCTCAACAAGCGATGAAGGCAAAAGTGTATAAAAGAGCAAAGGCTTATAATTTTGTGGCTGGGAAAAAAGTGTTAGTATTGTTGCCAGTGTCAAGTGAACCATTAAAGGCGAGGTTTTGTGGGCCTTACTAGATCAAAAAGAAACTGAGTGAGGTAAACTATGTAGTAAATACCCCAGATAGAAGAATGAGTCAGTGTGTGTGCCATGTAAACATGCTCAAAAAGTACTTTGACAGAGAGGATAAACAGAAGGAGATACTGGTCGAGCTAGGTAAGGATAAGCTGGCAGAAATTAAAGATTCTGAAATTGACCTTCCTTTGATTAAATTGGACAATGAGGAAGTACTTAAGAATCTAAATAGGAATTACCTTCCAGAAAACTATCAAAGTGATTTACAAGAGCTGTTGCAGTGTCACAAAGCAATTTATGGAAATAGACCAGGGAAAACAGATGTGGTTTTGCATGATGTTGATGTGGGAGATTCTGTTTCAATAAGGCAACGCCTATATAGGATTAAATCCAGTAAGATTGGCTCAAGTGCAGAAAGAAATTGAATTTATGCTTCAAAATGACACCATAAAGCCTAACCACAGTAATTGGAGTTCATCCATTGTAATGGTGCCCAAAACTGGATGGATCACATAGACTGTGTATTGATTACCGCAAAGTAAACACAGTAAAAAAAGGCAGATTGATATCCTATCCAACGATTGGAGGATTTTATCAAGAGAGTGGGTCAGTCAGCGTTTATCACAAAAATTGACTTAGTGCGAGGATACTGGCATGTCTCCTTATTAGAAAGAGCAAAAGAGATATCAGCTTTTGTGATGCCAGATGGCTTATATCAATACAAAGTAATGCCCTTTGGTATGAAAAATGCACCAGCAACATTTCAGAATCTAACAAAGTGATTGAAGGGCTAAGCAATTGTGCTTTTCGTATTGATGACTTAGTAGTATTCAGACAAACCTAGGAAGAGCATTTATGACATTTGAAGGAACTGTTTGACAGACTATAGGAAGCCAATTTGGTTGTAAATTTGGCAAAAGCGAAAGTTACATACTTAGGCCACACTATTGGACATTCTCAAGTGGTCCCACAAGATGCAAAACTAAAACCTATTGTAGAGTTCTCAGTGCCTACAATGAAACATGAATTTTTGAAATTTCTGGAAATGAATGGATTTTATTGGAAATTCATGCCAAATTTCAGCAGTGTAGCTGCTCTACTGATAGGATTTTTAAAAAAAGAACAGAAGATTCCAATGGACACAAGAGTGTCAGACTGCATTTGCAGCTTGAAAGTTGCACTAACTACTACATCTGTTTTAGCAGCACCTGATTATACAAATCAGTTTAAAATGTCTGTTGACACCAGTGATGTGGGTGTTGGTGCTGTGTTACTACAGGAAGATGGGCTGGGACTGGAGAAATCAGTGCGGTATGTCTCACAGAAATTAAATGTGCATGAAAAGAAATATTCATCTATATAAAGAGACTTTAAGTTTGGTTTTAGCTTTGCAGCATTTTGAAGTGTATGTTGCAAACAACTCTTCAGAGGCAGTTGTCTCTACTGACTATAATCCTTGGAAGTTCTGGAGAAGTTTCGAGATAAAAACATCAGAATGTTCTAATGGAGTTTATTCTTGCAACCATTCAATTTTTAAAAATTATACATATGGCTGGAGGAGAGAATTTAATTGCAGATGCGTTGTCAAGAGCTTAAATTCAAAAGGACTTGGATATTGGGAAATTGAGAAAGGACTGGAATGATCTTTATTCTTACAAAAGACTCGTATATATTTTCATGGTTGATGCATGTACACCATAGTGTAATGGTTTCTTTTGTATAGATACATATAGTAAGTAATACAAAGTGGGTTGAGAAAATGAAAGCTTTTTTTGAAATATGACGTTTCATTTCTTTTGTGTTGAGGGAAGTGTGAAGATGGATGCATTTTAAAAAGTTTTTTGGAATATGGTGGTATTTTGTAAAGAAGGCTGCATATATGTGTGTGTGTGTGTGTGTGTCCATGATTAATTAAATCAGTGGCAGGTTCAGAGAGACAGCTTGTCTGTGAGAGTTAAGAAATAAAGGGTAAAGGGGCTAGATACATCCATTTGTAATGAGAGGCTATGGTGAAGTTGGATTTACAAGTATCTGGGTTGAGTTTTAAAAATTTGCATTAGGAGATAGGTAGGGACTTGGCTTTTCAGCTGTTAAATTTCAAAGGGGAGTTTAAGGGATTTTTAAAATGTACGAAGATTTCACAAGTAAACAAGGGAAGGTTATTCAATTTTATTCGACTCCAAAATGGAGGCAATAGGAAAACATGAAAGATTTTTATATTTTGGAAAAGTTGGGTTCAAAGAGGCACTAAGGACAATGGAATCCAAGAGGAAAGGGGAAAAAGTTATTTATGGAAAGATGTTGAGCTGAGTTGTGGTGGCCGTGTGGGGGAGATGTTCTGAGACCAGCTATGTGCTGAGAGAAGGTGTGAAATCTGAAACAGCCATCCAGTAAAACCAGAAAAGTCTTTGTTTCAGAAGGCAGTTTGTTTTCTGAACTTTCTTGGACTTCCACAGCAGAATGGAAGTGTTTGACAAGTTATGTGGTATACCGTTACTAAAGTAACAGCACTGTAGGAATTCACCAAGGCTACTTAGACAGCACCTTCCAAACACATGACCCCACTACCATCTAGAAGAACAAGGGCAGCAGGTAGATGGGAACACCACCACCGACGCATAGTAACAGCAGTGTGTACCATCTACAAGATGCACTGCAGCAACTCACCAAGGCTTCTTAGACAGCACCTTCCAAGCCCACAACCACTACCATCTGGAAGGTCAAGGGCAGCAGATAGATGGGAACACCACCATCTGGAAGTTCCCCTCCGAGCCACTCACCATCCTCACTTGAAAATATATTGCCTTTCCTTCACTGTTGCTGGGCCAAAATCCTGGAACTCCCTTCCTAACAGCACTGTGGATGCAGCGGTTCAAGAAGGCGGCTCACCACCACCTTCTCAAGGGCAACTAGTCATGGGCAATAAATGCTGGCCCAGTCAGCAAAGTCCACATCCTGTGAATGAATAAAAAGAAGTTTTGTCTGAAGGTAATATTACCGGATTTTTAGAAAAGTTGTCAAGTAGTTTACTTGCGTGTTGCGACCAAATGGGTTTTTTTGGGGGATGTTCTGCAAGATTGTTTCAACTGCGTAACTTTAATCTTATGTGCTTAAGTCTTTTTTCTTCTTGTTAATAAGTCTTTTAATGTTCTAAAATCCTAAAGGTGTTATTGGAGTTCTATGCTTCTGGGATCAGTAGCTTTTCCTCCTCATTTTCAGAATACAAAAAAAAGGTTATGATCAGTAATGCAGGTTTCCCGCTACCTAATCCCATTTACCAGCACTTGGCCCATAGCCTTGAATGTTATGATGTGCCAAGTGCTCATCCAGGTACTTTTTAAAGGATGTGAGGAAACCCACCTCCACCACTCTCCCAGGCAATGCATTCCAGACCGTCACCACCCCCTGGGTAAAAAAGTTTTCCCTCACATCCCCCCTAAACCTCCTGCCCCTCACCTTGAACTTATGCCCCCTTGTGACTGACCCTTCAACTAAGGGGAACAGCTGCTCCCTATCGACACTGTCCATGCCCCTCATAATCTTGTACACCTCGATCAGGTCGCCCCTCAGTCTTCTCTGCTCCAACGAAAACAACCCAAGTCTATCCAACCTCTCTTCATAACTTAAATGTTTCATCCCAGGCAACATCCTAGTGAATCTCCTCTGCACCCCCTCCAGTGCAATCACATCCTTCCTATAATGTGGCAACCAGAACTGCACACAGTACTCCAGCTGTGGCCTCACCAAGGTTCTATAGAACTCCAACATGACCTCCCTACTTTTGTAATCTATACCTCGATTGATAAAGGCAAGTGTCCCATATGCCTTTTTCATCACCCCACTAACATGCCCCTCTGCCTTCAGAGATCTATGGACACACACGCCAAGGTCCCTTTGTTCCTCAGAACTTCCTAGTGTCATGCCATTCATTGAATACTTCCTTGTCAAATAACTCCTTCCAAAGTGTATCACCTCACACTTTTCAGGGCCACTTAACTGCCCATTTGTCCGTCCCGTCTATAACTTCCTGTAGCCCAAGACACTCAACCTCACTGTTAACCACCCAGCCAATCTTTGTGTCATCTGCAAACTTACTAATCCTACCCCCCACATAGTCATCTATGTTGTTTACATAAATGAGAAATAATAGGAGACTGAGCACAGATCCCTGTGGTACGCCACTGGATACTGGCTTCCAGTCACTAAAGCATCCTTCTGTCATCACCCTCTGTCTCCTACAACTAAGCCAATTTTGAATCCACTTTATCAAATTACCCTGTATCCCATGTGCATTTGCCTCCTTTATAAGTCTCCCATGTGGGACCTTGTCAAAGGCTTTCATGAAATCCATATAGACTACATCAACTACACTACCCTTATCTACACACCTGGTCACCTCCTCAAAAAATTCAATCAAATTTGTTAGGCATGACCTCCCTCTGACAAAGCCATGCTAACTAACCCTGATCAAATCTGCCTCTCCAAGTAGAGATAGATTCTCTCCTTCAGAATGTTCTCCAATAGTTTCCCTACCACTGACATGAGACTCACTGGCCTGTAGTTCCCTGGCTTATCTCTACAACTCTTCTTAAATAGCAGAACCACATTAGCTGTTCTCCAGTCCTCTGGCACCTCCCCCTTGGCCAGAGGGGAATTAAAAATTTGATTCAGAGCCCCTGCGATCTCCTGCCTTGCCTCCCCCAGCAGTCTGGGACACAAATCATCCAGACCTGGAGATTTGTCCATTTTAAGCCTGCCAATGCTCTAATACCGTGTCACTCCCTATATCAATTTGCTCAGGAACCTCGCAGTCTCTCTCCCCAAGTTCGATACCTTCATCCTCATTCTCTTGGGTGAAGACAGAAGTGAAGTATTCATTCAACACTCTACCGATGTCCTCTGGCTCCACCCATAGATTGCCCCCTTGGTCCCCAATGGGCCCTACTCTTTCCCTGGTTATCCTATTCCCATTGATATACTTATAGAATATCTTGGGATTTTCCCTACTTTTACCAGCCAGAGCTTTCTCATATCCCCTCTTTGCTCTCCTAATTGCTTTCTTAAGATCCACCCTGCACTTTCTGTACTCCACTAATGCCTCCGCTGATTTGCTCCCCTTGTACCTGCTAAAAGCCTCTCTTTTCCTTCTCATCGTAACCTGAATATCTCTGTTCATCCATGGTTCTCTGGGCTTGTTACTCCTTCCTATCACCCTAGAGGGAACATGTTGAGCCTGTACCCTCCCCATTTCCTTTTTGAACGCCACCCACTGCTCCTCTGTAGATTTCCCCACAAGTAGCTGTTCCCAGTCTACCTTGGCCAGATCCTGCCTTATTTTACTAAAATCCACTCTCCTCCAATCCAAAACATTTTTTTGCAATGTCTATTTCTTTATCCATAACAAACTTAAACTGTACCATGTTGTGGTCGCTATCACTAAAATGCTCGCCCACCACCACCTCAGCCACTGGAGGCTTCATTCCCCAGAATTAGGTCCAGCACTGCGCCATCCCTTATTGGACCCTCTACGTATTGACCTAAAAGGTTCTCCTGTACACATTTCAAGAAATCCACTCCATCCAAGCCCTTAACACTATGTCTATCCCAATTAATATTGGGAAAGTTGAAATCACCTAATATAATTACCCTATTATTGTTTTTACACACCTCTGCAAATTGTGCACATATTTGCTCCTCAATCTCCCGCTGACTATCTGGGGGCCTATAATAAACACCTAACAATGTGGCTGCCCTTTTTTTAATTCCTAAGCTCTACCCACAAAGCTTCATTCGATGCCCCCTCTAAGATATCATCTCTCCTTACTGCAGTAACTGACTCCTTAACTAATAATACAATGCTTCCTCCTCTTTTACCCCCTCCCCTGTCTCGCCTGAAGATTCTATATCACGGAATGTTGAGCTGCCAGTCCTGCCCCTCCCTTGACCATGTCTCAGTGATGGCTACTATATCACAATTCCACATGTCAATCCTCACCCTTAACTCATCCGTTTTACCTGTAATACTCCTGGCATTAAAGCAGAGACCATCCAGCCTTCCTTGAAACTTAATGCAGCTGTACTCCCTCTGACTTGATTGTATTATGATGTGTCCCTATTCTGCTAACATTCTGTGTCTCCTCCCCCTGCCGAATTAGTTTAAACTTCTCCCAACAGCACTGGCAAACCCGCCCGCAAGGATGTTAGTCCCACTCTGGTTCAGATGTAGACCGTCCCGCTTTTACAAGTCCCACCTTCCCCAGAAACGGTCCCAGTGATCCAGGAATCTAAAACCCTCCCTCCTGCACCAACTCTTAAGCCACATATTCATCTGCGCTATTCTCCTATTTCTGAGCTCGCTAGCATGTGGCACTGGGAGTAATCCAGAGATTACAACCCGAGAGGTCTTGCTTTTTAGTCTACTGCCTAACTCCCTGAGATTAAGAAGGAAATTAGGGACCAAAAGGACCAACACCTTGGTCAAAGAAGTAGGTTGGAAGGAGGACCTTCAATAAGTAAGGAAGTTGAAGAAGCAAAGTGATTCAGGGAGGACATTCTGGAGCCTCAGTTGAAGACATGGCCACCAATGGTAGAGTGAAAAGGGGATGTTCAAAAGGCCAGAGACAGAAGTTCAATATTTGGATGGCTGTAACAGGTTACAGAGATAGAGAGGATCAAGGTTATCAAGGAATTTAAACAAGATACAAATTTTAAATGGGAGGCGTTGGAGGAATGGAAGTCAATTTATAGCAGCAAGAACAGGGGCAAGACCTTGTGCCTGATAGGATATAGCTAGTAAAGTTTTAGTTGAGTTGAAGTTTATAGGGGGGATGGATGAATGTGGCAGCCACAAGACAGCATTAGAATAGTTGATGTGAAAGTTGGAACATAAATTAGGTGCAGTATGCCACTTGGCCCTTCAAGCCTGCTTCTCCATTCAATATGATCATGACTGATCTACATCAGCTTCATGGTCCTGCACTATCCACATATCACTTAATACCCAAAATCAATTGATTTCTGTCTTGAATATATTCAAGAACTGATGATCGTCAGCTCTCTAATGTAGAGAATTCCAAAGAGATTTAGAATCCTTTGAGTGAAGAAATTTCTCATCTCAGTCCTAAATTTTTGAAAATTCATTCGTGGAATGTGGGTATTGCTGGCAAGGCCAGCATTTCTTTCCCACACCAACTGCCTTTGAGAAGGTGGGGGTGAACCATAATCTTGAACTGCTGCAATCCTTGTGGGGTAGATACAACCACCATGTTTTTAGAAGGGAGTTCCAGGATTTTGACCCAGTGACAGTGAAGGAATGGAGATATAGTTCCAAGTCTGTATGGTGTGTGACTTGGAGGGGAACTTGTGGGTGTTACTGGTGTTTACATGCATCTGCTGTCCAGTTCTCGGTGATAGAGGTTGAGAGTTGGTAGGCGCTGTCAAAAGAGCCTTGGTGAGTTGCTGCAGTGCATCTTGTACTGCTGCAATGGTGGTGGAGGGAATGAATGTTTAAGGTGGTGGATGGAATGCAAATCAAGCAGCCTGCTTTGTCCTGAACAGTGTCGAGCTTCTAGTGTTGTTGGAGCTGCACTATCCAGGCAAGTGGAAGGTATTCCATCATACTCCTGACTTGTGCCTTGTAGATGGTTGACAGGCAGGCTTTAGGGAGTTACTTGCAGCAGATACAAAAATAGATAGGGAAGCAAGTTGTGATGAGGTAAGAGTCTGCAAAGGGATATAGATAGGTTAGATAAAAGGGCAAAAATTTGGCACATGGAGTATAAATGTAGGAAAATGGGAGGTTGTCCACTTTGGCAGAAAGAATAGAAAAGCAGACCATTATTTATATGGAGAATAACTGCAGATTGTTGTGCACAGAAGGATTTGGGTGTCCTTGTACATGAATCACAAAAAGTTAGCATGCAGGTAGGAAGGCAAATGGAATGCTGGCCTTTATTGCAAGAGGGATGGAATATAAAAATAGGGAATAAAAACAAAAAGTGCTGAAAAAACTCAGCAGGTCCAGCAGCACCCTGTCAAGACCCCTCAGGATCATAAAGGTTTCAAAATCAAGTCACCTCTTAATCTTGTAAACTCCAGTGGACACAGGCCTAACCTGTCCAACCTTTCCTCACAAGACAATCCACCCATTCCTGGTATTCATCTAGTAAACCTTCTCTGAACTACTTCTTATGTATTTACATCTTTCCTTAAATAAGGAGACCAGTACTGTACACAGTACTCCAGACATGGTCTCACTAGGGCCCTGTTAAACTGATGCATAACGTCCCTACTTTTGTCATCAATTCCCCTCATAATAAATGATAACATTCTGTTAGCTTTCCTACTTACTTGCTGTACCTGCATATTAGCCTTTTGTGATTCATGCAGTGGGACACCCAGATACCTCAATCTCAGAGCTCTGCAATCTCTCACCATTTAGATAATAGAAAACATAGAAAATAGGAACAGGAGTAGGTCATTTGGCCCTTCGCGCCTGCTCCGCCAGTCAATACAATCGTGGCTGATCCCCTACCTCAAAGCCATACACCCAATCTCTCACTATACCCCTTAATGCCTTTAGAGTCTAGAAATTTATCTATTTCCAGAAATGATTACATCTGAGGTTCTCCCTCTTAATTTGGTGCCTAGCTTCTCATACTGACTATGCAGAACCTTCTTCCTTGTCCTGCTCATGTCGTTGGTATCTACATGGACCCTTTTTGAGGAAGTGACAAAGATGATCGACGATGGAAGGGCAGTGGATGTTATATACATGAACTTCAGTAAGGCCTTTGACAAGGTCCCTCATGGCAGACTGGTACAGAAGGTAAAGTCGCACGGGATCAGAGGTGAGCTGGCAAGATGGATACAGAATTGGCTTGGTCATGGAAGACAGAGGGTAGCAGTGGAAAGGTGCTTTTCTGAATGGAGAGCTGTGACTAGTGGAGTTCCGCAGGGATCAGTGCTGGGACCTTTGCTGCTTGTAGTATACATAAATGATTTGGAGGAAAATGTAACTGGGCTAATTAGTAAGTTTGCAGACGACACTAAGGTTGGAGGAGTTGCAGATAGTGAAGAGGATTGTCAAAGGATACAACAGGATATAGATCGGTTGGAGACTTGGGCGGAGAAATGGCAGATGGAGTTTAATCCGGACAAATGCGAGGTAATGCATTTTGGAAGGTCTAATACAGGCAGGAATTATACAGTAAATGGCAGAATCCTTAAGTGCATTGACGGGCAGAGGGATCTGGGTGTACAGGTCCACAGGTCACTGAAAGTGGCAACGCAGGTGGATAAGGTAGTCAGAAAGGCATATGGCATGCTTGCCTTCATTGGCAGGGCTATTGAGTATAAAAGCTGGGAAGTCATGCTGCAGCTGTATAGAACCTTGGTTAGGCCACACTTGGAATATTGCGTGCAATTCTGGTCGCCACATTACCAGAAGGATATGGAGGCTTTGGAGAGCGTGCAGAGGAGGTTTACCAGGATGCTGCCTGGTCTGGAGGTTATTAGCTATGAGGAGAGGTTGGAGAAACTCGGATTGTTCTCACTAGAGCGACGGAGATTGAGGGGTGACTTGATAGAAGTTTACAAAATTATGAGTGACATGGACAGAGCAGATAGTCAGAAGCTTTTTCCCAGGGTGGAAGAGTCAATTACTAGGGGACATAGATTTAAGGTGAGAGGAGAAAACTATAGAGGAGATGTGCGGGGCAAGTTTTTTACGCAGAGGGTAGTGAGTGTCTGAAATTTGCTGCCAGAGGAGGTGGTGGAAGCAGGTACGATAGTGGTGTTTAAGAGGCAGCTTGACAAATACATGAATAGGATGGGAATAGAGGGATACGGACCCCGGAAGTGCAAAATGTTTTAGTTGACAGACGATATGATCGGCGCAGGCTTGGAGGGCCTGTTCCTGTGCTGTACTTTTCTTTGTTCTTTGACCACTGGGTCCTCCACCTCCCACTGCAAGTTCTTCTCCAGCCCTGAGCAAATGTCCTGAACCCTGCCACTGGGCAGGCAACAAAAGCCATCTGGACTCTCACTTGTTGCTAGAGAACAATGTCAATCCTCCTGACTATACTGTCCCCTACTGCAACTACATGCCTTTGTGCTCCCCCCACTTGAATGGCTTTTTGTACCATGGTGCCAAAGTCAGTTAGCTCATTCACCCTGCAACCTCCACTCTCATCCAAACAAGCTGAAAGAACCTCAAACCGGTTGGCCAATGCAGATGCTGACTCCTGCTCTCTGGGTCCCCTTGCCTGCCTCAGCTGCAATCACACCCTCCTATCTCTGATCACCTTCCAAATCAGAAGACCCTATCTTAAGGGGTGTGACCGCCTCCTGGTACAAAGTGTCCAAGGAACTCTCCCCCTCCCTGATGTGTCACAGTGCCGCAGCTCAGCCTCCAGCTCAATTACTCTGAGCCGAAGCTCCTCAAGCCACAGATATTTACTGCAGACTGTTGCCTTATCTATCACTATTCTCTTCATACTTTACGATACTATCAACTTTTGTCATCCACAAATTTTGAAATTGTGCCCTTGCCCCCCAAGTCTAGGTCATTAATATAGATCAAGGTGCTGATACTGACCCAAGGAACCACTAATATATATCTTCCTCCAGTTTGAAAAACAACCATTCACCACTACTCTCCATTTCCTGATATTCATCCAACTTCGTATCCATGCTGCCGCCATCTCCTTTATTCCATGGGCTTCAACTTTGTTCACAAGCCTGTTATGTGACAGTTTATTAAATGCCTTTTGGAAGTCCAAGTACACAATACCACAGCATTATCAACCCCTCTGTTACCTCATCAAAAACTCAAACAAGTTAGTTAAACATGATTTGCCCTTAACAAATCTGGCTGGTTTTCCTTAATTAATCTACATTTGTCCAAGTGATTGTTAATTTTGTTCTGGATCATCATTTCTAAAAGCTTTCCCATCACTGAGGTTAAACTGACTGGATTGTAGTTGTTGAAATAGTTTTTGAACAAGAATGAACAAGACAGAACAAAGCAGTCCACTTGATTGGCACCCTGTCCACCACCTTCAAAATTCACTCTTTCCACCACTGACTATGCGTCAGCAGTGTATACCATCTACAAAATGCACTGCAGCAACTCACCAAGGCTCCTCCAACACCTTCCAAACCCACGACCTCTACCAACTTGAATCACAAGGGCAGCAGATGTATGGGAACACCTCCACCTGTAAGTTCCCCTCCAAGTCACACACCATCCTGACTTGGAACTATATCACTGTTCTTTCACTGGTGCTGGGCTCAAATCCTGGAACTCCCTTCCTAACAGCACTGTGGGTTTTTCTACACCACATAGACTGCAGTTGTTCAAGATGGCAGCACATCACCACCTTCTCAAGAGCAATTAGGGATGGGCAATAAATGGTGGCCTAGCCAGCAACGCCCATATCTCATGGACAAGTAATTTTTAAAAATTGCAGTTCTCCAGTCCTTTGCCATCACCTCTGTATCTAAGGAGGATTGTAAGATTATGGCCAGTGCCTCCTCAATATCCACTCTCATTTCCCTCACATCATCAGATGCATCTGATCTGGTCATCCTCACAGCTTACTTTCCCATCTGGCTGTATCATCAGCAAAGCTGGATACATTACACTCGATTCCTTCATCTAAGTCATCAGTATAGATTGTAAATAGCCATATCGCATGGATAAAGGATTGATTAGCTAACAAGAAGCAGAGAGTAGGGATAAATGGCTCTTTTTAAGTTGGCAAGCTGTAATTAGCAGAGTCCCTATCAGTGCTGGGGCCTCAACTATTTAAAATCTACATCAATGATTTGGATGAAGGGACCAAATGTTTGTTAGCTAAATTTGCCAATGGCACCAAGATAGGTAGGAAAGTAAAGTGTCAAGAGGAAGTAGAGAGTCTGCAAAGAGCTATAGACAGGTTATTTGAATAGGCAAAAATTTGGCAGATGGAGTATATTGTGTAAACTGTGAACTTGTCCACTTTGGCCAGAAGAACGGTATACTATTTAAATGGAGAAAGATTGCAGAACACAGTGGTACTGAAGGATTTGGGTGTCCTGATACGTGAAGCACAAAAAGTTAGTATGCTGGTACAGCAAATGATCAGGAAGGCATTTATTGCAAAGGGAAAGCAATATAAAAGTAGGGATAAAAGCAAAATACTACAGATACTGGAAACCTGAAATAAAAACAGAAAATGCTGTAAAAACTCAGCAGGTCTGACAGCATTGTGGAAAGAGAAACAGAGTTAATGTTTCCAGCATTTTCTGTTTTTATTATAAAGTAGGGATGTTTTACTGCAGCTTTGGAGGACATTGGTGAGACCATATCTGGAGTATTGTATACAGTTTTGGTTTCTATATTTGAAAAAAAGATGTCATTGCATTAGAAGCAGTTCAGAGAAGGTTCATTCAACTCATTCCTAGGATGAAGGGCTCATCTTAAAGAAAGATGAGGAGGAGGGGTGGCAGTATTGGTTAAGGAGAGCATTTGAGTGCTGGAGAAAGAGGATGTCTCAGAGGGTTCAAAGAAAGAATCAATTTGGCTAGAGCTAAGGAACAAAAAGTGTGCAATTACATTGCTCAGTGTAGTCTATAAGCTGCCAACTAGTGGGCAGGATGTCAAGGAAAAATCTGCAGGGAAATTACAGAGGTGCAGACATTATAGAGTAGTTATAATGGGGGACTTTAATTACCTGAATGTAGACTGGCACAGTAGTATAAAGGGCAGAGAGGAGCAAGGGTTCCTAGATTGTGTTCAGGAAAATTTTCTACAGCAGTATGTGTACTGTTGGCTGTTGGATATGAGGTGGGACAAGTAGATCAAGTGTCAGTGGGGAACATTTAGGAAAGAGTGATCATAGAGTTATACAGCACAGAAACAGGCCCTTTGGCCCATCGAGTCCCTGCCAGCCATCAAGCACCTATCTACTCTAATCCCATTTTCCAGCACTTGGCTCGTAGCCCTGTATGCTATGGCATTTCAAGTGCTCATCTAAATACTTCTTAAATGTTTTGAGAGTTCCTGCCTCTACCACCCCCTCAGGCAGTGTGTTCCAGATTCCAACCACCCTCTGGGTGAAAAATTTTTTCCTCAAATCCTCTATAAACCTCCTGCCCCTGACCTTAAATCTATGCCCCCTGGTTATTGACACCTCCGCTAAGGGGAAAGGTTTCTTCCTATCTATGCCCCTCATAAGTTTGGATACCTCTATCAGGTCCCCCCTCAGCCTTCTGTGGTCGAAGGAAAACAACCCTAGCCTATCCAGTCTCTCTTCATAGCTGAAACACTCCAGCCCAGGCAACATCCTGGTGAATCTCCTCTGCACCCTCTCCAGTGCAATCACATTCTTCTGATAGTGTGGCAACCAGAGCTGCGCATGATACTCCAGCTGTGGCCTAACTAGCATTTTATACAGCTCCAACATAACCTCCCTGCTCTTATATTTATGCCTTGGCTAATAAAGGCCCCATTTGCCTCCTTAACCACCTTATCTACCTGTGCTGCTGCCTTCAGGGATCTATGGACATGTACCACCAAGGTCCCTCTAATCCCCTGTACTTCCTATGGTCCTACAATTCATTGTGTATTCCCTTGCCGTGTTAGTCCTCCCAAAATGCATCATCTCACACTTCTCAGGATTAAATTCCATTTGCCACTGCTCAGCCAATCTTACCAGCCCATCCATATCATCCTGTAATCTAAAGCTTTTCTCCTCACTATTTACGACACCACCAATTTTTGTGTCATCTGCGAACTTACTAATCATACCTCCTATATTCACGCCTAAATCATTAATGTACACCGCAAACAGCAAGGGTCCCAGCACCAATCCCTGCAGTACTGCACCCGTCACAGGCTTCCAATTGCAAAAACAACCTTCGACCATCACCCTCTGCCTCCTGCCACTAAGCCAATTTTGGATCCAATTTGCCAAATTGCCCTGGATCCCATGGGCTCTTACATTCTTGACCATTCTCCCATGCGGGACCTTGTCAAAAGCCTTACTGAAGTCCATGTAGACCACATCAACTGCACAACCCTCATCTACACAACTAGTCACCTCCTCGAAAAGTTCAATCAAATTTGTTAGACATAATCTCCCCCTGACAAAGCCATGCTGACTATTCCTGATTAATCCCTGCCTCTCCAAGTGGGGATTAATCCTGTCCCTCAGAATTTTTTTCAAT
Organism: Cetorhinus maximus; assembly: GCF_964194155.1. NCBI lineage: Eukaryota > Metazoa > Chordata > Chondrichthyes > Lamniformes > Cetorhinidae > Cetorhinus > Cetorhinus maximus. The sequence goes on from NC_135883.1 coordinate 173,519,443, forward strand.
AGTTTCCCTACCACTGACGTTAGACTCACTGGCTTGTAATTACCTGGTTTATCCCCACTACTCTTCTTGAATAATGGTACCACATTCGCTGTCCTCCAGTCCTCTGGCACCTCTCCTGTGGCCAGAGAAGATTTGAAAATTAGTGTCAGAGCCCCTGCAATCTCCTCCCTTGCCTCACATAGCAGCCTGGGATACATCTCATCTGGGCCTGGGGATTTATCCACTTTTAAGCCCACTAAAACCACTAATACCTTCTCCCTTTCAATGCTAATTTGTTCAAGTACATCACAGTCTCCCTCTCTGATTTCTACACCTACATCATCCTTCTCCATAGTGAACATAGATGAAAAGTAATCATTTAAAACCTCACCTACATCCTCCGGCTCCACGCACAGATTGCCACTTTGGTCCCTAATGGGCCCTACTCTTTCCCTGGTCATCCTCTTGCCCTTAATATATTGATAAAATGCCTTGGGATTTTCCTTTATCTTGCCTGCCAGTGCTTTTTCATGCCCCTCTTCGCTCTCCTAATTACTTTTTTAAGTACGTCCCCTACACTTTCTCTACGCCTCTAGGGCTTCTGCTGTTTTCAGCCCTTTGTATCTGCCATAAGTCTCCTTTTTTCCTTTATCCAATCCTCTATATCCCTTGACATCCAGGGTTCCCTGGTCTTGTTGGTCCTACCCTTCACCTTTACGGGAGCCTGTTGGCCCTGAACTCCCACTATTTCCTTTTTGAATGACTCCCACTGGTCTGATGTAGACTTTCCTACAAGTAGCTGCTCCTAGTCCACTTTGGCCAGATCCTGTCTTATCATGTTGAAATCAGCCTTCCCCCAATACAGGATGTTTATTTCCGGTCCATCTTTGTCCTTTTCCATAACTACCTTAAATAATACAGAGTTTCTGGTCACTATCCCTGAAATGCTCCCCCACTAATACTTCTACCACTTGCCCGGCTTCGTTCCCTAAGATTAGGTCCAGTACCGCTGCTTCTCTTGTAGGACTTGCTACATGCTGGCTCAAAAAGCTCTCCTGGATGCACTTTAAGAATTCCACCCCATCTAAGCCTTTCACACTAAGGCTATCCCAGTTAATATTGGGGAACTTGAAATCCCCAACTACTTTTACCCTATTATTTTTATACTTCTCTGAGATTTGCCTACATAACTGCTCCCCTATCTCTCCCAGACTGTTTGGAGGCCTACTGTACACTCCCAGCAAAGTGATTTTCCCCTTTTTCTTTTTAAGTTATACCCATATGGCCTCATTTGATTACCCTTCCAAGATACCATCTTACCTTACTGCAGTAATTGACTCCTTGATCAATAGTGCAATGCCACCTCCTCTTTTGTACGCCCCCTGCCCTGTCACGCCTGAAGCTGCCAGTCCTGCCCTTCCCTCAACCACGTATGTCTCTGTGATAGCAACAATATCTTATTCCCAAGAGTCAATCAACACCCTCAATTCACCTGGAGGAACAGCATCTCATCTTCAGATTAGGCACTTTACAGTCTTCCGGACTTAACATTGAGTTCAACAACTTCAGACCATGAATCTCCATCCTCACTACTTTTTGATCCCCTTTTTTCAAATATTTATTTTTAAATTTTTATTATATATATATTTTTCCCACTTATTTTTATTATTATTATTTTTAAAATTTATTTCCATTTTTATTCATTGCTTTATCCCCAGCTTTTAGCCTATTTCGAACTTTTTTCCCACACCGTCCCCTCCCCCCACCCCACCCCCACTAGGGCCATCTGTCACTTGCTCACTCTGCTTTCTACTCTTAATGTCACTATTAGCACCTCCTTTAGCCAGTATCACCACCATCAACACCCCTTTGACCTTTTGTTTATGACATCTTTTGCAATCTCTCCTTTGCCTCCACCTATCACTCTGGCCCTCTATTCAGCTTCACTTGTTCCACCCCCCCCCCGCCTTAAACAGTATATATTTCACCATATTTCTACTTCTCTTTAGTTCTGAAGAAGAGTCATACAGACTTGAAACATTAACACTGTCTTTCTCTCCACAGGTGCTGTCAGACCTGCTGAGTTTTCCCAGCACTTTTTGTTTTTGTTTCAGATTTCCAGCATCTGTAGTATTCTGCCTTTATCCCTCAATTCATCTGCCTTACTTGTAAGACACCTTGCATTAAAATAGATGCAATCCAGCCTTGTATTATTCCCCTGTGCTTTAACAGGTCTACATGTGCTCTGCCTTCCAGACTGACTTAGTTTCTCTTCTATATTTGGCTTTGCATCACTCCCTACTGTACCTCCACTCTGTATCCCACCCCTCTGCCTAATTAGTTTAAACCACACACCCCCCCCCACCCTCCCCCCAACCCCCCCCCCCCCCCCCCACAACAGCACCAGCAAACCTCCCCGCAAGGATGTTGGTCCAGCTCCGGTTCAGGTGCAAGCCATCCGACTTGTACCGGCCCCACCTTCGCCAGAAACAGACCCAGTGATCCAGGAAACTAAAGCCCTCCCTCCTGCGCAGTCTCTTCAGCCACACATTCCTCCTCTCTATTCTCCTATTTCTATCCTCACCGGCACATGGCCGTTGTAATCCAGAGATTACAACCTTTGAGGTCTTGATTTTCAATCTGCTACCTAGCTCCCTAAATTCTTGTTGCAGGACCTCATCCTTCTTTTTACCTATGTTGTTGGTACTAATGTGAACCACGACCTCTGGCTGTTTGCCCTCCCCCTCCAGAATGCCCTGCAGCTGTTCTGTGACATCCTTGACCCTGGCACCAGGGAGGCAACACACCATCCTGGAGTCACGTCTACGGCTGCAGAAGCACCTGTCTGCACCCTTCACTATTGAGTCTGCTATCACTATTGCTCCTGCACTCTTACTCCTGCCCTCTTCTGCAGCTGAGCCATCCACAGTGCCATGAACTTGGCTCTGGCTGCGCTCTCACAGGAACCTTCACCCTCACCATTTTCCAACACAGAAAAATGAGATGCATTCTGGGGTTCTCCTGACTACATGTCTGCCTCCCTTCTTCTGACTGGTGGTCACCCATTCCCTCTCTGACTGCACTTCCTTAAGCAGCGGAGTGACCACATCTAAAAACGTGCTATCAATGTAACCCTCAGCCTCGCAGATGCACCGCTGTGTCTCCAACTGACGCTCAAGCTTCGAAACCCGTTGCTCAAGCTGGTCAAGCCGGTGGCACTTCCTGCAAGTCTGGTCATCCATATTGCATGGAGCATCTAAGAGTTCCCACATGCAGCAGGCTGTACAACAAACGGAACTGAGCTCCCTTGCCACACTTTTTGTTTCTTTTTAATTAAAAGACTATTTCCTTAAATTTAAGCCAAGTAGAAAACTATTTAGTTTTTCTTAAAAAAAAGAAATGCTGAGACACTTACCTTCTGTCATGTCACTTTAAAGTGGAAAAAAAACTTACCAACTACCAACCAATCAGCTCTCTCCCTTGTCCTGACGTCACACCTTTTGAATTCTATTGCCACCAAGTATCTGGGTGAGAACCGGCTCCCTCACAGGTAAACTCCACTCTTTATACGGCCGTTCCACTCCCTCATAGGCAATTTTATCGTAAGGTTTAGGATGACAGTAGAAAAGTACAATGTGCAATCCAGAGTAAGAATAATTAACTTGTGGAGAGCTGACTTCAATGGGGCAAGAACAGAGCTGGGCCACATAGACTGGAAGCAGAGGTTGGCGGGAAAAACTATAGCTGAACAATGGGCTACCTTCAAAGAAGAAATGATTCGGGCACAGTCAAGGTATATTCCCTCAAAAGGGAAAGGTAGGGCAAACAAATCCAGAGCTCCCTGGATGAAAAAGGAGATAGAAATTAAGATAAAGAAGAAAAAGTGTGCTTATGACAGGTGTCAGGTAGAAAATACAATTGAGAACCAAGCGGAATACAGAAGGTTCAGATGGGAGGTGAAAAAGCAAATAAGGGAAGCAAAGAGGGGTTATGGGAAAAAACCTGCAGCTAACATAAAGGGGAATCCCAAAGTCTTCTATTGGCACAGAAATAGTAAGAGGATGATAAAAGGAGGTGTAGGGCCAATTAGGGACCAAAAAGGGGATTTACATGTAGAAGCAGTGGGCATGGCTGAGGTGTTAAATGAATACTTTGCATCTGTCTTTACCAAGGATGCAGAAGCTCCTGAAGCCACAGTAACAGAGGAGGATACTCTGTCACTTGAAGGGTTCAAAATTCATAAGGAGGAAATGTTGGATAAACTGACGGTACAAAGTTGACAAGGCACGGGTCCCTGACGGCGCCCCTTTTCTTTGTGCGAGGAATGCGTCAGGGCTGCCCCCTGTCTGGCCAATTGTATTCCATCTGCGTAGAGCCTTTCCTGCGCCTCTTGCAGAGGAGGTTGTCGGGATTGGTTCTGCACGGGTCGGGTGTCAGGGTGGTCCTTTCGGCTTATGCCGATGACATGCTCCTCAGGTTCGCTGACCCCGCTGACCTGTGGAGGATGCGCAAGTGCCAGGAGGTCTACTCTACTGCGTCCTCTGTCAGGATCAACTGGGACAAGTATTCTGGACTCCTGGTCAGTAAGTGGCAGATGGATCCCCAACTCGAGGAGCTCAGGCCTTTTACCTGGAGCAGGACCAGCCTCCTCTACCTGGGGGTCCACCTCTGCCCTGCTAAGACATCCTAGCCGGCAAACTGGCAGGTGCTGGAGGCCAAAGTCACCGCTCTCCTGCAGCGCTGGACAGGGCTGCTCCAAGTGCTGTCTTACCAGGGTCGAGTGCTGGTCATAAACCAGCTGATTGCCACCATGTTGTGGTACCAGCTGGTCACTTTGACCCCTCCCCCGGATTTTGTCACAAAAATCCAGAGAATGCTCATCGACTTCTTCTGGGACAAAAGGCTGCACTGGGTCACTGTTGAGGTCCTGAGTCTCCCACTTAGGGAGGGCGGTCAGGTGTTGGTGTGCCTACCCACCCAGGTGGCGACTTTCCGCCTTCAGACCCTGCAGCAATACCTTTACGTTGAGCCCCTTCTGAGATGGTTTGCCCTGGAAACGTATTTCTTCCACCAGGTGTAAGGCCTGAATTATGATATGCAACTCCTGTTTGTAGGCCTGAAGGGCCTTTGTGGCTCCTTGCAGAAGTTGCCCGTCTCTTACCAGGATCTGATCAAAGTCTGGAAAATAGTTGCCTCGCGACGCAGCTCTCCGCCGTCAGGAGAAGCAGCTATCATTAGAGAGCTGCTGCTCAGGAATCCGCTCTCCGCCCTCAGGAGAAGCAGCTATCATCAGAGAGCTGCTGCTCAGGAATCCGCTCTCCGCCCTCAGGAGAAGCAGCTATCATCAGAGAGCTGCTGCTCAGGAATCTGCTCACCGGCCTCAGGAGAAGCAGCTATCATCAGAGAGCTGCTGCTCAGGAATCCGCTCTCCGCCCTCAGGAGAAGCAGCTATCATCAGAGAGCTGCTGCTCAGGAATCCGCACCTCCGCCCTTTTCAGTGGCTGGCGGAGAGGAGGCCTGTGGCCGCCGGGGTGATCAGGATCGGGGACGTGCTGGGTGGTGGGGGAGTGGGCTGGATGATTCCCCAGGAGCTGGCGCAACGTGTGTTGGTGGACGTCTGGCTCATGCCCAATGCCGTTCAAGACTTTAGGTCGGTTGTGCTCGGCCCCGACGTCATACTCGAGGTGGCACAAGTGCGCGGTGGTCTTCCATCTGAGTGCACCTCTGTTTGGATGGAATTCCACATTGGCCCCAAGCCCTGAACCCTCCCTCCGGAGCAGATGCCCCGCAACCTGAGTCGCCTTGTGGAAATGCCCTCTGTGCCCTTTAGCATGGCGCGGAGGGGTTTCTTTTGTTGGGCTGCTGCTGCACACCCTTCACTTCCCTGCCCTCGCCTGCCCCTCGGATGTGCCTGTTGCCGTCTGGTGGTGGAGGTTCCCAGTTGGGGGCTATCTACAGAGGTGTCCTCCCCTTTTCCATCGGGGACCTGGGGTGGGGGGTGTTGCATGCAGCAGTCCCATACAATTGTAGGGAGTGTTGGTTCACGGACTCCCAAGATGCCTGCATCTTTTACGGCCTTGTGGAGCCCGTGGACCACGTGTATGTTGGCTGTTGTAGGCTGCACCCCCTTTTTAGTTTCTTGAAAAACCTTTTACTGTTGTTTTGTTTTGCACTTCAGCCCCATGTTCCTGATCTACAGGCACCCCCGGTGCAGAGGGGGGCTGGGAGGGAGGAGGACCTCCTCGTGAACCTGCTCCTGGGCCTGTCCAAGTTGGCCATTAACAGGTCCAGGCAGTGGGCAATCGAGGGGATCATCTGACCCAAATGTCTGCTCCTTTTCTGCGGCTATGTTCGTGGCCGGGTGTTCATGGAGAGGGAGCACGCGGTTTCCACCAGCACCGTCGAGGCCTTCCGTGCTCGGTGAACACCACGGGGACTGGGGTGTTTTATCGACCCCTTTAATCACATTTTGAGTTAATCTTGCGTGTTTCCCTTTAAGGGCCAGCCTTTTACTTTGTCCCTTGATTTGTTAATTTAGTTTATTTGTTTTGTAACAAAAAGAGTTACATCTTTTTTTTATTCATTCATGGGATGTGGGTGTCGGCCAGCATTTATTGCCCATGCCAAATTGCCCTTGTTCAGAGGGCATTTAAGACCCAATCAAACAGCCTACTTCATCCTGGATGGTGTCAAGCTTCCTAAGTGCTGTTGGAGCTACACTTATCCAGGCAAGTGGACAGTATTCCCTCAAATTCCTCACTTGTGCCTTGTGCATGATGGACAAGCTTTGGGGAGTCAAGAGGTCACATATTAGCCATAGAATTAGCAGCATGCGAACCTGCTCCTGCATCAAAAGTGGTCACAATACATCTATCTAACTTTATGCAGGAGAAGCCAGCACACAACAGGTGAGAGAGGGAGAAGATGGGAGGGGGCCATGCCCAAGATCCATCCCCTCACACAATTTGAACAGGAGGCTGCCGTGCTGGCAGGGGAGGATAATGACCGTGCCTGTGCTGGGGGTAAGGTCGGCCTCCCCAAGCATCCAGTAGAAGCATGCTCAGCCTCTGAAAATCGGAACATGAGGATGATGCTGTGTGCAACATAGGAGCCAGCCTAGGCTGTCACTCATTCTCCTAGCCCCCAGGACAGCTCAGATGATGACAAGCACTTTGTCACACCTGCACCCTCCACAGCCCAGAGACACACACCTCGGAGGGTTTTATATTCAGGTTGGGCTCGGGCTCACACTCTAGTGGTTACCTCACAGACACATGTCCACAGCTGGTGGAGGCAGAGTGCCAAGGTCTCTGATACTCAGAGGACTGCTGGAGAAGAGATCCCTGCTAAGTCAGAGTCAGATGATGTGCCTCTAGAAGCAACCATGGAGATATTTCCCTCTTGTCCATAGCAGGGAAAATCCTGGAATGCATTCTCCTGAATCATCTACGTTCTCCCAGAAACACAGGGAGGCATTTTCCCCTCTCGCCAGCGGTGGAGTTTGTGGTGGGTGGGGGCAGAGAACATGTCGGGATGATAAAATTGGTTTCTCGCCAGCAAAAAATTACGGCGGGAGCTTGCAGTCCTAACGATCATGGTGGGTAGCCTTACCCGTTGAAGGTCATTGGGAACCGAATTTGCATGTCATGCAGGGAAATTAAAACACCAACAGACCAGAACCATTCCCCCTTCCCGGCATATTGTCTACTCCACCAGTGGGAATTCAGACCAGTCCGATTTACGACCAGAGAAACCTGGCGTGCACAGCAAAAGAGTTAAGAACACTTAGCCGAGAAGTTGCGGCCTGGAGCACCAGAGGATCACACATCCCCAGCTGTGGTGCACGCCGAGGAGATGACTGGGGGGAGGAGGGGTGTTTGAAGACATGGTGGGGTGGGGCCAGGTGGGTTGGAGGTGCTAGAAGACACGGGGTGGGTTGGAATAAATGGGGTTGGGGGGATGGTGGTGGTGTGACCAGGAATGCTTGGGGCGATGGGGAGGTGACCAGAAGGACTTGTTGGGAGAGGTGGTGGGGGTGGGGGGTGCAGTTTTTCAGGAGAGCTCAATGCCGGAATCCTGCGGGTGGTGGGCAAACTGAGGGTACTGTGAGTGTGGGAGGAGCCAGTAGGGTGAGAGGTTGAGGATCCGGGTGTAGTTCTCATTGCGGGGGTCATTCATAGGGCTAAGAATTTTCACATGAATCTGGGGAATGGACAGAGTCAGGGTGGGCATGGAACTGTGGCAGGTTTGGGCTCAGTGGATAGGGAAGGCATTTGAAGAGTAACGGTGATGAGGTAAGTTCAAGGGTAACTGATGGGAGGGTACAGGTTACGCCAGGGGGTGGGGGGTTGTGGTTGATGGTGATGGGGCGGTAAGGAGTGGGTTGCAGGAGGAGACTGAAAGGTGTTGACCACTGTCTGGAGGGTAACATGCACCATCCTGAGGCACAGGCAGAGTATCAAAGAGATGCAAGGGATCATCAGGCAGAGGTGTCAGAGGCCCTCAACAGAGTGGCAGGAGAGATGGAGGAGTGCATCCAGGTGCTCTCTGATGGTGTAGCTCTGGCATGTAAGTGCATGGAGGTCTCCATGGGGAGGATGGCAGATGCCATGGAGACCCTGGTCCAGCACAATGTAGAGTTTCTGCCAGTTATGTGCTCTGACCTTCACTCCATCGCTCTAGCCATGGGGAAGATTCAGTGCAGTATCTAGGTGGAAGGGGGATGTGGCACCTCGACCTCCCTCCAGGTGCCTCTTCTCCTCAGGTAGTCAGGGAGGGGCCCTCAAGCACCTAAAGGGAGGAGCATTAGGCGGACAACCCTGGGGATTCCACCCAGGACACTCCAAGGGCACCCATGCATTACAGCTCCCCTCAGGCTGTGATCCCATCAGCTCCACCCTCTGAGACAACTGAGGATGCATCTGCCCCAGAGCAGGAGACCCAAAGAAGACCGGGGCCCTCCATGCCTCAATCCCTTTCCCTGGCATATTGTCCACTCTTCCAGCGGGAATTCACACCGGTCTGATTCATAACCAGACAAACCTGGCATGCACAAGGCGAGACAGTTACCTGAGAAGCTGTGGTTGCAGCATCAGTGGACTGCAGATGACTGGAGGAGGGGTGGTGCTGGAAGATGTGGGGTGTGTTGGAATACATGAGGAGGGGGGCGGTGGGGGGGGGGAGGTGGTAGTGTGATAAGGAAGACTTGGGTCGATCAGGGATGACCAGGAAGACTTGTGGGTGGAGGCAGGGGGTGCAGTTTTTCAGGAGGGATCCACACATCCCCAGGTATAGTGCACGCCGAGGAGACGACGGGAGGGGGTATCTGAAAACACGGGCGGGGTGGTGCTGGAAAACATGGGTGGGTCGAAATACTGCCGAAGTCATCACTGACAAGGGGGCATTGTAGTCCGCAGGCTGCCTCCATCGCTGCTGCAGATGTCTGCGGAGCACCTAGACATGGTGGTAGTGTAAGAAAAATTAAGAAGTATTAAGTTGACACTGATGACATGAGTGTACAGTCATTGTATATAGTTTTAGAACCTTTGTAAATATATGAATCCCAGGGTTTTTCTTGCTGCTACTTGTGTTATTGTCTGTGCGTACTCCCCTCCCTTTTGGGGTGGGGTTTCGGGGGGGGGGTTTGGGTGGGAACAAGGCTGTATCTATAGTCCGCTGAATGATGCCTGCGCATGGAGGCATCGCTCTTTGCCAAAGTTCATACGAGCCATGAGCGAGAAGTCTCCCACTCACTATTCCCCTTCCCTCCACTGCCCTCTAGACCCTATAGAGAGACCTTTACATTGTCAGGATGGATTATCAGGGTTCTCCTTCAGTAGTACAGTTGAGATGAGCTCTAGCTCCACCTGCCCGATGACCCACCTCCCATCTAGAGGTTTTTCAGAAGGGAATCGGCATCCTGATCTGCCTGTGCTTCAGGATGGTGCATGTCACCCTCCAGACAGTGGCCAACGCCTTTTAGTGTCCTCCTGTAACCCGCTCCTTACCACCCCATCACCATCAACCACACCCCCCCACTCCCTGGTGTTACCTCCACCCTCCCATTGGTTACCCTTGAACCTACCCCATCACCCTAGAGTCCATCACCGTTACTCTTCAGATGCCTTCCCTGCCCGCTGAGCCCAAACCTGTCACAGTTCCATGCCCACCCTGACCATGCCCACTCCCCAGATTCATGTGAAAATTCTTATCCCCATGAATGACCCCCCCCCCACGATGAGAACTAATCCTGCCACACCTGGACCCTCAACCTCTCACCCTACTGCATCTCACTGCCCCCTCTCAAATTCACAGTACCCTCCCATCACCAGTACCCTCAGTTTGCCCACCACCTGCAGGATTCCAGCATTGACCTCTCCTTCTGAAAAACTGCACACCCCTCCCCCCCCCCAAAGTCTTTCTGGTCACCCCCCATTGCCCCAAGCCTTCCTGGTCACACCATCACTACTGCCACCCCATGTATTCCAACACATCCCATGTCTTCTAGCACCCCCAACCCACCTGGCCCCACCCCACTGTGTCTTCAAACACCCCTCCTGCCCCCAGTCATCTCCTTGGTGTGCACCATACCTGGGGATGTGTGGCCCTTTGGTGCTCCAGGCCATGGCTTCTTGGGTAAGTGCTCCTAACTCTTTCACCATGAGCATGCCAGATTTCTCTGGTCGTGAATTGGACTGGTCTGAATTCCCACTGGTGGAGTAGACAATATGCCGGGGAGGGCAAACGATTCTGGTCTGTTGACGTTTTAATTTCCATGCATGACATGCAAATTTGGTTCCCGACGACCTTTAACGGGCACGGCGACCCACCACGATCGTCGGGACGTCAAGTTCCCACCATCATTTCTCGCCTTCGAGATACCAATTTTTTCATCCCGACATGTTCTCTGACCCCACTCACCAGGAACCCCGTTGCTGGTGGGAGGGGAAAATGCCACCCTGTGTCTCAGGGAGGAAGTAGATGATTCGGGGAAATGCGTATCAGGATTTTACCTGCAATGGACAAGAGAGAAATATCTCGATAGTTTCCACTGTATGATTTATCTCCCTTCTTGAAGAAAGTTACTATTGTTGCATTCCTGAAGTTGGGGAGGGTGGACGAGGGAATTCTTTTTCCTCCCAAATCCACAGGACGAGTGCATGGAGTCTTGATGCGAGCGAAAGCCTATCAGCTTTGAAGACCTCAGCTAGAATACCATTAAGGCCACAGACTTTATTATTTTTCATTTGTTTGACTGCTTGTTGCAGGTCTCCCATCGATGGTTGTGCATCCATGCACTCTCCACAGGGTACTGGGGGAATAACCTGGGAAGTATCAGCTGACACTGTGGATTCACAGCTCAGGAGCTGTTTAAAATGTACTTTCCAGCATCTACAGGTGGCATTGTTGTTCTTAAGAGAAACACCATTCTGTGAACGAAGGCGATTTTTTTCCATTTGACATTGGTCTACAGACCGAGTGGCTTCAAAAAACCCTTTGTATGTCATGACAATCTGCATACCATTGGATCTCTCAGGTTTTCTCTACCCACCGCTTGTCTTTATCTTCCAGATTTGTTTTTGGGTGTCAGCCTTGTGCTGTTGGAATGCTGCCTTCCTAACTTGCGACCTTGGGTTTTTCTGCCAGGCAATGATGGCTGCTTGTTTTTGTCCCAGGAGGTCACATGTTTCAGTGTCGTTTTTGTTGAACCAGTCATGGTGGCGCTGATGCTCGAACTCAATGGTCTGGACCACAGGAGTTTGGGACAGCTGACTTTGTTTGATCCCACTGTTCTGAAATTGAGTTGGATGTGTGAAGATTTTCCAGATTGGTTGTGAGCTGCACTTGGAATTCTTCTCTTCAGTTATTTTTTTTCATTCACGGGATGTGGGCTTCACTGGCTGGGCCAGCATTTTATTGTCCATCCCTAGTTGCCCTTGAGAAGGTTGTGGTGAGCTGCCTTCTTGAACCGCTGCAGTCCATGTGGTGTAGGTAAACCCACAGTGTTGTTAGGAAGGGAGTTCCAGAATTTTGACCCAGTGACAGTGAAGGAACGGCGATATATTTCCAAGTCAGGATGGAGGGGAACTTGCAGTTGGTGGTCTTCCCATTTATCTGTTGCCCTTGTCCTTTAGATGGTAGTGGTCATGGGTTTGGAAGGTGTTGTCTAAGGAGCCTTGGTGAGTTGCTGCAGTGCATCTTGTAGATGGTACACACTACTGCCACTGTGCATCGGTGGTGGAGGGAGTGAATGTTTGTGAATAGGGTTCCAATCAAGCGGGCTGCTTTGACTTGGATGGTGTCGAGCTGCTTGAATGTTGTTGGAGCTGCACTCATCCAGGCAAGAGGAGAGTATTCCATCACACTCCTGACTTGTGCCCTGTAGATAATGAACAGGCTCTGGGGAGTCAGGAGATGAGTTACTTGCCGCAGGATTCCTAGCCTCTGACCTGCTCTTGTAGCCACAGTATTTATATGGTTAGTCTAGTTCAGTTTCTGGTCAATGGTAACCCCTTGGATGTTGATATTGGGGGATTCAGTGATGATAATGCCATTGAAATGTCAAAAGGGGACGGTTAGATTTTCTCTTATGGTCTCTCTGTGGTTTTGTATTTGTCTTTCTGGCAGAACATAGGAGCAGGACTAAGTCATTAAACTCATTGAGCCTACTCCACCATTAAATGCATTCATGGATGATCATCCACTTCCCCATATCGCTTTATGTCATCGGTATTTAGAAATCTGTCACTCTCTGCTTTAAACATACTCAGTGACTGAGCTACCACAGCCCTCTCAGATAGAGAATTCCAAAGATTCACAACCACCCGAGTACAAAAATCTCTCCTCATCTCAGTCCTAAGTGGCTTCCCCCTTATTTTGAAATTGTCCCCCCCCCCCGGTTCTAGACTCCCCAACCAGGGAAACATCTTACCTGCAGATACCCTGTCTATCCCTTTAAGTATTTTGTAGATTTCAATGAGATCACCTCTCATTCTTCGAAACTCTAGTGAATACAGGCCCAGTTTCCCCAATCTCTCTTCATAGGGCAGTTGCGCCATCAAGGGGAACAAGTCTGGTGAACCTTCATTACACTCCCTCAATGGCAATAATATCCTTCCTAAGGTAAGAGGACCAAAACGGCACACCTTACTCCAGGTGCAGTCTAACCAAGGTTCTGTACAATTGAATCATAACATACCATTAGCCTTCCTAATTGCTTGCTGCACCTGCATGTTAGCTTTCAATGATTTATTGACGAGGACACTCAGGTCTCTTTGTACATCTACACTTTCTAATCTCTTACAATTTAAGAAATACCCTGCACATCTGTTCCTCCTACCAAAGTGGGTAACCTCACATTTTTCCCCATTCTATTCCATCTGCCACATTCTTGACCACTCACTAAGACCGTCCAAATCCCCTTGAAGCTGCTATATATCTTCCTCACAACACACATTCCCACCTAGCATCCACAAACTGGGAAATGTTATACTTGGTTCCCACATCCAGATCATTGATACATATTTTGAACAACTGGTGCTCAAGTACTGATTCTTATGGTACCCCACTAATCACAGGCTGCCAATGTGAGAATGACCCGTTTATTCCTACTCTTTATTTTTTGCCTGTTAATCAATCCTTAGTCTATTGCCAGTATATTACCTTCTATCCCAAGTGCTTTAATTTTGCTTTGGGGGACTTTATTCAAAACCTTCTGAAAATCCAAGTATACCATGTCCACTGACTCTCCTTTATCAATTCTGTAGGTAAATCTTCAAAATACTCCAACAGGTTTATCAAACATGATTTCCCATTCATAAATCCATGTTGACTATGCCCAATCAGATCATTATTATCCAATTGTCCATTTTCCCTTCTACTGAGGTAAGGTAAACAGAATTGTAGTTCCCTGTTTTCTCTCTCCCTCCTTTCTTAAGTAGTGGGCTGACATTTGCTACCTTCCAATCTGCAGGAACCATTCAAGGATCTATAGAATTTTGGAAGATGATCACCAATGAATCCACTATCTCCATAGCTACCCCTTTCAACACACTGGGATGTAGAACAAGAGTTCTGGGGATTTATCAAATTTTAGTCCTATTAATTTCTCCAATACAACCTTCTTACTAATATTAATTTCCTTCAATTCCTCATTCTCCCTAGTCCCTTAGCTCTCTAATTCTGGGAGATTTCTTCTTGATCAGTGAAAACAGACACAAAGTAATCATTTAGCTTCTCTGCCATTTCTCTATCCCCATTATAAAGTCTTCTGACTCTGCCTATAATGAATCCACATTTGTCTCAGCTAAACCTTTCTTTTTTATGCACCTGGAGAAGCTGTCCATTTTTATATTTTTTGCTAGTTTACATTCATATTCTATTCTCCCTTTCTTTATCAGTTTCTTGGTCCTCCTTTGCTGTATTCTAAAATCCACCCAATCCTCAAGTTTACTGCTATTTCTGAAACTTTACAGGCCATTTCTTTTAATCTTATACAATCCTTAACTTCCTTTGTTAGTCACGGTTGACGGACGCAACGGGCAGGCAGGTAGGAGACATTTGTATAAAACTCATCCATGGGTGGGATGAGGGGTGAGTGGGGTCGCGAATGGTATCTGTTAGATATTTAATTGTGAAAGTTATTGATACTTGCCTGTGTGAGCAGGAATACTTCAAAACTCATACCAGCTGCTTGGACAGGAGTAAAAGTCTAGGTCAGGACTCCACAATAAAGATCATTTTTGGGGCCTGCAGCTTTCAGGAAGCCTTCCCTTAGCCTGGGAATGGGAGTTGTGCTCTGCACTGGAGGCACCTCCTCTGAGGAGGAAGTGGGGGCCAGAAGTGGGAGGAGGCCAGGAGTCCACATTCAGCCTCCGGGGGAGCCACCTTTGGGAGGACAGGCGCAGGCACAAGGGGTGCAGGGCCAACAGGAAGTGCAAGGCGGAAGGGGCTGCAGAAGACACCAATATCCTGCTGCCAGGGTATACAGGCAGTGAAGCAGCTACCTCAATATGTCTGAGGTGCAATGCCGAAGGAGATTCCGTCTCTCAAGGGAGACAGTCACCTCCATCTGTCAGATGATAGACCCTGAGATCTCCACAAACTGTGTAGGTGGGCACCCCATGCCAGTGGCTCTAAGGATCACAGCTGCCCTCAACTTCTATGCCTCCAGCTCTTTTCAGGGGTTGGTGGGTGATCTCTGTGGAGTCTCCCAATCAGCTGTCCACACTTGTGTCAAGCAGGTGACAGATGCTCTATTGAGGTGTGCATTGACTTTCATCCACTACCGCCGGGACAAGGCCAGCCAGACAGAGCGAGCCAGAGGCTTTGCAGCGATTGCTGGCTTCCCCCGCGTCCAGGGTGCAATCGACTGCACATATGTGGCCATCAAGGCGCCAGCAGGTGAGCCTGGTGCCTTCGTCAGCAGGGCTTCCACTCCTTGAACATGCAGATAGTGTGTGATCACAGGATGCAGATTCTACAAGTCTGTGCAAGGTACCCAGGCAGCTCCCACGACGCTTACATACTCAGACACTCCCAGGTGCTGAGACTCTTCGGTGCTCCAGCCTGGCTGGATGGATGGCTGCTGGGTGACAAGGGCTATCCCCTCAAAAGGTAGCTCATGACGCCTCTCCGCCATCCAAGAACAGGGGCTGAGCAGCGGTACAATAGCAGCCATGCCTCCACAAGGGCTGTGATGGAGAGAACCATCGGTCTTCTCAAGATCGTGTGTCGCTGATAGTGGTTGCATGCTGTGCTCTCCACAATCTGGCGCTGGAAAGGGGCGACGCAGTGGACAAGGAAGACGTAGACGTAGTTGCTCCGGATGCACATGATGAGTCCAGCAGTGAGTCCGAGGATGAGCACGGACAGGAGAACACTGAGGGGGTAGATGCTGACCCGAGAATACTCCAGGGAGGCAGGGACTCCAGGGAAGCTTTAATCCAAAGAACCTTCAGCTAGCCCACGACAGATGGACCTTCAACACACGCCAGGGCTGCAGGCTCCACACTCGATACCTGAGTGCTACATCTGCCTGGATACTAACATTAACTAAGGGCCTTGTCAATAAAGCTCAATGTCAAACAACTCACTCATAACATCATGGCTTCCTGTCCACTTGCAGAAGTAAGGAATCAACCCTGAGTCATGGCAACATGTTAAAATTTATTGAGTGAACAAATGTAACTTCATAAAGCAAAAAAGAAACGGTGTTGGATATCACACCAAGTCTTCCAGAAAGTACTATGGCCAACATAAAAGCACTAGTGAGAAACCCATGGTGTGCCTAAGGTGCCTTAAATTTACGCTTACGGGTGCTATGTCTAGGTGCTGTCCCCTCGCTGGCACTGGCATCTGAGACAGCCTGCTCACTGTGCTATCCTGTTGGCCTCGATGACCTCGGCGGATGTCCTCTGGCCCATGGAGTGGATGGCCCCGCCTGGGAGGGAGCGGCCAGTTCCACAGTTGGCTTCTCCCCAGTTGCCGCAGCCTCATCGGATGCCATGGTCACTGGCAGAGGGGCGGAGGAGCTGCTGCCCTCATCCGGAGCGCCCTGAGAGGAGCCCACAGAGATGACAGGCAGCTGCTGCGCCGATGTGAGGTCGCTTCGGACCTCCCTGCTCACCGTAGATGGATGGGCACCGAGCTGGGATACTTGGTGCCCAAACCATCTCCCACACTGGCACTGACCAGCTGAGGCCAATGCTGCTGTGAGGGCTTGCAGGTCCGAGCGCAATCCCAGGAGGCCCTGATTGGTCTCCTGGAGCAGCCTCTCCATGAGAGTCACCACTCTCTCCGTGGAGGAAGCATGGTGCTTAGCCATGAGGTTCATTGCATTGCTGATGCTCTGCGTGGGCTCCTCAAGCACGGGCGCCATGCCACACATAGCCTCATGTATCTCCGCCAGATTGTCCCGCACACCCGGACGACTCCAGAGGCACATCATCAGCCACCGACCAAGCATGTACCTGATCCCCAGCAATCTTCCGACTGGCGGCTCCCTGGGTGCACTCTGTCTCTGTCTGCACCTCAAGAGAGTGTGAAGTGCCCTCACCGCCGTGCTCCGGGACACTAGCCGCATATCTAATTCCCACCGAAGTGCTAGTATCTGCACCGGTGCCTGCCTGGCTGAGATAGTGTGATGCTGGTGAGTGGATTTGCTCTGGGGCTTCAAGGGTGGGCCCTCTGCTTCCTCCTCCCACCCTTGCTCCAGTGATGCTGGAAGGAAGAAAAAGTACATTTGATTAGTTACAGTGTAGACAATGTCAACTTGCATGCTGCTCCCCCGGATCATTATGCGCTCATCCTTCCATAATCAATGGTAAACCCATGTTGCTAACTTCAATCACGGAGCATTCAGCAGTGCCATGGCTTCTGTGACACACATGGTGACCTGAGCGCTCGCCAAACATAACCCCCCGTGGCACCCCAGCTTTACCGCCGCCGGTGGACCTGGGGCATGGTGCCTCTCCAGATCCATGGCCTGCTGCCCGTAAACCGTTAGGATGGCCAACTGGGCCTGCTCTCTGCCAGTCCGCATTCGTTCAGAGGCATCGTGCGCAGTCTTCTCCTGAAAAGGAGGGAAGAGCATTGATTAGTCCAGCCTGCATCCCTGTCATCCCAGCCAGAATGGGATATTGCAGGACTCCAGTTCTTCGTCACCCCGCACTCACCCAAACAAACCAGGGCTGACCGCCCCCCCCAGCCAACCCCCATTGCCCAAATGCTGTCTCCTTCACATGTGGCACCACAAGGGTCACTTTGCTAAGTGAGGAGGCACGAGAACGTGGAGCGCAAAGACCAGCAGATGGATTGGTGCCATGCCAACTGGAAGCTCCCCTCCCAGCATGTTTGCACCCTGACTTTGACATGAATTCGCAGTTCCAGCACTATGCCCAGATGCAGACCCTTGACTTTCAACCCCATTCTATACTCAGGGTGTCAGTGTCACACATGCTGCGGACGCAGAACACATCCTAGCTCAACCCTCTCAGGGTGAACTGGGCATGGGCAATATCTGCTGGCACACCCAGCGAGGGATACATGCCATGAAGGATCAATACCGTTACTGTATTCAAGAGTTGCCGGGGGGGGCTGGGGGGAAAGGGTGACGGCTGCATTAAGTGACTTGAGGCAACATGGTACTCACCCTTCCCGAGCGCAGGAGATTGTTGAATCTTTTGCGGCACTGGACCCATGTGCGCCACACCACATCATGGGAGCTAACACTCTGGGCCACCTCCTCCCATGCATGTTTGGTCAGGTGGGGAGATCTCCGCCTCCCATCCCTTGGAAGGAGGACGTCCCGCTGCACTGCCACCTCCTCCAGGAGGGCAGCTAGGCATGAGGCACGTCGGAAAAACGAGGGGCACACTGCACCGCTGGCCTACCTTCCGGCCTGGCCTGCGTCAGGCACATTGCCCCTCTGATGTGCAGCCATTGAGAGCAGCCTTGCAAAGGCGCCAGGTCTTCATTTAAACAGGCAGCCGGGTTGCCATTGAACCCGGCAGTCTGTGCGTACCCATTTCCGCCCATCCACCCAATCGTGGGTGGCGATTGGGTCTGCGCATGCCCATGCCCGGTCCCGTACAGCCCGCCCGACATGGGGAAAATTCTCCCCCTTGGCTTCAGATTGAATTACCTCACTTTCGAGCATAAAGTAAAGTTCTATCATATTATGGCACTCATCCCTAAGGTTTTTACAACAAGATTATTAATTGGCCTTTTCTCATTGCATAATACTGGATGTTAAATAGCCTGTTCTCTAATCAGTTTCTCAACATACCATCCCTAACACAATCCAGAAACTCGTCATCCACAGCATTAGTGCTCAATAGGTTTGCCCAGTCTATATGCAGATTGAAGTTACTCATGATTACTGTGTTACCCACGCTACATGCTTCTCTAATCTCCTGATTAATACCATGCCCTACACTACCACTACTGTTTGATGGCCTATAAAGAACACCTACCAATGTTTGCTGTCCCTTGCTGATTCTTAGCTCCACCCAACAGATTCCACATTCCCTTACTAATGTACTGATCCTATCCCTTATAATCAGCGCAGCACCATCTCCTTATCCGTTTTGCCTGTCGTTCCTAAATGTCGAATATCCTTGAATATTCAGTTTTTAGTCTTCGGTCGCCCTGCAGCCATGTTTCCCTAATGGCAATGAGATCATACCCATTTATCTCTTTGTGCCTTTAAATCATCTACCTTGTTGCGAATGCTGCGTGCATTCAGGTAGAGTGCCCTTTACTTTGTCTTTTTGACATTATTGCACATTCTAAGCCTAGTTGTTGCTCGCCTTTGTTTCGAATGTCTTCTAATTTCATGTGCTATCTTTCTACTTCCTGTTACCAGTTTTACTTCCGTCCAATTTGAGCTACCCCTCAGGTTCCCATCCCCCTGACAATAAGAACATAAGAAATAGGAGTAGGAGTAGACCATTTGGCCACTTGAGCCTGCTCCGCCATTCAGTAAGATCATGGCTGATCTTGTGTTTCGATTTCCACATTCCCATCTAACCCCGATAACCTTTGATTCCTTGGCTAACAAGAATCTATCTACCTCTGCCTTAAAACTATTCAATGACCCCACCTCCACCACCTTCTGAGGCAGAGTTTCAAAGTCGCACAACCCTCTGAGAGAAAAAATTCTCATCTCTGTCCTAAAAGGGCGACCCTTAATTTTAAAACAGTGCCCCCTAGTTCTGGACTCACCCACAAGAGGAAACATCCTTTCGATGTCCACCTTGTCAAGGCCGTTCAGGATCTTGTATACTTCAATCAAATCACCATTCACTCTTCTAAACTCCAGTAGAAACAGGCCCAGTCTGTCCAACCTTTCCTCATGAGACAACCCACTCATTCCAGGTATCAATCTAGTAAACCTCCTTTGAACTGCCTCCAATGCATTTACATCCTTCCTTAAAAAAGGAGACCAAAACTGCACACAGTATTCGAGGTGTGGTCTCACCAATGCCCTGTATAACTGAAGCATAACATCCTTACTTTTATGTTCAATCCCTCTTGTAATAAAGGATAGCATTCTGTTAGCCGCCTTAATTACTTGCAGTACCTGCTACTAACTTTTTGTGACTCATGTACTGGAACACCTAGATCTCTCTGCATGTCAGAATTATGCAGGCGTTCTCCATTTAAGTAATACTCTGCTTTTTTTGTTCTTCCTGCTAAAGTGAACAACTTCACATGCTTCACTTTTCCCATATTAAACTTCATTTGCCAGATGTTTGTCCACTCACTCAACCTATCTATGTCCATCTACAACCTCATGTCCTCTTCACAACATACTTTCCTACCTATCTTTGTGTCATTTGCAAATTCAGCTACCATGTCTTCATTCCCTTCACATAAGTCATTGAAATAAATCATAAAAAGTTGAGGCTCTAGTACAGACTCCTGTGGGACTCCACTCTTCACATCCTTCCAATCCTGCATACTCTGCCAGCCAGCCAATGTTCTATCCATGCTATTATGTTACCCACTACACCATGCACTTTTACTTTCCGTAAAGAATTTTGAAGGCACCTTATCAAATGTCTTCTGGAAATCCAAGTACAGTATCCCTACAGGCTCCCCTTTACCCAATGTGCATGTTACTCCTTCAAAAAACTTCAATAAATTGGTTAAACATTGGTTCCTTTCACAAAACCATGCTGACGCTTCCCTATTGCCTTGAGCTTTTCTAAATGCCCAGCTATAACCTCTTTAATGATCGATTCTAATAACTTCCCCACGACAGGTGTCAAGTTAACTGGCCTATAGTTTCCTGTTTTCTGCCTCCCCACTTTCTTGAACAGAGGGGTTATATTTGCTACTTTTCAATCAGATGGAACCTTTCCAGAACCAAGAGAATTTTGGAAAATTAACACCAGCGCATCAACTACCTTATCTGCCACCTCTTTTAAGACCCTAGGATGTAGTCCATCGGGACCTGGAGACTTGCCAGCTTGCAGCTCCATCAATTTGCTCTGTACCATTTCCATAGTGATTTCAATTTCACCAAGTTCCTTCCCCCCATTCACCTCCTAATTTGCAGCTATTACTGGAATGTTTTTTGTATGCTCTATAATGAACACAGAAGCAAAATATTTAAAACAAAAACAAAAATACCTGGTCTGGCAGCATCTGTGGAGAGGAGCACAGTTAACGTTTCAAGTCCGAATGACCCTTCAACAGAACTAAGTAAAAATAGAAAAGAGGTGAAATGCTCTCATGCCCACATGTCTGTCCTTGGCTTGCTGCATTGTTCCAGTGAAGTTCAACGCAAATTGGAGGAACAGCACCTCATCTTCCGACTAGGCACTTTACAGCCTTCCGGACTGAATACTGAGTTCAACAATTTTAGATCATGAACTCTTTCCTCCATCCCCACTCCATTTCCAATTTTCCCCCTCCTTTTTGTTTTTTCCAATAATTTATATAGATTTTTCTTTTCCCACCTACTTCCATTATTTTTAAGTGTATTTCCATCCATTGTTTTATCTCTACCTTTTACCTATTTCGATCCCTTCCCCCCACCCCACCCCCACTAGGGCTATCTGTACCTTGCTCGTCCTGCTTTCTACCCTTAATTAGCACAGTCCTTTAGATAATATCACTACCTTCAACACCTCTTTGTCCTTTTGTCTGTGACATCTTTTGGTTATCTCCACCTATCACTTGCCGTCTATCCAGCTCTTCTTGTCCCACCCCCACCTCCCCCTTAAACCAACTTATATTTCACCTCTTTTCTTTTTTTACTTAGTTCTGTTGAAGGGTCATTCGGACTCGAAACGTTAACTGTGCTCCTCTCCACAGATGCTCCCAGACCTGCTGAGTTTTTCCAGGTATTTTTGTTTTTGTTTTGGATTTCCAGCGTCCGCAGTTTTTTGCTTTTATCAGAAGCAAAATATTTCTTCATTCCTTCCGCCATTTCCTTATTATCTACTATTAACTCCCCACTGTTACTCTCTGGAGGACCAACACTCACTTTGCTTACTCTTTTCCCTTTTAAATACCTGTAGAAACTCTTGCTATCCGTTTTAACATTTCTAGCTAGCTTCCTTTCATACTCTGATTTCTTTCTCCTGATTAACCTTTTAGTTATTCTCTACCATTCTTTATATTCTGTCCAATCATCTGTCCTGCCACTCATCTTTGCAGAGTTGTATGCTTTTTCCTTAAGTTTGATGCTTTCCTTAATGTCTTTAGTTAACCACGGATGGTGGGTCCTCACCTTAGAATTTTTCTTTATGGTAGGAATGTACTTATTCTGAATACTCTGAAATATCTCCTTAAATGTCTGCCATTGCTTCTCTATTGATTTATCCTCTAGCTTAGTTTCCCAGTTCACTTCAGCTAGTCTAGCTTTCATCCCCACATAGTTGCACTTATTTAAGTTTAAGATACTGGTCTAAGACCTGCTTTTCTCTCTTTCAAACTGGATGTAAAATTCAGTGATATTGTGGTTGCTACTACCAAGGGTTCCTTTACTCTGAGGTCATTAATTAATCCTGTCACGTTACACAATACCAAGTCTAATATAACCTGCTGTCTGGTTGCTTCCAGAACAACGCTGCTCTAAGAAACTATCTCGAAAGCATTTAAGAACTGCTCATCCAGGCTACTACTGCCAATCTGATTTTTCCAGTTTATGTGTAGATTAAAATCAGCCATGATTATAGCCGTCCCTTTATCACAAGCACATAATATTTTCTCTTGAATACTTTGTCCTATACTATGACTACTGTTAGGGGGCCTGTAGACCACTCCCACTAATGATTTTTTTCCCCCTACTATTCCTCATCTTTACCCAAACCGATTCTACATCCTAATCTCCTGAACCAAGGTCATCTCTAACTATTGCACCAATGCCCTCTTTGATTAACAGTGCTACCCCTCTACCTTTACCCAGCTTCCTATTCTTGTTGAATGTCATGTACCCTTCAATATTATGGACCCAATCTTTGTCATCCTGCAGCCATGTCTGCGTAATTGCTAGCAGATCAAATTTATTTACTTCAATGTGGGCCATCCATTCATTTACTTTGTTATGAATGCTACGTGCATTCAGATAGAGAGCCTTCAGTTTTATCTTTTTGTTACCTTTGTAACATCTAGTCTTAACTGTTCATGTATTCTTAGGTTTTTTTTCTCTGTCCCTTCCTACTATTCTCTGACCCTCATTTCTCATATTACTATTTTGCTCTCCTGTCTTGACTCTACACCTTGAATTGCTTAATCTTAATCTTGATCCCTTAGCCCTCTTGTTTAGTTTAAAGCCCTCTATACTTCTCTAGTTATGCTTTTTGCGAGGACACTTGTCCCAGCATGGTTCAGGTGTAAACTGTCCCAAGGGTACAGCCCCCACTTTCCCCAGTACTGATGCCAAAGCCGCACAAATCGGAACCCACTTCTCCCACACCAGTCTTGAGCCACGCATTCATCTCTCTAATCTTATTGGCCCTATGCTAATGTGCACATGGCTCAGGTAATAATAATTTTGTATCTAGCTACTCATACTGACTTTGCAGAACCTCTTTCCTAGTTCTACCTACGTCATTGCTACCTATATGGACCCCGACAACTGGATCCACCTCCTCCCAATGCAAGTTCCTCTCCAGCCCTGAGAAGATGTCCTGAACCCTGGCACTGGGCAGGCAACATAGCCATCTAGATTCTCACTCTTTCCTGCAGAGAACAGTTTCAATCCCCCTCACTATACTATCCCCTACTACCACTACATTCCTTTTTGCTCCTCCTGCTTGAATGACTTCCTGTACCACAGTGCCATGGCCAGCCAGCTCATCCATCTTGCTAACTTCGCATTCATTCACATAGATTGTGAACACCTCAAACCTGTTTGACGATTGCAAAGTCTGAGGCTCCTCCAATATTGTCTATTCGGTCCCATTACTTGCCTCACTGACAGTCACATCATCCTGTCCCTCGCTGCTGGCCAAAACAGATGACTCTATACTAAGAGGTGTGACCCTCTTCTGGAACAAACTATCCAGGTATTTCTCTCCCTCCCTTATGTTGCGCAGTATCTGCATTTCAGCTTCCAGATCAATAATCCTGATCCAGAATTCCTCAAGCTGCTTACACTTCCTGCAGACATGTTTGACATGGATCACCTTGGCGTCCAAAAGCTCCCACTTCTCACAGTTGCAACATAACTGTCCTGATATTCTAACTTATGTTATTTGATTTACTTTAATTACTTTCTTCCGATGTATGCTACAGCTGAGTCTATTGAATGCTAGTACCGCTGACAACTAAGGGTATATGCTTCCTAAGTACAAGGTATGTCTTCGCGCTCTTTTATCCTGTGTCTCTGCCATTCTCCTTGTACTCTTTTACCCTGTATCTCCGCTGCTTTCCTCGCGCTCTTTAATCCTGTGTCTCCGCTCTCCTTGCGCTTTTATCCTGTTTCTGCTCTCCTCTCGCTCTTTTATCCTGTGTCTCCGCCGCTCTCCTCGTGCTCTTTTATCCTGTGTCTCCGCCGCTTTCCTCGTGCTCTTTTATCCTGTTTCCGCTCTCCTCTCGCTCCTTTATCCTGTTTCCACTCTCCTCATGCTCTTATATCCTGTGTCTCCACTCTCCTCATGCTCTTTTATCCTGTTTCCGCTCTCCTCATGCTCTTTTATCCTGTGTCTCCACTCTCCTCATGCTCTTTTATCCTGTTTCCGCTCTCCTCATGCTCTTTTATCCTGTGTCTCCACTCTCCTCATGCTCTTTTATCCTGTGTCTCCGCTCTCCTCGTGCTCTTTTATCCTGTGTTTCCACTCTCCTCGCGCTCTTTTATCCTGTGTCTCCACTCTCCTCATGCTCTTTTATCCTGTTTCCGCTCTCCTCATGCTCTTTCATCCCGTGTCTCTGCTCTCCTCGTGCTCTTTTATCCTGTGTCTCCACTCTCCTCGTGCTCTTTTATCCTGTGTCTCTGCTCTCCTCGTGCTCTTTTATCCTGTGTCTCTGCTCTCCTCGTGCTCTTTTATCCTGTGTCTCTGCTCTACTCGTGCTCTTTTATCCTGTGTCTCTGCTCTCCTTGCGCTCTTTTATCCTGATCCCAAGCTAGTTTCACCACTCCGCAGCAGCACAAGCAAATCTCAATGCGAGGATATTAGTCCCAGTCCTGTTTAAGGTGTAACCCATCCATCCTTTACAGGTCCAACCTGCCCCAGAACCAGTCCCAATGCCTTAGAAATCTGATGCCCTCTCTCCTGCATCAAATCTCCAGCCACGTGTTCAATCGGTCAATCTTCCTATTCCTATGCTCACTAGCATGTGGCTTTGAGAGATATCTGGAGATTACTAATCTTGAGGTCCTGCTTTTTAATTTTCCAGGGAGGCAACACACCATCATGCAGTCATGTTTACTGCGGCAGAAACGCCTGTCTGATCCCCTAACTATTGAATCCCCTATCACTATTGCTCTTCCACTCTTCCCTCCCCTCCTGTGCAGCTTGAGCCACCCACTTGGCTCTGGCTGCACTCCCCTGTGCAACCATCGCCCTCACCAGTATCCAAATTAATATGGAATGACCAGGGATAACCGCATAAGCGCATCAAATCAAATAATCATAATTAATCAACAATTAATAATTTGATACATCATGCTTCCTAATTAACCAACTCAAGGAGGCCAGTACACCAGTCCTAGGGAAATAAAGCAATGAAATTTCTGTCAACCATTAGGATAATTGAGCAGAAATTGAGACAACGTGAGTTCAAGCTTAAACGAGTAAGGGTGCAGAAACAGTTTAGATTTATTCCTTTATACAGAGGGCGATGAATGAGCAGGAAAAACTCAGGGAAGCATTTGGATAGAAAGAGTTGAAAAAACTTAAGGGAGTAAATATGGAGAAACTATTTCTACAGCAAGAGGGCCAGTATCCAGAGAGCACTGATTAAAGGCAACTGCCAAAAGAGCCAGAGGGGAGATGAAACATTTTTAATGCATAATAAGTTGTTTTTGAAATAGAATTGGATAAATACTTGAAAGACGGAAATGGGAAAGAGCAGGGACAAGGGATTAATTGGACTGTTCTTTCAAAGAACTGGGTCTCGGGATTACTAGTCCAACAACAATACCATTACGCCTTTGCCTCCAACTCCAGCTTTTTTTTAATATTCATTCATGGGATGCAGATGTCGCTGCCTAGACCAGCATTTATTGCCCATCCCTCATTGCCCTCGAAAAGATGGCACCGTGCTCCTTCTTCAACCGTTACAGTCCATGTGCTGTAGGAACACCAATGATGCTGTTAAGAAGGGAATTCTAGGACTTTGACCTAGTGACAGTGAAGGAACGGTGATGTAGTTTCAAGTCAGGATGGTGTGTGACATGGAGGGAAACTTGCTGGTGGTGGTGTTCCTATGCATCTTCTGGCCTTGTCTTTCTAGGTGGTAGAGGTTGTGGGTTTGGAAGGTACTGTCGAAGGAATGTGGTAATGAACTGTTCTCAGTTTCATTCCTAGCTGGGTTGCTGAACATCCATGTAGTATAAGGATCTGGCACCATATTGGGTTAATGTGGGACTGAGACAGTACCACCCACACAGTGATGTAAGAGAACACGTGACCTGCACCCAGGGGTCAGTCTAGTGTTGGACAGAGCTGTGTGTGCAAGCAAGCGTGGAGACAGGTCCTAGCTTGAACCCTTTACTGTATATATGTACACAGTTCTTGTAGTTAATAAATACATACAGTAAACCTACTTAAGACTATGAAGACTTCATTAAGACCTACCAATTGGTATCCAACATCCTACAGTACGGCAGCAGTGAATGGAAAAACCCAAAACATCACAGAAACTGCAGAGAAAAACTTAAATCCTGCAAGACTAAAGAAAAATTAGAAGAAGCATTCTGACCTGAAGAAAACCTTGAGAAGCAGACACACAGAGGAAAATCACCAGGAAAAAAAACTCCAAAGAAAGGCTTGGAAGCTGAAGGCAGAAATTTAAAATTCCTCATTGCAGCAGAATACTCCATAGGATCTCTTGGAAGTTCAGCTTAAATTCCCAGAATGCAGAGCCAGCAGACCTAGCAGGGGTGAGCTAAAACTTTTAAATTCCACGATATAGCAAGTCTTGAGAAACTTTTAAATAGTTCAGTGGTCAGAAATTGCCATTTAAAAACTCCATTGGAAAAACTAGATTCCCGAGTTGGTGCCTGAGCATGTGGTGTCTAAGCTCGTTCCAAACAGAAAAAAATGAATTAATTCGGAAGAATTGCAACTAAAAAATCAGCTTTTAAGACCAGCAAATGCCAGGATTCGACATTTTCATGACACTAAAGCCAGCATTGAAATGGAGCAGTCTGCAGCTGGTCAATCAAAGCAGCCATTGTTTAAAATTTTTTCAAGGCTGAGCGTCAGCTCCATTACAGCTGGAGCCCACCAAAACCTGCAAATGCGGGTAAACCCTTTGTCTTCAGGGTTCGCTTGCACACGAACAGGGGAGACCTCATCGTGAGTGAGACACAGCCAGCGTGAGTGCGGGTATTGGCAATTTGGTGCGTAGTGGGAATTTGGTGCATACAGGAAGAGGTGCTCTTTGCATTTTTTTCTTTGCTATCCAGCTTCTTAAATCTTCAGAGAGTGGTCTTACCCTGTGCAGCAATAGAGGCTACAAGGGAAAGGAATGACTGGTAAGTAGTGGGTAAGGTCGGGAAAGTATTTACAACTTTCATTGCTTACAGTTTAAGGTCTTTTGGTGGTTTATAGTTTGTATATTCTGTGGTAACGCGGATCAGGAAAGAAGGGCCCTAGAGTAATTGGTTTAAAAGTTTTAATTTAAAGAGATAAGTCATGGCAGGAGAGCTCAAACCCGTGGCATGCTCCTTGTGGGAAGCCGGGAATGTTTCCAGTGCCCAGGACCAGCATGTGTGCAGGAAGTGTGTCCAACTGCAGCTCCTGGAAGCTTGGGTTTCAGAGCTGGAACGGCAGCTGGGACACTGGAGCATCCGTGAGTCTGAGAGCATCGTGGATAGCACGTTTAGAGAGGTGGTCACACCGCAGATGAAGGGATTTGAGGAAGGAAGGGAATGGGTGACCACCAGGCAGTCCAAGGGAAACAGGCAGGTAGTTCAGGAGTCTCCTGGGGTCCCGCTTGCAAATCGGTATTCCATTTTGGAGGCTGATGAGGGTGTTGGTTCCTCCAGGGAGTGCAGACAGAGCCAAGCTTCTGGCACCACAAGCAGCCTGTCTATACAGGGGGGGTAGGGGGGCAGGAAGAGCAATAGTAATAGGGGATTCTATAGTCAGGGGAACAGATAGGCGCTACTGTGGCCATCAACGTGACTCCAGGATGGTGTGTTGCCTCCCTGGTGGCAGGGTCTGGGATGTCAATGAACGGCTGCGGGGCATCCTGAAGGGGGAGGGTGATAAGACAGAGGTTATGGTACATGTTGGTACCAATGACATAGGTAGAAAGAGGGATGAGGTCTTGCATCAAGAATTCAGGGAGTTAGGCAGTAGACTAAAAAGCAAGACCTTTCGGGTTGTAATCTCCGGATTACTCCCAGTGCCACGTGCTAGCGAGCTCAGAAATAGAAGAATAGCGCAGATGAATACGTGGCTTAAGAGTTGGTGCAGGAGGGAGGGTTTTAGATTCCTGGATCACTGGGACCGTTTCTGGGGAAGGACCTGTACAAGCGGGACGGTCCACATCTCAACCAGAGTGGGACTAACATCCTTGCGGGCGGGTTTGCTAGTGATGTTGGGAGGAATTTAAACTAATTCGGCATGGGGAGGGGGACACAGAATGTTAGCAGAATAGGGACACATCATAATACAGTAAAACAATCAACTCAGAGGGAGTACAGCTGCATTAAGTTTCAAGGGAGTAAGGCAAGGCTGGATGGCCTCTACTTTAATGCCAGGAGTATTACAGTTAAAACGGATGAGTTAAGGGTGAGGATTGACATGTGGAATTGTGATATAGTAGCCATCATTGAGACATGGTTGAGGGAGGGGCAGGATTGGCAGCTCATCATTCTGGGATATAGAATCTTCAGGCGAGACAGAGGAGGGGGTAAAAGAGGAGGAGGCATTGCATTATTAGTTAAGGAGTTGGTTACTGCAGTAAGGGGAGATGATATCTTGGAGGGGGCATTGAATGAAGCTTTGTGGGTAGAGCTTAGGAATAAAAAAGGGGCAGCCACATTGTTAGGTGTTTATTATAGGCCCCCAGATAGTCAGCAGGAAATTGAGGAGCAAATATGTGCACGATTTGCGGAGGTGTGTAGAAACATTAACAATAGGGTAATTATATTAGGTGATTTCAACTTTCCCAATATTAATTGGGATAGACATAGTGTTAAGGGCTTGGATGGAGTGGATTTCTTGAAATGTGTACAGGAGAACTTTTTAGGTCAATATGTAGAGGGTCCAACAAGGGATGGCACAGTGCTGGACCTAATTCTCGGGAATGAAGCTGGACAGGTGGCTGAGGTGATGGTGGGGGAGCATTTTAGTTATAGCGACCACAACATGGTACAACTTAAGCTTGTTATGGACAAAGAAATAGACAAGTTGCAAAAAAATGTTTTGGATTGGAGGAGAGTGGATTTTAGTAAAATAAGGCAGGATCTGGCCAAGGTAGATTGGGATCAGCTACTTGTGGGGAAATCTACAGAGGAGCAGTGGGGGTCGTTCAAAAAGGAAATGGGGAGGGTACAGGGTCAACATGTTCCCTCTAGGGTGATAGGAAGGAGTAACAAGCCCAGAGAACCATGGATGAACAGAGATATTCAGGATATGATGAAAAGGAAAAGAGAGGCTTTTAGCAGGTACAAGGGGAGCAGATCAGCAGAGGCATTAGTGGAGAACAGAAAGTGCAGGGTGGATCTTAAGAAAGCAATTAGGAGAGCAAAGAGGGGATATGAGAAAGCTCTGGCTGGTAAAAGTAGGGAAAATCCCAAGATATTCTATAAGTATATCGATGGGAAGAGGATAACCAGAGAAAGAGTAGGGCCCATTGGGGACCAAGGGGGCAATCTATGGGTGGAGCCAGAGGACATCGGTAGAGTGTTGAATGAATACTTCATATCCATCTTCACCCAAGAGAATGAGGATGAAGGTATCGAACTTGGGGAGAGAAACTGTGAGGTTCTTGAGCAAATTGATATAGTGAGTGACAAGGTATTGGAGGTGTTGGCAGGCTTAAAAGTGGACAAATCTCCAGGTCCGGATGATTTGTGTCCCAGACTGCTGAGGGAGGCAAGGGAGGAGATCGCAGGGGCTCTGACCCAAAATTTTAATTCCTCTCTGGCCACAGGGGAGGTGTCAGAGGACTGGAGAACAGCTAATGTGGTTCTGCTATTTAAGTAGGGTTGTAGAGATAAGCCAGGGAACTACAGGCCAGTGAGTCTCACGTCAGTGGTCGGGAAACTATTGGAGAAAATTCTGGAGAGAATCTATCTCCACTTGGAGAGGCTTGATCAGGAATGTGAGGAAAAACTTTTTTTACCCAGAGGGTGGTGATGGTCTGGAATGTGCTGCCTGGGAGGCTCGTGGAGGCAGGTTGCCTCACATCTTATAAAAAGTACCTGGATGAGCACTTGGCACGTCATAACATTCAAGGCTATGGGCCAAGTGCTGGTAAATGGGATTAGGTAGGTAGGTCAGGTGCTTCTCACGTGTCAGTGCACACTTGATGGCCCGAAAGGCCTCTTCTGCACTGTGAAATTCTGTGATCCTGTGAATGGCGACACCATCTTGAATTTCAGCAACTTCTTAAAGCTGAACCTACACTTTAAAATTTTTTAACCATGGATCAGAAATCTACTCTTCCAGCACAATTTGGACTTATCCAAGGTCCAGATCAATCACATAATTGGGGACTTTGGAGAAAAAGATTTTCAGATACACAAACAAAAATACCTGGAAAAACTCAGCAGGTCTGACAGCATCTGCGGAGAGGAATACAGTTGATGTTTCGAGTCCATATGACTCTTCATCAGAACTAAGGAAATAGAGAAATGAGGTGAAATATATGATGGTAGAGGGGGGTGGGACAGGTAGAACTGGATAGGGAGCCAGTGATAGGTGGAGGCAAAGAGAGATTGCCAAAGATGTCAAAGACAAAAGGACAAAGGGTTGTTGACGATGGTGATATTATCTAAGGAATGTGCTAATGGGGACACTAAGGGTAGCAAGCAGGACCAGCTTGTGGCAGATGGCCCTAGTGGGGGTGGGGTGGGGGGAAGGGATCGAAATGGGCTAAAAGGTGGAGATAAAACAATAGATTGAAATAAATTTAAAAATAGGTGGGAAAAGAAAAATATTTTTTTTTAAATTATAAACTATTGGAAAAAGGGGGATCAGAAAAGGGGTGGGAATGGAGGAGAGAGTTCATGATCTGAAATTGTTGAGCTCAATATTAAGTCCGGAAGGACTTAACAACACCCCTTTTCAACTCTCAGACGTGCTGCAAGTGAAGGAAGATCTAACCCTCAAGAAAGCTATCCAGATTGTTAGGCAGTCTGAACTCCGTATGCAGCACAGGTCCATTTTATGAGGAGAAGGTAAACTGTGGTACAAAGGAAACCCCACAGTCCAGTTAGTTAAACTGCACAGAAACAGGGACACTCCAGGCCAAGGGAAACAGTACCCTAACAGACCAGTAGAGCAGCCATGCCAGCACTGTGGAGCAAGGCACCCCCAAAGGCGAGATCAGTGTCCTGTAATTTCATTCCAATGCTTTCAATGTAACAGAATTGGGCACCGGCAAACTGTGCAAGGCTAAAACATCTAAATGCACAGAAGACGCAAAGATTATTCATTAAGGAAGACATACTAGCCATGCTTCTTGGCTGAGGTCAAAGATCCTGGATTTTCATTTTGGAATGCAGACATTTCGGTTAATGGCCATTTCACAAGCTTTAAATTCGATATGGGAGCCAGTGGACAAAGAACCACGGTTGAGACACCTCTGGCTTCGAACAACAGACACAGCACTCTATGGGCCTGGAGGAATCCGACTTCTGGTCATAGACATGATTCTGGAACCACCGAGGTATAGCGGCAAACAAATCTTCGAACTGATGTCATCCGTATCCAGTCTTTTTCACTCTTGAGTAGAGACGCCTGTGTAGCCCTAAATTTCCTCAACACAGCAGAAGATGTCAAGACAACCACTGTGTAAATTATACAGAACTGCAAGTTCCCGGGACCTCAAACAAGAAAGAATATTCTGACTGGGACTTGAGCTCTGAACTGTCTTCTCTCTTTACAGATCAGGTTTGTCCATTTTCGTTACAGATGCCGGAAAGCCGTCATTGGTCAGACCAGCCACCACTCAGATGGTTATCATGACGCCTCCAGTGGAGGATAGACAAGAGAGCAATAACCGACCAGAAGAGCCTCAACCTCTGGCTCCAATAACTGTTGATGAGGTCAACACTGCGGCCTCAGAGCAAACGCTGCAACTCTCCCAGCCAGCATGATAGTGCCACAGACAATGCTGGAACCAAGTGCCGGCCGTCCATCCCCAACCGCACATCACACAGCCAAATATAAAGGTGAACTTATTGAAAAAACACATCCTCATAACAGGAAAAGCCATCTTCCGTCACAGAGGACATGACAACAACCCCCATGATGAAGGAAGAAGAGGAAAACAAAACGACACAACGTTCATCCAACCCACAAGAAACAGGATGGAAAAAAAATATTACCTATCACCACAACTGCCAAATCGACAAAGAGCAGTTCAATACCAAGGAATGGAAAAAGAGGATAAAAAGATACCCAGATGCCAGAACCTCCAAATCAACAGAGTTTACCTGCAATGACAGAGCCCACCACTCTTTCAAAAGCATTACAAATGAGATATGGAAGGGGCCTCCAGACCGCCTGAATTATGAGCACAGAGACTTGAAGGGGGGAGATGGAGTAGTAATAACAATGTAAATACATGGGGTAAAGTAGAATAATTGAAAATAAAGACTTGAGGGTAGGTGTAGTTTAAGGGACTGGCATATATAGGGTTAACGCAGGACTGAGTAATATTGCACTCACAGTGATGTAAGAGAACACATGATCCAAACCTGGCAGTCAGTCTAGTGTTGGGCAGAGAGCCATGTGTAGTTAGTAAAATACATAGTTAACCTACTTAAGACTATGAAGACTTTATTAAGATCTACCGAATGGTATCCAACACCCTACAGCTGCAACAATCCAAGATGCTTTTTGTTTTTAAAAATGTCAAATCCGCAAAATATTTATACTATTTTTCTATCTCTGTGAACGTTTTCCAGCAGCAGAAATTAGTCAGAATTTACAGCTATGGTTTGACTTTTCAGTCACTGAAATGTCTTACAAATCTTACGAAGAGCGAGGTCACTTTTTTTTTGTGTTTCAAAACATGTCCAAACCCGTGAAGACCAGCTCAAATATGGTCATGGCCAACCAGAAATTTCTCCAGAATAGTTTGGTTTGCAGGGTTTGATGGACACAACTAAGAGATTAAACTAAAGACAGAAAATGCCAGCAATGCTCAGCAGGTCTGTTTGTGGACAGGGAAATAGTTAAATTTCAGGTTGCTGACCTGGGAAAAATTAAAGATGTAGTAGGTGTTAAGCAAGTGAAAGGGGAGAGGGGTGGGGGGAGGTTGGGCAAAGAACAGAGGGGAAGGTCTCCCATAGTGTTTAAGGCAGGAGAGATTAAATGACAAGAGTTGATAGTGCAAACTCAAAGAGAGTGGTAATGGAACAAGAAACAGAAGATGAGTCTAGAGGATATGTGAATGGCGAATCATGAACAGTTGCCAGGGTGGGTCACGGCTTATTTGGTAGCACACTCAACTTTAGGTTTGAGTCTGACTTCAGTGCAAAAATCAAAGCTAATATTCCAATGCAGTGCTGAGGCAGTATGATATGCTGTCTCTTGGATAACATGTTAAACCAAGGTCCAGTCTGCCCTCTCAGAGGGATGCTTTAGCTCCATTTTGAAGAAGAGCAGGGGCGTTTTCTCCAGTGATGATAAAGGAACATAAGAAATGGGAACAGGAGCAGACCAACGGTCCATCAGGCCTACTCAATTCGATCATGGCTGATCTTGGGCTTCAACTCCATTTTCCCTCCATGTCCCATATCCTTTAATTCCCTGAGACACCAAAAAAATCTATTTCATCCTTAAATGTACTCAGCGATGGAAACCCACTGGGGCTGAGAATTCCAAAGATTCGTAACCCTGAGTGAAGAAATTTCTCACCTCAATCCTAAATGATCGGCCCCTTAACCTAAGGCCATGCCCTGTGTTTTAGATTCCCCGTGGAAACAATCTCGCAGCACCTACCCTTTCAAGCCCCTTCAGAATCTTGTACGTTCAATGAGATTGCCTGTCATTCTTCTACCTTCAGAGATTATAAACCCAATTTACTCAGTCTCTCATCATTGGACATAACCAGCAAGTCTGGTAACATGTGTGGAGAGAAGTAATTGACCTTTTATTTCAATTTTCCAGATTCTGCAGTATTTTGATTTTGTATCTGGGCCTCAATGAACATCACAAAAGCAGATTATCTGCTCATTATCACATTGCTGTTTGTGGGATCTTATTGTTCTTAAATTGGCTGCCAAATTTCCTACATTACAACAATGACTCCATTTCATTGGCTGTAAAGTACTTTGGGACAGCCAATGGCTGTGAAAGGTGCTGTGAAATTCAGGGTCACACTTGTGGACTGAACGGAGGTGTTCTACAAAGTGGTTACACACAGTCTGAATTTAGTCTCCCAGTGTCGAGGAAACTGCATGAGGCAATGAATACTGTCATGAAAATATAATAATTCTCATATTCTTATTTTGATTTATTGTAAAAATGGGTTAATAGCAGAGTTTGGATAGTTTGTGGGGGGGGGACAGGTTTTAATTGAATTGGAGACAGCTGGACTGGAGGCTTTGAGTTATCAATAAAGATGATAGGTTTGAAATGCTAAGTACATATACATGGCTGAAGTTTTAGAATGTGAGGTGTAAGGAAAATTTGCATTTATGGGTAAATTAGGTTAGCTTGAATTTCAAAGAGATGATAAGTTACCACACATAGCCAGAAGCTATGCCAAAAACTGTGTTTATTTTTCCCAAAGGTTACTGCTAAAAATGAGTAATATGAAAGATTTATATTCTGAGAAAAGTAAAGTTGCAAAGACATATGGGAACAATGGAATTTACATTAAAAAGGGAGAAACATGTATAAAGGAGATGAAGCTATGTGTCAGAAGAAGGCATTCTAAGATCTAACACAAGTGTGAAAAGCCTACAGCCTCTGTATCAAGTTGCTGTCTACAGGAATTGAAGCTGAGAAAACTCACTTTGAATTTGACTGTCAAAGGTACTATGTTGCTTTGTCTGGGTCTGTTTAAATCTATTTATTTTTACCGTTACCTGGAAGTGTAACTGGCAGCCAAATTAATTGGGGGTTTTAGGAGTTAGAGTAGTAATTTGTAGACCTATGTATGTGCTTGAAATCTTTTCTTTTGTTAATAAATGTTTAATTTAATTCTGTAAAAAAATCTAAGTCTTGGTAGACTTATTACTACTGAGTTCAAGGCACGCATCTCAAAATAAAATACAAATTGCAAAATTGTTGTGATATGATCAAGTTCTCTGGTGGATTTGATCTGCCTGGCACGCATCATTTGTTGCATCATAACAATACAGTATACTAAATTGAAAGTACAAGTAAATTGTCGATCATCCAGCTGGATGAAGTAGTTGGGGCCTTGGATGGTTCAAAGGGAAGAGACAAAAGGGCAGGTGTTGCATCTTTCATGCAGGGAAGGTGCTGTGGGAAGGGGATGGGGTATTAGGGATGATTGAGGAGTGAACAGGATAAAGCAACAACTTCCCTCAGAAAGATGGAAGGGAAGATTTATTTGGTTAAAAGCAAAAAGTTCTGTTGAAGAGTCATGCGGACTCGAGGCGTTGGCTGTGTTCCTCTCCCCAGATGCAGCTGGACCTGCTGAGTTTTTCCAGGTAGTTTTGTTTTTGTTTAAGATTTATTTGGTGTTGGCAATTGGCATCATGTTGGAAGTAGCAGAACTTTTGTCATTTAATTGCTCTTGTCCTCCACCCTAACACAGACCTTTCCTCTTTTGTTCTTTTTCCCACGTTTCACTTGCTTAAAACCTGTGACATTTCTAACTTTTTCAGTTGATGAGCAGTCACTGACCTGAATGTTAACTCTGATTCCCTTCTCCACAGATGAGTATATCCTGCATTTTCTGTTTTTATTTCAGATTTGCAATATCCTCAGTATTTTTTTACTGGAAGAGGTGAACCTGGGGTGTGTTCAGTGGCTGTGTTTTCTTTTCACAAAGAACTGCTTTATCTGATTTTTTTTCTCTCTGATAAGGAAAGTCAGTACAAACCTTTATCGCCTTGTGGCTAACCTCTCTGTCGAGGAAGAGGTTACGTTTTCGAATGACGCCTGTCAGTCAGTCGGTCGGTTGGTCGATCGGACACTACCTAAACCTTCTCCACCAGGGGTTTTTTTTGGCGCCGCCATTTTGTGGTGGCAGTTAAAGAAGGTGCTGCGAGAGCGGCCCGGATCAGCCAATCAGCGAGCGGCACGGCCGTTCAAACTCATCCCTCTGGACCAATGAGGGATCTTGGCGCCTGAGGGGAGCTCGCGAGCTGTGGCGGTGGAAAACAAGAGCGTTGGTATTTTTTAAAAAAAACCGCCTTTTAGTCCGCACGAGAAAACTTTATTTTTTCTTGAAGGAAAGACTTCAAAATTTAAGGTAAGATACCGTTTTCCGTCATGTTCTGAGGTAAAGACGGTGGGTTTGGAAGCAAGATTTATTGTTTTTCAAACTTGTTTTTATTTGACGTTTTGAGAGGCCGGGGGGGTGGACGACGTGTTTCCTCCTGTCAAGCTGCTTCTTCGCACGGTGGGTGGAAATAAATAAAGTTACGCGTAAAAAAAAGTTAAGCTAACGGATGTCTTCTGGTTTTGTGTATAAAGATGCTTGTCGAGTTTTAATTCCTCCCGTTTTGCGGTAGCTGTCGGATTTAGGTGTTTTTGATCAAATTTCCTCCTCGTGAGCCGCGAGACTCCAGTAAAGTTTTTAAAATCCTGACTTCTCCCTCCAGTTTGAGCGTCAGAATTAAATGCATTCGCCATTTATATCCGACTTGCGCTTTCCATTTTGGTTGAAAACTTCTGCTGAAATATATATACCTATCTCGATGTCTGTGCATTTTTTCCCCAAATGTTGCAAGCGAGTGATCTGAGAAAAGCCGTTGGCCTCTTCTTCCCTGTTTAGAAACTTTTTATTCTGGATTTCTCCTTTTTGTTGTTGTTGTTGTTTGTATTAAACGCGGATTTACCTTGTGTTTATTTTCGGTGGTTTTTGGGCAGTAATTCTCCCCTCGGCTGCCAGATAACAAGTGTATGGGGAGGCACTTCCTGTGCTTCCAGCTGTCTGTCACTCAACAATAAGCAATTAAACCCCCCCCTCACTCACTCACTCACTAACTATTTCATTTCCCTACTGTTTAGCAAAGTTTCATTTCAAAATTTGTTTCAAACAGATTTTTCAAAAGATTGTAATTGAGAAACGAGCCTTTTTATTTGTGATCGACCTTTGTGTGAAGAGTTCATTTGTTTAAAAAAATATATATTTTTTTTGATGTCAGGGAAATGATGGAGTCAAAACCAGGTAAAATTTAATTGCTACCTTTTGATTGTAGGATTTGTTCACCGGAATCCGCTTTCCTATTCTAGTTTTTTGGCAAATGTTTGCAGCTTTGTGGGAAGAAAAGCATAGTTGGTATGAGACTTCAACTGGTGCTGGGTTTCACTTTTGCCAAGGCTGTAATTAGTGTAAAAGAGCAGTTGGCGTTTGCGGCTAATACTTTGTGTTGCAGGGTTGCTTTGCTCCTCAACTTTATGCTGTTTCTACTGTCTTTGTGCACAGGCTGTGGTGTTTAAATCTGTTTGGCCTCATTAGTTGTTGTGTTGAAATTAAATATTGATGTATAATTTGCCCTTGTTTCTCATCTCTTTCCTGACCCACCCACCCCCCCACCCACCCACCCCACACCACCCCACACCACCCCACACCACCCCACCACACCACACAACAACACACCACAGTATCTTTCCAGTGCAGAAGGAGGCCTTTCAGCCCATCGAGTCTGCACTGGCTCGCTGAAAGAGCCTTCCACCTAGTCCCACTCCCCTACCTTATCCCCGTAACCTTGCACATTCTCTCCCTTCAGGTAGCAATCCAATTCCCTTTTGAATGCCTCGATCGAACCTGCCGCCGCCACCCTTTCAGGAAGTTTTCCACTATTTACCCTGTCCATACTCCTCAGGATCTTGAACAGACATGATGCGGCCCCTGCTGTTTTCCTGGTTCCTTGGCTAGCCTTGTGTCAAGGTTACGCTGGAGGCTCCATTGAATTTTATCCCCACAGTTTCTTCCAAACATGTTAAAGGACTATCAGGATATGCTATGATTTGGCATAAACCACGTTTGTGTCCAGTCTTCCCTGTTTGTAAAGTAATGTAATGAAATTGTTGTGACTGGGAAAATCTGTTTGAAATTTGGTATTCGTTCTGTTCTTCATAAAGGGATAAGTGAATGGAATGCATTAAATTGCATGAATTGCACCAAAAACAACTTCTACAATATCCAAGTGGCATGACTATGAACCCCTGACAGGGTAATGCCATGGGAGGTGATTAACTAATTGAATCCAAATAAAGATTTGTTGGTATGAGATGTTTGATATTGTCCACTTTAGATTTGGTTATGCATAGAAACTCATAAATGCTGATTGTTGTTACTTCTATAACACCATTAGCATAGTCAAAACACCCCACAGCACTTCACAGGACCATAATGAGACAAAATTTAGTTTCTCCTCTTTCAGGTACTCTGCCTTCCAAAATTCCTAACCCAGCCCTTCAGAACCTATCACCCTTTCTACTCTCTTGCCTCTGTCCCAGGCTTACCTCTCTCTTAGAAAAGCTCACCACTTCCTTTTATGCCTCATTTGGTATTCTCTGAAGGTCCCATCACAGCATTGATTGCTGCTTCTTCACAGGCAGTGGCCCAAACTGTCCAGCCCTACTCTCTCACCAGTCTTCCCCAGCATGCTGACTGGGGGCTGATCTTGCCAATCTCCTCCCTGCCCAGTTTACCTTTCCCAATACTGAACCTGTGAACTCTGCCAGTGGTCCAACCATCACCGCCCCTCTCTGCATTTTCACCCAGAATGTCTGTTCACTGGTGGATAAAAAAACCCTTACAATCCATGAGTTTATTGTGGATTATTGCATCAATATCACAGCCTTGATGGAAACCTGACCGAGGGGTGATGATACCATTCCTCCCCATCTGGCTATACCTTTCACCACTTGCCTTGCTCAGGCTGTTGCGGTGGTAGTGTGGCTCTTATAGTCAAATCTCAGATTGGTCTTCCCCCTTACTGCTTTGGCACTTTTGGGAGTATCTCACCTTGCTCCTTGCACCTCTCATTTAAAATCCTGATTTTCTACTGCCTGCTGAAGTACAATGCCAATTTTCGTAATGGGCTATCTTAACTGGTTTTCTCCTTCAGGCCTTGCACCAAGTGGCTTCTTAATTGAGGTGATTTTAACCTCCATCTTATTTCATCATATTATCTCCCGAGTTTACTGATGTTCCTAAATCTAACTCTTCATGTAAACTCCCCATCCCACCTGGCCTTGCTATTCCCATAGTAGCAATCACAGGTAAAGCCATCTCTGATCCATTAATCTCTGAGCTCAACTTTTCCAAGAGACCCATCTACTTTATACCCACTAAGCTACTGAGCGCTCACTCTCACTGTCTCCCCCCCTCTCTGTCTCTCCTCTCCCCCCCCTCTCTGTCTCTCCTCTCCCCCCCCCCTCTCTGTCTCTCCTCTCCCCCCCCTCTCTGTCTCTCCTCTCCCCCCCCTCCCTGTCTCTCCTCTCCCCCCCCCTCTCTGTCTCTCCTCTCCCCCCCCTCTCTGTCTCTCCTCTCCCCCCCCTCTCTGTCTCTCCTCTCCCCCCCCTCTCTGTCTCTCCTCTCCCCCCCCTCTCTGTCTCTCCTCTCCCCCCCCTCTCTGTCTCTCCTCTCCCCCCCCTCTCTGTCTCTCTCCCTCCCCTCCAAGAATTGTACTCAAACTTGCATCAACTGGATCCACTGCATCCACAGTGCTTCATGTTTGCCCAGTCTTGTGTTGCTAGATCTGTTTGAAATCTATCGTATTTAGCATAGTGGTAGTGTCACACAACACGACGGAGGGTGTCCTCAACGTGAAGACAGGACTTTGTCTCCACCAGGACTGTGCAGTAGTGTCATGCATAGATGTCTCTGCGGCAGGCAGGTTGGTGAGGATAAGGTCAAGTATGTTTTTCCCTCTTGTTGATCCCCTCAATACCTGCCGCAGTCCCAGTCTAGCAGCTATGTCTTTTAGGACTTGGCCAGCTCGTTCTGTAGTGGTGCTGCTGAGCCACTCTTGGTCCATCCTGTGCTTCCTCCAAGCCTCCCAAGTGGTGTTCAACATGGAGGAGTACTGATTCATCAGCTGAGGGGGTAATGTGGTAATCAGCATGTGGTTTCCTTGCCAATGTGCCTGGTGCCACGAGACTTTATGGGGTGAGAAGTCGATGTTGAAGATTCCCAGGGCAGCAGCTCCCTCCTGTACATTGCTTTGCTCTGCTTTTTTAAAATTCATTCATGTGTGTGGGCATCACTGGCTCGACCATCCCTAATTACCCTTGTTCAGAGGGCATTTAAGAGTCAACCACATTGCTGTGGGTCTGGAGTTACATGTAGACCAGACCAGGTAAGGACGGCAGATTTCCTTCCCTAAAGGGACATTAGTTTTATTGAATTCAACCCGGGCCCCCGGAGCATTACCCCGGGTCTCTAATCATGTGAC
The DNA here is from genome assembly GCF_964194155.1 of Cetorhinus maximus. Classification (NCBI taxonomy): domain Eukaryota; kingdom Metazoa; phylum Chordata; class Chondrichthyes; order Lamniformes; family Cetorhinidae; genus Cetorhinus; species Cetorhinus maximus. The sequence goes on from NC_135883.1 coordinate 173,560,340, forward strand.
AATACCACTCCGCCATTGCCTTCCCTGATTTGTAGTGGAGTTCCCCAGGGGCCAGTATTGGAACCCTTGCTTTTTCTGATATATATTAATGACCTAGACCTTGGTTTGCCGGGAACAATTTCTAAATTTGCGAATGATACAAAACTTGGAAGCATTGTAAATTGTGAGGAGGATAGTGTAGAACTTCAAAAGGACATAGACAAGTTTATGGAATAGATGGATAGGTGGCAGGTGAAGTTCAATGCGGAGAAATGTGAAGTGACACATTTTGTTAGGAAGAACATGGAGATTCAGTGAAATAAAGGGCACAACTCAAAGGGGATTCAGGAGCTGGGTGTATAAGTGCATAAATATTTGAAGGCGGCAGGACAGGTTGAGAGCAATTAATAAAGCATACAGTATCCTAGGCTTTATTAATAGGGGCATAGAGTACAAGAGCAAGGACGTTATGTTGAGCTTGTATTAGACACTAGTTACCCTCAGCTGGAGTACTGCTTACAGTTCTGGGCACTGCATTTTAGGAAGGATGTGAAGGCATTAGGGAGAGTGCAGAAGACGTTTACAAGAATGATTCCAGGGATGAGAAACTTCAGTTATGAAAATAGACTGGAGAAGTTGGGACTCTTTTGCTTGGAGAAAAGGAAGGCTGAGAGTGAGTATTCAAAATCACAAGGGGCCTGGACAGGGTACATGGGGGCAACAGTTTCCATTGACAGTAGGATCAAGAGCCAGGAGGCACAGATTTAAGGTGATTGGTTTAAAAAAAAAGCAAAAGCGATATGAGAAAAAAAAAAGTGGTTAGAGTCGGGAATTCACTGCCTGAGAGTATGGTGGAAGCTCATTCAATTGGGCATTCAAGAGGGAATTAGATGATTATTTCAAAAGAAACAAGTGCAGGGCTACAGGGGAAGGCAGGAGAATGGCACTAGGTGAAATGCTTATTCACTGAGCCAGTGCAGATGAGATGGGCCAAATGGCCGCCTTCCGTGTTGTAACAATTCTGTCATTGTGTATCACAATTACCTGTCTTTTTACTGCATTGATAATTTGCACTTTGCTGCATAAAATGTGTGTGTAGTAAAACAGACATCAACTTTTTTATATTAAGGTAATTTGTCCAGTGCAGCAATGCTGTGACCTGTGTTCTTTCAGATATTGTACTCTGCATTCTTCAGGAAGAAATGAATGCTATGATCAATAGCCAGACAGCCTTTATTTTCATGTTATCTCCTTGTCTGCCTACCACAAATGGACTAAAGTATACGTTCCCTTACAGAGAATGCCAGCCAAAACATTCTCAGATGGTGAAATGGTAATGGGCCGTTGGCCAGGTAGCCACCTGTACTATGAGGTACAAGTGACGGGTTACAACAAGAGCACCCAGCTGTATGCAGTCAAGTACAAGGATGGCACTGAGCTGGACCTGAAAGAAAGTGATGTCAAGGTAATGTTGGTGACTGAATACTTTTTAAGATATAAAGAAAATGTTCTTGGGTTATTGCATGCAGTTGTGCTGTAACTGTCTTTCATTTCAAATTCTTGTTCCTCCTACCCCCAGATTCTGTAAGTATGAAATACTTTGAGTAATGCAATTGTTTGTGTTTCATCATTTGAAGAGAATCTGGCCAACAATTAGTTCATCACTGTGCATGATACATTTACCTGCTGTGGAAAGTAGCCCTTCAGTGGATTTTATTTCCTTCTTTCTCCTCTTCTGCTGGCTTGGATCTCCTGTGCTGCTTACAACCTCTTGTATCACCTACCTGGGAATGTGCTGAAGCAGGCCCACAGTACTGTGGCTGGAAAATCAAAAGGCACGTGCTTTGATTATTAAACCTCTTTTGACAGGGAAAACAAAATTCTTTTGGAAAGAATCTGTAACAACAGGAAAACATTTTCGGTTTAACAAATCCATCCCTTTTTTGATCCCAATCATGCCAACCAACACCTATCAATTCCATCTCTATCCAGAATGGATATGGTTGGCACTTGAACCTATTTATACTGTTTGCTTCAATGGTCTTTTCTGATCTCTTGCACCTGCAAAAAGTTAATTGTGACTATCTCTTCCTTAATCCCTGCTTACTATCCATCAACTCCTTCAAATATTCCCCCCCCAAAATAAACCTTCTAAATTGCTTCCAGCATTTTCCTACAGCCAGTAAACTTGTTTATAATTTCTATCTTTCCATCAAAGCTAGTAGGCATTACAATCAGACAACCAGCAAAGAGCTCTTATGAGTTCAACAATTCAGTGGGGTTCTAAAAAATGATTGGGGAAACACATCTCTTTTTTGGAATCTTTATTTTTATTGTGGCTGTTAACTGGTGAATTTCTTGACTCTGTTCATTCTGTCCCAGTTGTCTAAAACAAACAGTGACTTGAGGTTGTTCAAGTGCTTTACTGATACCTATTCTTAAGATACAAAACCAGAAAAATGCTGGAAATGCTCAGCAGGTCAGGCAGCATCATTGGAATGAGGACCAAAAATTAACACATTACATCTTGTGGCTCTGTGTTCCATCTTCTGCAAATGCTGCTTGACCTACTTAGTGTTCCAGCAATTTCCTTTTTTTTTGTTTGAATTCAAGCATCAGCTATATTCAGCTAAGCATCAGCTATATTAAGCTAATGATACCCACCTTCAACTTTTTCTTCCATTCTCTTCCTTTATTAAAACTGCTAATTTAAAAAAAATCTTCTTCAGTTATCTCCTGAAGGTATTTATTGCTTGGATAAGCAGTACCAATCGCATTCCGATTTTTCACCCAAGTGGCTTTCCTTCAAGTGTAAGCTTTGACTGTATCAAATTGCTCAGTTGTAGGAGGCAACACAGCCAAACCAGCTTCTGTCCTTGCTCTATGTCCAAATATATGAACATCTGCAGGAATCTCTTAACAGCCCTGTGCTTGAAACTACAGTGTTGATCATAAATTAGTCTAAAATTTTGAAGACAGTGAATCATTTGAACGTTATCAGCAGTTTCTTTAACTTTTAGAAAGTGTCCACATAAGGGCCATAGGATGAAAATTACAAAAATAGGAAAGACCATCTTTGTGGTAGGGCAGATTTCCAAAGGGAAGAAAAGATTAACTTGGTGTGAGAGGGCTTTATGAGATTGAATGGGATCAAGGTAAGTTGGGAGGCACCATTCTTGGGGGAAACGAGAGGGATACTATCAGGACTGAAGGTTGTTTTAAAATTCATGGAGCAAAAGATCCAACAAAATCTGGAGAAAGAGATAATAGTTTGTTTCACTATTGCATACTGGGCGGTGTGGAATTGAGTGATACAATCCACCCATGCTAGATTGGCGAGCTCTCCAGCTAATTCCATTTTTAAAAAAAAGTCTGGTTTAAAAAAATAACGAACTGATTTATTTCTTGATGGTGCTGTGAAACAATGTAAATGTCACAAACAATAGTCAGCTGCTCAGTCACTTTCTGGCCATGGGAATACTTGTGTTTGTGGAGTGAGGAGCGATACCATATTTGCCTGATTTTGTCTGTAATTGAAGCATCATTGTTTATTATTACAGATTTTTTAGTATTTGACATGAGCAAAGTGTGGATAATATAAATATGGATTCAGTGAAGTAAAATGAGAACCATTTGATTTATGAGCAAAAAGTTAATTCTTCAAGTTGATAGTGAATCTTTGAAAATGGTGAGTGCTAGAAAGTTAAATGTTAAGTAATCAATAACTTATTTTTATCATTAGCCCTTAAATTATTTTAAAACAAAGAAAGGGTCGTCTTCTCGACAACGTAGTCGATCTCGATCTCGATCACGTTCCCCTGCCAGAACACAGACCCCCAAGCGTTCATCCTCCCGTGGCAGGGAGACCAAGAAACCTGTGCAGAAGGAAGAAGTGCAAAAGAAAAATCTGCCTCCAGTGAAATTTGTCCATGAGGTATGTGAAACTGCTTCTATTAAGACCTGGACAGACTCAGTACCATGCTGTCTGCCCATGTGCCTGTGTATGAGTCAAACTCTCAACCACTTAACCCTCAATGGACTTTAATGTGTGCTAGAAATGAGAATGGAAGGAGATAGGTAGCCTAATAGTTTCTATCCATATGCCACCACCTTGTTTGTTTCTGTTGAGATTATTACCATTTAATAATTAGTGTAACTGCTAATCAGTGGGCTGGCTGGATGTGTAGTAATTTATTAGTAGCAATGTTAAAAGGAAATTGTACTTAGCTGCTCTTGAGCATCACATCAGCGCGAATGGCAGATACCTGCCTGTCTTTTTTGCTGGGACATGGGTGCACACAGAGATACTAAAGAAGGAGAAAGGCAAAAGAGAATGCACAAATTGGCATTGATTTTGCTTGTAGAAATTGGAAGATAAATAGAACCCTGGCAAAAATGCACAAGTTGAAGATTTTGAACTCCAGTAGTACTGCTGGTGTGTTGGACTGCATTACAGTTGAGTCTGAGTAGGATTAGCTGTTTTATGTATGTCTAGAGAGACCTATTAAAGCAAATACTTTAATTCTGAGAAATACTGTAATGTTTAATATCTGAGTCTTATTGATGCTTTTTGAATGAGAAACTCCAGGAGAACAGTACCAACAGCAAAACTACCTCTGTGATAGACGACAAAGAGGAGAAGGAGGAGAACAACACCAAGAATACCTACAGAGTCGTTGAGGTAGGGAACCCCTTCTGTATGCAAGAACTCATTACTTAAATTCAATATTGGAAATCATTGCTGACTCTTTACTGGGATTCACTCAGTTATCTTTTACTGAATTGTTATTTTTCTTGCCTTATTTTGTTCCTTTTTAATTTTTCCTTCTATCTTAGAGTTTTTTCTAATCAGACTCCTTCATACTATTTAATACATTTTGCTCTGCCCTTTTCAAACTTTCCTTTCTATTCTACAATCTTTCTGTTTTGTTTTGTTTAATTCCTCCATGTTCTATACCGCAGCCCTTGGCCATGTGTAGAAAACATCTTTACATTGTATTGCTGATAGCACCTGGCTGGACAACCTCAAAGGTCTCTTGCTTAGATGTAAAATTCTAATTTGAACATCGTGTTTGTGACCCTGGAAACTATTGACTTGTGCTATGAGAAAGGGATATTTGTGTATTTTCCAATATAATTAGTAAAATAGGGGAATGTTCCATAAATCACAATGTATAGGTCGACCCAGCATATAAGATGACCCCATTTTTCTGGCCCCAGAAATCATACTTTTGCGTGTTGTCATGGACAAGAGGGGGTTTGATTTAAACAACTCTGATTTCTCCTCTCACAACCCGTCTAAACAGAAAGATGTTTTTGATCTGCTTTCCCCTTGATAAGCGGTGGTGCATTTCCCAACCCCTCATTTTGGTGGGATCCAATTTCTATTAATAACCCCACAGCAAACTTGTAATAAGTTGAACTTGGAGTTAGTTTATTTGCACACGCTCAAAATGCAGAAGGTTGGGGTGGGGGGGGTCGCTATGTGGCCCCCTGTGCATTCATACAGTAAAAAGGGATAGAGAAATAAATATTTACAGGACTAAGACCAGAGAGAAAAGAATTATTGTTTCATGTGTCCAGAGTCCAGAATCAAAAATCCATTGGTGTATTCCTTCACAGAGGTAAGCAGGTTGAAAACTGATACTGGATAATTCCAGTAGAGATGAATTCCATGATGAGAAAGGCACGCAGAGATGAATCAGGCTGTGTTTTTTTTTGTTCACTCACGGGATGTGGGCATCACTGGCTAGGTGACGGTAAACCAAAGCTGGATAATTCACTTCTCCAGGAGAGATGACTTCCACGATGAGCCAGGCACAGAGATGAATCTTTCTTCTAAGCGGTGGTGCAAAAGGTCCAGTAGTTCCAGTAGAAACAATGTAGATGGAACCAGGCATTCAAACCTGGACAGAACCCCTTTTCTGTGCTGCTGCTCAGCACATACAAACAAGGAACAGTGTAATCCATTCAGCCCCTCGAGCTTGCTTCACCATTTAATAAGATCATGGCTGCTCTGATAGTAATCTGAAATCTGCATTCTATGCACTGCGAATAACCTATCACTCACTTGCTTACCAAGAATTTATCCACATCTGCCTTAAAAGCATTCAAAGACTCTGCTTCCGCTACCTTTTCAGAAAAAGAGTTCCAAAGATTTATGATGCTCTGAGTGAAAAAATTTCGCCTCATCTCAGTTTTAAGTGGACGACTCCTTATTTTTAAACAGTGACCCCTAGTTCTAGATTCTCCCACAAGAAGAAACGCCCTCTCCACTTCCACCCTGTCATGACCTCTCAGGATCTTATGTTTCAATCAAGTCGCCTCTTACTCTTCCAAATTCCAGTGGATACAAGCCTAATCTGTCCAACCTTTCCTCATAAGACAACCCACCCATTCCAAGTATTAGACTGGTAAACATTCTCTGAACTGCTTTCAACGCATATACATCCTTCCTTAAATAAGGTGACCGATACTGTACACAGTGCTCGAGATGTGGTCGCACTAGTATCTTGTACAACTGAAGCATAACCTCCCTACTTTTGTATTGAGTTCCCCTCATAATATATGATAACATTCTATTAGCTTTCCTAATTACTTGTATACTACCCTTTTGTGATTCATGCACTAGGACACCCAGATCCCTCTGCACCTCAGAGCTCTGCAATCTCTCACCACTTAGATAATATACCTCTCTTTTATTCTTCCAACCAAAATGGACAATTTCACATTTTCCCATGTTAAACTCCATCTGCCAGATCTTTGCCCACTCACTTAACCTCACTCACTTAACCTATCTATATCTGTTTGTAGCCTCCCTATCTCCACTTCACTTTTTAAAAAAATTCATTCACGGGATCAGGGCTTTGCTGGCTGGGCCAGCATTAATTGCCCATCCTTAGTTGCCCTTGAGAAACTGGTGGTGAACTGCCTTCTTGAACCGTTGCAGTCCATGTGGTGTAGGTACACCCACACTGCTGTTTGGAAGGGAGTTCCAGGATTTTGACCCAGCGACAGTGAAGGAACGGCGATATATTTCCAAGTCAGGATGGTGGGTGACTTGGAGGGGAACTTGCAGGTGGAGCTGTTCCCATCTATCTGCTGCCCTTGTCCTCCTAGATGGTGGTGGTTGTGGGTTTGGATGGTTATGTCTAAGGAGTCTTGGTGAATTCCTGCAATGCATCTTGTAGATGGTACACACTGCTGCTATTGTGTGTTGGTGGTGGAGGGAGTGAATGTTTGTGGATGTGGTGCCAATCAAGCGGGCTGCTTTGAGTGTTGTGGGAGCTGCACTCATCCAGGCAAGCGGGGAGTATTCCATTATACACCTGACTTGTGCCTTGTAGATGGTGGACAGGCTTTGGGGAGTCAGGAGGTGAGTTACTTGCTGCAGGATTCGTAGCCTCTGACCTGCTCTTGTAGCCACAGTATTTATATGGCTAGTCCAGTTCAGTTTCTGATCAATGGTAACTCCCAGGATGTTGTTATTGGGAGATTCAGTGATGATAATGACATTGAGCGTCAAGGGGCAATGGTTAGATTCTCTCTTGTTGGAGATGGTCATTGTCTACCAGTTGTGTGGCATGGATGCTACTTGCCACTTGTCAGCCGAAGCCTGGATATTGTCCAGGTCTTGCTGCGTTTGGACACGGACTGCTTCAGTATCTGAGGAGTCACGAATGATGCTTAACATTTTGCAATCATCAGTGAACATCCCCACTTCTGACCTTATGATGGAAGGAAGGTCATTGATGAAGCAGCTGAAGATGGTTGGGCTCAGGAACTCCTGCAGTGATGTCCTGGAGCTGAGATGACTGACCTCCAACAACCACAACCATCTTCCTTTGTGCTAGGTATGACTCCAACCAGTGGAAAGTTTTCTGCTCTGATTTCCATTGACTCCAGTTTTGCTAGGGCTCCTTGATGCCACACTCGGTCAAATGCGGCCTTGATGCCAAGGGCAGTCACTCTCACCTCGCCTCAGGAGTTCAGCACTTTTGTCCATGTTTGAACCAAGGCTGTAATGAGGTCAGGGGCTCAGTGGCCCTGGCGAAACCCAAACTGGGTGTCGCTGAGCAGGTTATTGTTAAGCAAGTGCTGCTTGATCGCACTGTTGATGACCCCCTCCATTACTTTACTGATGATGGAGAGTGGACTGATAGGGCAATAATTGACCGGGTTGGATTTGTCCTGCAGGACTCTGGGCAATTTTCCACATAGCCGGGTAGATGCCAGTGTTGTAGCTGTACTGGAACAGCTTGGCTAGGGGCGCGGCAAGTCCTGGAGCAGACGTCTTTAGTACTATTGCTGGAATATTGTCAGGGCCCAAAGCCTTTGCAATATCCATTGCCTTCAGCTGTTTCTTGATATCACGTGGAGTGAATCGAATTGGCTGAAGACTGGCATCTGTGATGCTGGAGACCTCTGGAGAAGGCCAAGATGGGGCATCCACTCAGCAATTCTGGCTGAACGTTTTTGCAAATGCTTCAGTCTTATCTTCCGCATGCTGGGCTCCTCCATCATTGAGGATGGGGATATTTGTGGAGCGTCCTCCTCCACTGAGCTGTTTAATTGTCCACCACCATTCACGGCTGGATGTAGCAGGATGGTCTGATCCATTGGTTGTGGAATTGTTTAGCTCTGTCTATTGCTTGCTGCTTATGCTATTTGGCACACTGTTGTAGCTTCACCAATGTCACTAATGTTCACCAAAACCCTTTAAGGAAGGAAAACTGCTGTCTTTACCTGGTCTGGCCTACATGTTACTCCAGACTAACAGCAATGTGGTTGACTCTTAAAAGCCCTCTTAACAAGTGCAATTCAGAATGGGCAATAAATGCTAACCTAGCCAGTGGCGCCCACATCTAATGATTAATAAAAAACAAAGGTTGATAACTCATTTTTAGGTATGCCTGGTGCTGCTCCTGGCATGCCCTCCTTCATTGCACTCTGCATTGAACCAGGGTTGTTCCCCTGGCTTGATGGTAGAGTTGGGGGGATATGCTGGGCCATGAGGTTACAGATTGTGTTTGAGTACAGTTCTGCTGCTGCCGCTGGCCCACAGTGCCTCATGGATGCCGAGTCTTGAGTTGCTAGATCTGTTCAAAATCTATCCCATTTAGCGCACGATGGAGGGTATCCTCAATGTGAAGGCTCCACAATGACTGTGTGGTGGTCACTCCTACTGATACTGTCATAGACGGATGCACCTGTGGCAGGCAGGTTGGTGAGGATAAGGCCAAGTATGTTTTTCCCTCTTGGTTCCCTCACCACCTGCCGCAGACCCAGTCTAGCAGCTATGTCATTTAGGACTTAGTCAGCTTGGTCAGTAGTGGTGCTACCGAGCCACTCTTGGTGCTGGACATTGAAGTCCTCCACCCAGAGAACATTTTGCACCCTTGCCACCCTCAGTGCTTCCTCCAAGTGATGTTCAACATGGAGGAGCACTGATTCATCAGCTGAGGGAGGGCGGTACGTGGTAATCAGCAGGAGAACTTGCCCATGTTTGACCTGATGCCTTGAGACTTCATGGGGCCCGGAATTGATGTTGAGGACTCCTAGGGCAACTCCCTCCCGACTGTATACCACTGTGCCGCCACCTCTGCAGGGTGGGACAGGACATACCCAGGGATGGTGATGGTGGAGCCTGGGACATTATCTGTTAGATATGATTCCTTTGAGGATGACTATGTCAGGCTGTTGGTTTCATTCCTTTTTTGTGTCTTTGTAGTGGTTTGTTGCAACTGAGTGGCTTGCTAGGCCATTTTAAGTCAACCGCATTGCTGTGGGTCTGGAATCACATGTAGGCCAGACCAGGTAATGTCCTAAAGGACATTAGTGAACCAGATGGGTTTTTACAACAACCGACAATGGTTTCATGGTCATCATTGCGCTTTTAATTCCAGGTTTTTATTGAATTCAAATTCCACCATCTGCTCTGGCGGGATTCGAACTCGGGTCCCCAGAGCATTACCCAGGGTCGCCCCCCCATCCCCCTGTCCTGTCCCCTCCCCTCCACATCTTTTTTGTCATCAGCACATTTGGCAACCATCCCTTCAATCCCTTCACCCAGCTGTGCTTGCTGTTAGCTAACCAATCTTTTATCCATGTCAATATGCTAACCCCTATTCCATGAGCTTTTATTTTCCACAATAACTTTTAACGTGGCAATTTATCAAATGTCTTATGGAAATATAACCTAAGTACCGTGCATTCATCTGTTCCCCTTTATACACAGCACGTTACTTCCTCAAAGAATTCCAATAAGTTGGTTAAACACAATTTCCCTTTCACAAAACCATGTTGACCCTGCCTGATGACCTTGAGCTTATCCAAGTGCCCTGCTATAACTTCTTTAATAATAGCTTCTGACATTTTCCATTTGACAGATGTTAAGCTAACTGGCCTGCAGTTTCCCACTTTCTGTCTCCCTTCCTTCTTGAATAATGGAGTTAAATTTGCTATCTTCCAATCTAATGAGACCTTCCCCAAATCTAGGGAGTTTCAGAAAATTAAAACCAACGCATCAACTATCTCACTAGACACTTTTTTTAAGATCCTAAGATGAAGTTCATCAGGAGCTGGGCTTTTGTCAGCCCGCAGCTCCAAACATTTACTCAGTACCACTTCTCTGGTGATTGTAATTTCTTGACTCCCTTCCCCTCTTCCATTTCCTGGTTTACAGCTACTTCTGAGATGTTAATTCTATCCTCTATAGTAAAAACTGATGCAAAATACCTGTTCAATTCATCTGCTAGCTCCTTGTTTCCCATTATCAATTCTGTAGACTCACTTTGTATAGGACCAACGCTCACTTTGTTAACTTTTTTTTTAAAAATGTTTATAAAAACCCTTACTATCTGTTTTTATTTCTGGCTAGCTTTCTCTCATACTCTTAATTTTTCCCTCCTTATTAGTTTTTTAGTCATTCTTTGCTGTTCCTTATATTCTGTCCAATCTTCTGGCCTTCCACCCACCTTTGCACAATTATATGTTTTTTCTTTAAGTTTGATACTATCTTTAACCTTTCTAGTTAACCACGGATGGTGTGTTTGTCCTTTGGTAGACTGAAAGGTAGCAGACTGAGCTTTGCAGCTCCACAAGGCAATATTATGGGGTGGACGGGGTGGTGGTCATGTCGCCTGGCTCCCACCTAATATTTTGGCTTTGACAAAGGGTGTATTTCCCTTGTCTGGGTTCCTGAGATTGTTAATGTTCTAACCATTAAGTCTTAATGGGAGGTTGCAGGGTCCTTTGTCCTAGCAGATGAATGGGCTCCAGTAACGTCGTAAATGTCGCCCCTTCTCCCCCCACCGCTCTCCTTTCAGCCCCAACATGCTGTACTCTCCTCAAGTAGTCAGCCTCAATTTGCACCCCACAAATGCATGATTTATTTACTGGTACCTTATAACTGAGAGCAAGGGATCAAGCACGCGATACAGGCTGTGTTGTGGATGCTGATGACCAATTCAAAATGGCAACTGCTTACACCGATGCCAGCGGTTCGCTTTTAGACTTGGTGTATAAGTTGAGGCCCTTTTTTTTTTAGAGGGATATTTCGAGGCTACACAGGTCAACTTATATCCCGACATCCATGGTAATTGTCTCTCCTGGAATTTTCTTACATGAGTCCCATAGTTAAAATGTTTAAAGCCACTTAAACCTAAAATAGTTTGTAAATTTTGATTGGCTATTTTATCAGAGCTGCCATTTCTTGCTTTTAGAGTGGAGTTGGTGCACTGATGTGTGACTCTGTTTTTCATCCCTCTTGCCATTTATGATTTTCCTGTCTAAAAGAGCCACACGATGTGACTGCCCCTCCAGAGACATGTAGTTAGTTTTGTGGCCCCACACCACTAGATAGAACCAGCATTTTGTTTGACTATCTTTAATCAAGTTTTTTTCAGAGAGGATGGATTGTGTGCAGTGCAGTTGATATAGTGTATATGCACTTTCAAAAGTTGTTTAACAAAGTACCACATATTAGGCTTGTTTGCAAAAATTGAAACACACCAAATAAAAGGGGCAGCAGCGTCATGGTAAAATTGGCTAACGGACAGAAAACGAGGATTGTGGTGGGTGGGTGGCTGTTTTTCGGATTGGAGAGAGGTAGATAATGGAGTTCCCAGGGTTCAGTGCTTTGACCACTGCTGTTTTTGATATACATTAATGACTTGGGGGATATAGGGGCCAATTTCAAAATTTACAGATACCACAAAACTTGGAAGTATAGTAAACAATGACGAAAATAGTAATAGAGTGCAAGAGGACACAGGCAGGGTGCTGGATTCAGTGAACACATGGTACATGAAAATTGATGCAGAGAAGTCTGAAGTAATATATTTTGGTAGGAGGAGTGAGAGGGAGACTGAATGTTAAATGGCACAATTTTGAAGGGATTTCAAGAAGAGAAAAACTTTGGCGTGTTTGTGCACAAATCTTTGAAGGTGGAAGGACAGGTTAACAAAGCAGTTAATAAAATATATGGAGACATAAGAGTACTAAAGCCAGGAGGTTATGCTAAACCTATGTAAAACACCAGTTCAACCCCAGCTGGAGTAGTGTGTCCAGTTCTGGGGACTACACTTCAGGAAAGATGCAAAGCCTTTGGAGATGGTTTAGAATAGATTTGCTAGAATGGTTTCAGGATTGAGGGATTACAGTTGCTTGGAGAAGCTTGTGGTGTTCTCCAGAAGAGCAAAGAAGGCTAAGAGGAGATTTGTTAAGAGGTTTTTTAAAGTTATGAAGGATTTAGATAGAGTAAACTAAAATAAATTATTTTCAATGGCTGAAGAATCAATAATCAAAAGGCAAGGGTTTCCGGTGATTGTCAAAAGAATCATAGGCTACGTGAAGAAAAGCCTTTTTGTGCAAAGAGTGGTTGGGATTGGGAATACACTGCCTGATAGGGTGATAAATACTGGATTCAATAGTACCCTTCAAAAAGGAATTGGATAAATGAAGGATAAACAAAGTGAAGGGGCATGGAGTACTTAAGATTTCCAGAAGGCTTTCATAAGGTGCCACATCAAAGGTCATTGTGAAAAATAAAAGCTCATGATGTAAGGGGTAACATTGGCATGGAGAGAAGATTGGCTAATCAACAGGAAACAGAGGGTAGGCATAAATGGGTCTTTTTCTGGTTAGCAAGATTTAACAAGTGGTGTGCCATCAGTGTTGGGGCCTCAACTTTTTACAATTTATATCAATGGATGAAAGGACTGAAGGTATGGTTGCTAAATTTGCTGATGACACAAAAATGAGTAGGAAAGTAAGATGTGAAGAGGACATAAGGGGGCTACAAAGGGACATAGATGGGTCAAATGAGTGGGCAAAGATCTGACAAATGGAGTATAATGTGGGCAAATGCGAAATTGTCCATTTTGGCAGGAAAAATAAAGAAGTATATTATCTAAATGGCGAGAGATTGCAGAGCTCTGAGTTGCAGAGGGATCTAGGTGTCCTAGTGCATGAATCACAAAAGGCTAGTATGCAGGTACAACAATTAGGAAAGCTAATAGAATGTTATTGTTTATTGCGAGGGGAATAGAAAACAAAAGTAGGAAGGTTATGCTTCAGTTATACAAGGCACTGGTGAGACCACATCTGGAGTATTGGTCTCTTTATTTAAGGAAGGATGTAAATGCATTGGAAGTAGTTTAGAGAAAGTTTACTAGACTAATACCTGGAATGGAGGAGGTGGGGTTGTCTTGCGAGGAAAGGTTGGACAGGCTACACTTGTATCCGCTGGAGTTTAGAAGAGTAAGGGGCAATTTGATTGAAACCTTTAAGATCCTGAGGGGTCTTGACAGGGTGGATGTAGAGAAGATGTTTCCTCTTGTGGGAGAATCTAGAACTAGAGGTCACTGTTTTAAAAATAGGAGGTTGCCCATTTAAGACAGATGAGAAATTTTTTTCTCTGTGGGTTGAGTGTATTTGGAACTCTGCTTCCACCGCTTTTTGAGGAAGAGAGTCTGAATATTTTTAAGGTAGAGGTAGACAGATTCTTAATGAGCAAGGGGATGAAAGGTTATCGGGGGTAGGTGGGAATGTGGAGTTGAGGTTACAATCTGGTCAGCCATGACCTTGGATGGTGGAGCAGACACGAAGGGCCAAGTGGCCTAGTCCTGCTCCAGATTCTTATGTTCGTATGTGTATGTTTGAAAGGGCAGGGGGAGTGGGACTAACTGGGTTGCTCTTTGAAAGAGCTGGTACAGACTTCGGGCTGAGTGGCTTTCTGTGCTGTACTGTTGTTTGATGAGGGCACCTCCAGTTGAAACTTTGAGATTATTTAGCTGCTATGCTGCATTTATACTTTTAATTTAATGACTTCCCACTAAATTATGGCCTATCTTGGTTTTGGAGATTCAACAAAGGCAGTCTGATATACCTATGGTTTAGTTGTTTCTGACCAACCAGATAACAGAGTATGGTATGGCTGATTTTAGTGAATCATTTCACTTCTGGAAGTGGTGATTCTTTACATGAATGTAGGTTGAAACATCAAAAGACTTCCTTTAAGGATGTAAAAGCAGGAAATGTTGGAAAAACGTGCGCGCCTGGCAGCATCTGGAGAGAGAAACAGAGTTTACGTTTTGAGTCCGTATGACTCTTCAGCACCGAAGAGAGGTAGAAATGTGATACAGACTCGAACCATTAACTCTATTTCTCTTTCCACAGATGCTGCCAGATCTGCTGAGCTTTCCCAGCATTTTCGGTTTTTATTTCTGATTTCCAGCATCGCAGTTTTTTGCTTTGATTCTTTAAGGATGTATTTCCTTTCCCATGCCCCTATGGCTAAGGAAGTGTAGAAGATGGTTTTGTCCCACTGTGTGACCAATACTTGTTGGGAATCAGGAGATTCTCAATGTTGTTTTTCTCATGCAAAATGTCTGCCTTTTGCTGCTGGCTCACTAATACGATCTCAGCTCATGTTAATGCTGGACAAGTCAGATCCCAGAGTGAAACCTGGCTTGATAGATCCTAACTTTGATTTTTGTTTTAGAAACAGTGGAGGGCAGTTACTGAACACACGGACAGGAGCCTGCTAGTGTACTTTTAACACACACAATAAAATGTTTATTAAACAAGAAAAATGAATTATATTACACTAGACAAAGGTTGGAAAGATTTCAATACAAATACCAGTAAACGATTCAAATCACACAAATTCCTTTACCCCAACTATACCTTTATAGATACATACAAATTCATAAAGATAACACAATTTACAATATATATCTTATACCCCAATAATCAGGGTAAGCATATGAACTGGTCGGACACATCACACTCCAAAACAAGTGACAGAGGTCACCAAGGCAGATTCTATGAATTTCTCATCGACCCCCCAGACGCTCGTTACACCGTGAGCCAGCTGGTCTCACTGAAACTCTGCCTGTCTCCCGAGGGCTTCCAATCTCCATGCTCGAAGACTTGCTTTGAAATTCTCTTCCAAATGATGCTTCCACTCCGATGTCTTTAACAAGGCTCCACCACCAAGATTCCGATCTCTCCTTCCGATGTTCCTTCCCCCTGGATCTCCATGTACACTCAAGCTTCGTTTCCACGCACGATGTCAGACATTTGACCATGTCAAGCAGAACACCGCTGCTCCAAGGGTTACCCTTACGGCCAGCAGCATGGAGTCACTAACCTTTGGCTGCCTCCTCAGATCTTCAGTCTTCTCTCAAGCCCACTTTGCTCCAGGTCTGCTCCCCGCAGCTCTGTCTCTTTAATTTGGAGCCTTTTCGTCTGCTCCTTACTTTTAACTTTACCTAACAGGACCTGTTTCAGGTTCCTTGACTTGTACTGTCTTCTGGGACCTCTTTCTGTTCCACTCCCTGGTTTGGGATCTTTTTCTTGATTTGGGACCTGCTCCCTGTCCACCTCCTGTGTCCTGCTCCTTGGGGTGCACTTTCTGCAATGGCGCTCCTCTTCCAGGTTACCTTACCTTACCTTTGCGCGCTGTTTTACTTTTCTTCCTCCTTTCCTTTCTGTGCAGGAGTAGGGCCAGTTCCCAATCTGAAGCAAAATAAAACAAAGTGTGCTTGTCCTCAAGGCAGTTTCCTGGCCTGAAGGCGTTTAAATCAACAAACTGCATTTGTGGCCATGCTCTGGCCAGCACATGCTCAGAAGATCTCAAGATGAGAAAAACACACATTGCGCATGTGCGGCCATTCCACTAGCAATTTAGCAGAATGTGGGAGTAGAACCCAAATGCTTCTGGGGTGTCTGATGTCACCTGTTTGCACAAATTTTGTTTCTCTTCGAGGTATTTGAGTTCCCTTTCTTGTCTCTTCTGCTATGCTGGTCAGTTTCTAATTTAACAACTTTCATTTCTCAATTCTGCTTAGAATTTACTCAGTTCTGCAGTTGAGAATGTGTATTTTGTCAGTGGGTTGCATAATTGGCTCAATAACGCTCAATGTTGGGCAATTTAAGTAATTGTGGTTACAAGGTATTGTGAAAATTGTGTGTATATTATCTGGTAGTGGTTTTTGTTTGGAGGATGGGGAAGACATGGAGTATGGTGCTGGTCTCTAGCCAATACTGGGTTGCGTATTTCCACTGTAATCTTTCCTCTTTCTTTCTGATGTCTTCCATTCCATTTAACTTGCAGCACAAGATACGCAGGGAAATTGTAACAGACCAGTTAGGCCTCCCTTACAATCTGCGAGCCAAGAAGGAAGAAGGAAAAGTTGTAGAACTGGAAACAAAAGATGACCACCTATATATTAAAAAGCAAGCAGCATGGACTCAGGAATGGGAATTTGGAGGACGAGTTGGTAAGACCAGACAATTGTTCTGAGTTCTCATATTTTTTTCCACTATCCCTCGAATGGGGTTTTCTCTAATTAGTTTTCTTTAACTAGATAGATGAGCATGTGAAATTTATGACTTACTTCAGATTGTGAAATTAATTTTAAAAATGTCTGATCATCCGACAGATGTATTGCATTGAGAAAGACTCTGTGGGAAGGATGAGCCATCTGTGACAAACCAAAGAAGTTAAGGATGGTAACAAATTGAAAGAGAAGGCATACAATGTTGCAAAAATTAGTGGTGGGCTAGAGGATTGGGAAAATTTAAGAAACCAGCACAGGATGACGAAAACAATTAATGAGGGCAAAAGAGATTATGAGAATAAGCTTGCAAGAAATATAAGTCTAGGCCGGTTAGCCTAACATCTATCACTGGGAAATATGACCTTTTAGGGAAGGAAATCTGCCACCCTTACCTGGTCTGACCTACATGTGACTCCAGACCCACAGCAATGTGGTTGACTCTTAAATGTCCTCTGAACAATTAGGGATGGGCATTAAATGCTGGCCTAGCCAGAGACACCCACATTCTATGAACGAATAAAAAAAAATCTAAAATTAGGAGGCATTGTTTCAGAATAAGGGGCCACCCATTTAAGATGAACATGAGGAGGAATTTCTTTTGAGGCCATGAATCTTTGGAATTCTCTACCTTGGAGAAGCTGAGATGGACAGATTGTTGAACTATAGGGGAGTATTTTTCTATTCGTTCATGGAATGTGGGCGTCACTGGCTAGGCCAGCATTTATTCCCCATCCCTAATTGTCCTGGTTCATAGGGCATTTAAGAGCCAACCACATTGCTGTGGGTCTGGAGTCACATGTAGGCTAGACCAGGTAAGATTTCCTTCCCTAAAGGACATTAGTGAACTAGATGGGTTTTGGTGACAATCGGCAATGGTTTCATGGTCTTCATTAGACTTTTAATAAGAAACAAAGAGTAGGAATAAATGAGTCTTTTTCCGAATGGCAGGCAGTGACTAGTAGGTACCGCAGGGATCGGTGCTGGGACCCCAGCTATTCACAATATATATTAATGATTTAGATGAGGGAACTAAATGTAATATCTCCAAATTTACAAATGACACAAAGCTGGGTGGGAGGGTGAGCTGTGAGAAGGATGCAGAGATGCTTCAGTGTGATTTGGACCAGCTGAGTGAGTGGGCAAATGCATGGCAGATGCAGTATAATGTGGATAAATGTGAGGTTATCCACTTTGGTAGCAAAAACAGGAAGACAGATTATATTCTGAATGGCTATAAATTGAGAGAGGGGAATGTGCAACGAAACCTGGGTGTCCTTGTACACCAGTTGCTGAAGGTATGCATGCAGGTGCAGCAGGCGGTAAAGAAGGCAAATGGTATGTTGGCCAGGACTAGACAGGGTAGATGCAGGAAGGATGTTCCCGATGGTTGGGGAGTCCAGAACCAGGGGTCACAGTTTGAGGATATGGGGTCAACCATTTAGGACTGAGATGAGGAGAAATTTCTTCACCCAGAGAGCTGTGAGCCTGTGGAATTCGCTACCACAAAGTAGTTGAGGCCAAAACATTGTATGTTTTTAAGAAGGTGTTAGATACAGCTCTTGGGGTAAAAGGGATCAAAGGACATGGGGAGAAAGCGGGAGCAGACTATTGAGTTGGATGATCAGCCATGATCATAATGAATGGCGGAGCAGGCTCAAAGGGCCGAATGGCCTACTCCTGCTCCTGTTTTCTATGTTTCACCATCCACCGTGGTGGGATTTGAACCTGGGTCCCCAGAGGGTTACCCTGGGTCTCTGCAATACTAGTCCAGTGACAATACCACTATGCCTCTGCCTCCCTCTAGTCTAGGATTAAGGGGAGCAGGCAGGAAAGTAGAGTTGAGGTCAAGGTCAGATCAGCCATGATCTCACTGAATGGTGGAACAGTATTGAGGCCATATGGACTACTATTCTCTTAAGTTCTTGTGTTTACATTAAAAATAGGCGAAGTTCCTTTGCAGTTATGTTACTCCTAAAGAGGCTCTTATTGGGATTACGTTTATGATTTGCACAATGAACTGGGATTCCCTGTAGTTCCCTTTTCTTGCTTTCCAGCATCTAAGCAGTAAGTGAATTAACAAGTTGAAATATAGTGAGTGTGAAAGATTTTTCTGTCTGGGAATTTTTTCTTTAAGGCCAAACTTTTACTGACAGAAAAGCCAGCAAGTAATAGATTACAGCCACTAGGAATGAAAGATGTACTTTTTTTTGCTAATTTCTACTTTGATAGCTGCAAGCTAACATTTCCTTTCTTTTAGGTGCCTTCTTCATAATGATCTTGTTGCCTGCTGCAGTCATTCTCTTGCTGTTGATGTGTGCACAAGAAGATGCCAGTGTTCTGAATTTTCCACCCCAGATTCCAGCTCTGCAGACATTGTGGAGCAGTACTGCCCTGGGCATTTTTGTCCTTTGGTTCCTCTTTCAGGCTCTGCTCTACCTACTGCCCATTGGAAAGGTAATTCAGGTTACAGCTCAGCAGTTTTTGTATAAGTATTGTGAGCAGGTAGGGCATCATTCTGGAGTGCCAACAAAATGTTGCACATTTGTGGCTGTTTCATGTCTTTTTTTAAATCATGTCTCGTTGATTACCGTGGATGTTACTACAGAATTTTCAGCCAATGGCTGTGCTTTTAGACAGTTTACTTTTTGTTGGGAGAAATTGATCAATGAGTGTTTCACTCCTCTTGAATAAGGCCTGTCAACTCCCCAGAAACCTAACTTTCTTGGCGAAGAGCTTGTGATCAAACTCATCGTGTTTTGGTTACTCACTTGAACCTGGCATTTGACCTCATATGATTTCTTCAGGCGTTTTAAGTTCTTTAAATTTCCCTGAGACTAATTGGAGAAATGGCATTCGCTACAAAATACATTTAAATGAAGCATCATATAGTAACCGCTGATAATTTTATCTTTTTGTTGTTTATTTAACGATGCTCTTCAGATGCAACCGAAATGTGAAAGCTCAATAGCTATAATTAAAATGCTAGGTTTATTTTCAACAGTTCAAGTGGACATAGTATGAAAATTTCACTCAAATCTTAGTGACAACGTTATACTGGAATTGAAATATTTGAAACTGTCAACTACAATGGATCTCTGCTCTAACATCTGCCATCCAGTTACCTGTCAGAGGACAGGTATAAGACATTCTCTGTGTACATCATCTTTGGGATTTAGGAATGGGTCATCAACAGTGCTATCAAACAACACTTACTTAGCAATAACCTGCTCACTGACGCTCAGTTTGTGTTTCGCCAGGGCAACTTGGCTCCTGACCTAATCACAGCCTTGGTTCCAAACATGGACAACAGAGCTGAACTCCAGAGGTGAGGTGAGAGTGACAGCTCTTGACATCAAGGAGCTCTAGCAAAACTCAGATCAATGAGAATCGGGGGGGAAATCTCTCTGCTGGTCAGAATCATACCTAGCACAAAGGAAGATGGCTGTGGTTGTTCGAGGCCAATCATCTCAGTTCCAGGAGTTCCCAGGGTAGTGTCCTAGGCCCAACCATCTTCAGCTGCTTCATCAATGACCTTCCTTCCATCATAAGGTCAGAAGCGGGGATATTCACTGATGATGGCACGATATTCAGCACCATTGGCGATAACACAGATGCTGAAGCAGTCCATGTCCAAGTGCATTAAGACCTGGACAATATCCAGGCTTGGCCTGATAAGTGGCAAGTAACATTCGCGCCACACAAGTGCCAGGCAATGATCAACTCCAACAGGAGAGAATCTAACCATCGCACCTTGACACTCAATGGCTTTACCATTGCTGAAACCCTCACTATCATTACACTGGGGGTTACCATTGACCAGAAACCGACCTGGACTTGCGATATAAACACTGTGGCGACAAGAGCAGGTCAGAGGCTAGGAACCCTGTGGCAAGTAACTCGCCACCTGACTCCCCAAAGCCTGTCCACCATCTACAAGGCACAAGTCAGGAGTGTGATGGAATACTCTCCACTTGCCTGGATGAGTGCAGCTCCAACAAACTGAAGAAGCTAGACACCATCCAGGGCAAAGCAGTCTGCTTGATTGGCACTCCTTCCACAAACATTCACTCCATCCACCACCGATGCACAGTGGCAGCAGTGTGTACCATCTACAAGATGCACTGCAGGAATTCACCAAGTCTCCTTCGACAGCACCTTCCAAACCCACAACCGCTATCATCTAGAAGGACAAGGGCAGCAAACAGATGGGAACACCACCACCTGATAGGAAGGGAGTTCCAAGATTTTGACCCATTGACAGTGAAGGAATGGCGATATATTTCCAAGTCAGTATGGTGACTGGCTTGGAGGGGAACTTCCAGGTGATGGTGTTCCCATCTATCTGCTGCCCTTGTCCTAGATGGTAGTGATTGTGGGTTTGGAAGGTGCTGTCTAAGGAGCCTTGGTAAATTTCTGCAATGCATGTTGTAGATGGTACACATTGCTGCTACTGTGCGTCGGTGGTGGAGAGTGTGAATGTTTGTGGATGTGGTGCCAATCAAGCAGACTGCTTTGTCCTGGATGATGTCAAGCTTCTTGAGTGTTCTGGGAGCTGCACTCATCCAGGCAAGTGGGGAGTATTCCATCACACTCCTGACTTGTGCCTTGTAGATGGTGGACAGGCTTTGGGGAGTCAGTAGGTGAGTTACTTGTCGCACTATTCCTAGCATCTGACCTGCTCTTGTAGTCACAGTATTTATATGGCTAATCCAGTTCAGTTTCTGGTCAATGGTAGCCACCAGGATTTTGATAGTAGGGGATTCAGTGATGGCAATGCCATTGAACATCAAGGGGCACTGCTTGGATTCTCTCTTGTTGGAGATGGTCATTGCCTGACACTTGTGTGGCACGAATGTTACTTGCCACTTGTCAGCCGAAGCCTGGATATTGTTCAGGTCTTGCTGCATTTGGACGTGGACTGCTTCAGTATCTGAGGAGTCGCGAATGGTGAACATTGTGCAATCATCAGCAAACATCCCCACTTCTGACCTTATGAAGGAAGGAAGGTCATTGATGAAGCAGCTGAAGATGGTTGGGCCTAGGACACTACCCTGGGGAACTCTTGCAGTGATGCCCCAGAGCTGAGATGACTGACCTCCAACAAACACAACTATCTTCCTTTGTGCTAGGTATGACCCCAACCAGCGGAGAGATTTTCGCCTGATTCCCATTTGACTCCAGTTTAGCTCGGGTTCTTTGATGCCACACTCGGTCAAATGTGCCTTGGTGTCAAGGGCAGTCACTCTCACCTCACCTCTAGTTGCCCTGAGAAAGTAGTGATAGGCTGTCTTTCTGAACTATTGCGGCTCTGCGCTTGAGGTGCAGGTGCTGTAACATTCATGTTATATGGGGAATTTCAGAATTCTAAGTTGGCAGCAATTTTGTTTAAGTCACTATGGTTTGTGCCCTTGGTTGGAGGCAAGGGTGGATGAGGCCTGTGTGAATTAGGTAATGATATTCTTGTGATGTTGCAGCTCTTGTCTTTCTCAATGTAGAGGTAGTGGGTCTGGGTTGTGCTTTCACAGTAGACTTGATGAATTTTGCAGTATATTCAGTACTAATACTTCAGCCACAGTGTCAAATGGTGTGGGGGCTGGGGTGGAGGTATAGGTATTTAAAGGACAGAGCAATGGGGAGATGATGATGTGGTGATAATGTCACTGAACTAGTAATCCAGAGACCTAGGGTAATGCTCTGAGAACATGGCTTCAAATCCCACCACAGCAGCTGGTGGAATTTAAATTCAATGAATAAAATCTGGAATTGAAGGCTAGTCTCAGTAATGGTGACCATGACAGCTATCATCAATTTGTTGTAAAAAAAAAACAATCTGCTTCACGAGTGTCCTTCAGGGAAGGAAATCTGCTGTCCTTACCCAGTTTGGCTTACATGTGACTCCAGCCCCACAGCAATGTGGTTGACTCTTAACTGCCCTCTGAAATGGCCCAGCAAGCCACTCATTTCAAGGGCAGTTGGGGATGGGCAATAAATGCTGACCTTGCCTGTGACGCCCACATCCCGTGAAAGAATAAAGGAGAAAAACCTCATTTCATAAGATTGTAATTTATCTGCATGCTTTAGAGGAAACCTCTCACTGTTTGTCTTGTAAATTTTCTTTTTTTTAAAAAAAAATCCTTTTTCTAAGGACTATAACTCAGAGATTAGAATGTTCCTGGTATAGCTTGGTCACTCTGGTTGCTTAAATAGAGGTGTACTTTAGCAGCATTGACTGATGCTTTCAACAGAGCAATGCTGCAAGTTGTAACTTAAGACTTGCAAAATATAACCAGGAAGGTAGGTGAGCTAGTTGTACAATTTGATTTTTTTGTCTTACTTACACAACTCTCTAATACTTGGAGGGTAAAAAATACAAGTCAGCCTAAGTTCATTTCTGATGTGACTTCTAAGTATCGGGTCTCACACTAGACCAGGGGAGCTGAAGAGATTTATTCTTGTCATTACAGCCCCTGTTGCTCATAGCGCATATGGATTTCTACAGAGCTTTGTGCAGGCAGCTTATTTGGAGATCTGCATTGCACGCAGCTTAGTGTCCTGTCCTTTTATTTGCAGGGTGAGAGTTCAAATCCAGCCCAGACTAACAGAATACAGTCTGCAGTTATGCCAAGTTAAAGAAGTTTGGGGTAGCCTAATCCTTGTTCCACAGTAGAAAACTACTTGCTGTTCTGAATTTAATTGGTAATCTCATTTATGCCATAAAGATGGCTGTGGAAAAAGAAAATAAGACAAACCCAGGACTACTTCTGTATCTAGATTTAGTTATATTAAACAGCATAGAGAAAGCTTTAGTCTTAATCTAGTCTGTGGTGTACCTGATTTGATAGTAATTGCTGGTGACAGTGGGTGCCAAAAATGGAAGAGCATCCCATTTGCCGACCCTGATAGAACCTGACTCTGTTTCAAAGAAGAATTTAGCAAATATATATTTTTATTCAATTAGGGTAAACTGTTCATGGGAAGATATAATTAGATAACTACCCAACTGGTCATAAGCTGCTTGGTTATAGAAGCCACATTTTTGTGGTGAATTATGTCTGATTAGTTCTGTGGTCAATCACCCATTCATGAAAGTCAGCTGTTTTTGATAGGGGTCTTATTATGGCTGCATGTCTGTTTTCTAAAGGCTCTTTATGAAAATGTTCCTCTCTCTTTCATTTGCTCCAATATCAGTGATAATCTTTGATGGACCAGTTCATTTCTCTAACAGTTACTTCTGTTACACACAGATTGTTGATGGACTACCACTAGCAAATGGAAAGAAGCTTAAATACAGGATCAATGGTATGTACTTAACAGGGTTCACAAAATATTAATAGAGAAATGCCATTCAGTGCAGCAGCCTGTCCCATTTCTGTAGATCAAACCTACCTACTTTCCTATATCCCTCTGATTCTCAACCCTCTTCTCATGTCTGATTCAAAGACATCCTATTTCACAAGTTTTTATTTCCTCTCCTTGATTAAAAATGAATGTACAGAGCAACCCTTAATTTAGAATGTAATATGATTTAAATGTAAATTGTAATATTCCACGCCATTCTTCCCGCAGTATGTGTCCAGTCCAAAAAGAAAGGAGGCAGTGCTAGATCTGGTCCTTGGAAATGAGGTGGACCAAGTAGACCAAGTGTCAGTGAGAGAGCATTTAGGGAAGAGTGATCATTGTATCATAAGATTTAGGATGACAGTAGAAAAGGACAATGGGCAATCCAGAGTAAGAATAATTAACTAGGAGAGAGTCTACTTCAGTGTGGCAAGAACAGAGCTGGCCTGTATAGAATGGAAGCAAAGGTTGGCGGGGAAAACCGTAGCTGAACAATGGGCTACCTTCAAAGAAGAAATGGCTTGGGCACTGTCAAGGTATATTCCCTCAAAAGGGAAAGGTAGGGCAAACAAATACAGAGCTCCCTGGATGAAAAAGGATATAGAAATTAAGATAAAGAAGAAAAAGTGTGCTTATGACAGGTGTCAGGTAGAAAATACAGTTGAGAGCCAAGCAGAATATAGAAGGTTCAGAGGAGAGGTGAAGAAGCAAATAAGAGAAGTGAAGAGGCATTATGATTATGACAGCCAATATAAAGGGGAATCCTAAAATCTTCCTTAGGCATATAAATAGTAAAAGAGTGGTAAATGGAGGAGTAGGCCGATTAGGGACCAAAAAAGGGATTTACGCGTGGAGGCAGGGGCATGGCTGAGGTGTTAAATGAATACTTTGCACCTGTCTTTACCAAGAATGCAGATGCTACCCGGGCCGTGGTGACAAAGGAGGAAACTCTGTTGCTCGAAAGGTTCTAAATTGAGAAGGATGAGACATTGGATAAACTGTCGGTATTTAAAGTTGTCAAGGCACTGGGACTGGATGAGATGCATCCAAGGCTATTGAAGGAAGTAAGAGTGGAAATTGCAGGGGCACTGGCCATAATCTTTCAGCCTTCCCCAGACTTGGGGGCCTGGAGAATTGCAGACATTATGCCCTTGTTCAGAAAAGGTGGTAAGGATAAAGCCAGCAGTTACAGACCAGTCAGTTTAACTCTGGTGGTGGAGAAGCTTCTAGAAACGATTATTAGTCACATGGAAAAATATGGGTTGATTAGGAAGAGCCAGCAAAGATTTCTTAGGGGTAAATCGTGTTTAACTAACCTCCTGGAGTTTTTTGAAGAGGTAAATGAGAGGGGTTGATGAGGGTAATGCTGTTGATGTAGTGTACATGGACTTTCAAAAGGCATTCGATGCAGTGCTGCACAACAGACTTGAGAAAAGTTATAGTTCCTGGATAGTTGAATATTTTGTATGAAAGCATTTCTTCCAAGACCCCCTATCATGCTTCTAAGATCAAAAGAGCATAAGAAATATGAGGGGCAATAGGCCATTCAGCTCCTCAAGCCTGCTTTTGCTATTCAGTAAGATCTGATTGTGGCCTTAATTCCACTTTCCTGTCTGTCCCCCAAAACCCTTGACTACTTTGTCGATCAAAGACTTGTCTGGTTCAGCCTTGAATATATTCAGTGACCCAGCCTCCATTGCCCTCTGGGAAAGCCAATTCTTCAATTAACAAATCTGAGAAGAAATTCCTGCTTATCTCTGTCTTGAATGGGAGACCCCTTATTTTAAATTGTGTCCCCTAGTTCTAAATTCCCCCACGAGGAGAACCATCCTCTCTGCATCTAGCCTGTCGAGCCCCTTTAGAATCTTATATGTTTCAATTAGATCACCTCTTATTCCCCTAAACCCCAATAAGTATAAACCCAATTTGCTCAACCTTTCCTCATAAGACAACTCCATCATTTGAGGAATCAGCCTAGTGAACCTCCTCTGAGCTGGTGCAAGTACATCCCTCCTTAAGTAAGGAAACCAAAACTACTCTAGGTACAGTGTCACCAATATCCTGTACAATTGTAGCAAGATTTCCCTACTTTTATACTCCATCCCCCTTGCAATGAAGGCCAACATCTCATTTGCTTTCCGAATTACCTGCTGTACCTACATGCTAACTTTTGTTATTCATGTGCAAGGACACCCATATCCTTTTGTATCGGAGCGTTCTGCGGTCTCTCCCCATTGTTGTTTAGCTGACATGCTTGAATTTTTTGATGAAATAATAGGGTTGATGAGGTAATGTTGTTGGTGTTTTATTTATTCTTTCATGGGATGTGGGTGTCTGGCTAGAGCAGCAATTATTTGCCTACCCCTAATTGTCCTTGAGAAGGTGGTGATGATGAACTGCCTCCTTAAACTGCTGCGATCCATGTGGTGTGGATACACCCACTGTGCTGTTAGGGAGGGAGTTCCAGGATTTTGACCCAGCATTTTGATGTGGCATACATGGACTTGCAAAATGCATCTGATAAAATGCCGCACAACAGAGACTTGTGAGTAAATTTAGAGCTCGTGGAATAAAAGGGTCAGTAGTAACATGGATACGAAATTGACCGAGTGACAAGAAACAAGACTAGTGGTTAACAGTTGATTTTCGGACTGGAGAAAAGTGGAGCTCCCCTGCACTTCATGACCTAACCCTTGGCATACAGGCCACAACTTCAAGATGTGTGAATGACAGAAAACTTTGAAATATTATGTACTGTAAGAAGGATAGTGTAGAAGGAAACTTCAAACTTCAAGACGGGTTGGTGACGTAGGCAGATGAGTGGCAGATGAAATTTAATGCAGAGAAATGTGAAGTGATTGATTCATTTTGGTAGAAAGAATGCAGCGCGACAGTATAATACTGGAGACAAAAAAGACAAATCTAAAAGGGGTGCTGGAGCAGAGGGACATGGTTGTATGTGTCCATAAACCATTGAAGGTTGCAGGACAGGTTGAGAGTGCGATTAATAAAATACGTGGAATCCTGGCTTTATCAATAGAGACATAGAGCATAAAAGCAAGCAAGTTATGTTAAACCCGTATAAAACACTGGTTCAGCCTCAACTGCAGCATTTTGTCCAGTTCTGGGCAGTATACTTTAGGAAAGATGTGAAGGCATTAGAGGGTGTGCAGAAAAGATTCACAAGAATGGTTCCAGGGATGAGAAACTTCAGTTATGTAGATAAATTGGAGAAGTTGGCACTGTTCTCTTCGGAGAAGAGAAGGTTGAGAGGAGATTTGAAAGAGGTATTCAAAATCATGAGGGGTCTGGATAGAGTAGATAGGGAGAAATTGTTCTCATTGGCAAAACGATTGAGAACCAGAGGGCACGGATTTAAGGTAATTGGCAAAAGAACCAATGGCGATATGTGGAATAACTGTTTACACAGCAACTGTAGGATCTGGTATGCACTGCCAGAGTGCGTGGTGGAGGCAATTGAAGTATTCAAGAGGGAATTAGATTATCTGAAAAGGAAGAACATGCAAGGTTACAGGGAGAAGACAGGGGAATGGAACTAGTTACTTCAGAGAGCCAGCACAGACAGAACAGGCTGAATGCCCTTCTTTGCTGTAATTATTCTATGATTCTATTTAAATAATATTCTGTTTTTCTATTCATCCTGCCAAAGTAGACAACCGTACATTTTCCCACATTGTACTCCATCTTCCAAGTTTTTTGCCCACTCACTTAACCCTTTGCAGACACTATGTGTCCTCCTCACAACTTGCTTTCTATCTCATATCGTCAGCAAATTTGGCTGCAGTGCAACATCAGTCCCTTCGTCCATGCACGCTGTCTTCAGACACATGCAGTGGTTCTATGACCAACCAGAACCTGCTGCATAGTTAACACTTTGAAATTGCTAACACTGAAACTTGAAGGAGGAACAAGACTCTCTTAGTTCCATTAGGAAAATAGAAAAATTAAAGAAAAGCCTTGTGTATTAAAATCAAATTTTGGAGAGAAAATGTGAATAAAATACACAAGACTGACTAAATTTTTTTAAAAAAAAGATTTGTTTCAGTTGTGTCCCTTTAGCACAATTCATTGGGGCAGTGGCTCCCTTCTGTGTGAATAAGACCCAACCTTAACATGCTATAGAATATCCCATAAGATGGCAACCAATGTTAATATGACAGGTATAATTTTCTTTTCCTCCCTAGTGTTCAGTTCTGAAAATATTATTCATTGTCTTCATTTTTCCTTTTAGCATTCTATGCATTTCTACTGTGTGGTGCCGCAGTAGCAGCTGCCCTGTACAATGAGGTGAACCTGAGCTATATCCGCATTAACCTGTTGCAACTCGCAATCTCTGCAATGGCCTTCTCCCTTGTGCTGAGCATTTACCTGTACGTGCGTTCCTGGCGTGTTCCTGCTGATGAGCTGGCAGTAGGAGGAAATTCTGGTAAGTGACTGTTCATTAACTGAACAAAGGTTAAGGGTTTAGCCATTCTAGTTCCATTTCCTTGCCCTTGCCCTCCATCCCTTTCCTATATCTACTTTCAAATACTTAACCAGCTCCCCTTTAAGTGGTACAAAAGCAAGCTAAAACAGATGCTGGAAACCCTCAGCAGGTCTGGCAGAATCTGTGGAGCAACTGAGTTCTGACATTAGGTTGTCAACCTGAAATGTTAACTCTCTGTTCCTCTCACCATAGATGCTACCAGATCTTCTGAGTATCTCTAGCATTTTCAGCTTTTAAGTGATGTTGGCTACTGTTTCAATAACCACTTATAAGTCATTCAGTATTCTCATAACACTGTATCGAAAAAGTGTTTCTTCTTTTTACTACTAAATGGCATAACTCTGGTTTTCAGATTATGCCCTCTTCTAGACACCCCCAGAAGGGAAAATAATCACGGTCCCATCATGGTCTTGAAAGCTTCAATTACCCTAACATCCACAGTCTTTTGGGGAAGAGAGTTACAGATGTCCACTACCCTTTGTGAGAAAAAATTGGTTTCTGTTTTTGCTCTTGAATGGCCTAGTTCTAATTGTAAGATTATGCCCTGTTTTCCCTACTCTCTTTTTGCGAGGAAATCCACCTGCATGGTGGCAGCAGTGTGTACCATATGTAAGATGCACTGCAGTAACTCGCACAGGGCTGCTTAGACAGTCCCTTCCAAACCCACGACCACTACCATATAGAAGGACAAGGGCAGCACACCCACGGGAACACCAGCACCTGGAAGTTTCCCCTCCAAGCTACTTACATAGAAACATAGAAACTAGGAGCAGGAGTAGGCCATTCGGCCCTTCGAGCCTGCTCTGCCATTCATTATGATCGTAGCTGATCATCCATCTCAATAACCTGCTCCCGCTTTCTCCCCATACCCTTTGATCCCTTTCACCACAAGAGCTATATCTAACTCCTTCTTGAAAACATACAATGTTTTGGTCTCAACTACTTTCTGTGGTAACGAATTCCACAGGCTCACCACTCACTGGGTAAAGAAATTTCTCCTCATCTCAGTCCTAAATGGTCTACCCCATATCTTCAAACTGTGACCCCTGGTTCTGGACTCCCCCATCATTGGGAACATCCTTCCTGCATCTACCCTGTCTAGTCCTGTTAGAATTTCATAGGTTTCTATGAGATCCCCCCTCATTCTTCTGAACTCTGGCAAATATAATCCTAATCGACTCAATCTCTCCTCATATGTCAGTCCCGCCATCCCAGGAATCAGTTGGGTAAACCTTCGCTGCACGCCCTCTATAGCAAGAACATCCTTCCTCCGATAAGGAGATCAAAACTGCACACAATATTCCAGGTGTGGTCTCACCAAGGCCTTGTACAATTGCAGCAAGTCATCCCTGTTCCTGTACTCGAATCCTCTGGCTATGAAGGCCAACATACCATTTGCCTTCTTTACCGCCTGCTGCACCTGCATGCTTACCTTCAGTGGCTGATGTACAAGGACACCCAGGTCTCATTGCACATTCCCCTCTCTCAATTTATAGCCATTCAGATGATAATCTGCCTTCCTGTTTTTGCTACCAAAATGGATAACCTCACATTTTTCCACATTATACTGCATCTGTCATGCATTTGCCTGCTCACTCAGCTTGTCCAAATCACACTGAAGCATCTCTGCATCCTCCTCACAGCTCACCCTCCCACCCAGCTTTGTGTCATCTGCAAATTTGGAGATACTACATTTAATTCCCTCATCTAAATCATTAATATATATTGTGAATAACTGGGGTCCCAGCACCGATCCCTGCGGTACCCCACTAGTCACTGCCTGCCATTCAGAAAAAGACTCGTTTATTCCTACTCTTTGTTTCCTGTCTGCCAGTTTTCTATCCATCTCAATACACTACCCCCAATCCCATGCACTTTAATTTTACACGCCAATCTCTTATGTGGGACTTTGTGGAAAGCCTTCTGAAGGTCTAAATAAACCACATCCACTGGCTCCCCCTCATCAACTCCACTAGGTACATACTCAAAAAATTCCAGTAGATTTGTCAAGCATGATTTCCCTTTCATAAATCCGTGCTGACTCTGTCCGATTCTACCACTGTTTTCCATGTGCTCAGCTATTAAATCTTTTATATTGGACTCTAGAATTTTCCCCACTACC
This sequence comes from Cetorhinus maximus, assembly GCF_964194155.1. Lineage (NCBI taxonomy): Eukaryota > Metazoa > Chordata > Chondrichthyes > Lamniformes > Cetorhinidae > Cetorhinus > Cetorhinus maximus. The sequence goes on from NC_135883.1 coordinate 173,591,133, forward strand.
GACGTCAGGCTGACTGGTCTATAATTCCCTATTTTCTCTCTGCCTCCCTTTTTAAATAGTGGGGTTACATTAGCTACCCTCCAATCCGTACGAACTGTTGCAGAGTCTATAGAATCTCGGAAGATGACCACCAATGCATCTACTATTTCTAGGGCCACTTCCTTAAGTACTCTGGGATGTAGATTATCAGGCCCCGGGGATTTATCGGCCTTCAACCTAATCAATTTCCCCAACACCATTTCCCGACTAATACTGATTTCTTTCAGTTCCGCCCTCTCACAAACCCTGTGTTCCCCAACATTTCTGGTATGTTTTTAATGTCCTCCTTTGTGAAGACAGAACCAAAGTATGTATTTAGTTGGTCAGCCATTTCTTTATTTCCCACTATAAATTCCCCTGTTTCTGACTGTAAGGGACCTACATTTGTCTTCACCAATCTTTTTCTCTTCACATACCTATAGAAACTTTTACAGTCAGTTTTTATGTTCCCTGCAAGCTTACACTCATACTCTTATTTTCCCCTTCTTAATCAATCCCTTGCTCCTCCTTTGCTGAATTCTAAACTGCTCCCAATCCTCAGGTCAGTTGTTTTTTCTGGCCAATTTGTATGCCTCTTCCTTGGATCTAATACTATCTTTAATTTCCCTTGTAAACCATGGTTTGGCCACCTTTCCTGTTTTACTTTTGCGCCAGACAGGAATAAACAATTGTTGCAGTTCACCCATGCGCTTTTTGAATGTTTGCCATTGCCTATCCACCGTCATCCCTTTAAGTAATGTTTCCCAATCCATCATAGCCAACTCACGCCTCATACCATCGTAGTTTCCTTTTTTAAGATTCAGGACCCAAATCTCAGAATCAACTACGTCACTCTCCATCTTGATGAAGAATTCTATCATGGTCGCTCATCCCTAAGGGGCCTCGCACAACTAGATTGCCAATTATTCCTTTCTGATTACATAATACTCAGTCGAGGATGGCCTGTTCTCTCGTTAGTTCCTCAATGTATTGGTCCAGAAAAACATCCCCTATACACTCCAGGAATTCCTCCTCTACGGTATTGTTACTAATTTGATTTGCCCAATCTATATGCATATTAAAGTCACCCATAATTACAGATGTTCCTTTATTACATGCGTCTCTAATTTCCTGTTTAATGCCATTCCAACATCACCACCACAGTTTGGGGGTCTATATACAACCCCCACTAACGTTTTTTGCCCCTTAGTGCTTCTCATCATCCAAACTTGGAAATATATTGCAGTTCCTTCACTGTCGCTGGGTCAAAATCCTGGAACTCTCTCCCTAACAACACTGAGGGTGTACCTACATCACATGGACTGTAGCGGTTCAAAATGCAGTTCACTACTATCTTCTCAATGGATATTAGAGATGGGCGATAAATCCTGGCCTAGTCAGTGATGCCCACATCCCATGAATGAATAAAAAAAGCAGGTTGCTTCGTCTCAGATAGTATCAAGCTTCTTGAGTGTCGATGGAGCGGCTCTCATCCAGGCGAGTGGAGAGTATTCCATCACACTCCTAACTTGTGCTTCGTAGATGGTGGACAGGTTCTGGGAAGTCAGAAGGTGAGTTACTCGCCTCAGAATTCCAAGCCTGTCCTTTGTAGGTACAGTATTTATATGACTAGTCCAGTTCAGCTTCTGGTCAATGATAAACCCGAGGATGTTGATAGATGGGGATTCAGTGATGGGGATACCATTGAATGTCATGGGGAGATGGTTGGATTCTCTCTTGCTGGAGATGTTCATTGCCTGGCACTTGTGTAGCGCGATTGTTACTTTCCATTTATCAGGCCAAGCCTGGATATTATCCAGGTTTTGCTGCATTTGAGCATGGATTACTTTGGTATCTGAGGAGTCGTGAAAGGTGCTGAACATTGTGCATTCATCAGTGAACATCCCCACTTCTGACCTTATGATGGATGGAAGGTCATTGATGAAGCACCTGAAGATGGTTGGGCCAAGGACACTATCCTGAGGAACTCCTGCAGTGATGTCCTGGAACTGAGATGATGTAACTCCAACAACCACCTTCCTTTGTACTAGGTATGACTCCAACCAGTTTTCTCTCTGATTCCCATTCACTCCAGTTTTGCTCGGGCTCCTTGATCCCTCATTCGGTCAAATGCTGCCTTGATGTCAAGGGCAGTCACACTCGCCTCACCTCTGGAGTTCAGCTCTTTTGTCCATGTTTGAATTAAGACTGTAATGAGGTCAGGAGCTGAGTGGCCCTGGCAGAACCTGAACTGAGCGTCAGTAGGCAGGTTATTGCTAAGCAAGTGCCGCTTGATAGCACTGTTGATGACTCCTTCCATCACTTTACTGATGATCGAGAGTAGACTGGTGCAGTAATTGGCCGGGTTGAATTTGTCCTGCTTTTTTGTGTACTGGACATACCTGGGCAATTTTCCACATAGCTAGGTACATGCCAGTGTTGTAGCTATACTGGAACAGCTTGGCTAGGGGCACAGCAAGTTCTGGAGCACAAGTCTTCAGCACCATTGCTGGAATATTGTCAGGGCCCATAGCCTTTGCAGTATCCAGTGCCTTCAGCTGTTTCTTGATAGCACGTGGAGTGAATGGAATTGGCTGAAGACTGGCATCTGTGATGCTGGGACCCCTGAAGGAGGCCGATATGGATCATCCACTCAGCACTTCTGGCAGAAGATTGTTGCAATTGCTTCAGCCTTATCTTTTGCACTCAAGACCATAAGACGTAGGAGCAGAAGTAGGCCATTCGGCCCATCGAGTCTGCTCTGCCATTCAATGATATCATGGCTGATCTGATAATCCTCCACTTTCCTGCCTTTCCCCCATAACCCTTGATTCTTTTACTGATTAAAAATCCGTCTCTCTCCGCCTTGAATATACCTATTTTTGTATCATCTGCAAATTTGGCAATAGCACATCATGTACTGGACTCCCCCATAATTGAGGATGGGGATATTTGTGGAGCCACTGCCTCCTCCAGTAAGTTGTTTAATTGTCCACCACCATTCGTGACTAGATGTGGCAGAACTGCAGAGCTTAGATCTGATCCGTTGGTTGTGGGATTGCTTATCTCTGTCTATCACTTACTGCTTTTGCTGTTTGGCACACAGGTAGTTCCGTGTTCTAGCTTCACCAGCTTGAGCCTTATTTTTAGATATGTCTGGTGCTGCTCCTAGCATGCACTCTTCATTGAACCAGGGTTGATGCCCCAATTGATGGTAATGGTAGAGTGGGGATATGCTGGGCCATGAGTTCACAGATTGTGGTTGAGTACAATTCTGCTGCTGCTGATGACCCACAATGCCTTATGGATGACCAGTTTTGAGTTGCTAGATCTGTAGGAAATCTATGTCATTTAGTACAGTGGTCGTGCCACACAACACGATGGAGGGTATCTTTAGTGTGAAGGCCGGACTTTGTCTCACAAGAACTTTACGTTGGTCACTCCTAACTAAGTGCATCTGCGACAGGTAGATTGGTGAGGACAAGGTCAAGTAGGTTTTTCCCTCTTGTTTGCTCCCTCACCACCTGCTGCTAAGCCCAGCCTAACAGCTATGTCCTTTTGGACTCGGCCAGCTCGGTCAGTAGTGGTGTTACTGAGCCACTCCTGGAGATGGACATTGAAGTCCCCCACCCAGAGTGTGTCCTGCGCCCTTGCCACCCTCAGTACTACCTCCAAGTGGTGTTCAACATGGAGGAGCACTGATTCATCAGCTGAGGGACAGCGGTAGGTGGTAATCAGCAGGAGGTTTCCTTGCCCCTGTTTGACTTGATGCCATGAGACTTCATAGGGTCCAGAGCCGATGTTTAGAACTCCCAGGACAATTCCCATCTGATTGTATACCACTGTGCTGCCACCTCTGGTGGGTCTGTCCTCTTGGTGGGACAGGACATACCAAGGGATGGTGATGGCGTTGTCTGGGAAATTATCTGTAGGGTATGATTCCATGAGGATGACTATATCAGGCTTGACTAGTCTGTGTATTAACTCTCCCAATTTTGGCACAAGCCCTCAGATGTTAGTAAGGAGGACTTTGCAGGGTCGACGGGGCCGTGTTTGCTGCTGTTGTTTCCAGTGCCTCAGCCTATGCCGGGTGAGCCGTCCGTCTTAATTCCTTTTTGTAGACGTTTGATACAACTGAGTGGCATGCTAGGCCATCTCAGAGAGCATTTAAGAGTGAACATTTGTACCAGATGTGTTTTTATGACAATCGACAGTGTTTTCATGGTTACTACTATCGATACTAGCTTTTTAATTCTTGATTCATTAACTGAATTTTTAAATTCCACCAGCTGCCGTGGTGGGATTCTGACATGTGTCCGCAGATCATTAGTCTGTGGGACATTCATGGGAGACAGTGGCCTAGTGGTATTTTCACTGGACTAGTATTCCAGAGACCCAGGTTAATGCTCTGGGGACCCAGGTTAGAATCCCACACGGCAGATGGTGAAATTTGAACTCAATAAAAAAATTTGGAATTAAAAGTCTGATGACCACAAAACTATTACTGATTGTTGTAAAAAGTCATCTGGTTCACTAATGTCCTTTAGGGAAGGAAACCTGCCATCCTTACCTGGTCTGGCCTACATGTGACTCCAGACCCACAACAATGTGGTTGACTCTTAAAATGCCCTCTGAACAAGGGCAATTAGGGATGGACAATGAATGCTGGCCTCGCCAGTGATGCTCACATCCCGTGAATGGAAAGAAAAATCCTTTGGACTGGATTTCTACATCCACCACTTTTGTGGGCAGCCAGGTCATTATCACTTGCTGCATAAAAAATGTTGTTCTTCACATTCGCCCTGCATCTCTTGCCTGAAATTTCAATATGAAATATTCTTGAAGCAAAGACCAATATTTCATTAGCTTTTTTAAAGATTGTGTACTAGAGTGCCCAGAACTGTACATAAAACTCAATCTGTGACTGTACTAAACTTTTACGTCATTACCTCCTATCTTCCTCAGTGCTGAGAATCTCATTGCCTTTTTGTTTAGTTCTTGTTCTACCTTATACCCACCACTAAATGCCAGTTTAGCTCAATCATGTTACTCTATTTTCTGTGTCAGAAAGTTTTGGGTTTAGGTACCACACCAGGATGTAAGTACATAATCTAGGCTGGTACTTTGGTGCAAGACTGAGAGATGACTGCATTGTTAAAGGTGTCTTCTCTTGTATGAAATGTTAATCTGATGCCCAATTACCTGTTCAGAGTTGATTCTATGATATCTTTTTTGAAGAAGAACAGGGCATATTCACCATTCACTAGTGTGACCAAAACAGATCAACTGATTCGAAAGTGAAATTTTTCTGTGCGCAATTTGGCACTTCACAAGTTATTAATTTGCTGTGAAGTCTATTCATTTATATCCTTAGAAATTTCCTTTCTCCCACTTTTAAGAATCGTAGCATTTGAGATATTTAGCTTCCTTTTTGCTGTTATTTTGCCTAAAATGTGCTGCCTTTCATTTCTCTGTAGCTATCTCCTACCTGTGCATAATAACTTGTCTGTTTCCTCATGTACTCTTCCTCACAGATTTCCATGCCCCTAATTTGACATTATCCCTCTTGCATCTATGCTCAAATTACTTATTCGATAGAAAACAAAAGACCACCTTGCACAGATCCTTGAAACTTACCCACTTCCATATCCTAACATTCTGAAGAAAATCCTATCCCTCTACTTGTTACTTCATATTCTACTGCACCCTGCCTTTTCTCTGTCTACACTTTAATACCATCTGCCTTAGGTTCTGTAATTAGTCTGTTTTATGCAGCACTTTTTGTCAATACCATCTCAAAATTCATCCACTCTTTGTGATGTCCTCAAATAAGTCAGTTAAATTAGTGAAGCATGACTTGCCCTTTACAGAGGTATGCTGACTGTTGCTGATTAGCCCATATCTTTATAAGGTGTAGAATCTACTGGCCTATACCTTCCCCCTTCCTTTCTTTAATAAGTTGTAGGAGTACTTTTGGCAGAGTTCCCCTTTACCGTGGTGTTTGGTTCCTTCTTCCCAAAGCTGCTTAAGTATTCTGCATCCATAATTGGTCAACAATCCAGTTTCTGCTCCAACATGTAGCAAAATACTTATGTCCTTCTGACATTTCCTCACCCAAGATGCCTTATTTTTGTATGGTCCAATCTCTTCATTGACTATGCTTTATATTTCTCCTGTGCATTCTAAACGCCCTTTTTATTTCCCCTTCATGTTGATAGTCAGTCATTGCCCACCTTAGCCATCCAAATATCCCTTCTTGCTTCCCTTCTATGCTTTTTACAGTTCTTTCAGTTTTTCCCCATATTATAAAAACAAGTCTTGAGCTTAGTAAAATAACTCAAAGGAGCATTAATCCATCATAATTTTACACTGAACCATTTAATGAGATATTGGGACAGGTGACCAAAAGCTTGGTAAGAGAATTTTATATCAAATAAAAACAGAAAATACTGGAAAAACTCATCAAATCTGACAGCATCTATGAACATCACCACATGGACTGCAGCAGTTCAAGAAGGCAGCTCACCACCACCTTCTCAAGGGTAACTAGGGATGGGCAATAAAATGCTGGCCCAGCCAGCGAAGCTCACATCCCGTGAATGAATTTTAAAAAAGAAACAAGTTAACTTTTCGAGTCCAATATGATGACTTCGGAATTGAACTGAACTAGTTCTGAAGAAGAGTCATATTAGACTCGAAACGTTAACACTGTTTCTCTCTCCACAGATGCAGCCAGACATATTGAGTTTATCCAGCATTTTCTGTTTTTATTTCAGATTTCCAGCATCCACAGTATTTTGCTTTTTATTGTAAAAGAATTTTATGGTGCGTCTTAAAGGAACAGAGAGCTACGGAGAGGCGAAGAGATTCAGGGAGGCAATTCAAGAGCTTGCTCCAAAGCTAAAACCTTATGCCTTAATTTCTTGTCAGAACCCCAGAATCCCGGCCTTCGAAACCACCTCTTTATTCTTAGTCTATAAGGATTTAGTTTGTATCTTATCCATCCAGATATAACTATTGGGTCAAAATAAGATTTTGGAAATAAGTAGCTGGGAATGCTTCCATCATTTAACCTTAAACCCATAAATTCAATGAAAATGTAGTCAAGTTTAAGTGTTGTGCTCCACACTTTATCGACAATCTCTAAGTGTTTAGTGAGGCATGGTGTAATGCACACTTGACATACTGCAGGGCAGCCTGCTTTAAGACCACCCGTGAGAGATGCTGAGGGCGACCTATCTGTAAACCTTCCTCCCTTCCTTGCCACCTGAATGTTGAATGGTACTGCAGTTTTTGCTCAAAACTGCAACACTGGGTAAGATTCTAAGGTATGTTTAGTGCTTTGCTCTTATTCTGTATCAGTGTGCACAATTCCATTACCCCCAGAATTAAATACACACTGATTCACACACACAAGTTTTCAGAAACAAATTTATGCCTGCAAGAGGTGGAAAGTTCCATTTTAATGCAATGAACACTTCAGATCTAGTTACTATATAAAGCACAAATTGTAATTTCTTTAATGTCTACATTGGTTTGCAGGTAGTTTTGTTTATGATTTCTTTATTGGGCGTGAACTGAATCCTCGTATCAGAAACTTTGATCTTAAGTACTTCTGTGAGCTGCGTCCAGGCTTGTTGGGCTGGGTGAGTTTGAAACATCTACTGACAAAAATTATAAACGAAAGGGTAGGATTTTTGCATACTGAATAACATTTGCAGATCTTTTTGATTCTCTGATTCTTTCCAAGTTCCCTTCCACTACAATACATCCCCCTGTCCTATTGCCCTGCTTCCCATAACATTCCCAAAGCTGAAAGGAAGTGTGTATTTACACGTGTTGGGCAGGCCTGATCTTGATCAAAGTGTGTCCATGTGCTAATTGGCAAGACTGGATGGTCTTATGCTGCCGGTGACAGCTTAGACTGGAATTTCAGCTGCTACTGTGGATAGGGTTCATGTGCTGCCCTGCAAGCTATTGTCCACTCCAGTTATTTCCAGCTCTCAGAATATGCACAAGTTTCATATTCAGCATTCGTAAAAGTTTATCTAAATTTCCTTTTTTAAATTTCAACCCCAAATATTAGAGAATGTCTGTCTTTTTCTGAACAAAAAAGGAAATTGTTACCTTCTCTCTTTGTTTTTGGTGCAACAATGCACTTGCCAGCCTGTGAGGGTTAATCATTTGTTATGCACCTATAATCTATCCAATATAGAGGTGAGACAAAATACTCAATATTGCAGCTTTGTTTGAATGAGGTGAAGAGACAGCTCTCAAGATGCAACTTTGCTTGATCAGGTTGCAAAAAGCTGAATGTTCCTGAACTATTGCAGATTTGTAAAGTGGTTATGAAATCCTTTGCTTGTTATATCACTTTCCACACCCCATAGGTTGGTCCAAGGGTCACAGCTGGTCGCCTATGTTCGGCCACTAGGAGAAATGATCAGCCTTGAATCTAATGTATTTCCTCAAAGGAGTGTTTGATCTGTTCTTCAAGTGGAAGAGAAACTGAACTGAACCAACCATATAAATACTGTACTTGCAAGAGCAGATCAGAGGTCGCAAATTTTGCGGCAAGTAACTCACCTCCCGATTCCCCAAAGCCTGTCCACTATCTACAAGGCACAAGTCAGGAGTGTGATGGAATACGCTCCACTTGCCTGGATGAGTGTAGCTTCAACAACATTCGAAGCTTGGCACCATCTAGGACAAAGCAGCCCGCTTGATTGGCATCCCATCCACCAACTTAAACATTCACTGTCTCCACCACCAACGCACAGTGGCAGCAGTGTGTACCATCTATAGGATGCACTGCAGCAACTCATGAAGACTCGTTCGGCAGCACCTTCCAAACTCATAACCCCTACTACCTAGAAGGACAAGGGCAGTAGATGCCTAGGAACATCACCAAATTCCCCTCCAAGTCACACACTATGCTGACGTGGAAATTTATCACTGTTCCTTCACTTTCGCTGTGTCAAAATCATGGAACGTCCTTCCTAGCAGCACTGACCTACACCGCATGGACTGCAGGAGCTCAAGGTGGCTCACCACCACCTTCTCAAGGACAATTAGAGATGGGTAACAAATGCTGGCCAAATCAGTGACTCCCACTTCTGTGAAAGAATATAAAGTTTACTTCGCAATCCTGTAAAGTTTTAAAACTCCTCTGTGACTCTTCTCAAAAGGTAGGTTTGTTTGACTGTCAGATGCCTGCATAACTACTTTGTGAGGATGTGAGATGGCTGTTTTCGAAGTATTTTCCACCGTCTTTTTTTATAAATATTGCAGGTTGTCATTAACTTGGGCTTGTTGTTTGCCGAGATGGAATCCCAGGGCCGTGATGTGCCCTCGTTGGCAATGGTACTGGTGAACAGTTTCCAGCTTCTGTATGTGATGGATGCACTGTGGAACGAGGTATTTCCAACTCGCATTAATCCTATTAACTCTTCAAATTACTGATTTTCCGCTGCCTCTTTTGAAGGGTGGCAGTCAGCAACAAAACCCTCAGTGTCTCTGGGCTTGGGAGTGCAAAGACAGCTAGAGTCCTACTTCCTGGTCATTGTTCCAATCATCTTAGCTGGAAGTTTGCATGTGTGGAAATTGGGCTAGGACAGAATTGGGCTCAGTCATGAAGCATTTCCATTGCTGATGTTCACTGTTGGGGCTCATACGTGAATATTGGTTGTAGGGCCAAGGTACCAGAGACTGACTGGGAGCTCTGGGTCTTGGTCCAACAAGAAGTCAATTCAGAAGAAAATGGGAACAGTTTGATAGAGAAATAGCTTAGTGCAGAGGGTGAAGAAATAATGCACATAGGGGTCATGGGAGGTGTTCTTCCGACAGCTCAGCTGGATAAGTTTTTATACCATACAAATTGAACGTTCTCGATTTCATCCCCTGGGTGTTGTTGTTAGCTGGTCTCAGCTGCGAGAGGAGAGGGACAGCTATTTACCTCAATGCCCTGGGTTAGGGAGGGATAAATCGTCCAGTATACCCCCTCCTGATAGCTATCGCTTGACTCCTGCTACATGCATTTGTGTGAACGTAGCTCGGATGTGATGCTTTTCTCTGGTCAGGTAGTCTGCTAGCACTTGCTGTAAGTTCAAAGTGTGAGGCCTGGTATCTCTACAACTTTCTTGGCAAGGAGCAACAGCTGAAATGAAGAATGTAGGTGATAAATGATGAATATTGATAATTTCTTAACTTGCTTCTCTCCAGATTGCAGGTTTGCATCATCTTCAGAGCAGAATTTCCTGTTCTCACTTTTTTGTTCTTGATATTTGAATACAGGAAGCGATTCTGACCACCATGGATATTGTGCATGATGGACTTGGATACATGCTGATATTTGGAGACCTGGTCTGGGTACCGTTCACATACAGCCTACAGGCTTTCTACCTGGTTAATCACACAAGTGAACTGAGCTGGCCAGTAGCTCTGGCGATCATTGCTCTCAACAGTAAGAGCATTTAGAGAACTTTTCCATCAGTACTTTTCTCTTTCTAGTGACTATATGCAAAATGCAGTGCTACATTACAACAGTGTAATCAGTCTTGTTCCAACTGTCAGACTTTACATGATTCATAATGTTTGTTTATGTTGTAGCTGTTGGTTACATCATATTCCGGGGGGCCAACTCGCAAAAGAACGCTTTCAGAAGAAATCCTCATGACCCCAAACTGGCACGTAAGTACCAAGACTTACATAAGAATAAGTGTCTGTGTGTGTTTGTCTATAAACTGGGCAGATTGTTCCTTCGATATAGGTTTTAGTAAATGAAAGGATTCGTTATTTGTGATGATAATATTGTACTGTCATCTAACAGTTTTACAAACTCTGTACCAAATATGCAACGTAACTAAAGTACTATTCAGAGCATTTCTGTGAGAGATTTCCCATGGGAAGTCCTGTACAAAACAGTTTACAACTTTTATGAATTTCCTGCTTAAAAACCTCCTAATTTCCATAGTGACAGAAATACTCTGAAAGTAGACTACAATCAGCTTCAGCAGTTAGTTACATAACCACTTATGAGGCACTTTCAACATTGAAAACGTGCCACCCCAGCACATGCAGCAGGTAATTTCTAGGACTTCTGCTGTTAGCACTGTTCTCCAAGCAGCCATTACCCCTGCCTATCACCAAGCATCAACAAATGGATCAAGTTACAAATGATATATCTTCCTTTCTGCAGATTTAAAAACTATTCCCACAGCAACAGGGAAGAGTTTGATTGTTTCTGGATGGTGGGGATTTGTCCGTCACCCAAACTACCTGGGTGACCTCATCATGGCTTTGGCTTGGTCTCTGCCCTGTGGTAAGTAGGAAATTGTCCTATCAAGGTGTTTGTTCAATTGTGTTCATCAACCAAAGGGAGAGGTTGATTAACCAAGTGGCTTTTCTCTTCCTAAAATTGCTCAGTCCCTGGTTGGGAATGGAATTGAAGGTTTGAGGATTAGTTAAAGAGAATTTTAGACACTTCATGAGATATGTTGGTTCTTCAGATGTAGTACCAACTTGTGAAAAATAATGAGGTTGATCTTCTTTTAATTCATTCACCGGGATGTGAGCTTTGCTAGCTGGTCCAGCATTTATTGCCCATCCCTGGTTGCCCTTGAGAAGGTGGTGGTGAGCTGCTGCCTTAAACCACTGCAGTCCATGTGGCGTAGGTACACCCACAGTGCTGTTAGGAAGGGAGTTCCAGGATTTTGACCCAGCGACAGCGGAGGAACAGCGATGTATTTCCGAGTCAGGATGGTGAGTAACTCGAAGGGGACCTTCCAGGTGGTGGTCTTTCCATCTACCTGGTGCCCTTGGTCGTGGGTTTGGAAGGTGCTGTCTAAGGAGCCTTGGTGAGTTCCTGCAGTGCATCTTGTAGGAAGGATGTACTGTTTGTCAGTGGTAGAGGAAGCGAATGTTTATGGATGTGGTGCCAATTAAGCAGGCTGCTTTATCCTGGACAGTGTCGAGCTTCTTGAGTGTTGTGGGAGCTGCACTCATCCAGGCAAGTGGGGAGTATTCCATCATACTCCTGACTTGTGCCTTGTAGATGGTGGACAGATTTTGAGGAGTCAGGAGGTGATCGTGGGGGATTCCGTGATGGTAATGCCATTGAACGTCAAGGGGCGATGGTTAGATTCTCTCTTGTTGGAGATGGTCATGACGGTTGATGGAGCTTTATTCATCTAGCTTTTGAAAAGGAGATCAGAGAAAAACATTGGAGGATCTTTGTCCAGAAGATTATACAGTACAAGAGAATCCTGGTTCCAGAGGGACAGTGCAAAATTCAGTCTCACTGTCAACTGATGCACTGTGGACAACTGGAGAATGGGAAGAGAAGTAATGCAAAGGGGATTACATGAGGTCACCATTTATACTTAGATGGGTGCAGGTGACAACACACAGGCCCCTTTATGCTCCATGAAAGGTTTGTACAGTGCAGAGTTAGCTGCGGCAATCAGGCTGTTCAGCCTTAACAGGTCTTCAAAAGGAAAATTATGCATGATTCCATTTATTTTCAGTAATTATATCTTGTTGCTTTATCTCTGGGCCCTTGTGAGTAGATGATCTATAACTGTCGCTGGGTCAAAATCCTGGAATCCCCTCCCAAACAGCACTGTGGGTGTACCTACACTATATGGACTGCAGCAGTTCAAGAAGGTGGCTCACCACCACCACCAAGGGCACTTGAGGTTGGGCAATAAAAGTCCTGGCCTAGCCAGTGACGCCCACATCCCGTGAAAGAATTTTTTAAAAAGTCCCAGCATAATTCAACCTGACAGTTAGGAAAATGGAGAACCGACTGATTGTGGCTGCCGTACTGAGTTTTGCTGATGTCTAAATCCTCAGACAAACTGTTTGGCAGAAGCTGTATTTTTTGGGTTGGGAGGGGGGCCTTTATGCTTGAGGTTCTACATTCTACCTGCGAACTGGGTACGATCTTTGCAGGTGTTGATTATTCACCTAAAGTCATACAGGCATTTTAATTGTTAATTGTTCTGGGTGATTTCAGTGCACACAATAAAACCATGCCAAAACTCTCAAATCCAGAAATTTGGACTTTTTTTATGCGGAGTATGACTGACATCTAAATCACAGCGTACTATTATAACGTTACTCGTTATTTATCAAGTGTGATGTGGGGGGTCTTATGTGCTGCTTGCTTCTACATAGGAACATAGTTAAGAGCAGGATTAGGTCACTTGGCCCTTCAAGCCTGCTCCACCATTCATTAAAATCATGGCTGAAACCTCATACCTACCAATGACGACCCTTCACCTCCTTGTTTATCAAGAATCTATCTACCTCTGCCTTGAAAACATTCAAAGACTCTGCTTCCACTGCCTTTTGGGGAAGGGATTTCCAAAGACTCACTACCTACTGCGGGAAAAAATTTATTTTCATTTCTGTCTTAAATGGGCAGCCTCTATTTTTAAACAGTGACCCCTAGTTCTAGATTCTCCCACAAAAGGAAACATCATCTCCACAACCACCCTGTCAAGATCCCTCAGGATCTTATTTATATCAATCAAGTTGCCTCTTACTCTTCTAAACTCCAGCAGATACAAGCCTAGCCGGTCCAACCTTTCTTCAAAGACAACCCAACCCGCCCATTCCTGGTATTAGTTTAGTAAACCTTCTCTGAACTGCTTCTCATGCATTTACATCCTTCCTTAAATGAGACCAATACTGTACACAGTGCTCCAGATGTGGTCTCACCAGTCCCCTGTACAACTGAAGCATAACCTCCCTACATTTATATTCAATTCCCCTCTCAATAAACGATAACATTCTATTAGCTTTCCTAATTACTTGCTGTACCTGCATATTAGCCTTTTGTGATTCATGCACTAAAGCACCCAAATCCCTCTGCATCTCAGAGCTCTGCAATCTCTCATTTAGATAATATTTTTATTCTTCCTGCCAAAATGGACAATTTCACATTTTCTCACTTTATACTCCATTTGCCAGATCTTTGCCCACTCGCTTAACCTATCTATGTTCCATTGTAGCCTCCTTATGTCCTCTTCACAACTTACTTTCCTAACTATCTTTGTATCATCAGCAAATTTAGCAACCATACCATTCTGTCCCATCATCCAAGTCATGAATGTAAATTGAAAAAAGTTGAGGCCTCAGCACTGATCCCTATGGCACATTACTCATTACGTGCCGCCAACCAGAAAAAGACCCATTTATGGCTACCCTCTGTTTCCTGTTAGGTAGCCAACCTTCTATCCATGCCAGTATGTTACCCCCTACACCATGAGTTTTTAATTTTCCGCAATAACCTTTGATATGGTACTTTATCAAATGCCTTTTGGAAACCTAAGTATAGTACATCCTCCGGTTCCCCTTTATCCACAGTACATGTTACTTCAAAGAACTCCAATAAATTGGTTAAACATGATTTCCCTTTCACAAAGCCATGTTGACTCTGCCTGATTGCCTTGAATTTTTCCAAGTTCCCTGCTATAACATTTTTAATGATAGCTTCCAACATTTTCCCTATTAAGCTAACTGGCCTGTAGTTTCCTGCTTTCTGTCTCCCTCCCTTTTTGAATGAAGGAGTTACATTTGCTATTTTCCAATCTAGAACCTTCCCTGAATCCAGGGAATTTTGGAAAATTAAAACTAACGCATCAACGATCTCCCTAGCCACTCCTTTTTTCCAGTCAATATGCAGATTAAAATCCCCCATGATTATCATCATACCTTTCTGACAAGCTTCCATTATCTCTACCTTTATACTCTCCTACCGAGTAGTTATAATTAGGGTTACAGTTACAGTTACACCACTCCCACAAGTGACTTCTTGCCTCGATGATTTCTGAGCTCACCCCACTCCGCTTCTACACCCTGCTTTCCTGAACTTAGGTCATCCTTCTCTAATGTACTAATACCATCATTAATTAGCAGAGCCATCATTCCACCTTTTCCTTGCTTCTTGTCCTCCCTAAATGTCATGTACTCTTCAATGTTCAGGACCCAATCTATGTCATCCTGCAGCCATGTCTCTGTAATGGCTATTGGATTGTACTTATTTATTTCAATTTGTGCTATCAGTTCATCTGTTTTGTTTTGAATACTACGTGCATTCGGATACAGAGCTTTTAGTTTCGTCCTTTTCATTATTTTTGTAACCTCTAGCATTGACTGCTGTGTTACTCTTAGATTTGTATTCTCTATCCCTTCCTGTCACGTTCTGTTTATCATTTCCCATATTAATACCTTTCTTGCCTTGTCTCTAGTCTGTTTTACCACAGCTTCCCTAATTTCATCCATTACCCCCACTAATTAGCTGCATCCCTCTCTACTTGCCTAGTTATGCAGCTCGCTAGAACATCAGTCCCAGCATGGTTCAGGTGTAGTCTGTCCCAATGGTACAGATCCCACTTTCCGCAATACTTGTGCCAGTGCCCCACGAACCATAATCCACTTAGACCTTAAGATGAAGGAGCAGAAGTAGGCCATTTGGCTCATGGAGTCTGCTCTGCCATTCAGTGAGACCATGGCTGATCTGATGATCCTTAACTCCACTTTCCTGCCTTTTCCCCATAACCCTTGGTTCCCTTACTGACTAAAAATCTATCTCAGCCTTGAATATACGTAACGGCCTAGCCTCTACAGCCCCCAGTGGTAAAGAATTCCACAGATGCACTACTCTCTGAGAAAAGAAATTCCTCCTCATCTCTATCTTAAATGGGTGAACCCTTACTCTGAGATTATACCATCTGGTCCTAGACTCTCCCACATGGTTAAACAACCTCTCAGCATCTACCCTGACAAACCCCTTAAGAATCTTATATATTTCAATAAGGTCGCCTCTCATCTAAACTCCAATGAGTACAGGCCCAACTTAATCACTCCTCATTAAAAAAAAAACCCTCCATATCTGGGATCAACCTAGTGAGTGGGAGGGCGAGGATCCAGTTGTTGTGGTCCACGTAGGTCCCAACAGCGTAGGTAGAAAAAGAGAGGCATTTATTTCATCTTGCATTCACCAGGACACTCACAAGAATACCAGTATAAGGGATTCTTACAGTTCCACACTCTAAGATTGGTCTTATCAGCAACCTTGTAAATAGGGCCTGAACCATTTGCTCGCCAAGCATGCTTGATGCTAAAATACGGCGCATCAAAGGCATCCTGCAGGATAATGGCTACCCTGATCAGATCATTTCATGCTGTATATCACGCAAACTCATGAATGGGCCTAATGCATCACTTTCGGCCCTGAAGAGTGCCCAGTCTACCTCAGATTACCCTTGATGGGCAAGGTATCTCAAAACTTTGAGCAACAGGTGAAGCTAGCTGTTTCACGCTGCAGCTAATGCAGTGGCAACAGGAGTGGTATTCGCCACTAACGGGATGCTGCCATCAAGCCAAAAAAAACATCCTGCCTATTACACAAATGAGTAATTTGGTATATGAATTTCAGTGCCAATGTGATGCTAGATATGTAGGCTGTACGTCCCAAAGACTGGCAGATCGTATCAAACAGCATGTCCCAGCTGCTGTTCACAACGGGCAGAGAACAGACCATATCCAACCAGCCCGTGCTTGCAAATCTCAAAAAAGTGTCCAACATTAGATGTGATTCCGTGACTGAGGGTTATTTAGCAAATGTTGTCCAATGTGCTAGCTGACAACCAATTTAAGATTGTCAGTTGGGCTCGCAGTGTAAAAGCGAGGGAAGAAATAAATACAATAACTATCACTAGAGACAAAGTACTAGGGAAACTAATGGGGCTGAAGGCCAATAAAGCTTCCCGGACCTAATGGGTTGCATCCTAGGATATTAAAGGAAGCAGCTACAGAGATAGTGGATGCACTGGTAGTAATCTTCCAAGAATCTTTAGATTCTGGAAAAATCCCAGAAGATTGGAAAACTGCCAATGTAACGCCCTCATTCAAAAAGTGAGGGAGACAAAAAAAACAGGTAACTATAGGCCAGTTAGCTTATCATCTGTCATTGTTTTAATATATTGGGCTGAGAATATTTTTCTAGCCATCTGTATTGTCACATGGTTAGTACAAACTGAGCAGCAATGTTGGAGGCTCTGTACAGTAGGACATTCATGCAGAAGCAGGAAATCTGAAGCTGCAACAGATCTGAACCATGTAAATCTCTTTGTTTAAAAAAAAGCCTTGCCATTTCTTGCTCTTTCCACAGGGTTCAATCACATCATTCCGTATTTCTATGTAATTTACTTCACTTGTCTGCTCATTCATCGTGAGGCCAGGGACGAGTATCGGTGCAGAAAGAAGTACGGTGTAGCTTGGAACAAGTACTGCCAACAAGTCCGCTACCGAATCTTCCCCTACATCTACTGAGCAAGTCTATTCCACCCATTGGATCACAAAGCCTCTGCACATTATTGTCACTTGTGTTTTGAAGAAAACACAAGATGAAGGTTGATATATTAGAACAATAATCATGGGGCTTGCTTTTTCCTTAAAAATTATATATTTCTTTTCTTCCTTCCCTGGCCCTGCCCTTTTTAAAAAAAGAAAACCTCATTTTATTCACAGTTTGAAATTAGCCACATACTTGTAGCAGAACAAATGAGGTAATCTTCCTGTGGGCAGAAAGACCGGGCAGATCCTTTTAAAACAGCTTTACCCATATGTTTCAAATTGGCAATAATCATTCCCTGGAGCGCAGTTTTTTGCTTTTAAAAAAATAATGGGACAGGAGAGCTTGAGGGACAACATATTTTGTGTCGGTGTTACTGTTTGACTCCTGCAAAGACTGAGTTATAAACATGGTTAATCATTTAGTGATTTAAATATTAGTCACTTCACAGAAGGATTCACTTATCTCAGGTATTCTTGAAATTGGAGCAGATTGTATTGTAAAGCTTGTGTTTATCATGACCTATGCTTTTAAGATGGTCATAAAATAATTGATTGATGTTCCTCATGGCAGTTTACAATAACTCTTGCGTTCAAGTATCAGCTGTTTTAAAGAAAAAGAAATCTTCATTATTTTCTCTATTTTTTTTGTTTCTCCATCTATATTAACCAAAGGCAGGTCCTGGTATGATGCCTGTTATACTCTCATCTCTTCCTCCACACTGTCATGATTGTGGGCTAGTTGGCAAAACATTTCACATTTTCCCCTCACCCTTTTAAAAAAAAACTATAATGGTAATTAATCCCTATAATTGCCTTTTCTCATCTTTTTATAATTTGTTTTGGATACTTTGACCAGCTGGTAATTTTAGTTTGAAGATCAGGATTGGGAACTATGATCTAACTGGCTGTAACTTGAAAATATTCCCTTTCTTCCCAACCCATTTTTCATCATCCTCCTCTGTCTGCCCACTCATCTATCTTGAATCATGATATTCAGATTAGTTGATTGTGTGCAGTCCAAGTTCATCCCAAAGGGTTTCTTGCTAGAACAAATCTAAAAACCCCCTTGCTGCATCACTGGATTCTTTCTTCTCTGTCATATCTTTCCTCCCCTTTTAATATAGTTAAATCAGACCCCAACTAGTATTATATAATTGTGAGGTCTGCCTGGTATTACCTGTAAAGTTAAAGCTCTTTAGCGTAAACTTTATTTTAAAGAATTACTTCTGGATTGGAACTTTTTGTAGGGTTTACATTCTGGGTATTATAATATTTTCTTTTGCTGAACTTTTCATGATACAATTGAAGCTGTTATGGTGTTTGGCTGTACTGTGTGTGTGATGCCTTGAGAGCAGGGATCCAAATAAACTTAGCCACCTCTAGATTTCTTTGAATGCCTCGCTGTTGACTTGTTGCATTCTGGCTGTTCTCCAGAATTCTTTGGGACCCATCTGGTTTGGGTTGTGTTGCTATTTTGCAAGAGTGATGTAAGGCTTGCGATTTATCCTCAACATGGACTTACTCACTGCAGTGAAGTCTTTTTTTAATGAAGATAAATTGTGCTCATGAATATTGTAAATATTTTAAGTAAAGTTTTGTGCCATTAATGAGCCAGTGGTTTCTTAATCTCAGTGTTAGCTTTTTCAGTGCTGGAAGTCCTAGAATAGGCTAATTCTTCAACATCATCAAAAACATTCTTAAATTTTATTTTCTACCCTGCTTCAGTGTTCCTTTTCCAAGAGCGAGTGGGTCCAGCCACAGGGTTGATCCTGCTGCTTCTGCCTTTGCTTTAGGAAATTGTACAGTGCCCCATGTTCTGACAATCTGTGGCACAACAACATGGATCAACCACTCAACCTTCATTTCATTGGAGTGAAGTTTTCTTGAATCCTCTTTTTATCTTGCATTTCTTTAGGACAGAACGGACTGATGTCTGGAAGATGGTGTCTGATTGAAAAGCTATTTAACTTGCCTGCTTCATTGCAGTGGGGATGGGGGGCGTTGTGTCTAGTGATGACAAACATAACTCTGTTAACTGTACTTAATAAACATTTTTCAGAAAAGGGGCCCCCACCTCTTGATTTCCCTGACTATACTGAGATCAGCATTGTTTTGTGCAGATTTCTAGTTCTGAAAAGGGTCTCACAGTTTTCACACAAATTATTTTAAAATCTGGGCTTTTCTACCTGGACTATTGTCCACCAGCTGCAAACCTACTGATTTTTGGGATAACGTAATGAATGAATAGGATGGCAGTAATTCAGAAAGTGGTAAGACCCTCTGAAACGGTAACTTGCTTGGAGTGCAGGCAGTTATTTTGTAGTAATCTAGACTTTACCTGTGAACCAGTAATATAAAACCTATTGCTGCCTGTTGTAACCTGTCCTTGTTTGGACCCTGCTCTCTGGTTGCAATTTTCCACTGGGGCAAGCCTTAAAATGATGCAGATACCAGTGGGGCATCTGAAGGGCTCTTCCAGCAATTAGCAGTAAATAGTCACATCAGTATTAGACCCCATTGAGTGGACCATGTATTTATTAAATGTTTTTTGTGTTCATCATAAATTGGTGCATAAATGAATAAAAGCTGCCGTCAATAAATGTGGGATCTGTCACTGATCTTAACCTACATAGTCTGTTACCTCACCAGACCACCAGCAAGACTACTCCTGTGTATAGACTGTACATGTTCTCAGATTTTATTTTTTGATATAAACAATTGTTATCCTGAAAATCAGACTTTCAATTTTAATACAGGACATTTTGATGTATTCTTGATTATAAATGTAGCTTTATTGATATAAAAATATTTTTATATGTTAAGAATTGCAGTATTTTAAGTGGATTTGTGTCCTTGGCGTAATCCATTTATGGTGTAACATTCACTTTACTGCACTGCCAATATGTCCTTAATGTTATAGTGACATTGTCTTTCAAAAAATCTATACAATTTAATTTTACATAGGTCTATATGAGCTAATAAGGAGTGTGGTGTGCAGAAAATAGTTAAAAATCAGAGTCCTCCCAGTCCCTTTCAGAGCTGATCTCATCACTGCTTCCTTGAGCCTTCTGTATCAAGTGACATTGCAGTATTAAGATGGTTGAGACAGACCTCTGCTCTCTGTTGATTACTGTGAAACCATTAAACCTCTACCTATAATCCTGGAAGAATTCCAGTGACTATCCTGAGTCACCTGCCAGTTGCACAACCCAGGTTGCAGTAGTAGCACACCTGATCCTAGCCCTTGCATATATCACTAATATATTAGTGACAAATCAATTTGTGTGCAATTCATTAAGGCCTTGTAGACATGAAGTTAAAATGGAAGTATGTATTGACTGACTTTAACTAGGAGAGGTGGCTTTAAATGCTGATGGGACTGCAGCCTTTTGTGATTTTGGTAATAATCAGGAGGTCACGGCTTGACCTGTGCATTTGTATTGAAAGAAACTTGTAGCCCAGGTAGCAAGTTATTCCATATTGTGCAGAATGTATACAGATTGCACCTAGACACTCCCTATCAGATTTTCATCCAGTAGGACCCTTTCACCAACGTGAAAAAACCATGCCTGTTCATGACACATTGTAGTTACAATGAGTAGTCCCAGCTTGTGATGGAAAGTCCAGTTGAAATCCTGTTAATTTTAACTCAAAACACACTGTAGCTGAGCCTTTTGGAATAAAATTGCAGTGCCTAGTAGTTGCCTGTGTTTGAGACTTGAGGCAATGATTGTAAATACTATCTCTGTTTTGATGGGAGAATTGTTGGGTGGGTATGAGGGATTTTTTTTCTTGTGCTTGTTTTTATTGCAACTGCTTGTATAGCAATACCCAGGATTTTATCTCGAGTGAAAAAATGCATTGTACAAACACAAAGTGAAATTACTTTTTTATATTTTTGGGCTGAAATAAAGATTTACAATAAGGGTGTGTTGTCCCTACTTTCTGCTCAAAAGCTAAGTTCTGGTTTTAATGATATGTACCAAGCTATTGTGGGGATTTGATGGCGTTGTTGGACTAATGTTTCAGAGACCCAGGTTTGAATCCTGCCATGGCAGATGGTGGAATTTGAATTCAATAAAAATCTGGAATTAAAAGTCTAATGATGACCATGGAACTATTGTCGATTAGTGAACCAGATTGGGTTTTTGCAACAATGTCCTTTAGGGAAGGAAATCTGCTGTCCTTACCAGGTCTGCAACAGGTGACTCCAGACCTACAGCAATGTGGCTGACTCTTAAATGCCCTCTGAACAAGAGCAATTAGGGATGGGCGATAAATGCTGGTCTACCCCGTAATGAATGAATTAAAAACACATTAGGAAAAGGGATTGTATTCATATAGTACCTTTCACAACCTCCATATTTAAAAAGTACAACATTAGCAGTAATCACTAAAGGGCTGCATTGAGTGTGGTGAGAGAGTTTTTAAAGGGTTAATTTCTATTTCCAGTCGTCTTTTTTTAATCAATTAACTAAAAGTTGCTCTTTGGGTGGGGAGATGGTAAGTTTTAGTCCAGCTTTAAAACGGCACATTCACGCTCTGCTTGCAGCTAGTTAATTGGATAACTAGCTTAAACAGGTTTTCAGAAGCTAGATTCAGGGAACATAAAAGCAGGCCATCTACAGTGCTGGCTTTAGCTGCATTTGAGTGCTTGGTGAGTGAGGGAGTTTGCTGAAGAGGGAAGGTGGTGATCCTTTCATTTTCTACCTTTTCTCAAAGAAGAGTCTTGGTGAATATTTCTACTGTCCTAAATATTCTCAAAACTAGAAGTAAAAATAAAGGGAGTGATTACGACAGCTTGGTCACGTGGAATGCTCCTCCTATGTGATGTGTGCAGGAAGTGTCTCCAGCTGCAGCTACTTGAGATCTGTGTTTGATGTGGAGTCACTGGAGCAGCCGCAGGGCTGAGATCTTTGTCGATAGTGCGTAGTGAGGTGGTCACACCGCAGGTAGAGTGCACAGGCAGAAAGGGCTTGGGTGACTGCCAGACACAGTAAAGGCACTAAGGAGGTCAGGAGTCCCTCTCTGATTTTCTATTTTGGATATTGCTGGGGGAGATGGTTTCTCAGGAATACAGCAAGAGCCAGGTTAGTGACACCACAAGTAAGAGAGTGGGAAAGCAATAATGATGGTGGAATCTATTGTAAGGGGAACAGATAGACATTTCTATGGCTGACGACGTAACATCAGGATGGTACGTAGCCTCCCTGCTGCCAGGGTCAAGGATGTCATTGGGCGGCTGTAGGACATTCTGAAGGGAGAGGTGGTGATGTAGTGATATTGTCGCTGGACTAGGATTCCAGAGACCTAGGATAATAACCATAGTTGATTGTTGTAAAGAGCCGTCCTTAGCCAGTCTAGCCGACATGACTCAATTGTGTCAAACCACTAAAAAGAAATTAAAATGGACAGGCCACCCAGCATCGACCTTGGCACCGGAAAAGAAAACCGCAAACTCTGTTAACCCTGCAAAGTCCTCCTTAGTAACATCTGGGGACTAGTGCCAAAACTGGGAGAGCTATCACACAGACTAGTCAAGCAACAGCCTGACAGATATCCTCATGGAATCATACCTTACAGATAATGTCCTAGACGCCGCCACCATCATCCCTGGGTATGTCCTGTCCCATGGGTAGGACAGACCCAGCAGAGGTGGTGGCACTGGTAAACAGTCAGGAGGGAGTTGCCCTGGGAGTCCTCAACATCGACTCTGGATCCCATGAAGTCTCATGACATTAGGTCAAACATGGGCAAGGAAATTTCCTGCTGATTACCAAGTACCCCTCAGCTGATGAATCAGTGCTCCTCCATGTTGAACACCATTTGGAGGAAGCATTGACGGTGGCAAGGATGCAGAATGGACTCTGGTTGGGGGACTTCAACGTTTATCATCAAGAGCAGCTGCTAGACTGGGTCTGTGGCAGATGGTGAGGGAAAAACATATTTGACCTCACCAACCTGCCTGCCGCAGATGCATCTGTCCATGAAAATATCGGTAGGAGTGACCACTGCACAGTCGTTGTGGAGATGAAGTCCCACCTTCACATTGAGGATACCCTCCATTGTGTTGTGTGGCATTACCACTGTGGTAAATGAGATAGATTTCGAACATATCTAGCAACTCAACACTGGGCATCCATGAGGCCCTGTGGGCCATCAGAAGCAGCAGAATTGTACTTGAATGCAATCTGTAACCTCATGATGTGGCATATCCTCCACTCTACCATTACCATCAAGCCAGGAGATTAACCCTGGTTCAATGAAGAGTGCAGGGGGGGCATGTCAAGAGCAGCACCAGGCATACCTAAAAATGAGGTGTCAACCTGGTGAAGCTATAACACAGGACTACTTGTGTGCCAAACAGCATAAGCAGCAGGTGATAGAGCTAAGTGATCCCACAACCAACACATCATCTAAACTCTGCAGTCCTGCCACATCCAGTCGTGAATGGTGGTGGACAATTAACCAGCTCATCGGTGGAGGAGGCTCCACAAATATCCCCTCCTCAATGATGGGGGAGCCCAGCACAACAGTGCAAAAGGCAGAAACATTTGCTACAATCTTCAGCCAGAAGTGCCGAGTGGAAGATACATCTCGGCCCTCTCCAGAGGTCCCCAGCATCACAGATGCCAATCTTCAGCCAATTCGATTCACTTCATGTGATATCAAGAAATGGCTGAAGGCACTGGATAACACTAAGGCTATGGGCCCTGACAATATTCCGGCAACTGTACTGAAGACTTGTGCTCCAGAACTTGCCATGCCCCTAGCCAAGCTCTTCCAATACAGCTACAATGCTGGCATCTAAGCGGCTATGTGGAAAATTGCCCAGGTATGTCTTGTACACAAAATGCAGGGCAAATCCAACCCGGCCAATTACAGCCCCTTCAGCCCACTTTCGATCATCAGTAAAGTGATGGAAGGGGTCATCAACAGTGCTATCAAGCAGCACTTGTTTAGCAATAACTTGCAGTGATGCCCAGTTTGGGTTCTGCCAGGTTCAAACATGGATAAAAGAGCTGAATTCCCGAAGTGAGGTGAGAGTGACTGCCCTCGACATCAAGGTCACATTTGACCAAGTGTGGCATCAAGGAGTCCTAGCAAAACTGGAGTCAATGGGAATCAGGGGGAAAACTCTCTGCTGGTTGGGGTCATACCTAGCACAAAAGGAGGTGGTTGTGGTTGTTGGAGGTCAGTCACCTCAGCTCCAGGACATCATTGCAGGAATCCCTCAGGGTAGTGTCCTCAACCCAACCATCTTCAGCTGCTTCATCAATGACCTTCCTTCCATCATAAGGTCAGGAGTGGGAATGTTTGTTGATGATTGCACAATGTTCAACACCATTCGCGACTCCTCAGATACTGAAGCAGTCCTTGTCCAAATGCAGCAAGACCTGGACAATATCCAGGCTCGGGCTGATAAGCGGCAAGTAACATTCACGCACACCAGTGCCAGGCAATGATCATCTCCAACAAGAGTGAATCTAACCATCGCCCCTTGACGTTCAATGGCACTACCATCACTGAATCCCAAACTATCAACATCCCGAGGGTTACCATTGACCAGAAACTGAACTGGACTAGCTATATAAATACAGTGGTGATAAGAGCAGGTCAGAGGCTAGGAATAGTGTGATGAGTAACTCACCTCCTGACTCCCCAAAGCCTTTCCACCACCTACAAGGCACAAGTCAGGAGTGTGATGGAATACTCCCCATTTGCCTGGATTAGTGCAGCTCCCACAACACTCAAGGAGCTGGACACTGTCCAGGATAAGGCAGCCCAGTTGATTGGCACCACATCCAAAAACATTCACTCCCTCCACTACTGATGCACAGTAGCAGCAGTGTATACCACCTACAAGATGCACTGCAGGAATTCACCAAGGCGCCTTACACAGCACCTTTCAAACCCACAACCACTACCATCTAGAAGGACAAGGGCAGCAGATAGATGGGAACACCACCACCTGGAAGTTCCCCTCCAAATCACTCACCATCCTGACTTGGAAATATATCACCGTTCCTTCACTATCGCTGGGCCAAAATCCTGGAACTTCCTAACAGCACTGTGGGTGTACCCACACCACATGGACTGCAGCGTTTCACAATGGCAGCTCACCACCACCTTCTGAAGGTCAATTAGGGATGAGCAATAAATGCTGGCGCAGCCAACGAAGTCCATATCCCGTGAATGAGTAAAAAACAGCCAACGGTCATGGTCCATATCGATACTAACAACATAGGTAAAAAGAGGGATGAGGTCCTGCAAGCCGAATATAGGGAGCTAGGAAATAAATGAAAAAGCAGGACCTCAAAGGTAATAATCTCAGGATTACTCCCAGTGCCACGCGCTAGCGAGATCAGGAATAGGAAAATAGACCAGATGAACGCATGGCTGCAGAGATGGTGTGGGAGGGAGGGGTTTAGATTCCTGAGGCATTAGGACCGATTCTGGGGAAGATGGGACCTGTATAAGCTGGACAGGTTTTAACCCAGCAGGACCGGGACCAATATCCTCGCTGGGGTATTCGCTCGTACTGTGGGGGAGAGTTTAAACCAGAGTGGCAGAGGGATGGGAACCTGAGTGGGGATACTCAAGGGAAGAAGGATAGAAATGAAAGACAGAAAAATGAAAAGCAAATAGGGCCATAGTACACAAAAGATGTGTAAAAAGACAATGCTAAAGACACAGTATCTGAATGCACTGAGCAATCGCAATAAGGTAGACAAATTAACGGCGCAAATAGATGTAAACAGGTACGATATGATTGTGATTACAGAAACATGGCTGCAGGGTGACCAAGGCTGGGAACTGAATATCCAAGGGTATTCAATATTTAGGGAGGACAGGCAAAAAGGAAAAGAAGGTGGCATGGTATTGTTAGAAGGGTGAAATCAGTGCAATAGTGACAGAGGATATTAGCTCAGAAAATCTAGATGTAGAATCAATCTGGGTGGAGCTAAGAAGCAACAAGAGGCAGAAAACATTCGTGGGAGTTGTCCATAGGCCTCCAAGCAGTCGTGGTAAGGTAGGGGACAGTATTAAACAGGAAATTAGAGATGCATGTAACAAGGGTGCTACAGTAATCATGGGTGACTTCAATCAACATATGTGCTAAGCAAACCAAATTAACAATAATACCATGGCGGATGAATTCCTAGAGTGTGTGAGAGATGGTTTTTTAGACCAGTACGTTGAGGAACCACCTAGGGAGCAGGCTATCCTAGATTAGGTTTTGTGCAATGAGAAGGGGTTAATTAATAACCTTGTTGTGCGGGGTACTTTGGGGAACAGTGACCATAACATGTTCTTCATTAGGTTGGAAAGTGAAGTAGTCTAATCTGAAACTAGGGTCCTAAGTCTAAACAAAGGAAACTTTGAAGGTACGAGGAGTGAGTGGATTGGGGAACTTCATTAAAAGGCATGACAGTGGATAGGCAATGGCTAATATTTAGGGAACAAATGCATACACTGCAATAGTTATATATACCTTTCTGGCGCAAAAACACAACTGGAAAAGTGGCCAAACCATGGCTAACAAAATAAATTAAGGATAGTATTAGATCCAAAGAGGAGTCATATAAAGTTGCTATAAAAAGTAGCAAGCTTGAGGATTGGGAGCAGTTTAGAATTCAGCAAAGGAGGACCAAGAGATTGATTAAGAGGGGAAAGATAGAATATGAGAGTAAACTTGCAAGGAACATAAAAGAGGACTGTAAAAGCATCTGTAAGTGTGTAAGAAAAAGATTGGCAAAGACAAATGTAGGTCCCTTACAGTCTGAAATGGGAGAATTTATAATAGAGAACAAGGAAATAACAGCAATTAACCAACTACTTTAGTTCTATCTTCATGGAGGAAGGCACAAATAACTTCCCAGAAATACCAGGTAATTGAGGGTTTAGTGAGAATGAGGAATTGAAGGAAATTACTATTACTGAAAAAAAAAGGAGTGCTGGAGAAATTAATGGGACTGAAAGCCGATAAATCCCCAGGGCCTGATAATCTACATCCCAGGGTACTAAAGGAGGTGGCCATGGAAATAGTCAGCTTCCAAAATTCTGTAGATTGGAGGGTAGCAAATGTAACCACACCATTAAAAAAAAGGAGGGAGGGAAAAAACAGGGAATTACAGACCACTTAGCCAAACATCAGTGGTAGGGAAAGTACTAGAGGATGTGATAACACGACACTTAGAAAATATTAACAGGATGAGACTAAGTCAACATGGATTTATGAAAGGAAAATCATGTTTGACAAGATACAGGAGTTTTTTGAAGACATAATTAGCAGAATAGAAAAGGGAGAACCAGTGGATGTGGTATATTTGGATTTTCAGAAAGCTTTTGATAAAGTCCCACCATTACATTTTCCCTCCCTCCTAACCACACTAAGAGGTTAGTGTGTAAAATTAAAGCACATGAGACTGGGGGTAATATATTGGCATGGATTGAGAATTCATTAGCAGAAAGGAAACAGAGTAGGAATAAACGGACCTTTTTCAGAACAGCAGGCGATGACTAGTCGGGTACCGCAGGGATCAGTGTTTGGGCTCCAGCTATTCACAATGTATATCAATGATTTGGATGAGGGAACCAAATGTAATATTTCCAAGTTCGCTGACGACGCAAAACTAGGTGGGAATGTGAGTGGTGAGGAGGATGTTAAAAGGCTTCAAGACGATTTAGACAAGTTGCGTGAATGGGCAAATACATGGCAGATGCAGTATAACATGGATAAGTGTGAAATTATCCACTTTGGTAGGAAAAACACAATGACAGAGTATTATTTAAATGGTGATAGATTGGGAAATAATGATGTACAAAGGGACCTGGCTGTCCTTGTACACCAGTCACTGAAAGCAAGCATGCAGGTGCAGCAAGCAGTTAAATGGTATGTTGGTCTTCATTGCGAAAGGACTTGAGCACAGGAGCAAGGATGTCTTACTGCAGCTGTACAGGGCCTTGGTGAGACCACACCTGGAGTATTGTGTGGAGTTTTGGTCTCCTTACCTAAGAAAGGATATACTTGCCACAGAGGGAGTGCAGCGAAGGTTCACCAGACCAGGGATGGCAGGATTATCCTGAGGAGAGACTGGGCCGACTAAGCCTATATTCACTGGAGTTTAGAAGAATGAGAGGGGAATTCATTGAAACGTATAAAATTCTGACAGGGATGGACAGACTGGATGCAGGGATGATGTCTCCTCTGGCAGGGTGGGGGGGGGTGGAAGGCGTCTAGAACAAGGGTCACAGTCTCAGGATACAGGATAGACCATTTAGGACTGAGATGAGGAGAAACTTCTTCACTCAAGAGGCTGGTGAACCTATGGAATGCTCTACCACAGAAGGCTGTGGAGGCCAAGTCACTGAACATATTTAAGGAGGAAATAAATAGATTTCTAGACTCCAAAGGCATCAAGGGAGAGAGTGGGAGTACGGCGTTGAGATAGAGGATCAGCACGGCGTTGAGATAGAGGATCAGCCATGATCATAATGGAAGCAAATGGGCATATTAGTGAGAGGCAGCATGGTTTTGTGAAGGGGAGATCGTATCTCATTAACTTGATCGAGTTTTTTGAGAAAGTGACAAAGATGATCGACGATGGAAGGGCAGTGGATGTTATATACATGGATTTCAGTAAGCCTTTGACAAGGTCCCTCATGGCAGACTGGTACAGAAGGTAAAGTCGCACGGGATCAGGGGTGAGCTGGCAAGATGGATACAGAATTGGCTTGGTCATAGAAGACAGAGGGTAGCAGTGGAAAGGTGCTTTTCTGAATGGAGAGCTGTGACTAGTGGAGTTCCGCAGGGATCAGTGCTGGGACCTTAGATGTTTGTAGTATACATAAATGATTTGGAAGAAAATGTAACTGGGCTAATTAGTAAGTTTGCAGACGACACTAAGGTTGGAGGAGTTGCAGATAGTGAAGAGGATTGTCAAAGGATACAACGGGATATAGATCGGTTGGAGACTTGGGCGGAGAAATGGCAGATGGAGTTTAATCCGGACAAATGCGAGGTAATGCTTTTTGGAAGGTCTAATACAGGCAGGAATTATACAGTAAATGGCAGAACCCTTAAGTGCATTGACGGGCAGAGGGATCTGGGTGTACAGGTCCACAGGTCACTGAAAGTGGCAACGCAGGTGGATAAGGTAGTCAGGAAGGCATATGGCATGCTTGCCTTCATTGGCAGGGGTATTGAGTATAAAAGCTGGGAAGTCATGCTGCAGTTGTATAGAACCTTGGTTAGGCCACACTTGGAATATTGCATGCAATTCTGGTCGCTACATTACCAGAAGGATATGGAGGCGTTGGAGAGGGTGCAGAGGAGGTTTACCAGGATGATGCCTGGTCTGGAGGTTATTAGCTATGAGGAGAGGTTGGAGAAACTCGGATTGTTCTCACTAGAGCGACGGAGATTGAGGGGCGACTTGATAGAAGTTTACAAAATTATGAGTGGCATGGACAGAGCAGATAGTCAGAAGCTTTTTCCCAGGGTGGAAGAGTCAATTACTAGGGGACATAGATTTAAGGTGAGAGGAGAAAACTATAGAGGAGATGTGCGGGGCAAGTTTTTTACGCAGAGGGTAGTGAGTGTCTGGAATTCGCTGCCAGAGGAGGTGGTGGAAGCAGGTACGATAGTGGTGTTTAAGAGGCAGCTTGACAAGTACATGAATAGGATGGGAATAGAGGGATACGGATCCTGGAAGTGCAAAATGTTTTAGTTGACGGGCAATATGATCGGCGCAGGCTTGGAGAGCCGAAGGGCCTGTTCCTGTGCTGTACTTTTCTTTGTTCTTTGTTCTAATGAATGATGGAGCAGGCTTGAAGGGCCAAATGGCCTCCTCCTGCTCCTATTTTCTATGTTTCTAAATGTGGCTGCCCATTTGCACATAGCAAGGTTCCAGAAACCTGTTTGAGGCCATTGGCCTAGCACCCTGGGGAGATTTGCCTCTTTATCAGTGTTAAATATACAATTTAAAGAAAACAGAGGGGGTGAGAGCAATTCCACAGAACTGACACTGTCAAAACAGGGTTAAAACCAAGGCTAAAGTTCTTTAAAAAAGCTTCTCTCTCACTACTGAGACTTGGGGGGGGTGGGGCAGGGAGAAACTTCTTGGTTTTGCTAAAGGCAGGAAAAGCTTAAAATACTGAGAAAATAAAGGCTTTTGGTTCCTGCCATTGTTTAGTATCTCCCATAAAGAACATACCACTATGAGAATGTGGCATGAACCAGGCAACTTGATGTCCTTCCCTCTGCATAATTCCATGTTTGAATCTCCAATCAGCTCTTGTCACAGTAGTGAAACAACCAGTATTATCCCTCATCATTCATCTTGACTTTGCCAACAACTACACTATCCTCTTCCACTGCTTCTCTGTTGACCAGTGGGACAGCCCTCACAATTCTACACATCACTATCACGGATGTCTAGCTCATGCACTATTATCTCTGGAGAGCTAGCCTAAGCACTCCTACAAAATAATTTAGACATTGATATATTTCACTGTTTCTTCAATCAGGTTTCGGCACCTTCTGTTATCCAGCTTCAGTGAGGATCCCTCACTGGATTCCATTCTTAACATTTTGAATAGTAACCAGTGAATGACTTTTCTTCTCATTCACACACCATTACCTCTGGAATCCACCAGCCCCCTCCTCTTTTCCATATCATCCAAAGAAATGAGGTCATTTTCCAATTGTATTCTGACAACAAGCTGAACCTCGTAAGTTGGTGCTTTTCTTTTGGAGAGAGCAGAGGGGATAGGCAGCAGTGACTGATCCAGTGAACATTCATAAATGAATAATCACTTGAGAAAGCTTTTGAGCGATCTTCAGTTTAGCAAACATATGTTTATACAGGCATACAAGCTATTTCTCAAAGGTGATTGAGAAGTTCTACAAAAATCTCAAGAGACACAAGGTGATGGAATCCTTTTTGAATATTGTCCATAGTTGTCATTCAAATGCACATAGTCAAAACAGAGTACAGGACAGCCCACTTGTACATTGTTGCCTGTTACTAAATGGACACAACAGTGATGAAGCTGTTGATGATAATAGCAGCTTCAGGCAACAATTTATTAAGTCTGCTGCCTCAGTATCAGCAAATTCACCCCAAAAGGGACAGCAGCGGAATTAAATATAATTCATTTTTAATGTCTCTTCACAGGGACGAGCCAACTCCACACGGGAAACAGACTCCCAATTCAAATAATCAGTCACTACACGAGATTCTGGAGAATGAGTGTATAAGCAAACTGTCCTTAAGCTCAGTCCCTGCCTCGACCCAATGCTTATACAAGAGCTCTTTCCAGCAGGAGCTGCCAGTTAGCAGTGGAAGTAGGAACCTTAGTTTATCCCCTCAATAACTCAGGGTGCTGAGAGCCCTGACTAAGAAGGATTTAATTTCAGCAGTTAGTTCACCAGAGATAGTGATTTCAGTCCAGTTACGGACTGTATTCAATCAGCAGCACTGAAGGCCACAATATTTACAGGACTGGGCTTTGTATCAAAGCCCAATCACTGCTTATGACTTCAAACAAAACAAAAGTTGGTTTTCACATGAATAGGTCAAAAGATGCACATCTTTGGGTCTGACTGTTGAATTTGACTCTCTCAGGAATTGACCTCCCATTAGGTCATTTTAGTCCTGGATACACCCACCTCTGCCAACCATCTCCCTTCTCAGACAGCCAGCCTACCTCCTGTACAAAAACAGAATTACCTGGAAAAACTCAGCAGGTCTGGAAGCATCGGCGGAGAAGAAAAGAGTTGACGTTTCGAGTCCTCATGACCCTTCAGCAGGTCAACTCTTTTCTTCTCCGCTGATGCTGCCAGACATGCTGAGTTTTTCCAGGTAATTCTGTTTTTGTTTTGGATTTCCAGCATCTGCAGTAGTTTTTTGTTTCTACCTCCTGTAGCTCAATTGAACAACTGACCTGAGACAGTGAAAGAAACTCCATGGCCAGGACACTCTGTAAACACGTTAAAAAACACTACAGGACAATGCTCTGCACAAACTGACAGCCAGAGTGTAGCGTAAGGTCAGGGCCCCATTTCACCAACCTCAGCGAGATTTATCACAGAACTGGAACAACATTTGACTGTCTCCCTCGCTGCTCTGGTAGCCAGTTACTCAACAAACACTGGCAGATATCACAAAGCTTCCTTCACTAAAACGTGGGATCCATGGACAGGTGAGAGCAGAACACTGTCCTGGAAGGGAGGGGAAGCATCAACAGCCCCAACAATGGGTCAAGACTATAATAAAAACAGAAAATGCTGGAAAAAACTCAGCAGATCTGGCAGTGTCTGTGGAGAGAGAAAGAGAGTTAACGTTTCAAGTCCAAATGATTTTTTCAGAGCTGGGGGTCCAGACTCCTCCCCCAGTAGTTCTAAACATCTTGGCACGAATTTCAGGCTCCGTTTTTACATTTTACTTCTTGCGTATTCTGTGGCTGATTTTATAATTTCTTCCAGGTTGGAGCTACTTCCCATTCCCTTAGCGACAATGTCAGAGCCTCCAGCCTTTCCACCCATCTGTCCACAGACAGCGAGGGCCCAGTCTGCCGCAGAAAGGCTGCTCACCAACTTCTAGCAAGAGAAAGAGAGCACATGAGGAGGGGAGGAAGACACCTTGAAACAGGGGCATGAGAGAGAAGGGTAGGGAGGAGTGGGAGAGAGGGTGGGGGTGATGAGGGAGAGGCAGGAGTGATGAGTGTAGCGCAGTGCTTCCTAAACTTTCCTCTGGTGTGGCCCATTTTGATTCCCCAGGCTTTGCATGACCACAGAGTGAAAATCTGGAGGAGGTTTGAGACTTGTTGAGCAGCAGGGAGTGGCTTTCAGCTGCTGGGGCTGGGGCTGAGCGTGGTGGGAATCAGGCCTCAAAGGTCTGTCTGTTAGGCCACACCCAGCGTTAGGAAAGAAATGCGAGGATTTAAAGGGACCCTGCAGCTGTTGGCATTCAATCTGAGCTCCAGAGTGGTCATTGCTGCCTCAAAGCTGGTAACCCCACTGCTGGGGGAATGGGTGAAGGGTCTGATCACTGGAGGGGAGGAATGAACAGTCTAGTCACCTGGTGAGGGAGGGGCCATCACTGATCATGTTGGGGGAAGGGCTACCCCTGTGATGTCAGTTGGGGGCACTGTGGCTACCCCTGTGATGTCAGTGGAGGGCACGGGGATAACCCCTGTGATGTCAGTTGGGGGCACTGGGGCTACCCCTGTGATGTCAGTTGGGGGCACGGGGATAACCCCTGTGATGTCAGTTGGGGGCACTGGGGCTAACCCTGTGATGTCAGTTGGGGGCACTAGGGGTAACCCTGTGATGTCAGTTGGGGGCACGGGGATAACCCCTGTGATGTCAGTTGGGGGCACTGGGGCTAACCCTGTGATGTCAGTTGGGGGCACTAGGGGTAACCCTGTGATGTTAGTTGGGGGCACTAGGGGTAACCCTGTGATGTCAGTTGGGGGCACTAGGGGTAACCCTGTGATGTCAGTTGGAGGCACTAGGGGTAACCCTGTGATGTCAGTTGAGGGCACGGGGATAACCCCTGTGATGTCAATTGGGGGCACTGGGGCTACCCCTGTGATGTCAGTTGGGGGCACTAGGGGTAACCCTGTGATGTCAGTTGGGGGCACTAGGGGTAACCCTGTGATGTCAGTTGAGGGCACGGGGATAACCCCTGTGATGTCAGTTGGGGGCACTGGGTGTAACCCTGTGATGTCAGTTGGAGGCACTAGGGGTAACCCTGTGATGTCAGTTGGGGGCACGGGGATAACCCCTGTGATGTCAGTTGGGGGCACTGGGGCTAACCCTGTGATGTCAGTTGGGGGCACTAGGGGTAACCCTGTGATGTTAGTTGGGGGCACTAGGGGTAACCCTGTGATGTCAGTTGGGGGCACTAGGGGTAACCCTGTGATGTCAGTTGGAGGCACTAGGGGTAACCCTGTGATGTCAGTTGAGGGCACGGGGATAACCCCTGTGATGTCAGTTGGGGGCACTGGGGCTACCCCTGTGATGTCAGTTGGGGGCACTAGGGGTAACCCTGTGATGTCAGTTGGGGGCACTAGGGGTAACCCTGTGATGTCAGTTGAGGGCACGGGGATAACCCCTGTGATGTCAGTTGGGGGCACTGGGTGTAACCCTGTGATGTCAGTTGGAGGCATTAGGGGTAACCCTGTGATGTCAGTTGGGGGCACTAGGGGTAACCCTGTGATGTCAGTTGGGGGCACTAGGGGTAACCCTGTGATGTCAGTTGGGGGCACGGGGGCTACCCCTGTGATGTCAGTTGGGGGCATGGGGGTAACCCTGCGATGTCAGTTAGAGGTGGGTATCTCTGTGATGTCAGTTAGAGTTGGGTATCTCTGTGATGTCAGCTGGAGTTGGGTATCTCTGTGATGTCAGTTAGAGGTGGGTATCTCTGTAATGTTAGTTAGAGGTGGGTATCTCTGTAATGTTAGTTAGAGTTGGGTATCTCAGTGATGTCAGTTAGAGGTGGTTATCTCCATGATGTCAGTTAGAGTTGGGTATCTCTGTGATGTCAGTTAGAGTTGGGTATCTCTGTGATGTCAGTTAGAGTTGGGTATCTCTGTGATGTCAGTTAGTGGTGGGTATCTCTGTGATGTCAGCTGGAGTTGGGTATCTCTGTGATGTCAGTTAGAGGTGGGTATCTCTGTGATGTCAGTTAGAGGTGGGTATCTCTGTGATGTCAGTTAGAGGTGGGTATCGCTGTGATGTCAGTTAGAGTTGGGTATCTCTGTGATGTCAGTTAGAGGTGGGTATCTCCGTGATGTCAGTTAGAGGTGGGTATCTCTGTGATGTCAGCTGGAGTTGGGTATCTCTGTGATGTCAGTTAGAGGTGGTATCTCTGTGATGTCAGTTAGAGTTGGGTATCTCCGTGATGTCAGTTAGAGGTGGGTATCTCTGTGATGTCAGTTAGAGTTGGGTATCTCTGTGATGTCAGTTAGAGTTGGGTATCTCCGTGATGTCAGTTAGAGTTGGGTATCTCTGTGATGTCAGTTAGAGGTGGTTATCCCTGTGATGTCAGTTAGAGGTGGGTATCTCTGTGATGTCAGTTAGAGGTGGGTATCTCCGTGATGTCAGTTAGAGGTGGGTATCTCTGTGATGTCAGTTAGAGTTGGGTATCTCTGTGATGTCAGTTAGAGGTGGTTATCCCTGTGATGTCAGTTAGAGGTGGGTATCTCTGTGATGTCAGTTAGAGGTGGGTATCGCTGTGATGTCAGTTAGAGTTGGGTATCTCTGTGATGTCAGTTAGAGATGGGTATCTCCGTGATGTCAGCTGGAGTTGGGTATCTCTGTGATGTCAGTTAGAGTTGGGTATCTCCGTGATGTCAGTTAGAGGTGGGCATCTCTGTGATGTCAGTTAGAGTTAGGTATCTCTGTGATGTCAGCTGGAGTTGGGTATCTCTGTGATGTCAGTTAGAGTTGGGTATCTCTGTGATGTCAGTTAGAGGTGGGTATCTCTGTGATGTCAGCTGGAGTTGGGAATCTCTGTGATGTCAGTTAGAGTTGGGAATCTCTGTGATGTCAGTTAGAGTTGGGTATCTCTGTGATGTCAGTTAGAGTTTGGGTACCATCTCTGATGTCAGCTGGAGGTGGGGCTACCCGTGATGTCACTCACCTTTGGGACCTGACACGCACACAAGACCTTTCCAGAATCTTGCTGGCTCAGGAGCATTACGGACGAGTGAGGCATTTTCTCACAGATTTGATTCACCATTTTCATTAGAATCTGTACAAGAGTGAAAACAGGAATTAGGAACAGAGGAGGCAGTGGGAGTGGAGAGGAGGGGCCTGGTGGGTGGGAGGGGGACCAGTGGAAAGGGGGTGCAGGGGGCCCGTGGAGGGGGACCGGGCAAGGAGGCTGGTGGGACAGGCAGGGAGGGGAGGGGATGGTGCTCTGGGCAGGGAAAGGAGGGGCCGGGTGAGCGGGCAGGGAGAGGAGGGGGCTGGCGGGTGGATGGGAGTGGAGAGGGCCAGCGGGTGGATGGGGGATGAAGGGGCCGGCGGGTGGATGGGAGAGGAAGGGGCCGGCGGGTGGATGGGAGAGGAAGGGGCTGGCGGGTGGATGGGAGAGAAAGGGGCCGGCGGGTGGATGGGAGAGGAAGTGGCCGGTGGATGGATGGGAGAGGAGGGGGCCGGCGGGTGGATGGGAGAGGAAGGGGCCGGCAGGTGGATGGGAGAGGAAGGGGCCGGTGAGTGGATGGGAGAAGAAGGGGCCGGTGGGTGGATGGGAGAGGAAGGGGCCGGTGGGTGGATGGGAGAGGAGGGGGCCGGTGGGTGGATGGGAGTGGGGGGGGGCCGGTGGGTGCATGGGAGAGGAGGGGTCCGGTGGCTGGATGGGGAGAGGAGGGGGCCGGCGGGTGGATGGGGAGAGGACGGGGTCGGTGGGTGGATGGGAGACGAGGGGGTCGGTGGGTGGATGGGAGAGGAAGGGGCCGGCGGGTGGATGGGAGAGGAAGGGGCCGGTGGGTGGATGGGGAGAGGAGGGGGCCGGTGGGTGGATGGGAGTGGGGGGGGTCGGTGGGTGGATGGGAGTGGGGGGGGTCGGTGGGTGGATGTGGAGAGGAGGGGGCCGGCGGGTGGATGGGAGAGGAGGGGGCCGGCGGGTGGATGGGAGAGGAGGGGGCCGGCGGGTGGATGGGAGAGGAGGGGGCCGGTGGGTGGATGGGAGAGGAAGGCGCCGGCGGGTGGATGGGAGAGGAAGGGGCCGGCAGGTGGATGGGAGAGGAGGGGGCCGGCGGGTGGATGGGAGAGGAAGGGGCCGGCAGGTGGATGGGAGAGGAAGGGGCCGGTGAGTGGATGGGAGAAGAAGGGGCCGGTGGGTGGATGGGAGAGGAAGGGGCCGGTGGGTGGATGGGAGAGGAGGGGGCCGGTGGGTGGATGGGAGTGGGGGGGGGCCGGTGGGTGCATGGGAGAGGAGGGGTCCGGTGGCTGGATGGGGAGAGGAGGGGGCCGGCGGGTGGATGGGGAGAGGACGGGGTCGGTGGGTGGATGGGAGACGAGGGGGTCGGTGGGTGGATGGGAGAGGAAGGGGCCGGCGGGTGGATGGGAGAGGAAGGGGCCGGTGGGTGGATGGGGAGAGGAGGGGGCCGGTGGGTGGATGGGAGTGGGGGGGGTCGGTGGGTGGATGGGAGTGGGGGGGGTCGGTGGGTGGATGGGAGTGGGGGGGGTCGGTGGGTGGATGTGGAGAGGAGGGGGCTGGCGGGTGGATGGGAGAGGAAGTGGCCGGTGGCTGGATGGG
Organism: Cetorhinus maximus; assembly: GCF_964194155.1. Classification (NCBI taxonomy): domain Eukaryota; kingdom Metazoa; phylum Chordata; class Chondrichthyes; order Lamniformes; family Cetorhinidae; genus Cetorhinus; species Cetorhinus maximus. The sequence continues at coordinate 173,628,794 of NC_135883.1, forward strand.
AGAGGAGGGGGCCGGCGGGTGGATGGGAGAGGAGGGGGCCGGCGGGTGGATGGGAGAGGAAGTGGCCGGTGGCTGGATGGGAGAGGAGGGGGCCGGCGGGTGGATGGGAGAGGAGGGGGCCGGTGGGTGGATGGGAGAGGAAGGCGCCGGCGGGTGGATGGGAGAGGAGGGGGCCGGCGGGTGGATGGGAGAGGAGGGGGCCGGCGGGTGGATGGGAGTGGGGGGGGTCGGGGTGGGTGGATGGGAGAGGAGGGGGCCGGCGGGTGGATGGGAGAGGAAGGCGCCGGCGGGTGGATGGGAGAGGAGGGGGCCGGCGGGTGGATGGGAGAGGAAGTGGCCGGTGGCTGGATGGGAGAGGAGGGGGCCGGCGGGTGGATGGGAGAGGAGGGGGCCGGTGGGTGGATGGGAGAGGAAGGCGCCGGCGGGTGGATGGGAGAGGAGGGGGCCGGCGGGTGGATGGAGAGGAGGGGGCCGGCGGGTGGATGGGAGTGGGGGGGTCGGTGGGTGGATGGGAGAGGAGGGGGCCGGCGGGTGGATGGGAGAGGAAGGCGCCGGCGGGTGGATGGGAGAGGAGGGGGCCGGCGGGTGGATGGGAGAGGAAGGCGCCGGCGGGTGGATGGGAGAGGAGGGGGCCGGCGGGTGGATGGGAGAGGAAGGCGCCGGCGGGTGGATGGGAGAGGAGGGGGCCGGTGGGTGGATGGGAGAGGAAGGCGCCGGCGGGTGGATGGGAGAGGAGGGGGCCGGTGGGTGGATGGGAGAGGAAGGCGCCGGCGGGTGGATGGGAGAGGAGGGGGCCGGTGGGTGGATGGGAGAGGAAGGCGCCGGCGGGTGGATGGGAGAGGAGGGGGCCGGTGGGTGGATGGGAGAGGAAGGCGCTGGCGGGTGGATGGGAGAGGAGGGGGCCGGTGGGTGGATGGGAGAGGAGGGGGCCGGCGGGTGGATGGGAGAGGAAGGCGCCGGTGGGTGGATGGGAGAGGAAGGCGCCGGCGGGTGGATGGGAGAGGAGGGGGCCGGTGGGTGGATGGGAGAGGAAGGCGCCGGCGGGTGGATGGGAGAGGAGGGGGCCGGTGGGTGGATGGGAGAGGAAGGCGCCGGCGGGTGGATGGGAGAGGAGGGGGCCGGTGGGTGGATGGGAGAGGAAGGCGCCGGCGGGTGGATGGGAGAGGAGGGGGCCGGTGGGTGGATGGGAGAGGAGGGGCCGGCGGGTGGATGGGAGAGGAAGGCGCTGGCGGGTGGATGGGAGAGGAGGGGGCCGGTGGGTGGATGGGAGAGGAGGGGGCCGGTGGGTGGATGGGAGAGGGGGGGCCGGCGGGTGGATGGGAGAGGAGGGGGCCGGCGGGTGGATGGGAGAGGAGGGGGCCGGCGGGTGGATGGGAGAGGAAGGCGCCGGCGGGTGGATGGGAGAGGAAGGCGCCGGTGGGTTGACGGGATTGGGGGGCCGGTGGGTGGATGGGAATTGGGGGGGGGGGGTCAGTTACAGGTTAGGAGTCAGGCTGTGGGAGGGAGGGAGACAGAGGAACAGATTAACTTACCGAGATCGATTGGACAGGAAAAGTATCCACAACCAACCCCTGATCCAATCGATTCTCCAGGAAAAGCCGCACATTCTCAGCAGCCTGGAAATAGCAAGTACACGATCAGTGTCAGACTGAGTTCAGGAAGGGCCTGTCTGTCCCAGGCTCCGGCCACACAATGCTACACGCCTCTCTCCTCTCATACTCATACCCCTCTCCTCATCTCCTCCCACACGCACCCTTCTACTCTCCCCCTCCCACACATACCCCTCTCCTCATCTCCTCTCCTGCACATACCCATCTCCTCATCTCCTCCCACACGCACCCTTCTACTCTCCCCCTCCCACACATACCCCTCTCCTCATCTCCTCCCACACGCACCCTTCTACTCTCCCCCTCCCCACACATACCCCTCTCCTCATCTCCTCTCCTACACGTACCCATCTCCTCTCCCACACATACCCATCTCCTCATCTCCTCTCCGGCACATACCCATCTCCTCATCTCCTCTCCTACACATACCCATCTCCTCATCTCCTCTCCTATACATACACATCTCCCCATCTCCTCTCCTGCACATACCCATCTCCTCATCTCCTCTCCTGCACATACCCATCTCCTCATCTCCTCTCCTACACATACCCATCTCCTCATCTCCTCTCCTACACATACCCATCTCCTCATCTCCTCTCCTACACATACCCATCTCCTCATCTCCTCTCCTATACATACACATCTCCCCATCTCCTCTCCTGCACATACCCATCTCCTCATCTCCTCTCCTGCACATACCCATCTCCTCATCTCCTCTCCTACACATACCCATCTCCTCATCTCCTCTCCTACACATACCCATCTCCTCATCTCCTCTCCTACACATACCCATCTCCTCATCTCCTCTCCTATACATACACATCTCCCCATCTCCTCTCCTGCACATACCCATCTCCTCATCTCCTCTCCTGCACATACCCATCTCATCATCTCCTCTCCTGCACATACCCATCTCCTCATCTCCTCTCCTGCACATACCCATCTCATCATCTCCTCTCCTACACATACCCATCTCCTCATCTCCTCTCCTGCACATACCCATCTCCTCATCTCCTCTCCTGCACATACCCATCTCATCATCTCCTCTCCTACACATACCCATCTCCTCATCTCCTCTCCTGCACATACCCATCTCCTCATCTCCTCTCCTACACATACCCATCTCCTCATCTCCTCTCCTACACATACCCATCTCCTCATCTCCTCTCCTACACATACCCCTCTCCTCATCTCCTCCCACACGCACCCTTCTACTCTCCCCCTCCCACACATACCCCTCTCCTCATCTCCTCCCACACGCACCCTTCTACTCTCCCCCCTCCCACACATACCCATCTCCTCATCTCCTCTCCTGCACATACCCATCTCCTCATCTCCTCTCCTGCACATACCCATCTCCTCACCTACACATACCCATCTCCTCACCTACACATACCCATCTCCTCACCTACACATACCCATCTCCTCACCTACACATACCCATCTCCTCACCTACACATACCCATCTCCTCACCTACACATACCCATCTCCTCATCTCCTCTCCTACACATACCCATCTCCTCTCCGACACATACCCATCTCATCTCCTCTCCTACACATACCCATCTCCTCATCTCCTCTCCTACACATACCCATCTCCTTATCTCCTCTCCTACACATACCCATCTCCTCACCTACACATACCCATCTCCTCACCTACACATACCCATCTCCTCAACTACACATACCCATCTCCTCACCTACACATACCCATCTCATCTCCTCTCCTACACGTACCCATCTCCTCATCTCCTCTCCTACACACACCCATCTCCTCATCTCCTCTCCTATACATACACATCTCCCCATCTCCTCTCCTACACATACCCATCTCCTCATCTCCTCTCCTACACAAAACCATCTCCTCATCTCCTCTCCTACACAAAACCATCTCCTCATTTCCTCTCCTACACATACCCATCTCCTCTCCTACACATACCCCTCTCATCTCCTCTCCTACACATACCCATCTCATCATCTCCTCTCCTACACATACCCATCTCCTCATCTCCTCTCCTACACATACCCATCTCCTCATCTCCTCTCCTACACATAGCCATCTCATCTCCTCTCCTACACATACCCATCTCCTCACCTACACATACCCATCTCATCTCCTCTCCTACACGTACCCATCTCCTCATCTCCTCTCCTACACACACCCATCTCCTCATCTCCTCTCCTATACATACACATCTCCCCATCTCCTCTCCTACACATACCCAACTCCTCATCTCCTCTCCTACACAAAACCATCTCCTCATCTCCTCTCCTACACAAAACCATCTCCTCATTTCCTCTCCTACACATACCCATCTCCTCTCCTACACATACCCCTCTCATCTCCTCTCCTACACATACCCATCTCATCATCTCCTCTCCTACACATACCCATCCATCATCTCCTCTCCTACACATACCCATCTCCTCATCTCCTCTCCTACACATAGCCATCTCATCTCCTCTCCTACACATACCCATCTCATCATCTCCTCCCC